>NC_091632.1:60891635-61516635 GCF_027580195.1 Bos mutus
GCATCCCTGAACCTAGATGTCTAAGGACTTATGGATTGGTTGGTTTCCATGGATGTTAAACCCTTGTGGGTATGGGAGATTCATTCACTTTTTAAATTTTTCTTTTTTGTTTTTTTTTTCATTGAAGTATAGTTGATTTACAATACAGTGTTGCATTAATTACTGCTATACAGCAAAGTGATTGTTCATCAGGTATCACTGAATGCCTTCTACGGCTCAGCACTGGTCTTTAGGCTAAGGCATCTGCCATCATAACTAGGATAATTTGAATGTTAAAATGAGAGCATATGTGGACCAGGCTAATATTCCAAATCCATTCCACTTTGCAGCTCATGTACCTGTGTGGATTCTTCATTCTCTTCTGCAACAAAATCTTGTTTAGGGAACAGTTTATCTGGAGAAAATATCATTCTCCTAGGAAATCCATGTTTGTGTGACCTTTGGCTTTTTTCTCCTTTATTTTTCCCTTTCAAGATAGAGTCTGGCCTTTTCTAAGCACATCTCCTTGGGCCAACACAATTTCTTTCCAAAGTCTTGATCCAAAAATTTACTTTTTTTAAAAAAAATTTTGGGGTTTTTTATCAAAAAAGGAAATGCACATACTCTGTCTCAAGAAGCTCAGGGCTGACAGGCTTCCTCTGTGCATTGGAGTGGAACTGTGTCATTTGAACCTCACTAATTTGGGACATGTTGCTGATAGGAATAAGACCTGCGTTTATTTTTTCCTGCAAGCTCTCTATGAAAAGAGGGCATGCAAAGCAAACAAACATTGTAAATGGTATTTCAGAGACAAGGTTTTGGCCTGCTTAGGAAAAAAAGAGTTTTCAAGTACAATTAAAAATTACTCTAAGGGACCAGCTGAGTTATCAGGGAAGCCCACTCTAAGGGACAGGGCTTCAATAAAAACACAAGCATTTATCATTTTGATGCCTGTGCTATTTCCCCTAAACTGTGTGGGTCCCTCTTGCACAGATTTTCTGTGGCTACAGATCCATGTACTGTAACCTTACTAATTAGAAAAATGGGAGGGAAGAAAAAAGTGGGAGTGTGAACCACAGTCTGAATTTTATTGTAGAGTACTTCAATATACATTTTATATTCATGTTGATGTAGTATCCTTTCTAATTATGAAGTCCTTGATTCTGGATGCTTTTATGCATAAGTGAGGAGGAAAGTCTCAGCATCTTTTTTTTTTCAGCTTATATCTGTATAATCTATTATTACTTAAAGTTGGGAAATTTATCTATATTTATGTAAATATAAGTATATTTATAAATACATTATATATATGTGTGTGTATATATATATATGTGTGTGTGTGTATATATATATATATTTTTTTTTCCAGTCCCCACCCCAACAAGACCCATATTTTATGTAACTTAAAGGGAAAACAAGCTTGAGCCTATGCTTTTGGATACAGAAATGAGCTGTGCAGCCTGGTATTTTCATATAAGATAAAGTCTGCTATCCCATGCTCTGCCTCTAGATCACTAACATAAAGAAAAGGATTGCAGATTCATCAAATTATCCATATTGTCATGATGTTTTATTTGTGATAGAAGTCTACTTATCTTTCTTTTACCACCCCTCCCCAAGACTGGAATTTCACGGACATCGAAATCAAGCTAAACTCTCTCAGAGTTCTTCAACAAAGGGTGTGGTTTGGCCTTTCTACTTCCCAGTGGACTCCCATCAGGCATCTGTTGCCCAATTCTCAATTAAGTAAATAGACGGAGCTGTCCGATGCAGGGGGCACTGTCAGGCCATCCTCCCTTTGAGGAGTGTAAGCTTTTCCCCTTATGATGTGAGCTCATGTGAGCTTACTTTGCGTCCCTGGCTAAGGTGGTGGTCACCACTTTAGGCAGAACATTACTGTCCAGTTCTTTAGTACTCGGTGCTTATTCTTTGGGAGAAATAATCCCACATTCTTTGTACTCTGGCCCTGGGGTTTGCTACCACTGGGCTAAATATCACCAGCTGTTGCTCCTGGCAGACAGGGAAGAAAAAGTAGATTGGGAGGAAAGGAAGGAGGGGCAGGGGTGCAGAGGAAAGAGACCGGTGTGAGGGCAGAGGGTGCTGTCCGAGTCAGAAACCAGATTGTCAGGCTCCTCGACTGGAGTCCTGGGTTCCAGTTTCCAAGGCCGTGAATTACTGTCATTAGTTATGACAACATGTCTGTGTTAAAATGTCTTAAATAATAAGACATGTCTTAAAATAATAAGACAAGACAGACTTCTCAGAGGGGCTTCCTTGAAGGGATCCAGGACATCTTCCTGGGCCTTGTATTTCTTATTAAAAAACATATTTTTTATGGTAAGATCTGTAAGAATGGTCTGATGATTCTCATGGAGTGATATTTTACTCTGACAGTGGAACACTGTTTAATCACATATAACTGACCATCCTGTCATCCCTGAAATTAGAAAATTATTTTCCAGATAGTTTGCGGGGAGAAAAAAAAAGTGATTGAAAGCTTTCTATGTGCTGGGCATCGGGATATCACATCAGCATCTTAGTTAGTTCCCAGCACAGCTTCCTGAGAGAGGTTTTAGATTCCTAGTTTTACAGAGGGAGAATCAGAGGAGGAGATTCAATACCCTCCCCTGCCGCGATTATTAACCAGTGAGTTTCAGAATGAGAACTGAAACCCAGCTCTAAGGACCTCAAAGGCTCAGTTCTTTCCAGGCTGGCCACATGTTTATTTGCAAGCGAGCTATAGATCTCATTCCTTAGGGTCCCTTTAACTGTGCTTTATCTATGAAGTGTCCTTGGTTACAATATCTGCTGCCCCCCAGCCCCACCCCACCATTTTCTTGTATTTCCTCAACTGAAAATTCCAGTGCTCAGAGTGGCTGACTCTGTCCTCAGAGAGGAGCTGGCTGCTCAGTGACCTCATCCTGAATTATATCCCAGCTTTGGGAAACTTCAAATTTTAGTCACGGCAGAGGTTTCTAACTACAGCCACCAATCAATGAAAGAAATATTTGAAAACTGCAATGATTATTTGTAGCATTTAGGAAATGTTTGCTATCTAGTGGACTCTGACATGGGAACACTGTTTCTCATGATAACACTGCATTCTACATATGAGTGACTGAGACTCAGAGAGGTCCAGATACTTGTCCAAGGTCACTCAGCTGTACCTGGTAGAGACTGCTGGGCACAGCGTTCTGAACCTTCTGCTCCGTGTATTTTCAACACAGAGAAGTTTAGAGTCCATTCTTCTAGTAGCCTGTGGATCTGAAGATGAAGTTTCCTTCTTTTGTCCATATGAATGTACTCACTTTCTAGAGTGGGGAGTAGATAAGGAAGAAGGAAGACAGGTATGAAATTATACATAGTAAGTAAGAAGGCATGTTTGATAGGTATATATGACTATATCGCAAAGACTCTAAGACCTGACAGGATTTGATTATTTATGTTTTATATTCATTATCTGTTCTATTAATATGGATAATAATATTACCTATGTTATTTTACCCCCTCAAGGGTGTAAAGACTTTCTTGTTGTTATCATTACCTCTGGGAAATCAATTCTCTTGAGATTAGTGAATAAGAATCTTATCAACCTATTTACTATTTATTGTTTTCCTCTTCTACTTTCTTTATCTTTCTTCTTCCGTTCTATACTCTAAGCTTATAAGTACAGCTCAGGTAACCTGAAAATGTGACAGGGACAGACCCCAGAAAAAGCATAAATAACATCCTTGAAGGATAGCAGAGTGGACCCCTGGGAACCAAGTTCTTGAAGTGGTATTCATTCAGGCAGAATTATTGAACATTTTTTTACACTGTCCCATTTTACAGATATGGAAACTAATTACTCACCCAAGAGAACGTAAGTAGTTGGTAGCAGCACTGGCATAGAATCCATATTTCCTAACTGTCAGTTTAGTAATAATCCTTTAAACCCCAGTGGGAGTATAATGCTTTGGTTTGCATTTGAGTTGTTACTAAATAAGCAAATTCTGTGGGTTCACGTGTTTGGCCAGGTTGCTTCCTGTTTTCCTTCCCTTCCCCTTTGTAAGGAGCTGATTAAGTGACTTTTCAGTGAATTGACTGGCTGATTTGCATTTGTATTCAGCTTTCCTATTAGAAATTTGCATCTTTTCTAGCAGAGAGAATATATTAATAGTAAGTTAACAGCACAGATTCTAGAGTCAGCCTGCTGAGTTTGAATCTCAATTTTGCCACTGATTAGCAGCATGAAGTTGAGTGAAATAAATTTGGTGTGCCTCAGTTTTCTTTTCCATAAACTAGGGAGGGGAATGACAATTTTCTCATGGGATTCTTTGAGGTTAAATTAGATAATATATACATATATATATATATATATATATATATATATGAACAATGCCGGACACATAGTTGCTAACATTTATTACAAATGTATATAATTATAATACCATATATCTGTAATAAAAGCTCATCATCATATATCTATCTCCAAGGGATATATAAGTAATAAATTTAGTCAAATGAATTGATATCACCACTGAATGTAAGTAGAAATGGCTCTTTGATGCTTGGCAATTTTTTTTTTATGTTTAAAGGTTTGGAAAAACCCAGCCTTTCTAGTGGGGTGGATAGGTAACTACATCAGGACTTTTTTCTGAATCAGTGCTACTCTGGAAAATTATATACTATTTCTATGTAAGGAAATCTTATAAAATTAAGTCTTAGCAAAGACTCAATTATATACCCACTGCTGGACTATTAAGAAAATTTTAGAAAGAAAAATTAGATGACACGCTAATCCCCCGGACTGGCCTAGTTTCACTTTTACATATTCTCTGCATTCCTTACCCATATATGTGCATATTTTGCAGAGTTTTTCATACAGAAACTGAAATTCATTTTCACTTTATATTGCCTATGCTTTACTTCCTGTATAATCATCACAGGTTCTCTTTGAATGTTATAACGTGTCTTATTTTATGGTTGTATCACTTTTTACTTCATTCGTTTGCCTACTCATGAAGTTAAGATTAGTCCCAACTTTTTGATATTATAAGAGAACTCTCTGGAGGGAACCCCTTGTTTGGGAGTTTCTCCACTTTTCCATTGAGGAATGGAAGCTCCAGGCCAGTCACCTTGGGTTTCTTTTTTCCCTTTAATCCTCCTTCATTTTTTCATTCCTGCGTGTCTCTTCAAAAATAAGCTCCAACTGCCTGTTAAAGTTACTAGTTTGTAGGGAAGTCTTTATCTTTTATCACGAGGTCTTTGCACAAATTCTGTGTGTGCCACACACGTGCCCTAAGGCATGTACTGTAAATTTCCAATTTCTGTGTTGGTGGGCAGAGTAAGGGAGTGTAGAGGCACCCAGTCAATACTATTAAAAACCAGAAAATATTGTGGACGTGAATGATCTGGCAGGACCAACACCAGCTCCTTGTTTCAGAAATCTGAGTCACTGAATCAAATCGCAGTTTGATGCTATTGATAAGGCATTTTGAAAGGAATATCCTTGTAAATAACAACAGAAAGAGTTAGATTTTGTGAGAAGCTATCAAGTGTTTGTGCCCCTGCCTCTTTCTCCTATTTTTTTAAAACCCTGGGGTTTTAGTGCAGCTTGGAAATCATTTGACTGCTTAAACAGTCAAAAGAATACATCAGAATGGAAAGACAATTCCCATTAGTTCATTTGCCAAATTAAGGTAAAATGCCCTTTAAATAGGAGCTAATTCTCTGACCGATAATTAGCTTGTCTTTCTTGATAAAGTATGTGAATTGGATTGAGTTTATTATAATTAATCTTGCATATTATGTAAAGATGCATTTGTCTGCCCTTATTAGGTGAATCTCTTCATTCCTACCTTAAGGGTGGCTTGGAACTTCTATCCCACTCCAGTGAGAACTGACTGAATTGGATGAATGCCAGGGTGATGGGCAGCTTTGTTATAAAGGTTGGGAGAAGCTGAATGTGGGGTACCACTATTCAAAGACAGGGCTTTCTTAATAATGTGTTGTATGTCCTCAGTCACTCAGTGGTGTCCAACTCTTTGTGGCCCCGTGGACTGTAGCCCACCAGATTTCTCTGCCCATAGGATTCTCTAGGCATGAATTCTGAAGTGGGTTGCCATTTCCTACTCCAGGGGATCTTCTGGACCCAGGGATCGAACGGTGTCTCTTGCATCTCCTTCATAGGCAGGTGAATTCTTTACCATTAGTACCACCTAGGAAGTCCTTTTCTTATTAATATCTACATCTTAAAAAAAAACAAAGAAAAACTTTGATTATGTTTTGGGTCCTGAGAAATCAGATGCTACAAAGCGGCCTAAATAATTGCCTTGAAATCAATCTCCTACTCATGACATTCTTTTGCATTTACAATGCAGAGCGTTTTCTAGGGACCGAAGAGTGGCGTGATTGGCAAGTACACTTGCTGAGGTCTAAGCCATGACTCTGGAAGACGGCCTGAGGGGGAGCAGAGGGGCTACTCAGTGACTTCATGAGCCACAGCACCACCCCCCCCACTGTAATTTTCTTCCTCCCCACCTCCCAGCTATTCAGAGTTTCTTGAGACTCCCCATCTGGCTGCTTTCAGGGCTTCTTTTCTCATCAAAAGCTATTGTCCATGGCTACTTGATTTTGCCAAGGGCAAATGTGGGCTGGGGAGATGGAGTTTGGGAATAAAAGGACATACTGTAAATGATTCACCCAAGAGCCTCTCTCCTCCAAACTAAAGTTATTCTTTTCCGGGGAAGATGGAGGATATTTGATGTTGTGTGGGAGTTGCCTAACACAGGGCTTATGTGTGTGTATGTGCACACACATATTTTAGTTAACATTTGCGAAATGGACACTCAGCATTAACTCATTCAATGAAGACAGCAATAGTCATCTCTATCTGCAGCCGTGTCTCAATATGATAGCCATGAGCCACATGGGACTTGAAATGAGTCCTCAGTCCAAACTGAGGTGTGCTGTGTGTGTAAGATACATGCTGGATTTCAAAGACTTTGCGTAAAAAGCATTTAAGATATTGCGTTGATCATTGTTTTATGGTAGATTACACATTGGAATGATACTATTTTGGACATGTTGAGCTAAGTAAAATATACAATTAATGTTAATTCTACCAATTTCTTTTTCCTTTTTTAAACTGCAGCTATGAGAAAAAAGATTTGCTACATAGTAACTGGCATCATACTTCTATGGAATAGTGCTGATCTCTATGTAGTGATAACAGTATTATTATCTCTACTTTTTAGACGAGGAAACTGAGGCTCAGAGAGGTTAGGTAAATTGCCAAAGTCACACAGCAGAAAGTCAAATTCTTACTGCAAAGCCGATGTAAAGCAATGTGATTATAGGGAAGGGACTCTCTGTGTAGTTTGAGCTCCACTTAGGAAGAAGTAGAAGGCTGGAGATTGAATTCAGTCACGTGACTGGTTCACTCAGTGGGGCCTAGTAGCGAAGCCCTAATGAAAACTCAACTCCAGAGCTGCATTCAGCTTTCTGATTCATGAACACAGTGGAAGGCTGATGAGTCCATGGGACACTGAAGGCCCTTGTTTAGGACCCTCTCAGCTCTCGCTTTGTGTATCTCTTCACTTGGCTGGTCCTGATATGTATCCTTTGTAATAAAACCATCAAGCTCTTTCCTGCATTCTGTGAGCCATTTAGTGAATTATCCAACCTGAGTGGGGAGTGGTGTGGGAAGCCAAGAATTTTAAGCTGATTGGTCAAAAGTGCGGGTGGCCTAGGAACCCTTGGGCTTGTGGCTGGCGTCAGAAGTAAGGGACAGTCTTGTTGGGTTCCATGCCCTTAACTTGTGGAGTCTGTATTGATTCTGTGTTGTTAGGGGCAGTTACAGGCTGCCCCTAACAGTGTGGTTTTATAAGAATAGACTGCTTTCCATTGAGATGTATGTTTTAGGGGTATAGTGTCCAGGAAAACAGAGTACTGTAGCTTAACTTGCTTGTTTCTCTAACCCCACATCTCAGGTGACAATGGCCAGTTATGCTCTAGACTTGTGAAATGACTCAGTCTTCTGGCAACTGCTGTTGACCACGAGACTTGGCCCTGAGACAGGGTAGCCTCTGACACCACCATGCCCAGAACCTTCCAGCCTGCAACTCTTGGGGTCCCTCTGCTTCTTCATGTCCAACAATACCACATAAAGGGTGATGACATATATATTACATTTTTATCACTTTGATACCAGAGATTTTTAAATATTGGTGTTGGGATTAAGTTCCTTACCGGAAACTGTTGTAGGGTGATAACATAGGTAGGTGTGTTTTGTAGTAATTTTTGTTTGTTGGTTGGTTTTTAAGTAGTTTGCAATGTCTGGGGCTTCCCAGGCTCAGTAGCAAAGAATCCACCTGCCCACACAGGAGACTCGGGTTTGATGCCTGGGTTGGGAAGATCCCCTGGAGAAGGAAATGGGTTGCCAGTATTCTTGCCTAGAGAATCCCATGGACAGAGGAGCCTGGTGGGCTAAATAGTCCATGGGGATCGCAAAAGAGCTGGACACAACTGAGTGACCCAGCAGCAGCAGCAATGTTTTGAATCTCACTTTTGTCATACGTGTCCTATTGACATCTCCTAAATGCTGTGTTCAGATCTTTTCTTTGGGGGCTTTGGTTTGGATTTTTAAACCATCATTCCACGTGTTTTCTTTTTCTTTTTCAGTTTGGTTTCGCCTTCCTTCTTAAAATAGACACTCTGTCTTCCCTGTGGTCCTGCTAACTGTCACCCTTCTGTTACCGCTGAGGCCTGGCTCTCTTCCTGAAGGCCCTCTTAGGTCACCAGCTCCTAGAAAGTGGACTCCTACAAGGGCATCTTGGGGCTGCCCTAGAAGGCTCATTTCTAAGAAAAGACAAACTTAAGCTGTGTAGTTACTGCAAGGGGAGATTCCTTTACCAGTGAAAACAAGGAATGAAACAAAGACTCTTCCAGAATTGGAAAAGAAGTCTCTTGAAATGCCCACAGTGACTTGATTTCTACCTACTTGGGCCAGCTCTGGGCACTCTGCATACTACCACTATGCCAGGCTTGCTCTTTAGAACTGTTCGGCTTTGAGGTTGCAGAGAGTTAGGTAACTGCCACTCTCAGTAACTGTGGGAGCTAACTCCCAGTTTCTAGGAAGGTTAGAAAGAGTTTGTGAGAACCAACCAAAAAGACACAGAAAACTGGGCGTTCTCTGCTCACTCTGTGTCTCTGAGATCCTCACCTTCCAGAAGACCAGTGTCTCTGAGGCCTTTGTTTCTGTCTTTCAAGAACACCAGTAATGTGACCCCTGTGAGAGAATCAGGGCTGGAACAGTCTTTTTTAGAGAAGAGGAAACTCCTATGTTTGAAGAAAAAGCTCTTAGGATATGATTATATTTTAAAATGGCTGCTGAGTTAAGTAACTTGCTCAAAGGTGCAAGGTTGAGAGGGAGGGATGGGAGGAACCGAGAATTGCTGATTTTACTTCCAGCCTCTGTCCCATCAACAGGAGGCAGAAGAAATGGCCCTGGGGCTGGTAAATTCACACTGTGTGACTCATCTGTCTGTTAACTCAGCTTGTCTCATTGGGCAAGCCAGTTAGCTGGGAGGGGGCCCAACTAGATTTCAGTACTGTCCCCCGCAGCCCACATGTTCATACTTAATAAATGAGTGTGTAAATGGACTGTGGGGGTCTCTCCCCCTGTTCCCTGACATCCCACAAGCTGAGTGCTCCCTCCTAAGTAAGCTTCTACTTGTTCATGGCTCTTTCTATTCATTCATTGCTTATATAGAACCTCCAAGAAGGACGCGTGGAGAAGGCGATGCCACCCCACTCCAGTACTCTTGCCTGGAAAATCCTATGGATGGAGGAGCCTGGTAGGCTGCAGTCCACAGGGTCGCTAAGAGTTGGACACGACTGAGCGACTTCACTTTCACTTTTCACTTTCATGCATTGGAGAAGGAAATGGCAACCCACTCCAGTGTTCTTGCCTGGAGAATCCCAAGGATGGGGGAGCCTGGTGGGCTGCCATCTCTGGGGTCGCACGGAGTCAGACACGACTGAAGCGATTTAGCTGCAGCTGCAGCAGCGAGAAGGAGGCATGGAGAGAGGAGAAAATGTTAAAGGCCACTGGGAATGATTTGTCTTTGACACCAGTCATCCTCAGGCATGGCTGTCTGTCACACCTACAGGCTACTTCTTCCCCATGAGCCTTTCCAGCCCTCCTTCCCAGTCTGGGAGAGGGACAGGATTTCTGTGTCCTTACGCTAAACTCACCTGGCTGGCCCTGTACCTGTCCTATACAAGTCTCAATGGGATGGCATCATTTCAGGTTTTTTTTTTTTTTTTTTTTTAATTCAAGTGTAGCTGATTTACCATGTTGTGTTGATTTCTGCTGTATAGCAAAGTGAGTCAGTCATATCTAGACAGACACACCTTCTTTTTCATATTCTTTTCCAATGTGGTTTATCACAGGGTATTTGAGGAGTCTTAAAACGTTTCTTCTGCCCAGGCCTTTTGCTAAATTTCCTCAATTTTTCCTTCATCTCATTCTTTCTCTCATTTGATTTATCTTCAGAGACTATATATTTTTAAAAACATTTTAATCTTTTAAATTCCTAGCTTTATGCTGAGCAACATATAGTACATCTTTACAACGAACTGGATCTTTCTCCTCTCATTCCAAAGCTCATTTAATCTAGAAACATTTTTAATAAATATGTAACCATACTGTTTATTGTTTGTAATCAACATATCAAGAAATTCTGTCATTCATAGTCAATGTTTCTATTCTTTACAAGGAAGCTATAAGTTTTGTTGCTGTTCAGTCACCAAGTCCTGTCTGACTTTTTGTGGTCCCATGAGCTGTAGCCCATCAGGCTTCTCTGTCCATGGGATTTCTCAGGCAAGAACACTGAAGTGGTTTGCCATTTCCTTCTCCTGGGGATCTTCCTGACCCAAGGATCAAACTCATGTCTCCTGCATTGCAGTCAGATTCTTTATCACTGTGCCACCTGGGAAGTCTGAGATATAAGTTAGGAATAGCTATTTACCTGTAACTGACACTCATAGAAGTTATAGTATAAGGATACCCAGCTAGTAATTGACAGAGATGGGATTGGAATTCAGGTCTACTGACTTCAAACAAGTTATTCTTCCACCCTCAGTGACATTTCCTATCACAACTAATGTGTGTCTTCTTTAAACTCTCGAAACATTTAATGAGCACCTACTATAATAAATCAGGTATGGCTCTCAGTGCTAAACAGTGCATACTTCCAATTTCTATGAATAACTCCCAGTATTAGTTCATTAAATCCTTGAAGTGACTCTACTGTTGCCTACTGGAACTATTATTAGCCCTGTTTTGCAAATGAGGAAGCTTGGGTCCAAGGAGGCTAAGGAACTTTGCTGAGATCATGCTGTTGGAAAGTGCAGAGGCCGCCTGAGCCACAGGGCAGTGATGTTGTGTTTCCTCTAAGATGCACAACAGCTCAGCTTTGTTGGGATCCACACTTTAATAATAACAAAAACAAGGGAAGAAATTAACAAGTGATTTCAGATAAGCGATCAGTGAAGACTGCTGCTGCTGCTGCTAAGTCGCTTCAGTCGTGTCCGACTCTGGGCAACCCCATAGATGGCAGCCCACCAGGCTCCCCCGTCCCTGTGATTCTCCAGGCAAGAACACTGGAGTGGGTTGCCATTTCCTTCTCCAGTGCATGAAAGTGAAAAGTGAAAGTGAAGTTGCTCAGTCGTGTCCGACTCCCAGCGACCCCATGGACTGCAACCTACCAGGCTCCTCCGTTCATGGGATTTTCCAGGCAAGAGTACTGGAGTGGGGTGCCATTGTCTTCTCCGTGAAGACTATGAAACTTTAAAACTTCACAGCATAGTGAAAGAGATCTGTAGGAGAGTTGCTGTAAATAAAAGGAAGACCTTTATGATGGGATCCTGTTTGATCTGAGGTATGAATCACCTACACGAGGACCTAGGGGAAGGGAGTTCCAGGAAGAGGGAACAGCACGTGCAGAGGCCCTGAGGTGGGAAGCAGGTCATCTAGGGTTCACAAATCCCGTGATAATGTCTCTCTTGGTTGTTCATTGATGTCCAGTTTGTCCACACTGTGCTGAAATTATAGAATGCCGAAATTTTGGGGAGAAACTTACAGACGATCCAAACCCCTGGTTTTCTAGAAGCGGCAAGAGGGGTCACAGAGCTAGCACCCAGTATGAATGCGGCATGGAGAGAGGGGCAGTGTTCCAAGTCCCTGCTGTCAGGACTTCTGATCCCTGAGCAATGTTAGGCCTGGCTTCAAGGGAGGGCGCTGGGCAACCTGAGGGTGCCAGCTGTGGGGTGCCTCTCAAGTCACCTCTCCTTTCCACCCATCCCAGGCTGAACCAACCTTGGCTGACCTTCCACTGAACCTCAAGTCTACACTGAAAATATATGATCCCAGTCCTCCCTGCCAGAGATGTACTGGCTTCCTGGTTTATTTTTTCTTCCCTTTCATCCCAGAAGGTGATCCATGACATGGGGACACACCAGCTTTTGACCTGGTGCAAACTCATGTATCTCTCGGCACACAAAGGCCCCTCACCTGGCACGAGGCTGATCTTTCCAAGTTCAGCCCTCATGTGGGGCTCGGACCACTGGGCACAGCTGACTCAGTGAATCCTTGAGCCAAGAGAGCTCATGCCTGCTCTTTCTGGCAGTTTATCCTTAATGCTCAGACTTGCTTAGTATTCTTGCCAAATATAGAATTCAGCTCAGTGGCTTGAGGAAGTTGTTGCTATGCCTTTTGTGAACTGAAAACACTGGTTCAGTAAAACAACTCATGGTTTGATGTTGACACTTGATCCTTTCCCCTGCCACTTCCTGAATTCCCTAAGCCACAGCCCTTTGACCCTCAGATCATATGAAAACACATCCTTGTAAAAGCTATTTGTTTGGACGTGGGAGTGTCACCCACAGCTAGCGGAGATGCTCACAGCACTCTTTGCCCAGCGCTTCCCTACGTGATAGTAAGGATGGAACCCACCCTTCACTCACATGACCCTGTCTCACTTCCTGCCTTTCTTCCCCTCCTCTTGTCATGGATGTTTGGAGATGACCTTTTACGAACATGATTTCCAATGGGAATGTTTCACAGTAGAAATATGTTCTCTCTTGAGGCCTGCTCTTGATATTTCTAGAGATTTATTTAATTGGACTCTACTTAAATCCCTCTGGGAAACATACTTTTGCCGTGAAGTTGTGATGTGTTTAATTTGGGGTCTAAGATAAATGCTGGTCCTCGGGGGAGGTGGATCATTAAGCAACAGTTTTCCTTTTGTACAGTGGGCTTGTTTAATGAATAACTTGCCTGGGCTTTCCTCTGTTTGTTTGTTTAGCAGTGCTTCATTAGTTAAACTCCTGCACTGCAAAGCAAAGAATGCTTTCCCCTCTCTTCAGAGACCTAAGCAAGCATGGAGACTATCTGCTTGAGCTCTTGGGGAAAACATGGCTTTGTGTTTTATAGCTCTCTTCTCCTGTTAACATTCTTCCCTCTCTAGTCTTCCAGCATGATCTCATGGATTTTTTTTTCCCCCTTCTTTAATCCTTCCTGGTGGATTAACCGGTATTGAGCTTTTTAGTGAACAGAGGAGAAGCCCTAACATGGTATCGAGTGGCCTCCATGATACACAGAAAGTCTCCAGCTAAACCTTTCTTCAACCCAGACAGAGGCTGCAGGAAGGACAGGGGTCAGCACTGATCCACAGGGAGAGTATAACTAATGAGGAGACATGTGTTTTGGGGAAGAAATGGGCTCCTCTACTTGTAGCTGGCTTGTGGCACGAAGGTTCTGGAAGATTCCACAGGCATGCTTTAGGCAGCTTTCCCATCTTGACCTTGGACCACTTCTGGCTTGAATTTGAGATATGGTACCTACTTGAGCTGGCTCCCAGGGGTCAGATTTCAGGCAGTCCACAGCCATGGGTGTGGTACTTCAAAAGTAAGCATTATAATTTATATTTTCAAAAAGTAAGCTATATGGGAATTCAAAGCATTGCTGTATTTGTCTGCTTGGGCTGCCATGACAAAATACCATAGACTGGGTGCCTTCAAGAACAGATATTTATTTTCTCACAATTTTGGAGGCTAGAAGTCCGAGATCAGGATATAGGATGGTCAGGTGCTGGTGAGGTCTTCCTGGCTTGCAGATGGACACCTTCTTGCTGTGTCCTCAATCTGAGACACACACAGAGGGACAGACCAAGGTATTTGGTGTCTCTTCTTATAAGGTTCTAACCTCCTTTTTAAGGACCCCGCCTCATAACTGCATCTAAACCTATTTCTCAAAAGTCCCATCTGCAAATAATATCACATTAGGGATTAGGGCTTCAGGATGAGAATTTGGGTGGGGACAGAGGGAGACACAGTCAGTCCATAGTGGGTACAAAACGTGTATTCTGCAAAAGGAAGGGTATGAATTTTGCCCAGGTTTGGAGTATAGATAAACTGTACCATCTGCCAAATTATTAATAATTTTTTTCTCACTCTTCTCTCTCTTTCCCTTTCAAACTCATACTGATCACATATTACAGACTTCTAAACATTCAGGAGCTTCCTGATGATTTAGATTAACATCCCAATTGCTTAACGGCTCTCAGGCCCTCTGCAGACTCCTGGGCCTCCTCTGGTCACTCTTGCTCCCTTATTCTGCTTCATCACATTCTGTCCCTTTGAGTCATCGAGGCCTCATGAGTGTCCTGCCTTGGCCTCTAGTTGCGGTCCTCTCTGCCTCAACTGTTCTCCTGAGTCCCCTCCCCTCCATCCGTTTTCCAAACCAATCAATCCCTTTTTATCCCCAGAGAGGCCTGCTCTGAAACCTGATCTAATCGGCCCCCTCTCACAGCACCGGAGACCTGGAGGGCACCTCATGGCCCTCATCGTCATTAATCATTATCTTTTATTTGTGTTTTATATATTGATCATCCATCTCCTCCTATCGGACCCTGACTGGTGGGGAGGGAGAAAGGAGGGGAGAGGGAAGGGGCATCATGAGCCTGTCACTCAAATCTCATAATGTCTGGGAGGACTTGCTCTCAGATAAAAGTGATTTTCTAAATACTTATTTATATATTTGACTGAGTTGGGTCTTAGTTGATGCTTCCAGGTTCTTAGTTCCCTAACCAGTGATTGAACTTAGGCCCCTTGCACTGGGAGAACAGAGTCTTAACCACTGGACGGTCAGGAAAGTCCCTAAAAGAGATTTTAAAAGTTGTGTTCATCAGGTGTGTCTGTTTAGAAAACCCATAGGCCTGAGCTGTGTGTTCAAGATGTGCCTTTCTCTAGGAACTGGTTGGCCTGGGATGAAATAGGTAAAGTTTAGATGTGGATGGACCAGAAGGAAATCTGAACTTTCAATGTTTTCAGGAACAGGAGGATTGAACTTGGCTGTCTTTCTATCAGCCCCTTTATATACTCAATCTGTAGTTTGATAGGGACACTTTGTAGCAGAAAGTTGTTCCCTTGATTGAATCCCAAAGCTCTGTCTTGAAAAGAAAAACTATTGCATTAATTTCTTTAATTGGCATTTTTGTGAGTGGATGTGAAGCTCAGTCTCATGGCAGATGAACTCCCAATGAAAATAAGGACCATAATGTGGGACTTTGGACAGACTGGGGGAAGAAGGGTACAAGTAGACCCATAGAGGTCAGCTCTGACCAGTCTAGGCTTGGCCTAAGGGAGCATGGACAACTTCTCTTGCCCCTCAGGCTGAAGAAGCGACTTGGAAAAATCAATTATGCCTACCCCCTGCCTTCCAGGTTGCTGCTGCTGTTGTTCAGTCCCTAAGTCATGTCCCACTCTTTGCGACCCCATGGACTGTATCCTGCCAGACTTCCCTGTCCTTCACGATCTCCTGGGGTTTGCTCAGATTTATGTCCATTGAGTTGGTGATGCTATCTAACCATCTCTTCCTCTGTTACCCTCTTCTCCATTTACCTTCAGTCTTTCCCAGCATCAGGGTCTTTTCCAATGAGTCTGCTCTTCCCATCAGGTGGCCAAAATATTGGAGCTTCAGCTTCAGTTCTTCCAATGAATATTCAGGGTTGATTTCCTTTAGGATTAACTGGCTTGATCTCTCTGCCTTCCAGATGGTGCTTCCTGAAACTTTTAGGAGGCAGAATGGGGAGGGTGATGTAAAGATGGTGTTCTCTACACTAAGGGGCCTCATGGTGTGTGTGGTGGGGGGCGGTGGGGGACAGGAGGGAGGCTTGACCACTTTTCCCATCTTCACTTCAACTCTTTAAAAATAGGTTTCAAAAATATTGTGCGGATTCATTGGACATTTAAGCATCAGACATGTTCCAGGTAGAAGCTCCCTTTTGTTTTCTTTCCAAAGTGTTTTGTGAGAGAGGCAGGGGGAGGGTGGGGAGGAGGAAAGAGAGGCTAACACAGGAGGGCTGGCAGGACTGGGGGCCAAAGGGTGTTTTTCCTTAAAGTCACAGTGATTTCTGCCAAACCTGAGGGGTTCCTGGCTGTGGGAACTCAGCGATCTTATTACCTTTGAAGCCTTCTCTCAGAAAAGTCATCTGCTCATTAAAAGAACACAAAGCTGTTTAATTGTTGTCTTTGTGGAAAATTGTATGACTGTCATCAGCTGTTGCTTCTGGCAGTGCTTTCTGTTCTAATGTAAATAAATGAGGTAACAGATTTAAAGAAACAGGCTGTATTTACATACTTGGAGAGCGAAGTATGCTCTCAAACAATCTGCCCATGTTCTTCAAATACACACAAATTAAACTGCTCTATCCCAAACGCTAGTTACTCATTAAAGCCTTAAAGTACGAATGCTAAGAAGGGGCAACACAAGTGCACCACCCTTCAAGGGTAGTAACAAGAAACTGCCTTTTTTGTGTGCAGTTGAGAGCTACTTCAGCAGGCTGAAATTTAATCCCCAGCTTTCTTCTCCACCAATTCTGTAGTGAGGTAACTTTAAAAAAAAATTCATTTTATTGAAATATAGTTGATTTACAATGTTGTGTTCATTTCTGCTGTACACCAAAGTGATTCAGTTATACCTAGACACAGAGTCTTTTTCATATTCTTTTCCATTATAGTTTATCACAGAGTATTGAATTTACTTCCCTGTGCTATACAGTAGGACTTTGTTATTTATCTATTCTATGCAAAATAGTTTGTATCTGCTGATCCCAAACTCAAAATTCATTCCACGTTCAACTTCATTTTTGTTGCTTTTTGTTTGTTTGGTTTTGTTTTGTTTTGATTTGTTTTTAAAGTAGCTTTGTTGATCTATTATTTAAATACTATAAAATCAGCTCACTTTGTGTTTTGTTGATTATAATCGACATTTATTACATTAGTCTCAGGTGTATAACATAGTGATTCAATATTCTTATCCACTGCAAAATGATCACCGTGCTAAGCCTCATTTCCATCTGTCACCATACAGAGTTATTACAATAGTATTGATATTTCCTGTGCTGTGAATTTCATCCCCATGACTTACATATTTTACAGTTGGAATTTTATACCTCTGCATCCCCTTCACTTTGTCTATCTCCTAATAAACCAAATAAACAAACAAAACAAAACCAAAACAGACTTATTAGATACGGAGAATGAGCTGATTGTGGCCAGAGTGGAGGGAGCAGGGACAGCTTCTGAGCTGAGGATAGGGTGATAAGGTTAGAAGGAGAAACTTTTAAACTTTGACAAAAACGTGCCCCTGTCAGCGTTTCTTGGAATGCATACAATTAAAGCTTCATTTTCAGTTTTTATAAATCAAAGATCCTAAGTCATTGGATCTTTCTGACTCTGTTTGCTTTCTTGAGGTAAATATTTAGGCAGGAATTAACAACAAAAAAATTCTTTCCATTAAGGGCAGTATAAAGATTCTGTCAAAGAAGGAAGTGATATATTTTAAAACACAAGAAGTCAGAGCCCCCAAACAAGTTAATAATTAGAAGTATAGAAGTATATAGAAACAAATATTTAGCTGAAAGCACATTGCATCTTATATAAAGATTTAGGAAAGAGCAAAAATTATTATAGCTCTTGATACATATTATAGCTAAGTATTAGCTGATCCACAGTGCTAGATTTTATAACCTACTGAGTTTTTGTAGTAGAAAGGATGGCAAATAATCTGGAATGTCTATTTCAAGTAAGCATTAATAGTCTAAATTATGATTTTTGTCCAGCAGAAAATTCAATGAAAGGACCATATTATTAACTCAAAATTTGAGAATATTCTGGCATAAATTTTTGAAGACTTTTCTGTTTTTTTTTTTCCCCTTAAAACATCACTAAATATAACTTTGTTAAATTACTATTAAATGTAAAGATAGGGGTAATAGTTATTTTGGAAAGACAGTTTTGTGAGGGACATTCTTGAAGTAATTTCCACCTATGATTTGTCACTAGGTAAAGTAGACACCCGGAGAAGGCAATGGCACCCCACTCCAGTACTCTTGCCTGGAAAATCCAGTGGACTGAGGAGCCTGGTAGGCTGCAGTCCATGGGGTCGCTGAGAGTCGGACATGACTGAGCAACTTACCTTTCACTTTTCACTTTCATCCATTGGAGAAGGAAATAGCAACCCACTCCAGTTTTCTTGCCTGGAGAATCCCAGGGATGGGGGAGCCTGGTGGGCTGCCATCTATGGGGTCACACAGAGTCGGAAACGACTGAAGTGACTTAGCAACAGCAAAGTAGACACCAGAGAGATCCTTTTACGTATCTTTTAACTTACCTAAATTATTTCCAAAAAGAGATTGATCACCCATCCATGACTGAGAGATTGATCTCTTACCTACAGTTATTGGTATCAAATATATCAACAAATCACCTGTCTTCCTATAACATATAGCTAAGTCCTGTGTACAAAAGGATTTAAATCAGGTTATTCCTGCACTCTTTCCCTGATGCCTGGTATATAATAGACTACCTTCTACAGTTGGCTTTGAAAATACATCTGTAGAGAACTTGTATCTCCTATTAGAGAGAACAGACAGTAAAAAAATCCATGAGGCAAGGGACTAATAAATGAACAGATATATCTTCCCGGAACACAAATATTGCCCAAATAATAAAAATGTGCTCCTTTGAATTCAAGATCCTAATTTTTCTTAAAGAGTTTTAACGTTTATGGTAACTTGTTGCTTATGTTTTTTTCACACATTGGACAGTTCACATGTAAGCAATGAAATGACAGCATTTTAAGGGTCATAGGGATACTCTTCTCTGACTCACAGTCTCCACCGGCAACACGGTTGGATTCAGCCTTCTAAGTTTCTCTCTTCCCCTGGTAACAAAGTTGTTTCTTTTATCCCTTTTGTTCTTACCTTACACCTGGTGACTCAGTACTTTTGACTCATTCTCCCTCTTTAATGCCACCTCCTCGGGAAAGGATATGCATTCCCTGGAGGCACAACTGATCATAAAACAGTTTAGGTGATACCTTCTGGTATTGAACTTGAAACCATTCCTACCATAAAATCCCCTGTTGCATCTATGACTTATGAAGACAATTTCTTAGAGAATAAGAGGTAGAAGTAATCTTTGTGGATCTAGATTATATGCCTGATATCCTATAATATCCTAATATTCCTCTCTCCTGTTAAGGTGGGTGATTTTCTTCCCTGAAAAGTATGAAACAATCCCCCACCTCCACCCCCACTCCCCCACTCCCCCAATCCCATCTTCTGTCTTTGAGACTTTCAACTCTGGAAGCCTGACGTCAGCTCCAATTTATTCAGGCTTTGTGAGAACAGGATCTTGAGAGTCTGCTCAGATGGACTCCAGTTTCCACAGAGGACCCACAAAATAGTATCCATAAGGACCCATCTTCTAACAATCGCTTTCTCATTTATAGTGGTAATAACTCATGTAGCATCTTATCCATATTAAGAGCTCTATGACATAAACACTTCTGTTAGCTCCACATAATGGGTGTGGAAGTTGAGGTGCAGAGGTGTTAAATAACTCACCAAGGTAACACAGCTAGTTAGAGAAACCATGATTCTCAGCACAAGCAGTCTGGCTCCAGAGTCTATGTTCTTAACTACTATCATTAAGCACCACTTTACTTTAAAAAACGAGTTACCCAGTAAGAAAATCTAGACAACAAAGAATGACAAAGAATATGCTCGAAGCAGGCTTGTAGCAAAGTCCATCTTGCACCCCCTTCCACTTTTCTTTGGATGTTCATGCCATTTGCTGACCTTCAGTGAGCATTTTTATTAGATTTCTGGAACATGCTCTCTTTTCAACTTAGTGTACAGCCAAAAAGCTGGTGTGTCAAAGTGCTGGCCATCGTTGAAAGATGGAAATGTCTTGCTTATAGATTCTGCATTTGGATGCAGTTTCTTTATTTTGCCACCCAGAGCACTGCTTCTGAATCACATTACCGAGGGCTCTTGTGTTTCTAGGGCTGGAATAGCCAAAACAGCTACAGGAGCTGAAATGCATCTATAGAGAGAGGTTTCCCACTTCAACTAGAATCCACTGCTTCAGTGGTACTCTCACCTCACTGACCTTCTGTTGGAGGAAACGCACCAGTTGCATTTTTACGTGTTTTGTGGGGGTGCTGTGTATTCTTTGTTGTTGCCATTCAGAATCCACGTGCTGACCATACTCATTTTGGCAGAGAACCTGGTTTTGAGATAAGGTTTGAAATGTTTGCCTCCAGTTCTGTTGCCCATGCCTGGGAAATATTTGCACTGATAACTTCGAGCAGTTCTGTGTCTATAGAGATCGCTCAGCCAGTGGGACTTGGGGGCACAGGAGAGAGAAGGGGAGGGAGGGGAGAAGAGGGATTTTATTGAAAACACTCAATTCTCCTCTGGCAAAACCAGGAATCCAAAGACATGCAGACTTTTCTTGGGAAAGCTAGGACAAAGAAAATGAAATCAGATTTCATTGTTTAGGAAACAATGCTGTTGCTTTCTTTATAATAAAAGTATATTATTTAAACTATAAAATTGCTCAGATACCTTGGTTCCTAGTTCGTTTTCAATAAACTTTTAAAATAAAAACTCTGGAACATTAGCTTATTTATCATTTAGAGTCTTTATATTAAGCAGATTTTTTTCTGGATGATAACCTCATATCTTAAAGCTCTTTTATTCATTCAGTTTGTACTTTTATTTTTCCTCCTTTTCTGGCTTCTTTAGAATTTTTTTTTTTTTTGAGATATCTTTTTTTTTTTTTTTTTTTACAAAAATGTAGTTGATTTACAATGTTGTATTAATTCCTGGTATATAGCAAAGTGATTCAGTTACACCTATATACACATTCTTTTTTAAAATTTTCTTTTCCATTATGGTTTTTCATAGGATATTGAATATAGTCCTCTGTGCTATACAGTAGGAGTTTGTTGTTTATCCATTCCATATATAAAAGTTTACATCTGCTAACCCCAACTTCACACTCTACCCCTCCCCCAAATTCCTCCCCCTCGGCAACTGCCAGTCTGTTCTCTATCCATGATTTTGTTTCTGTTTCATAGATCGATTTGTTTGTGTCATATTTTATATTCCACATATAAGTGATATCACATGGTATTTGTCTTAGAATTTTTTTTTAGATCTTTAAAATGGTAGTTTTCCAAAGTAATGAAAAAAGTGCTTAATATGTGCTATATATTGTTTCAAAATACTTTATTCTTATAAATCAGTTTAATTCTCAAGACTGTCGATAAGGCAGGTGACCCTGTTTCACCTGCGGGGAAGCGAAGAAGCCGAGAGGTAAGGACCTTGTACAAGGTCTCATTGCCAGTGTTTGGCAGTGCTGGGATTCAGTCTGGCCTCAGAGTCACGGCACTGCGTGGAGGGTTCTCACAAACTTCAGAGTCAGCAGATCTGCTGAAGGTGAGGGCAGCAGCAATGATGACATTGTAGTAATGAAATATTACTTATCAAATGCCCGATCATATGTTTACATAGGTATCCTATACCACAATTTGGGTAGGTGATATTATGCCCACTTCACAGATCAGTAAACTGAGGCTTAGTGAGGAAAAGAGATTTGTACCAGGTCTTACAGCTCTCATGAGACATAATCACAGTTGCAGTCTGTATTTGACTGTCTCTCACCCTTCTCTTAACCACCATGCGACACTGCTTCCACTTCAGTTGTTAGTTGTCATCTTGTAATGCTCCTATGTTGTCCTAACAAATACAAAGTAATCAAAACTCCTCATGAAGTGACTAGTCTGTTCAGCTTCTGTGGGATGTGGTGAGGTAGGGTGGAGGGAAAGTCTTTGGAAGAGAGAACCACATAAGCCCTCCTCCTTCCCTTCACTTCCAAAGCCCTAAGGGAAGAAAACAGTCCTCCCTACAGACATCTCTGTCAAAGCCACTACTATAAGATTCTACTGGTTCATTTTGCTGTAAGCACCATCCTCAGAGTTCTTTAACTGCAGTATCTTGCTGTGCATGACCCTTAGGGAGAACTGATGCTGACATTGGTCAGCAGACTGGCAGTTGAACAGACTGTTTGTTCATATCCCTCAATGAACGTTTCCTTGTCTAGTTAATATGTGTGAATTAGAATATTTCCTTTTCTATGCACTCTGCCTCCAAAGATTCGACGAACAGAGTTCCCACACGGCTTAAACATACACATAATTTCGCATGTGAGCACCCCCTGGGATCCGGAGCATTTTGTGTCTGTCTGTCTCCAATTCCCTCTCTTCCCCTCCCCCATGGGCTTTTTCCCCCCATTAGGCAAATGGAAGGCTCATGCCACCTGTTAGCATTACGTCATTGGCTCCCCAGAACACAGTTGCACCAAAGGCCTTAAACAAAGTAGTTCTTCTTGTATTGTTTGCACTCAAAGAGCTGATATCATGCCAACTGATGTCATTGTATGTCTTTGTGTAACTGCTATGGCAACTGGGCAGGTGGGGAGTCTCCAGCTGATGTCATTGGGGAAGGAGGTGTAGAGACAGAATTTTAAAAAGCTCTATGTTGCTTTTTTTCTGTGTGTGTGGTTTTCTGGCATGCATTTTTTTCCCCCAAACTAGCTGCTTTTAAGACAAATTACAGCTTGAGTACCCTAAATAAGAACACAGAGAAGTCTCCCTGCCCCCCCACCTACCCCCTAAAGGCTTCTTTTGAGTTTGTTTTGTTGTTCTGTCCTCTCATCTTATATGGAAAAGTGTAACAACTGTCTTTTTCTTAAGGAAAAAAAAAAAAGTGAACTAGGTTCCCATTACAGAACTGGTGTGGAACTGTTTACTAGGATTTTATGGAGCCAAAGCTGAGCAAACTTCTAAATAACTCTTCAGTCTCTTTCATGGAGCTTGTGTTGGTGACGGTGGGTAATTTCAAATTCTTGTTTAGGTATATTCACTAATGAAGTTTTTACTGATAATCTCCATTTCTTCCGTCTGCTTGAAAAATGATCCCTTTGGATCCAGACAAACTTTTTATTTTAATCATTATTTCATAGCAGAATAAACTAATAAGATGTAAAGGCAGAGTTTAATTCTAGAAATTAATTAAAATGAATTTGTAGCTCTTGTTTTTCTTTTCAAATAGGCTTAGACACAGATGGTCATGATACTACTCCTTTCAAAACACTTTGAGTCATGGCTGCATCTTAATAAAAATAATGATTTCCCGGGTTTTTACAACTTGTGTGCACTGGCTGTGAGCCGCACTGAGACTTGGTCTTGGGGTACAGCCTGAAGCTTCCTGATGTGGTTGACAGAGATGAGACTTGAAATGGAGAAGGACATAGATTCAGAAACTGGTGAACAGTTCAACTTCCTTTATTTATTTTAACACAACCATATCCTGTTCACACTTATGTTTCTTCTCTTATCTCCTCAAACTATCAAGAGAGAAGTAAGGCATCCGTCTGGAGGAGAGAGGGAGTGGTAAATGTGTTCTGATGACTTTCAGCTTCTAGGCGATCTCCAGCTTCTGCCTGTGTTCAAAGGCAAGGCCAGAGTGTGTCTGATGGATAAGAATTAGAGCTCACTGAGTAGGTAATACTGTCAACTCTGATTTCATAGCCCTTACATGTACACTGTGTAATCTGACCTTCATAATAATCCTTTTGGCTTACCCACAAACACATCTAACAAATATTAAAGAAAAAATTTAAGCAATAGACTATAATCCATACATTTCCTAATTTAAACTAGTGCTCTTTTTTGCATGGTTCTTTAGCTTTTGATCATGTGGATGGTGAACATTTTTGAATCAGATTTTTTCATTTAATATTAAATAGAAACATAGTCTTTATTTTCATGGTCCTTTCACAACTCTGAATGGCTACATAATATTGCACTTGGGTGACTGACAACTTTTCTCTTTTCAAAAATGGTTTTGTTTCTTACTTGGCCTTTCTAGAAAACGGATACTGCTATAGTGAACATCTTTATGCATCTAGCTGGATATCTTTGGTCAGATGATTTCCTTAAGATATATATTCTCATAAATGATTTGCATTTGATGAGGGGGAGGTTTGCATACTTTGTATGGATCCCTATATGCTGCTGCTGCTGCTAAGTCACTTCAGTCGTGTCCAACTCTGTGCGACCCCATAGACAGCAGCCCACCAGGCTCCGCTGTCCCTGGGATTCTCCAGGCAAGAACACTGGAGTGGCTTGCCATTTCCTTCTCCAATGCATGAAAGTGAAAGTGAAGTCGCTTAGTCAAGTCTGACTCTTAGCGACCTCACGGACTGCAGCCTACCAGGCTCCTCCATCCATGGGAGTTTCCAGGCAAGAGTACTGGAGTGGGGTGCCATTGCCTCCTCTGGATCCCTGTATACCAGATTCCTAATCATACTAAGAGGTATATGCCATTACCCTCATTTTACAGATGGGGAATTTGAGGCCAAGAAAGAGAAATTAACTTATCCAGATCACAGACCCAAGAAGTGGTGGAACTGGGATTATAACCAAGATAATCTGGGTTCTTCTAAGGTCTTTGCTTGTAACCACTCTCTTGTTTGGGAGCAAACTTGGCCTTCTGGGTGAGGTGAGCTTACAAAGGGTGCAAGTCACACACCTCCATTGCCCAGTTAGTTACTGGCAGAAATTCTACACCCGAGGAAGTCATCTGTGCCTTCCTGGGCTCCTAAAGTGCAAGGCTGTATATAGGCCACTGAGCATATGACTCTTAGGGGCAGATCAAATGTGCGGCTAATGAAATTACCTGATGCTTCGTGGAACTCTTTCCAGGGGAACATGCCCCAGTTTGTATAAAAGGCACAATTCCAAAGTACTGCATGCAGCCTCCAAAATTTGTCCTGGGTCTCCCAAGGGACTTTCATTTGTGTTTTGATTTTCTTTCTAAAAATGCAATAAGCAACTACACGCATTCATTCTTCTGACAGCTCTGAAGTTCGAGGTGGGAGTCATTCTCACTTCCTGTGTTTGTGTTGCAGGTGGACTTAGCAGTTTTAAGCAGAACCATGAAAACCTCTGTGATAACTCCCTCCAGCTCCAAGAGTGCCGGGAGGTGGGGGGCGGCGCGTCTGCGGCCTCGAGCATGCTACCTCAATCCATCCCCAGCACCCCCGACATTGAGAACGCGGAGCTGACACCCATCTTGCCCTTCCTGTTCCTTGGCAACGAGCAGGACGCTCAGGACCTGGAGACGATGCAGCGCCTGAACATTGGCTACGTCATTAACGTCACCACCCACCTGCCCCTCTACCACTACGAGAAAGGCCTGTTCAACTACAAGCGGCTGCCGGCCACCGACAGCAACAAGCAGAACCTGCGGCAGTACTTTGAAGAGGCTTTTGAGTTCATCGGTAACTATCTCCCATGGGGAAGTCTCGTCTTCTGGCTTCCTTTTCCCTCCGGCTTTTTTGCTTTGATAGCAGGTCCGAGATTTCTGCCTGAGTTGCAGAAAAGCTCCACGGAAGTGTTTTGGGGCTCCCCCACCTGGTGCAGGGTATTCTCCTAAGTCATAACCCAGCAAGTGTTTTGGAGCCATGGTTATCAAAGTACAGTCATTCAACTGGGTTGGGAATCCATTCAGTGAGACCACCTCATGTCTCCAGTTCCCAGTGAAAAAGTGGCAGGGGTTAGCATTGAGATGTTCTATGACATCATATCGAAAGAATTGGTAGAAAGGAAGAAGTTGGTGGCCAAAACAGGTGCGTGAGTATATGGTCTACTGAGATTTCTTGGCATCTTGTAGGGAGTTAAATATAGCCTGCCCTCTGGTGGGCTTTTCTGGTGTCTCAGACAGTAAAGGATCCACCTGCAATGAGGGAGACCTGGGTTGGGAAGATCCCCTGGAGGATGGCATGGCAACCTACTCCAGTATTCTTGCCTGGAGAATCCCCATGGGCTTCCCATGAATCCCCAGAGGAGCCTGGCAGGCTACAATCCATGGAGTCGCAAAGAGTTGTACATGACTGAATGACTAAGCATAGCACAGCACCAGATCCACAGGTTCCACCTCTGCAGATTCAGCCAACCACTGATGGAATTTCTGGATATGGAGGGCTGATTGCACTGTGCCATTTTATATAAAGGGACTTGAACATCTGTGGATTTTATCCACAGGAGTAGAGGGATGCAGGAAGCGATGCCCTGCAGGTACTGAGTGCTGGCTGTATTGTAAGTATGACACAGACTTCTAAGCTTATCCATGTCTCCCTTCAGTTCAGTTCAGTCGCTCAGTCGTGTCTGACTCTTTGCGACCCCATGAATCGCAGCACGCCAGGCCTCCCTGTCCATCACCAACTCCCGGAGTTTACTCAGACTCACGTCCATCGAGTCAGTGATGTCATCCAGCCATCTCATCTTACCTTGAGTTAATTGCCAATGCTTGAGGTCAAGGTAGCATTTGCTGAAGGATCGTTTCTGAAGGATATTTTTCAGAAACATAGTGCTATAGTGAACATCTTTATGTATCACATCAGTGCGAAGGTGGTGGGGGGAGTGGGGAGTAGTATTCCCCTTCTGTTTGCTTTGTCTCTCCATTCTTAAAAGTTGTGTAGCCAAAGCGTGTGAGGTTGAGCGCTCATGAGATGATACTAGATTTCCTTAGTTCATCCAGGCTCATTGAAGTAGGAAAGAGCGAATGGTATAGCCCGTGTAGTTCCCAAGGAGAGAAAATTCTAGCAGCAGCAGGCTTTAATCTCCACAGAGAAGCAACGACCAGCCTAACCCTAATCCTCAACTTTAACTTTTGCTGCTTCTAAGCCTCAAACTGTTGCAAGGCTTAAATGATCACTTGGAGAGGACCTGGCACTCAACAATTTTTTTCTCAAGTGACTCTAGTCTTTCTTACTACAAAAGAGTGACCCAGTCCTTTTCCTAAATATTGTAGCAAGTTGTCACTGGCCTCTGTCTCAGGAAGAATGCACTCAAGTTCAATACTCTTTTGTCAGAAAAAAAAACACAAAAACTTGGATTTATCAGCCACTGAAGTAGGTAGATTTGCTGTAGAGTTGGCAGCTCTGGTCACTTGGCCCAGGCATTTTCTTGCTGATCTTGCCTGGTTTTGCAGGCCTATGAAATGTTCAATCTGGAAGGAAATTCTGAATGGTCATTGAACTCAGAAAAGTAAAGTGACTTCTCCTAGATTGTAGGAACTTTAGTGTTAGAGAAGGGACCAGAGCCTAATGCTCTTGACTCCAAGGCCAGACACTGGGGCCAGAAGTGTGGGCAGTGTTTACAAGGCTCTATTATTGGGTTGGCCAGAAAATTTGTTTGGATTTTTCTGTAAGTCAAGTGTTACAATAGTTCTAATGCATAATGCTTGTGGATGCAAAGATACCTTAAACTCTTTGTTAATGATATCTGAATCAAATCTTGAGCCCCAAGGGAGAAAAGTTTGCATCCAAGTAGATGAGGAACATCCTGGTTGACATATAATGTCATGAGTACAACTTTTTGTCTTAGTTCCAGTTGGGGGAAGTTAAGAAATTGTTTTCTATTTAATGAGTAGCATAAGATGTGCTTAGGGTCTAAGGATTTCAATCAAAGCATCCACATTCCTTATAAATTATTCAGGCTTACCTGGTTTTCTAAAAACAAAACAAAACAAAAATAAATAACATTAAAGGCTGGAAACAATTCCACATCACACCCTGCACAGGCACAATTTTTAAATTTTCATTGTTATATCATTGAGTAAACTGAAATCTTACAGTCTTGCTTTAAGAAAAATACACCCTGTTTTAGAAACATAATAGCATCCACAGAGAGTTTGATGTAAACTAAGCAGAGTCTAGGTTTAGGATTTAACTATGACAGTTGGTTATTGCTGCGTTGGCTGATATTATTCCTGTATTCCCCTATGCCTGGTTAGTATTACTCCCATTATTCAGATAGGAGGATTGAGCCTCTGAGCAGTTACAGGATTCACGCAAGGTCCTCTACGAGGTGGAACCATGGCCAGACCTAGCCCTTTGTGGCTCATCTTCTTTACCCCCATGCTTTCCACTCTGGGGGTGGAGGCCGTTAAATAGTGTGTGCTAAAAAGAAGAAATTGAAAACAGGAGATGCTTTTGTAAAATACTGTTATCTATAAGAAGTAAGTCAAATCTCTGAATTTTTAAGTTGAAAATTTGCTCAATGTTTGTTTTGTTGATCTATGAGTGGGTAACCAGTAGAAGTAGTTTATGTTAAAATCTGGCTCTCCTTTACATACTCCTTTCCCAATCTTCTAATTGGTATATTTTTCAGGGATACTGTCTTTGGGATGACTTTTATTGGGTTGGCCAAAAAATTTGTTTGGGTATTTGTATACTCTAAGAACCCAAACGAACTTTTTGGCCAACCCAATAGTTTAGAAGTGTCACTGAGAATCCATTCAGACAGTGCCCACAAGCTGTTCTCCTGGGTTTTTAATATATCTGAAAACCTTTAAAGTATTATCTTTTTCGATTGCCCTGGATTCTGAGCCAGCACTGGAATTCCTCCGTCATCCATATCATTACCATGTTAGAACATCATGTATGCATGTGAGGGGATTGGACAGTTCAGATGGAGGTGACACTCTTATCTATTTAATACTAGTTCCTGTACAGAGCAGTTCTACAATATAAAAAAAAGAAGTGCTTTTTCTCTATCACAGGTAGGAGAGACATTGTTAATAACACTAGCTTCGATAAATGACACAGTGTGACGATGGGAATTAACATCCTTAATCAGAAGGGTCTACTTCACCAGTGACTACATTTAGGCTGATTATGTCACAACTCATTCCTCAGTTGACCACCATCACCTGTGAAGTCCACTATTATAGTGAATGACTCTCACCTACTCATCCCTCTAAATGTAAAATAAGCTTCTTATTCAAGCTAATGCTGCTTTTAGCCAGTTCTGGAGGTTGTGCCATAAACAGACACAATTAAGTAGGACATTATACTTAGTTCCCAAACCATTTTCATGTTGTCTTTCTCTACAGAATATGACATCATCAAGTCTAGATAAACGTTAACCTCTCTCCTTCCATCTCTCTGTCCCCTGCCCTGCACCTCTTGCTTTTCTCCCTCATTCCAGAGGAAGCTCACCAGTGTGGGAAGGGGCTGCTCATCCACTGTCAGGCGGGCGTGTCCCGCTCTGCCACCATCGTCATCGCCTACTTGATGAAGCACACGCGGATGACCATGACTGATGCTTATAAATTTGTCAAAGGCAAACGACCAATTATTTCCCCAAACCTTAACTTCATGGGGCAGTTGCTGGAGTTTGAGGAAGACCTGAACAATGGTGTGACACCACGAATCCTTACACCAAAGCTGATGGGTGTGGAGACAGTTGTGTGACCATAGTCTGGCTGGAAAGGATGACTGTTCTCCATTAGGAGATGAAGAGGAAGGAGTATGGATTCTTTCTTTTCTTTTTTTCTTTTTCTTCTTTTTTTAGATGGGGGTAAAGTTTGTGAATGGAAACAAACTTGTTTAAAAACTTTATTTTTAACCAGTGTGAGAAGAATTTAACTTTTGATGCCGTTGAGATTTACTTCCCACCAACTGACAAAGCAGGGAGTCTAAAGAAGTCATTTTTTTAAGCCAACAATAAAAATATCATAAAACCTGTTTCTTCCCCTTTTCCTTTTAAGCTATTTGTAGAGTTTACGATTAACTAGTCTGTGCAGGTTCATAGACCGAAGACACTATACTTTAAACCAATTAAAAAGAACCCAAAGTAAGTAGAAAAGAATTGAATCATGAAGACCTAGGATCTGCCTGACCTGTCCTTATAGAAAACAAAAACCCAACCAAACCAAGCCCTGCTGTGCTCACTGGTGCAAAGAGAAGACCAGGGCAGCTTAAGTGGTCTAAGAACCCTTCACATTCTTTAAAGAGACAAAGGATACTGTTGATTTTGTGTGTTTCATACTCTGGATTACTTTTCTTCCCTCTCTGTGTTTAAGAGATTTTTTTTTTTTCAAATAGCAAGGAACTGACCATTATACCATATGCCTTCACTGGCTTCTTGTGCAATAATATGGTGTTTTGAGTGTGCAAATGAGTTAGAGCTGGCAGCTGAAAAATAGACAAATAGTGCAAAGTTGCCAGCTTGGAGATAGAAAGGAATTAAACAAAACCAGTTACTTTCTTTCCCACCTTTTTCCTTTTTTTTTTCTCTTTGATTTGATTCTGGTTACAGTGCCATAAACCTTGTTACATATGTATATCAGAATGTAAAAAAAAAGACAAAAATTTATTTAAAAATATTTTTCGCAAAAAATCTTGGTGTGTTTCTGTTGATTGTGTAAAAATTTTATTTTCATTATATAAATGAAAATCATTTGGAAATGTGTCTATTTCCTCTTCTTTTCCTCAATTCAAGTTCAAGCATCTCTTACCTCTTGTAAGCTGTCCATGTAACGTAACTGGAAGTAAACACAAATTTTTGATACAGGGATAGAGAGATGAGGGAAAGGAAATATTCTCTGGCCTCAGTGTGAAGCAGAGAGAATTAGCAAGGAAGTGAAAAAGCTCTAGTCGGCCAGGTCATGGTCCCCTCTATTGTCACAGTCCTGCCATCCACTTCTGCCAATGTAATTCCTCTTACAAAGGGGAAACCTCAGGTAATCTCCTTGAAAAAGGTGTGAGGTTTGACAGCAGCCTTTGAGCCTTGGTGACCAGGTCACTGCCAGATTGATTGGTTAGAATTCTCTTATCTCCCCAGTGGCTCTTTGATCAATGTCTGTGACCCCTACAATATGACCCCTACAATATCAATATTGTGGGGGTCTTGATATCCCCCTTCCATTGTCACTTACCCACCTGGCACCTTTGGTAACGTTAATCAGGAAGCACTGCAGGCAGATTCTTTACCTTCTGAGCCGCCAGGGAAGACCTGGTATGCACTGCAACACACTGCTGTTTCCTACTTTTCTGCCAGCAAACTGAATTCAACTTCATAAGTACAGCTTCCCCATCACACTTGGTTAATACATAGTTGGTATTCCATGGGTTCTCAGTCCACAGAGGAGTACGGAGGGGGTAGGGGAAGAAAACAAATCAAATGTTTTCTATTTTTATTGAAAATAGAAGCCTCCAGGGAATTGGCCATAGGGAGGATTCACAGCAGATTAAAATTTGCCCAAGGTGAGTAAAAAAGTAGAATGATTTTGAAATTTCCAATTCTATATGAGTACGTTTGGACATAATATCCTTGTGAACATTTGCCGACCAGTATTATAATGAAATTTTTTTAATATTTAAAAAATAGCTTTTCTAGTAGAAGTGATTTAACTTTTTGTTTGATTAGCAAAATAGAGACTGAATTTAACAAGAATTAATTGAAGGTTGTTTTGACTTAGTTTGGTTTATTACAAAGCATTAATAAGGTGAAAAGCAAATTTCTCTATGGTGCTTTCTACTCTTCAGTCTAACAATTTTCTTGGTGCTAGAACGTATTTAAGAAGTGGGATTGATGTGTAATTAGGGATTTAAAATATATAATGATTTACTATATATTTCTTTTTCTTTATTCTAAGTTCAAATATTAAAGTTCTGATAGTGTGAGTTTTATTCCCCCCTTTTTTTTTTCTTTTTAACAAAATAAGAATTGCTATAGTTTCTTGAGCAAAATATGAAAATAATTTATGATTTTTGAACTTTATAACTTTATGCTTTTGAGAGCAAGATTGTCCTAGGGCAGATAGGAATTCTGCCAATGAGCATACCAAGAATTCTGAGAAACTTGTCTTTATTTTACTAATCTGTTTTGAATCACTTAGCCTCTTTCTTCATGAGGAATGTTAACCACTTAGTGAAATTTACATGGATTAACCAAGCCATTGCACCAGAAACCAGACTCCCCAGGTTTTGTTACTGAGTCAAACTTTGGTTTGCTCACCCTCAAGTAGTAAAGGCAATCTGTTGACACCAGGATGTGGTGAAGGAAAGTGCAGTGTTTATTGCAAGGTGTCAAGGCAGCTGGTACTTAAAACACCCAAACTCCTAGATGGGTTTCAGCAAAGCATTTTTAAGGACAAGGTAAGGAACTGGAGTCCCGAGGTATGTGATCAACTTGTGCAATTCTCTGATCGATTGATGGTGAGGTAATAGTGCAGCGTCACAGAGCTTAACATTATCATTGCTTAGGTGCCAGTAGGTCTGGGGGCTGTGTGCTCATGAGCATCAAGTAGTTAATTTCTTCTCTTTGATGGTGGTTTTAGCACCTGTGAAACAACTCAGGAAATGTGCATCAATACTATCATCTAGGCACTTCAAAAAGGATCTAAGCCAAGGATATGAGGGAGGAGTTTGCCCTGGGAAGGTCCCTTAGGGTTCTGCTCTGTTACCTCAAATGAGGTTCTGAGCCTCATTTGTTGTCTCGGAGCTTTGGGACTGAGCTGGGAATTCACTGTTGTCTTCCTGAGAAACAGGGTCTCTGAATAACTGATGCACATATTATTCTCTGAGTCCAGCAAGAATTATTTCATGCTGGATTAATTTAACAATAGAATGAATCTGTAACATATCTAATAAAATTAAAAAAAAAGGCATTGTTACTTTAAATTAAATAGAATAGCAGCTTCAGCTCCTCTATAAGCATCCCCCCCCAGTTAATATGTTTCCAATCAATGAATATTAACCCAGATGTAGAGTTCACATTTCATGGAAGAGCTCGTGCTAGCAACTTTTGGAAAAGGACATGTACGGCAGGACATGGGGCGGGGAAGCTGACAAAAGGAGGACATGTACAAGGGAAGATATGAAAGAGGAAATGTACATGTCTGCCAAACCACATGTTGATGGTAAATGAGAAAAGGCAACCCTCTGAAAGGTGATAAAATATGGGGAACAGAAGAAAATGGGAGTTTATAGTAAAACAAACAAAAAGACTATATAGAACTCGGAAAACAATCACACTTCAGAAGTGGAATAAGATAGAATGCTTGTAAATTGCTCTAACTAGATCTTCTGGAAGACGAGAAGTTTGACAAGTAAAACTGAATAGAAATCAAGAAATATGGGTGTCACCCTGATTGTGAGTAGGCTCTTATACATAAGCCACAACACATTATATTTTATTCCCCAAGCATTGTAACATCCAATCTCCAGAAATATGGGTTGATATTTGTTTTTAAGGTCTCATTGGAGACTGTCATAATATATGGATGTGAATGGAAGAGAGCATCAAAAATGATGAGTAAGGATCCAGAAAGGCAATAAGAAGGTATTTAGAAATAACTGTCCAAAACCTATCTATAGAAAATTTTCTGACTTTATGGAGATTGTAGACTATGAATACCAGTGCTTTCCATTGTTCCTGATTTCCTCCTTTGTGACAAACTTTGCCATTGTTTGGTGGAAGATACACAGGGTGAGACAACTGGGAGCTGTAGTGAAGAAGTCAATGGCAGTACATTGCCTCCATGTTCGATGATGATGATCCATGTCTCTGTGGATCAACAGAGCTAACAGGGAGAAAAGGTGGCCATAAAGTAAAGGAGAACAAGGAAGAACTGTAATTATGTGGAAAAAAATAGTGCCCACATTTGCCTTTTACCAACTTCCATGATGTGGGTGACTTAGAAGTATCCAGTACCCAGAAGTATCCTTTCCCATTTTGCTGACCATGTATCTGGTGCAGGACTTATGAAGCAAAGGAGGAAATCTGGAAATAGCTTTAAGAGCCACAGTCACAGTTATGGCCCTAACCCAAGGTGAGTTTCCAGGTCAGTGAAAATGTGCATTGGTTGCAATAGTCATTGGTGCCCTCTTCATAGTATAATGGCTGCTGCTTCACTTCTGTGTTCCAATCTCTTGCAGATTTATTTTAAAGTGAACCTTATCCCAGCATGAAATAGATAAAGGAATTCTGGGAAATGCAATTTCATATTCAGCTAAGTTGATCTTGCACAAAACTGCCAGAGTCTATCCTTTGCCAACTTGCTATCCATTTACACTTCTCTTAACCATATATATATAACTTCCGAACAAAGACATTAGAAAGTGATGTTTCCACCTAAGAAGATGCAGCTATCACTTCCACAGTTGAAGAGATACTAATCCTTTCTCCAAATGAGAGTGCATAGTCTCATGTGTTACTTTATTCATTTGGGGGTAATCATTTCTCTTGTACTTGAGATCTGTCTCTTTGAAATCCTGTAATTTAAATACTGAGATATAAGGATATTGTAGATTGAATTGTGTTTGCCAAAAAGATGTTTTTGAAGTTTTAATTTCAGACCTTGTAAATGTGATGTTATTTGAAAATAGCATAGTTGCAGATGTAATCAAGGTTTTAAAAGGTCATATTGGATTAGGATGGGAGCTAATACAATTACTGGTATAACTGGACACATCCTTCTTATAAAAGGGTGATTTGGACACATTCAGAGGAACCAATGCCATATAACTAGGGAGGTGGAGACTGGAGTGATTCATCTAAGTAAAGGAGCACCAAAGATTACTGGATATCACCAGAAGCTAGGAGAGAGACATGAAACATATTCTCAGAGTCTCCAAAAGAACCAACCCTGCTAACACCTTGATTTTGGACTTCAAGCCTCCAGACTATAAGGTAATACATTTCTATTGCTTTTAGTTACTCAGTTTTGGGGACTTTGTTGTGACAGCCCAAGGAGACTAATACAAAGACTAACCACATTTAATATTAGATGGTACAATAGCTACAGGAGAAAAAGGAACTGGTTAATATAAACCAAATATATTTATATCAAAGTAAGAAATATTTATAACTCTTACTGTCCTAATTTCTACAAGTGATCATGTAGTCACAGGTGATAATTATAACTTCCTTCTTTTACTACCCATTCCATTTACCCTTTGTCCTCAACAAGCATCTCACCTGCTCCCAGTTCCTTGGCTGTTGGGATAACCTAAATCTTCATTTTTGATGGATCTGAACCTTTGGCAGTCCTACCTGCATTGGGTTCTTTTGTTGTAAGACATGAGAGCCTAAGAGGTGCCCTTCATCCAGATCTAGTTCTTCCTACTCCCATAGTCCTATAGTAATCCAATTTCCCCTTGGTAGTCACAAGTCATTCCAGAAATACAGCAACCCCATCCTTTGCCTGTTTTTTTTTTTTTTTTTTCCCTTTAGCATGAGGAGCCCAAATTAGTCAGCAGATAGTATCAACTTCCAGTATAATGGAGCCATTGTTGGGTCTCCTAGCAGGTGTATCTGTGCTTTGGAAACTAAGACTTCTAGACCAGTAGAGCACAAAGGTGCAGGGTAGGTAGCACAAATTTTGCAAGTAGATCACCAAAAGTAACAGTCAGAGGAATTTTTTTCATTTACAGCTCTTTTTGGGCCTGTGACTCTTGAATAAGGGAGAAACAGCAACATATATTTGTTGACATATATGTTCAAAAATTTACTGCATCTTGCAGGACATTACCCTAGCCCTGAAAATTTTACCATCCATCTAGCTCCATAACTGAAATGTCAAAAGTACTATTTTACTGCTTCAGAATGATGGATAACATAGCAAGAGTAGTAAATTCCACAAGTGTGAGCCTGTCACCCCACTTCCTGTGCTGCAAAGTAAGTTCCTTCATCAGAAACAAGGCATTGTGGAATGCTATGATGGTGAATAAGATATAAGAATTCTATAACCCCACAGATACTAATTTTGGAAAAAGTATTGTAAGTGAAGTCTAATCCATATGAGGAGTGTGTTTCTGTAGAGTGAGAACAAAACACTGCCCCTTCCATAATAGGAGAGTTCCGATGTAATTAACCTACATAATATAGCTGGCTGAGTACCCTAGAAATGGTTCTATTTCAGGGGCTTGGTATTTGTCTCTGCTTTGGGTGAGTTGGGTGCTCAGTGTTGGCTGTAGCCAGAGTAGCCATGGTGAATGGAAATTCATATTACTGAGCCCATGCATAACCTCCATTTCTTCCATCATGGCTATTTTGTGCATGAGCCATTGGTTACAGACAGGTGTGACTGAGAGAAGCAGACTTGACGGAGATTCACAGAATACATTGTCTTGTCCCTTATTAAGACCTTTCTATGCTGAGGTTGAGCTTTTTAAACATTCACATGGTACATCTTATGCCCATTCAGAGAGTTCTGCCCATTGGCTTATTCCCCAGACTTTTCTGTCTCCAATTTGTCAATTATATTTCTTCCAAGTCCCTGAGAAGCCTTCCAAACCATTGGCTACTTCTTGCAAAGCAACGTAGATCCATATCTCTGACTCTCTCTCAGGCAAAATGAACAACCAGGTGTATTGCTGGAAGTTCTGCCCACTGTGAAATTTTTCCTTCACCACCCTCAGCCTTGGCCACCCACCGAGTGGGGCTGTAGTGACGTAGCCATTCATTTTAGGATGGTATCGAGATATACACAACTCTGCAATCAAGGTCAAATATTTGTCTTTCGGTCCACTGGTCACAGAGAACATTCCATGAAGCCATAACTGTGAGTTCAAGGAAGTGATGCAGCAGGAATAGATCACTTGTTTATTTAATTTACTTGAATCTGATTTCACATAGTGCAGTTCCACTTGACAAGCAAATAATGTTATTCCTGCCCAATTTAGAGACTTAGTGGGTCAATAACATATTTCTTCATGAACAATCCAGGTTCATAAAGTAATCATCTATGAGTAAGCTTTCAATTTCAAACTGTTACTCAAAAAATGAATGGTATTTTCCTGAAGAAGCTGTCAGAGTTTGGTTCCAAAATCCTGAATGGCTGCTCTATGATTCACCTATCAGGTGAATGGCTTCATAAACAATCCGTGTCTAATAGAGACCCTTCTAGCACCATGGGATGTACTGGGTATAGATATAAGAGCAGCTTTCAGGACAGCCTTGAAATATTGCAGATACTTCTCTTATTCTGGAGCTCAGTTTCTACATCCAGTTCTAATGTGTGGGTTTTTTCCCCACCATACCAAGTTATTATTGGAAACCAGCTGGGTGTCCTACAATTCAACTAGATTCTGACACTATTTGGAGATAGTACCAGGTGCCACAGGTTAAGGATTTAGTCCTACAAGACCCTCCCACTCCAGACATCAGTCATAAGTCCAGGTTATTACCAGTGTTTCTGAATGACTATCCAAAGATTGTGGGTTCCAATGACACCCTCCCTGGATTTAATTTGCTAGAGTGGCATAGAGGACTCTGAGACACATGTGACGTACTAGGTTACCAGTTTATTAGGAATGGCCAAGTAGAAGAAAGACATCGGGCAAGATATAAGGAAAGGGCACAGAGCTTCCATGTCTTCTGAGAGCACACCATTCTTCCCAAATCTCTGTGTGTTCACTAGCCCAGAAGCTCATAAAGTCCTGTCCTTTTGGGTTTTTATAGAGGTTTTGTTATATTGGCACAACTGATTAAATCATTAGTGATTGAACTAAATCTCCAGCCCCTTTCTCCTCTCCAGAGGTCTAGGGCGGGGCTGAAAGTTCCCAATAGTTAATTGCATGGTTGGTTTCCCTAGTGCCTAGCCCCCATCCTTAGGTGCTTTCCGAAAGTTATCTCACTGCATGACAAAAAGCACCAGTATCGCTCTCATCCATGGGAAATTCCAAGGGTTTTAGGAGCTCTATATATCAAAAGCAGGAACAAAGACCAAATATTTATTTGTTCCTGTAAATCATAATACATCAGGAGCCTTACTTCCTGGTGACTCAGATGGTAAAGAGTCTGCCTGCAGTGTGGGAGACTCAGGTTCGATCCCTGGGTCCGAAGATCCTCTGGAGGAGGAAATGGAACCCACTCCAGTATTCGTGTCTGGAAAATCTCATGGATGGAGGAGCCTGGCAGGCTACAGTCCATGGGGTTGCTAAGAGTTGGCCATGACTGAGAGACTTCACTTCCTTTCTTTTCTTTCTTTCTAATTAAATTAATAACCTTTCATGTTACTTGGTAGAGTGGATTAGCATGCCCAGTGAGGATATACATGTTCTGTAAAATTCAAGAAAACCTACTAGACACTGTACCTCTTTCCTTAGTAGTAGGAAGGATTAGATGTAATAACTTATCCTTTATCTTTAAGAGAATTTCCTAAAAACCACCTGTCTTTGGTGCCAGGATAAAGTTGAAGTCTTTATCATGAGGTTACTGAGCCCTCTAAAAACATATGTGATTATAGAATCTTTGTAAGTTGTGTTTAAATTATAATTATTTCCTTCTGAATCATTTCATGATTGAACAAACCTGAAGCTCAAAAGAGGAAGTGAGCACTTAAGTCAAATTTTTTTTTTTTTTTCATTACCACTATCTTCATATAAGGGGATAAATATGTTTTCTCCTCAGTGCAAATATCAACTGGAATGTCCTGGAACATCAAACAGTACATTCTATGCTTAAGAATTCCTCTTATATAGTTAAAAGAGATTTAGATCTAATGGCCTAGTCCACCAGAAGGCTCAAGACCCAGTACCACCCATCCATGGAAAAGCATAGTCTTTAGAAGGAGCATGTTTCAGACAAAGGAACAAATTAAAATCCCAGAGGAAGAGCTAAGTGAAGTAGAAACAGACAATCTATATATGAGGAAGAGTTCAGGGTAGTGACTGAAAAGATGATCAGAGATCTCGGGAGTGAAATGGATGCACAGAGCAAGAAATTAGACATTTTAACAGAGAATTAGAAAATAAAAAGAACAGCCAAATGGAGATCAAGAATGCAATATCTGATTCCTTCCAGTGTATTTTTATAAATACACTGGAAGGAATCAAAAGTAGACTAAATGATACAGAAGAATGGATCAGCAAGCTAGAAGACAGAGTAATGTGAATCAATGATGCTAAACAGAAAAAAGGAAAAAGCATGAAAAAAGGAGGTGAGGACCATCCCGTGTTGATGACTGCCCATAGGAGTTCAAGGTGGCTCTCTTTGGACCTACTGTGGGCCCTGCTGCTGGGCCTGATTTTATTCTCCAGACTTCAACTTTTAGAAAATAAAGATGATCATAAAATCTTAGAAATGGAGGTAATAATACCTGATCTTTTTCAGCCCCTTGGCAATCTTATGGGAAAATTACTTAATGGCTGCTAAGAGTTTTCAAATCCAGAGTGCCGTTAGTTCCTGACTTAAGAGTACCTTTTCACAAGGACAGGAAATCGCTTCATAATGACCCAGTGTCCACACAACTGTTTGGCATCAGGCGGTTGCAATGATAAGGATGCATCTTTGCTCACTTGTCCGTCAAGTTGTTCATGTTGAGATATAAGGTTGATAGACTTATGCAATACTCCTTCCACACCCTCAGTTCTAAGATGAACTGCTCCTTTTAATGGTCTGGTGGCAAACCTGTGGGCTTGGCTCTTCAGGGTCCATAAATGTCAGGATGCTTTACTGGGGCTGACGTGGTTTTTCACTCCTGAATTGTCTCTGACAGCCCATGCGTGGCTAAAAGGCCAGGGCATTTTTAGCTTTAGTTAAGCAACACCAAAATCCTCCAGGTTGCTGCTAAATCCTTCTTTTAGTGCTCTTGGAGTGCTAGCTGAGGGCACCATGTATCCTCAGCACCCAAGGCGCCAGCACAGATGGGGCTGCTCTGCGCTGATTCTCCTATATTTAACACAGCCCTAATTACCCACAGGTCTCTGAGTGAGGAGGGCTGATGAGCAGTTCAAGTTCCCTGCATAGAAATAGCCCCAGAATAGTTCCAGTGTTGTTTCTAATTGCAATGGATGAGCAGACTGTCTCATTAATCCTCCCCTATCAGCGTGCAAACTGGCTGCCCCAGAATAGCCCTGAGCTCAGCCAGCCCGCAGCCGGCGCTGGGGATGGTGGTTTTGTACATATTTGGAGAGGGAAGGATCTTCTCCCCAGGGATGGATGCATGTGTTTGGGGGTGAGAAACAGTCTATGAATTCCGGAGTCTTGGGTAAACACAAAGACAGGATGCAGAAAAGTAAAGATTATCACATCAGGTCTGGACAGCCTTGGTTCAGACAGAAAAGCTATGAAGTAGCATAGTAAGACCTTCAAGTGTCCCCAGCAGGTTCTTATGCCCTTTTACCTCTGTGCCTGAATATTTGACTCTGTTCTGTTCTCCTTGTTCCACCCTTTCTTCCTTACTCAGTGAAGGATCTGGTATCAGTTACAGACACTTTGTATGAATGTCACTAACAGGTTTTCATACGTTTATAGCTTTACAATTATCAAAGGTTATTTTCCTTTACACACTCATACTATGAGACCCTTACAGCAATCTTGCAGAAGTTAGCAATGGCAGGCATTATTGCTGTTACACAAAAGAGGAAACTGAGGACCGGCAGGTAGCAGTCTGTAAACAACCCGAGATCATACAGTTAGTAACTGATCTTGGACAAGAAATTTGATCTTTTCTCTGATAGTTCTGTTTTCTTATTAGAGAAATAGCAGTATCTGATAGTCAGGATGATGCTATGGAAAGAGAAGACTCTGGAATCAGACTGGTATTTCAACCTCTGGGACTTTGGGCATGTTGTGAGGATTAAATAAGATAACTCATACACAAAAAAACCCTAGTCAGAAAAGTGCAAGTCTCAGGAAAAAAAAAAACAAACCCTTAATTCCACAACACTAAGTTATTTTGCCCTTTCCCTTGGGGAGAAGGAGATAACTCTTCAGGGCACAGTTCAGTTCAGTTGCTCAGTCATGTCCCACTCTTTGCAACCCCAAGGACTGCAACACGCCAGGCCTCCCTGTCCATCACAAACTCCCAGAGCTTGCTCAAACTCATGTCCATTGAGTCGGTGATGCCGTCCAACCATTTCATCCTCTGTTGTCCCTTTCTCCTCCTGCCTTCAATTTTTCCCAGCATCACAGTCTTTTCCAAGAAGTTGGTTCTTCATATAAGGAGGTCAAGGTATTGGAGCTTTAGCTTCAGCACCAGTCCTTCCAATGAATATTCAGGACTGATTTCCTTTAGGGTGGACTGGTTGGATCTCCTTGCAGTCCAAGGGACTCTCAAGAGTCTTCTCCAACACTACAGTTCAAAAGCATCAATTCTTTGGTGTTCAGCTTTCTTTATGGTCCAATTCTCACATCCATACATGACTACTGGAAAAACCATAGCTTTATGAACCACAGGGTTCATAAAGTAGTACGTGGACCATTCTTGCTTTCTTCATCTCTGTCCTTGCTCTGCTCCTTCTCTCTCCTTTCCATCACCAACCACCCATGGAGCCCTCTGTATGTGCTAGGATCTCGAGGAGATACAGTAATTTGAAAGTCAAGTTGCCCTCAAGTTCCAGACCATGAAATCCAATCCACTATTTTTTTTTTAAATAACCAACTGCCTCTACAGTGTAGAGGCAAAGGCAAATGAGATAAATAGAAGAGATGAGAATTATAAGTAAAATTTATTGAGCAGCTATTGGCTCCAGGCACTGCTTGATATTTTATATATATTTATAAATATACATATAAAGTAAAAGTGTATAATATTCACAAAGAAATTTGATTAGCTATTCTTCACATTATAGAAGAAAAGTTCAGCAAGAATTAACTATTTTATTTCAAGAAGATGTAGGTTATTGTCTCAACTTACCATCCAGAAGGAAGAAAATACAAATGAAAAGCAAAAAAGATAGCCTTGCTCCAAAACATAAATCTATACAAATGAGTGTAGACATACAATCTGTAATCACAGATCCTTGGGAACACATGTGGTTGTTTTCTCTTCCGTAAGATCGAATCTTTCACAGTCTTCTATCAGTTCAGTTCAGTTCAGTCGCTCAGTCATGTCCAACTCTTTGCGACCCCATGAATTGCAGCACGCCAGGTCTCCCTGTCCATCACCAGCTCCCACAGTTCACTCAAACTCATCTCCATCGAGTCAGTGAAGCCATCCAGCCATCTTATCCTCTGTCGTCCCCTTCTCCTCCTGCCCCCAATCCCTCCCAGCATCAGAGTCTTTTCCAATGAGTCAACTCTTCGCATGAGGTGGCCAAAGTATTGGAGTTTCAGCTTTAGCATCAGTCCTTCCAAAAAACACCCAGGACTGATCTCCTTTAGAATGGACTGGTTGGATCTTCTTGCAGTCCAAGGAACTCTCAAGAGTCATCTCCAACACCACAGTTTAAAAGCATCAATTCTTTGGCGCTCAGCCTTCTTCACAGTCCAACTCTCACATCCATACATGACCACAGGAAAAACCATAGCCTTGACTAGATGGACCTTTGTTGGCAAAGTAATGTCTCTGCTTTTGAATATGCTATCTAGGTTGGTCATAACTTTCCTTCCAAGGAATAAGTGTCTTTTAATTTCATGGCTGCAACCACCATCTGCAGTGATTTTGGAGCCCCCCAAAATAAAGTCTGACACTGTTTCTACTGTTTCCTCATCTATTTGCCATGAAGTGATAGGACCAGATGCCATGATCTTCGTTTTCTGAATATTGAGCTTTAAGCCAACTTTTTCACTCTCCACTTTCACTTTCATCAAGAGGCTTTTGAGTTCCTCTTCACTTTCTGCCATAAGGGTGATGTCATCTGCATATCTGAGGTGATTGATATTTCTCCCGGCAATCTTGATTCCAGCTTGTGTTTCTTCCAGCCCAGCATTTCTCATGATGTACTCTGCCTATAAGCTAAATAAGCAGGGTGACAATATACAGCCTTGACATACTCCTTTTCCTATTTGGAACCAGTCTGTTGTTCCATGTCCAGTTCTAACTGTTGCTTTCTGTCCTGCATATAGGTTTCTCAAGAGGCAGGTCAGGAGGTCTGGTATTCTCATCTCTTTCAGAATTTTCCACAGTTTATTGTGATCCACACAGTCAAAGGCTTTGGCATAGTCAATAAAGCAGAAATAGATGTTTTTCTGGAACTCTCTTGCTTTTTCGATGATCCAGTGGGTGTTGGCAATTTGATCTCTGGTTCTTCTGCCTTTTCTAAAACCAGCTTGAACATCTGGAAGTTCACGGTTCACGTATTGCTGAAGCCTGGCTTGGAGAATTTTGAGCACTACTTTACTAGCGTCTTCTATACCCATCTTCAAAGTCACTGTCTCCTTGAGGCCATTCCAGATCCTCCTCTTCCTCTCTCCATTCTTTTCCCCTGTGTGCTCCCGAAGTGGGTTGCGTACACAGCATAGCTTACACTGCGTAACTTCATTGTAATTTAAAAGTTCTCATGTCTCACATTTATCTCTGGCAAAATCCTTCAGGGGAACAGGCAACTGCAGTGTCTGATAAATCAACTAAGAAGTAAATAAAAAGAGCCCACAACTCAATAAGTGGAGGTACTCTATAGTGCTACCTGGACGTTACTGAGTAGTGGCTTCCCAGATGACTCATTGGTAAAGAATCTACCTGCCAATGCAGGAGAAAAAGGAGACATGGTTTAATCCCTGGGTCGGGAAAATCCCCTGGAGGAGGAAGTGGCAACTTACCCCAGTATTCTTGCCTGGGAAATCCCATGGACAGAGGAGTCTGGCTACAGAAGACTGGGCTACAGTCCACGGGGCTGCTAAGAGTCAGGCATGATTGAGCGACTGCACCTACATGCATGCACTGAGTTTTTAGTGCACCCCAAACACACCTCTAATCCTTTGCATAAGCTTCTCATCTAGTCCTTGTAACCTCTCTGAAAGGTAGACATTATTATCCCCATTTTTTTTTTTAATAAATGAAGGCTTTGCCAAGTCTAATACCTAACTCTGTCAAGGTCATCTCAGCATAGTGGGAAGACACGAGGGGAAGCCCAGCCTGTGTCGCCCAAAGCCCTTACTCGTTAATCTCAATGTCTGACGTTCTCCTACATCAAAGGGTATTGGCTTCTTTGTTGCTTGGATAAATGCATGAATGAATAAAAGAAGGAAACAAATGAAGGAACTTAATCTGTTCCCTCTAACTCTCCTATTCTCTCAGCATCCAAAATTCCATCAATTATGGTTGGTGTTGATCTTCTGATGTTTTGAATAACCAGCCCAGACATCACGGGCACTCTGGAACACTGGTACCACCACTGTAAGCACTTCCTGAAAGCTGACTTCCTCAAAATGTTACCCTTCATGACCAGACCTGCCTGTGCATGGGTGCTCAGTCATGTCTGTCTGTGCGACCTCAAGGACTGTAGCCCACCATGCTCCTCTGTCCATGGGATTTTCCAGGCAAGAATACTGGAGTGTGTTGCCATTTCCTCCTCCCAATCCAGGGACTGAAACCCTGTCTCTTGCGTTGCAGGCGGATTCTTTACCACTTGAGCCATGGCTCTCTGTAAATGCCTAAGATTTTATTGTCAGGACATTCCTTTTGACAAGGGGCTAGTAAAGTAAAAATTCCCAGGGAAAGAGCTGTGTATTTATTCACTGTTGGCCATTAACATCAGCATTTCGCCTCCGCAAATGTTTCGGGAATGTACTTGTTTTCTGTAGCTGTTCTAACCAATTAATACAACCTTGGTGGCTTCAAGTGACAGAAGTGTATTCTCTCACATTTCTGAAGGCTAAAAGTTTTAAAGGTTGAAAACCTTGATGATGAAGTTTTCATCAGGGCCACACAGCTTTGGAAGGCTCTCAGGGCATATCTATGGAGAAGGAAATGGCAACCCACTCCAGTACTCTTGCCTGGAGAATCTCATGGATGGAGGGGCCTGGTGGGGTTGCAAAGAGTCAGACAACTAAGACAACTAACACACACACACACACAGGGCATATCTATCTCTTGCTTTTCCAGCTTTTCTTGGCTTGTGACTGTCTCATGCCTTAGTCTTCTCATCTCCTTCCCCTCTGTGTGTATCTAATTTCCCTCTATCTTTCTCTTATGAAAACACATGACATATTTAGGCCCACCTGCATAATCCAGAATAATCTCCTTAAAAGCCTTCATATAGTCAAATTATGGACACCTTACCATAGGAGACAACATCCACAGATTTCTGGAATTGAGGTCTGATACCCACTGGCATGGGCTTCCCAAGTGGTGCTAGTGGTAAAGAATCTGCCTGCCAATGCAGAAGACATATGAGATGTGGGTTCAGTGCCTGTGTCTGGAAGATCCCCTGAAGAAGAGCATGGCAATCCACTCCAGTATTCTTGCCTGGAGAATCCCATGGACAGTGAAGTCTGCAAGGCTACAGTCCAGAATCCAATATGACTGAAGCAACTTAGCACTCACACACCCACTAGCATGGAGTTCCTTGCCTTTACCCAAGCTTTTCTCTCCAGCTAGAACTCAACATTATAAATCAGCTACATTTCAATTAGGAAAAAAAAAATATATAGTCTGAATTCAGAATATTGATCTAAATTTCTTATTTACTTTCTCAGGAAAAAACACAGGATTTAGAATTTTTATAATCTGTTGCTGGCAGATACACCAGAATATCCTTCTTGACAAATGTGATTGAATTTCAGTTCAGTTCAGTTCAGTCTCTCAGTCATGTCCGACTCTTTGCAACCCCCTGGCCTCCCTGAACATCACCAAGTGCCGGAGTCTCCCCAAATCCATATCCATGGAGTTGGTGATGCCATCCAACCATCTCATCCTCTGTCGTCCCCTTCTCCTGCCTTCAATCTTTCCCAGCATCAGGGTCTTTTCAAATGAGTCAGTTCTTCACATCAGGTGGCCAAGTAATGGAGTTTCAGCTTCAACATCAGTCCTTCCAAAGAACACCCAGGACTGATCTCCTTTAGGATGGACTGGTTGGATCTCCTTGCAAACCAAGGGACTCTCAAGAGTCTTCTCCAACACCACAGTTCAAAAGCATCAGTTCTTTGGTGCTCGGCTTTCTTTATAGTCCAACTCTCACATCCATATATGACCACTGGAAAAACCATAGCCTTGACTAGACAGACCTTTGTTGGCAAAGTAATGTCTCTGCTTTGTAATATGCTGTCTAGGTTGGTCATAACTTTCCTTCCAAGGAGTAAGCGTCTTTTAATTTCATGGCTGCAATCACCATCTGCAGTGACTTTGGAGCCCCCCAAAATAAAGTCTGACACTGTTTCCACTGTTTCCCCATCTATTTCCCAAGAAGTGATGGGACCAGATGCCATGATCTTTGTTTTCTGAATGTTGAGCTTTAAGCCAACTTTTTCACTCTCCTCTTTTACTTTCATCAAGAGGCTCTTTAGTTTTTCTTCACTTTCTGCCATAAGGGTGATGTTATCTGCATATCTGAGGTTACTGATATTTCTCCCAGCAATCTTTATTCCATCTTGTGCTTCATCTAGCCCAGCGTTTCTCATGATGTACTCTGGATATAATTTAAATAGGCAGGGTGACAATATGCAGCCTTGACGTACTCCTTTTCCTATTTGGAACCAGTCTGTTGTTCCATATCCAGTTCTAACTGTTGCTTCCTGACCTGCATTCAGGTTTCTCAAGAGGCAGGTCAGGTGGTCTGGTATTCCCATCTCTTTCAGAATTTTCCACAATTTATTGTGATCCACACAGTCAAAGGTTTTGGTGTAGTCAATAAAGCAGAAATAGATATTTTTCTGGAACTCTTTTGCTTTTTTGATGATCCAGCGGATGTTGGCAATTTGATCTCTGGTTCCTCTGCATTTTCTAAAACCAGCTTGAACATATGGAAGTTCATGGTTCACATATTGCTGAAGCCTGGCTTGGAGAATTTTGAGTATTACTTTACTAGTGTGTGAGATGCGTGCAATTGTGCAGTAGTTTGAGAATTCTTTAGCATGGCCTTTCTTTGGGATTGGAATGAAAACTGACCTTCTCCAGTTCTGTGGCCACTGCTGAGTTTTCCATATTTGCTGCCATGTTGAGTGTAGCGCTTTCACAGCATCATCTTTCAGGATTTGAAAGAGCTCAACTGGAATTCCATCACCTCCACTAGCTTTGTTCGTAGTGATTCTTCTTAAGGCTGACTTGACTTCAAATTCCAGGATGTCTGGCTCTAGGTGAGTGTGAGGGAATACATCATCGTGATTATCTGGGTCATGGAAGTCTTTTTTGTACAGTTCTTCTGTGTATTCTTGCCACCTCTTCTTAATATCTTCCGCTTCTGTTAAGTCCATACCATTTCTGTCCTTTATTGAGCCCATCTTTGCATGAAATGTTCCCTTGGTATCTCTAATTTTTTGAAGAGATGTCTAGTCTTTCCCATTCTATTGTTTTCCTCTATTTCTTTGCATTGATCACTAAGGAAGGCTTTCTTATCTCTCCTTGCTATTCTTTGGAACTCTGCATTCAAATGGGTATATCTTTCCTTTTCTCCTTTGCTTTTTGCATCTCTTTTCACAGCTATGTGTGAGGCCTCCTCAGACAGCCATTTTGCTTTTTTGCATTTCTTTTTCTTGGGGATAGTCTTGATATCTGTCTCCTGTACAGTGTCACAAACCTCCATCCATAGTTCATCAGGCACCCTGTGTCTCAGATCTAGTCCCTTAAATCTATTTCTCACTTCCACTGTATAGTCATAAGGGACTTGATTTAGGTCATACCTGAATGATCTAGTGGTTTTCCCCACTTATTGCATTTAGAGTTTAAAAAATAATCCCTTTCAAGATGGTAGACTGAACAAATGCTGTAAGTGCCCTCCTGAGCACACTCCAAATTCCAAGCACACAGAAATACAGGTAATAGATTTAAAATACCTCTTTAAAAATACCCTGCCAGTTTTTAAAGCAAGAAGTAAATTCTCTAGGTATCAGAAATGAAGGAGATTTTGGGCATAAAAAGTAAGTAGGATTTGAAGAATGTGTCCCAGAAGGTTATACAATCAGATGAAAGAAGTAGGGTTCAAATACCCGAGTAGGAACAGAAGATTGGATAGCAAACTTTGTTGATGAAAATGTACTCTTTGCAAGAAATCCCAGCTCCACGTGAAACTTTGGCTCCTGTCCAATTATATGGTGCAAAATTAAGATGTTTTTCTAAATATAATGGAAATAGACTCAACTATAACAAGTAAGAACCCCTACTTACATCATGTTTTGGAGTGAGATAAATCTCTTGTATTACTAACTCAGTAAGAATCAGTACAAATAGTGAATTCAAAATGGTCTCAGCAAAAACTATGCAATGACTTTAGGATACATCTTCAGACTGTGGGGAAGGATAAGAAATATTTGTAAGACACGTCTAATAAATATTTAGTTATTTCTCAACATGAAAACAGAAAAATAAAACTTTTTAAATGAACATGGTTAAGATGTTCAAGTATAAGAAAAAGAAAATAATTCATAGAACAATAATAGGAAATTGTGAAAGAGAACAGGTGCTTTTGAAAAAGAAAACTAGAAATTCTCAAAGATGAAAAATGAGTGGTAAAAATAAACACAACACACAAGATAAACACTAAACTATAAATACCAGAGGAGAGATTAATGGATTGAAAAATAATTTTGAGTAAACCACTTAAAATATCCTAGATCAAGAAAAATGAGTAGAGCATTTGGAAGAAAAGTTAATAGGTATAGGGAACAGAAATTCTAATAGAAATTAGAATAGAAATTCTAATAGAAATTAGTAGAATAGAAATTCTAATAGAAATTCCCAAAAAGAAAGACTAGAGATAGTAGGAACAAATACTATTCAAAAATACGATAGTAGAGAGTTTAGGAATTGAAAACAAACACCAGATGCAGACTGAAAAAAGAACAATGGTGATGAAGCAGGGTAAATAAAAACAAATTGATACTTAAATACATTGTAGAGAAACTACAGAATATCAAGGAAAATTAGAAAACCAGAAAAGATTTTTTGTTGATTTTATTGAAGTATATTTGACTTACAATGTTGTATTAGTTTCAGGTATACAGCAAAGTGATTCAATTATATATATGTTTTCCCCATATCTTTTCCCTTATATTCAATACTTTGTAATAAACTATAAGGGATAAGGATTTGCTTGTAGTAAAGTAGGGCTAGCAATTTGGGTCAATTATTATACTAAAATTAATTACTATGGGATTTTCCCAGCAGTCCAGTGGTTAAGACTCCATACTTCCAACATAGGGGTCATGAGTCCAATCTCTGGTCAGGGAACTAAGATCCCACATGACCCATGGCATGGCCAAAAAAATTTTAAAACATTAGATATACTTAAAAAATAAGTAATAAAACTTGATATAATACAAGAAACATTTTTGAAAACACTAGAGAACTGCTGAAGTCATTCTAAATTATGGAAACAAAATTCAGGAGAATAAGGAAACCCAGAGAAGTAATCTTGGCATTTGGGCATGCTTTAATACTAATGCATCTTCTGGTTCTGGAAGAGTCAGCTGAGAGGATGAAAAATTGAGCAAAGTCTTTAGCAGGCTGAGAGGACTAAGGGAAATGTTGGAGTTCAATGTTCCCTCCAAGGAAGAAAGGATACTGGTAAATCTCCCAGGTTTTGGATTGGTATCCCCAAAGGATTATACCTGTGGACTGAAGGCAATGGCACCCCACTCCAGTACTCTTGCCTGGAAAATCCCATGGACAGAGGAGCCTGGTAGGCTGCAGTCCATGGGGTTGCTAAGAGTCAGACACGACTAAGTGACTTCACTTTCACTCTTCACTTTCATGCATTGGAGAAGGAAATGGCAACCCACTCCAGTGTTCTTGCCTGGAGAATCCCAGGGACAGGGGAGCCTGGTGGGCTGCCATCTATGGGGTCACACAGAGTCCAACTCAACTGAAGTGACTTAGCAGCAGCAGCAGCAAGGAGATAATGAGTATATCAACCTTAGAGAGTTTGTAATCCATCCTTGGAGCATTTTGGTCATGTGTTGGATTAAGATAAGTCTGGGACTCCTAGCATTAGCCTAGGTGATAGATAAACATTATCCAGAGCTCCAGATTATCTCTCCACAATTTCAGATATATATATATATATATATATATATATATAATGTGTGTATATATATATATGTGTGTGTGTGTGTGTGTGTATGTATATATGATATATATATCTTTCAGACATGAGGATTAAATTTTATGTTCACTTAATATGACAAGATAAACTTAGAATTTTGGAAGAGAACTAGACACTTAAACAAAAGTAAATTATATCACTAAAACATATTACCTAAAATTTAAAAATCAATGGATGGGTTTGACAATAATTAGACATAAGAAAAAATTAGGGAGCTGAAAGAAAAATTAGAAGAAAGTTTATAGAATTAAGATGGTAACAATAACCCTGTGTATGAGACAGCAAAAGAGACACTGATGTATAGATCAGTCTTATGGACTCTGTGGGAGAGGCAGAGGGTGGGGAGATTTGGGAGAATGGCATTGAAACATGTATAATATCATGTATGAAACAAGTCGCCAGTCCAGGTTTGATGCACGATACTGGATGCTTGGGGCTGGTGCACTGGGACGATCCAGAGGGAGGGTATGGGGAGGGAGGAGGGAGGAGGGTTCAGGATGGGGAACACAGGTATACCTGTGGCGGATTCATTTCGATATTTGGCAAAACTAATACAATATTGTAAAGTTTAAAAAAAATTAAATTAAAAAAAAAAGAATGAAAACTCAAAAAGATGGAAAATACATATAGGAGAAGGAAATCCATGAGGAAATATGTGTTTGATTCAATGACATGTATATGAGAAAAGTTCATGTAATACAGTGAATATATGTGTAACTAAAGTTCAGTGAGTAGACAAACAGGAGAAGAAGACAGAAGCAATATTTGCCTAGAAAATGATTGATATTGCTCAAGCCATGTATCAAGCTACAGATGCAAGAAGCATCATATATTGGTCATTTGGAAAATATTTGGTTCACTGAGTATATTAGTTTTCTATTGCTGCAACAAGCAATTTCCACAAATTTAGAGGCTTAATGCAACACCCATTTCTCACTGTTTCCATGGATCAGAAGTCCAGATATTGTGTCTTAACTGGGTTCTCTGTTTAGGTCTCAGAAGGCCAAAATCAAGGTAAGAGTCATATGCATTGCTTAGGGATGACTCTGAGGAAGAATTTACTTCCAGTCTCATTCCAAGCATTCACAGAGTTCATTCTCTTCTTACACTTTCTATGTGATACCCTTTGTCTTCAAGATAGGTAAAGCAGGTTGAGTTCTTTTCATTCTTTAAATCTCTCCTGTTTCTTCTTTTTCTTGTTAAGGGCTTCTGCAATTTGGATTCATCTATATAATCCAGGATATTCAGTGTATCTTAAAATCAACCAATCATGAACCTTAGTTACATCTGCAAACTCCTTTTTGTCATGTATTATAACAAAAATCATGCGACACCAGGGGCCAAAAGTTGCGGGGTCAAAATTTAACCTATCACAGCTCTTCCAAATGCAAATGATGTATTTCATTATACAGTATTTAAGAACTACGTTCATTGACCTCATAATTGATATCATCAGGAAAGGATTTATTAGGAAGTTCTTAAGCTAAATGTCATGATAGAAAAACAGTGCTTTTTCTCCCTAAAATTTTAATTTTCACTTGAAATCTAAAATTTTACTACTGGCAATAATTTTTTCAGTTGTAGTCTTTTAGTGACATGCTTACTTCATTCACTTTTGAGAAAATGTCTGATCAAATACCAAAGCTTGAATTACCATAGTTTGTCAGTCATTTTTTCAAGTAAAAATAGTGTTTCATGAAATGAGTGGCTAGTTCAGCTTGCACCACAAACAATCTCCAAGTGCTTTCCTTTCAAACAGCCATAATATTTTGGTACGTAGCATAATTGCTTTATGCTTACTTCCCATTTTGTCACATAGCTGCTAAGATATTTATTCAAAGGTTGAGATTCAATAATGTTAATAGTTTTGACTGATCCATCAAGGGCATTATTAGGTGAAATGAGTACTTTTTCTTAATTGGATCTGTGTGGCAATGGAAAAAAGAAAACTGCTATTACCATTTGGTGTCAATACCAAGATTTGTGCAAAAGCACCAGCAGTTTTACAGTTTTACCCACCACCAATTTGCATCACTGGCACCAATGTTAACACAATGAAAAAGACAAATAATGTCTTCATAGTATTACCAAAAGTGTTTTCATCCCCATGAATTCCCTTTATATGATCTCAGAAAGCCCTAGGATTCTTTGAATAACTTTAAGAACCACTTGTCTTGGTAGTTTTTCAAAGCATTAAGAGATACACTTGAAAATAATTATAGGGCACTCCCTTCACTCAACTAGTAATAAAATTTTGAACTTACTGCCCCAAGAACAGGTACAGGTAGAGAATAAGCAGACTCTAAAGGCTCCATTGTACTTCTGGATGATACGAAGGTGGCCCGACCATTTGTCACTGATGTTCTGGAGAAGAGTTACAGTATCCCACAGAAATTCCTTTAGAAGCATGCTCAGAGTCCTAACACTGGTGTTAATGAATTATAAATTGTTTTCAGAGTACCGTTCTTTTTACACTCTTACGAAACGAAGAGAACAGCTGCCTTTTTCAACACTGCAAAATGGAATATTTAGAATCGATGCATATCCAACCAGTCCATCCTAAAGGAGATCAGTCCTGGGTGTTCATTGAAAAGACTGATGTTGAAGCTGAAATTCCAATACTTTGGCCACCTCATGCGAAGAGTTGGCTCACTGGAAAGGACCCTGATGCTGGGAGGGATTGGGGGCAGGAGGAGAAGGGGACGACAGAAAATGAGATGGCTGGATGGCATCATCGACTCGATGGACATGAGTTTGAGTGAACTCCGGGAGTTGGTGATGGACAGGGAGGCCTGGTGTGCTGTGATTCATGGGGTCGCAAAGAGTCGGACATGACTGAGCGACTGAACTGAACTAAACTGAACCGATACATATGTGGAGTTAAATATATACATGGCGTAGGTGCGAAGAATGGATGAATATATTCCTATGGGACCAGATGCAAAGACACGTTATTTGAGTCCATAAAATCCATTAATTATGTGCCACCAGGGTAAAAGGTTGTCACTGAAAAAGAATAGCAGGCATATCCTGTGTTACTGGGTCACCTCCCAACATCATAAGATGAGAAAATAAAATTCCTTTGGAACGAAACAAACCAGCTTATCAAACAAGTTAAACACGCCACCATCCACCATGAGAAATATGCAAGAGGACTTTAGGGCTATTAACAAATGGAATGAGGTAGAAGAGGGTGAATGAGTATTTGAGTGCAGAACTATGTTTTGTGAGAAGGACTGGCCACTGCACCTGAGTAAAACTGCAGTTATCCTTTCATATAACAAAGAGCAGTAGTCACCACTAGGACATCTCTGCAAAACCTCCAGGGAAACCTGATTGCCTGATAGAGCTGTGTGGTTGGTGGAAGAGGAAGTGGGGGCTGTTTGCTGATGATGCTGGGTTTATGGGTTCATGATCTGGTCTTGCTTTGACCTCCTTGGCCCTCCCTTCACCTCACCTGTTGCCCTGCTGCTATCAGCTGCTGTATGAGCATTTGGGATGGGCTCAGAGAGGGAGTGGATGGGTTTCCCGACGACCCTGGAAAGCTTCATTCATCGTGTATTCTACCAGCATTTCTCTGACTCTCTTTGGACTGATCTGAAGTTTTGGGGTGGAAAGGGGATGGCAGGTGAGTCAGAGCCCAGAACTCTGCCTGGTTACCTGATGAGCCGAGTGTTTACTCAACTTGCTTTGAAGAAGATGCAAAAGACATCAGGGCATATTTCAATAGACTATTTCTGTTATGGATATGAAAGGGACAGTAATTTGGTATTTCACCCTAAATTAATATTTTAAAATTAGCAAGGCAGTCACATGAACACATAGTGAAAAATTTTTGTTGAATTCCAAAGAACAGCTTTCCAAATTTTCTCCACCTCTTCAGAACATTGAGTAACATTTAAACATCAAGAACTTTTCCCTTTTTCAGAATGCAAGATTTCTATATCAGAGCTCATTCTTCTCTCCATGATTTTTCTCCATTGGATGTTAGACAAAACTAAACTGATCTCCCTAATTATTGATTGTTTGGGAATCTCATTCATTCAGTCAACAAACTTAGCGGCCGCTGTATGACAGGCACTGTTCTCAGGCTATGAAATAACCAGAATGTATTATAGTGATACAACACGATTTAAACTACAACATTAATTTTATTACTTTCAATTCCATCTCTTGCTTGTTTGTTTTTCCCTCCATCTGTCTCCAAGCTCTTTTACAAGGAAACTCACGAAAAGCGCATATAACATGTATGAACCAACAAGACTGATCAGTGTGCCTTCTGAGGACATTAGCCCCATTGAGAAGAAGATTCTGACTCAAAATTTTAAGTTTAATTCAAAATTCAAAATGGAGCTCCTTGTGGGTTCTATGCAGGGGATGTTTTAGAGAAAACGGCTTCAGCCATGTTCCCTGAGTAATTAGAGACCATTTTCAAGTGGACTTTCACATTTATAGATAAAAGCCTTCACAAAGCAATGTACAAATTTGCCTGTGTCTCTAGAGAGACACTTGGTTGAGTCATTTGTGGCATCAGATTAGATCCTAGGTTTGTTTCACATTTCTTAGGTGTTGTTTCTCTGAAAAGGGAAGAAGGCAAATGTCACTGTCACTTCTGTCTTTCAGTCTCCTGTTAATCTGGCTGCCCTGTATCCAAGTGTGCATTGGCCCTAAGAAATAAAAGTAAAAATTTCTTACCAAGAAAGTTGAAGCATTGTTGTAAATTATTATATCATTTGGGGGTCCATACTTACCTTTTTAACAATGCTCATAATAATTTAGGATAACAGAAACAAATTATCTTTTCCTTTGAAGTAAACTCAGTTTTTTCTATTAACATATCAATGGACAGCCTTCATCTTAACCAACCTTGAAATGCCAAATGGTTTCCTAGTGATGGGGAGGGGAGGGAGCTGTAGAATTGTAACAGTTATTTAATAAACAGCCTCTCACAGCTGTTCCCAACAGGAAATGAGGAAGAATGCCTCAGACAACTGTTGTGATCCCAGACGAGGATACCACAGTGACAACGTTTTTGAATAAACTCCCTTTGCCAAAAGACCTTGAGACATTTTGGGAGAGAAATGCCAAAATATGGCATTCCAAAAGAGAATTACCCCCATTTTATTTTCCATTTAGTGTTAACTATTTGGTGTTTGTGTAGAAGGGATGGAATGTGTTAGCTTGATGTAGACAGATTGAAAAATGGGGGATTAACGAAGGGAAGGGACAGATGATCCACTATCCTGCTTTCTGGCCAGCGACTGTCCAATGTATTATAATTGGTTGGTACTACCTATAACCTTATAGTCAGTGTGGTCTTCCAGTTTATGGAGGAAAAGTAATGTGCAGTAAGAAATGTAGACCATACATGAAAGGGCATGCAATAGTTATTGGGTGAGTAACCAGGTTTCTCTAGTCCAAAAGGGATGTATTACAGAAAGCTATAGGACATTCCTAGGCCCTAAAGTAAATGCACAATGAGAGGATCCAGATTTTACCAATCTGAGACTTTCTTCACCTTTCAGACAGTGTAATAAAACATCTCCACTGACATCACAGCTTCAAAACATGATTGAGGCAACCAGCTAGAAATAACAGGATATTTCCAATAAAGACAGCAAAAACTGCAGTGTTATCCAGATAGGAGAGAAAAAGGTTTTCTCTAACAATAAAGAACTGGCAACCTATGGCTTGCTCATTTAGCTGAAGCAAACCCCAGCCTCCTTAATTACATCTTTGATAGAGGTTCTCTTTATGTGCTTGTTAAATGTTCACTTCAAATTTTGAACCTGAGCATGCAGACCAGATGAGTGCATGCTCAGTTGCTAAGTCATGTCCAACTCTTCACAACTCTATGGACTGCAGCCAGCCAAGCTCCTCTGTCCATGGGATTTCTCAGGCAAGAATATTGGAGTGGGTTGCCATTTCCTTCTTCAGGGGATCTTTCCAACACAGGGATTGAACCTTCATCTCCTGGTTGACAGGCGGATTCTTTACCATTGAGCCACCGGGGAAACCCAGATAGAGGCAAGTGAATATTCCAGCTGGAAATGCAGAGGGTCAGGCTAGCAGGGTCACCCAGGAAAGGGTTAAGAAAACCTCAGTGCTGCAACATTTAGATGATTATCACAGGATAGAAGACCTCTTCAAGGTCTGAACTGGCTAAAGATCTTCACATGTTCCTTAGTAAGATGCAGTTGGAAATTACTACTAAAATGATATTTTTGTAGTGTTATTGGGTGAATATAATCATACTGGAGTTACCTAAACACAGAAATGACTCTAGAATTTAAACAGAGGAAGATTTAGTGTTGGCAATCTGGATGGAGGTAGTTAGTGGAGACCCTTAAATAGATGCTGTATTTGCAGTAAAGATAAGCCTTTTACTTAGGTTGCACATCTATGTGGGATGACTTGGGTGGCTATATTGGGATGACTTGACCTGAAGGCTGTTATTGGGTGGCCTCTAAAGATTCCTCCAGTAAATTCTTTGTCTCATCCACCAATCTTATATCCTAGTGTACTTTAGTTATTTTCCACATATCCTTCTGTATCAAGCCCTGAACCATTTGGGGGTTATTGACATGGATATATGTGTGGACTCCATGGACAACTGCAGTTCACAGTATAGAATCCAGAAAGGGCAAACCAGAGAAGTAACTTTCTGACCCAGTTATGTTTTAACAAGGCTTATTTACATTGGAGGGGTGGGAGGAGTAGGTGGTGCTAAGTGCTCTGTATAAAAAGTTAAATTCATACTCGAAAGCAGTTGTGGTCTCTCAGAGTTGTTTTGTCTGGCCAGCCATCTGCCTTGGAACACATGCTCAACTTTCTGGGGACTGTCTCTCTCTGCACTCCCCTCCCCCAATAGCATGTAATAGCACTATGAACTCAGTAGCTATCTGAAAGCTGTAACCACTTTGGGTCACTATTGACTAGATGGGGAATAGGGACTTGAGTAAGATGGGCTATTTAGAGACAAATCTCCAGAAATTTAGAATTAGGCAAGAGACCAGAGGTCAGTTTCTCTCTAGGCAGCTGGACACATACTATGTGCATTTGGGAGATGTTGGTGTCCATGATATGTGGGAGAAAAAAATGTAAACAGATATTATAAGAGAAAAGAGCTGACAGTGATAGAAGGAGACCTGCCTGGATGTCTTACAACTTTTCAGTTTCTCATTCTCATCCTTTTCCTTAGGGTGGGCTTATCTTTTCTTGACTTCTCTAAGCTATTACTAAATCCTTGCGATTTTATCTTTCCCTTTCATTGCTTAAGCTGGGCTTGTGTGATTCTTGTTACTTGTACCATCAGGATTCCTCACTTGTAAAGTGGCTCAAAAACGTTGTTTGGAGTCCCAAGAAATTTGAACACCTGCCATCTGAGAAGTCAGTCCACAGTCCTAAGAATGATTAGCTGCTTCCCTATTAAATTCTGTCAGTGGTTGTCTTGGTTTAAGTCTCAACAGATTTTGTGGGTGATCATCATTAGTAGTGAAGTCCTCATTTTATTTTATTTTTTAAAAAATTATTTATTTTAATTGGAGGCTAATTACTTTACAATATTGTAGTGATTTTTGCCATACATTGACATGCATCAACCATGGGTGTACATGTATTACCCATCCTGGACCCCACTCCCACCTCCCTCCCCATGCCATCCCTCAGGGTCATCCCAGTGCAGCAGCCCTGAGCAGCCTGTCTCATGCATCAAACTTTGGCGATCTGTTTCACATATGATAATATACGAGTTTCAATGCTATTCTCTTAAATCATCCCACCCTCGCCTTCTCCCACAGAGTCTGAAAGACTGTTCTTTACATTTGTGTCTCTTTTGCTGTCTCACATATAGGGTCATCATTACCATCTTTCTAAATTCCATATATATATGTATTAGTATACTGTATTGGTGTTTTTCTTTCTGACTTACTTCACTCTGTATAATAGGCTCCAGTTTCATCCACCTCATTAGAACTGATTCAAATGCATTTTTTTTTAATGGCTGAGTAATACTCCATTGTGTATACGTACCACAGCTTTCTTATCCATTTGTCTGCCGATGGACATCTAGGTTGCTTCCATGTCCTGGCTGTGGTAAACAGTGCTGCGATGAACATTGGGGTACACATGTCTCTTTCAATTCTGGTTTCCTTGGTGTGTATGCCCAGCAGTGGGATTGCTGGGTTGGATGGCAGTTTTAATTCGTTTTTTAAGGAATCTCCACACTGTTTAAAGTCCTTCTTTTAGAGTGTAGAGGTTGAAGAAAAATTAGACACATTGTACTCATTATTACTGATGATTCAACTTTACACCATGAGAATACATTCAAAGTTATTGTGCATCTTCACCAGAGGGCTGAAGAGTAATCAGACATGTATTATAAATGCCTGAAAGTGAATTTTTTCTTCAGCGTAAAGAGTTAATAATAAACGGTCATCTGTGCCACTTTACTCATCCTATGGGATCTAGTTTATAGTTATGTATGCATTTTTTTAAGGCAAGTTGTCTCAAGTTACCTTCAAGGCTACTCTCTCCTCTCACTGCATAATTTTCTCAGTCTTTTCCTAATCCATGCCTTCTACTTCCTTCAAGTCACGTTGTTTTCAATAAAGGCTGATTGTTCTTGGAGATACTATCAGTGTTGCTTCTTTTAAGATGGCTGTGCTGTATACGGCTTAGCTCTCATCTGCAGAGCTGTTGTCATGTTCTCTGGCATTTGCCAGCATGTGGCTTTTGTCTGTTATTTTTTCAAGTCTTCCCCACCAAAGCACTTACATATTGTTTAGCGCATACTAAGGTTTAGTCATTTCTTGTGGAAGGAGAAAGAAGGGAAAGAAATGAGAAAGCAAAGAGGAAGTGAACTAGCACTGCTTTATACTTTTCTACTAATCTAGGTTACAGTTTTTATATTTACTGAATGATGAACATCAATTTTGTTGCAAATTATGGTGTCTGTTATTAATATGATTCTAGCCTATCATGGTGTCTTTATTATGCCATAGTGAACTTTCTTGGTTTGATACCTTACCAATATGTACCTTTTAGGTATGTATCTTAATAAGGCAACATGCCATGAAGGTTTACAAGTTTAATATCCTCATGGTGAAGCAGGTAAGTAAGCATTTCAACAGGCTCTTTATTTAAGAGCAAGGAATTCAGCACACATTTCTAACTTCTGAGACTCTTGTTGAGTCTTGAGATGTATCTTGAGATGACACATTAATTCTTAAAATAAGATTTATTTTTTAAAATCTTGAAATAAGGTTTTTCTTTGGGTGTTTTCTCCTTTTGTTTGAGGCTTTAACTTGCTGAAGAATCATTTTTAAAACACCAGCAGACAGTTGAAAACACACCTCTGAAGCCTTGTGAAATTGGTTTGATTTTTTAGGAATAAACACTAGATCCAGGGAGGAGAAACACAGACAAAGAGAAAGGACTGTTCCTTCAAAGTGAAGGGTTATTTTCTCAACAGTCTTGCAGTAGGTCCTGTGTTTTGAATTTTTTTCTCTTTTTTATGTAAAATACTAAATCTTGGTATTGAAAAGGAAAAGGGCAGCAGAAATTGAGAAGAAGTTTAGTCCTTATGGTTCCTCTCTTGATGACATGGATTAATCTTCACTTAATGAGCAAACTTCCCCCTTCTCCTCATCCAAGCTCAATGGGCAAGACACCAAAGACAGAGCAGTCTTGGGCCAAGATTGCTCCAAGAGGCAGATAAACCCATACAAGTTAATCAAAACCACACTTAAAAATTTGTTGGTTAGTCGCTAAGTGGTGTCTGACTCTTGAAATTTCATGGACTGTAGCCTGCCAGGCTTCTCTGTCCATGGGGTTTCCCAAGCAAGAATACTGGAGTTGGTTGCCATTTCCTTCTCTATGGGATCTTCCTGACCCAGGGATTGAACCTGTGTCTCCTGCCTTGGCAGGTGGATTCTTTACCACCAACCCACCAGGAATGCATGACAATTAAACTGAATGCTGAGAAGTCTATATAAATATTAGAATTAGTTTTACACAGACAAATCAAATTTTGCATATATTCTTCCCTGTGTTAGCTATCCAATAACCCTAATCACCATTAATATTGACAACATGAGCTAAATCTGTGTATATTTTAGTTCTCATTTTACTCACATTCTCTCTTTTGAATGCCTCTCACTTCAGATGGTGAATGATACTTTTGTAATTACTGCAATCATGTCTGGTATCAACATCTACAGATGTCTGTTAACATCTCAACAGTTACTTTTTTTTTTTTTAATAAAGGAGAATAAAATAGGACCGAAGAAGGGCTTGAAAGAGTGAGGGCGTTGGTGATAAGGCAACCTACTTTTCCTGTTCAGTCCCTCTTGCAACTGAGGAGAGTCAAGTGATTTTGGAAATCAAACACCTTCACTTTGAATTTCATCTCTGATGTTAACTAGCTGGACTGATTATGCTTACCACTCTGATCCTCAGTTAGAGATAGTTTGAAAAAGGTTCTGTTCCTATCAGGGGCTTAGTAAGCATTAGTTCTTTTGGGACACCCACATTTTGATCATATTTTTTCAACTAAATAATCTTTATTGAGCAGCCACCATATCCAAGGCATTCTTGCTAACACACTAGAGATATAAAGATATATATGATATGGTCCTACCCTCAAGCTGCTCCATGTTTATTGGGAAAGCTTTGGACTATAACTGACTTAAGACAGATAACCAACAAAGACCTACCATATAGCAAAGGGAACTATATTCAACAGCTTGTAATAACCTATAAGGGAAAATAATCTGAAAAAAAATATATATATATATAGTTGTTTTATATATATAACTGTTTCTCTGTGCTTTACACATGAAACTTACATGATATTGTAAATCAACTATTTGTTATTATTATTGTTTAGTCACTAAGTCGTGTCTAACTCTTTATGACCCCATAGACTGTAGCCAGCCAGGTTCCTCTGTCCATGGGATTCTTTGGGCAAGAATACTGGAATGGGTTGCCATTTCCTTCTCCAGGGGATCTTCCTGACCCAGGGATTGAACCTGCCTCTCCTGCACTGATGGGAGAATTCTTTACCTCAGCGCCACCAGCTGCTGCTGCTGCGAAGTCACTTCAGTCGTGTCCGACTCTGTGACCCCATAGACATCAGCCACCAGAGAAGCCCTCAAATCAACTATCCTTCAGTAGAAATTTTTAAAATATATTTTAAAAAAAACCTAAATGGTAAGAAACTATGTCCTCTGTTTGGAAAATGGCAACATGAGGAGGACTATGATGATTAAAATCAGCAGTTTCACATGTAATGCACTGAAGATGGTAAGAATCCATAGAGACTATAGCAAGCAGACTCTACTTGAATGGAGCTCCTTATAGTTTCCTTATTCTTCTGTCTGAATTATTACTACCACTAGACATGTTTGGTTGTGAAATTTGTGCAATTTGATTCATAGACAATTATGGATCAATCTATGACCCTATCATCATCTTTCTTCAGTGTGACTCTCTTTTCCTTGCTTGAACTGATGTTAAAAAGAAATAAAATATTTCCTTCTCTATTATTTCAGCTGAAGGAATAAGAAATTGGATGAATTTTCCACAATAAGCAGAGTACAAAACAGCAGGGTAGTTTAAAATTCTCTCAATAATTAATGATATTCTTCTCCATGATTTCATCCCTTACCCTGTTCACTGCTGTGGTTCTGACTTAATATTGGTATTTTTCATGTGGTAGACTCCCCCAGTATCAGGAATCCTGACCAATCCAAAAGGGGCATCTATAGTTCTCTAACACTGTCTTATTTTGGTTCTCTTAAATAAAAAGATACCTATATACCACTCTTTGAGCTAGAATGCAGTTTTTCATATTGCTCTTTACTAATATGGGGCTTCAAAGGTCCCTCAATAGTGAAAAATCAGTCTGCCAATTCAGGAGTCATGGGTTCAATCCCTGGGTCAGGAAGATCCCCTGGAGAAGGAAATGGCAACTCACTCCAGTGTTCTTGCTTGGGAAACCCCATGTACAGAGAAGCCTGGTGGGCTATAGTCCTTGGGGTTGCAAACAGTCAGACATGACTGAGTGAGCATGCATACACACACATTTGTCAATACAATTATCTACTTTTGGGAGCTGATGATCTTCTTGGGGCCATATCAGAAACAGGTAGTTCTACATCCTATATCTGGAGTAGACTGAACTAGATGCCCAGAAAGAGCCAGTAAGTGTGAGATACCAGACACAGACACATGCTCCTTGAAAGAAAAGCTATGACAAACTTAGACAGCATATTAAAAAACAGAGACACTACTTTACCGACAAAGGTCCATATAGTCAAAGCTATAGTTTTTCCAGTAGTCATGTATGAATGTGACAGTTGGACTATAAAGAAAGCTAAGTGCCAATAATTTATGCTTTTGAACTGTGGTGTTGGAGAATATTCTTGAGAGTCCCTTGGACTGCAAGGAATTCAAACTTGTCAATCCTGAATATTCATTGGAATGACTGATTCTGAAACTGAAGCTCCAATATTCTGGCCACCTGATGCGAAGAACTGATGCACTGGAAAAGACCCTGATGCCAGGAAATACTGAAGGCAAGAGAAGGGGATGACAGAGGATGAGATGCTTGGATGGCATCACTGACTTGAAGGACATGAGTTTGAGTAAGCTCCAGGAGTTGGTGATGGACAGGGAAGCCTGGCATGCTGCAGTCCATGGGGTCGCAGAGAGTTATATATGACTGAGTGACTGAATTGACTGACCAGACATAGGACTTTTGTTTTCCTAATAACTTGTCTTCAAATAGCTAGTATTTGTCCACATTAAATGTGAGGCTGACTTAGGAGGGGATATGTATTTTTTTTTTCTGGATTCAAGTCAGAGATGGAATTAAGTTAATACATTTCCCTGGTAAATGACCTGGAAGATGTCTCCATGCTTCTTGCTGCTCTCTGGCTCCTGGATGATGTAGACATTCATAAGAACAGTTGCCCAGAGGATATACAGTGAGAGAAGGAACTAGGGAAAGTCTAGTCAGTTGACACCTTGACCCAGTATCTGTATATAAAATCCCAACCTCTAATCTTAAGCAAGGAAGTGTCCCCAAATTGTAAAACTTTAAGAAAAATGGACTTGTTTTCAAATAGCATTAATAAGACTTTGATTTTGTATCATTGTTATCATATTATTTTGAAAATCTTGGCTTTTAAAGTGTAGTTTTGTTTATATACTGCAGTGGAAATCAAAATAACAACAAAAATAAATAAAACAAATGATAAAAGCCTCTCTTATTCTCCTAGAGTACAAAATGTAAAGAAAAATTGAATATAAGGGTAATACAACCTTAGAGGTATCTCTTGCTAAGAGCCAAGAAGTTGGTTCTTCCTTCTCTGTGTTCTTCACATGCAAGTTTTATCCATGGACTTTTATCAGAAAAGAGGCAAAACCTTCTCCTAAAAATAAAAGAGAAGCCCCTCACAAACACTGCCAAATAATCTGGTGATGTCAGCCTGGTTTTGGACTCTTTAAGAAGTTCATGGCATTTGTATTAGATGGAGTTCTCTAGAGAATCAGAACTAGGAGGATGTGTAGATATGTGAAAAGGGATTTATTTATTTTACAGAATTGGCTTGTGCAATTGTGGAGGAGGGTGAGTCCAAAATCTCCAGGATGGACTGACAAGCTACAGACACAGAGAAGATCTTCTACTGTGGTTTGAATCTGAAAGCCTATCAGACTGAAGACCCAAAGAAGAGCTGATGCTGCAGCTGAAATCTAAAGGCTGTCTCCTGGCAGAATTATCTTTTGCTCAAAAGAGGTCAGTCTTCGGTTTTATTGAGGCTGTCAACTGATTGGATGAGGCCCACCTACACCATGGAGAACAACTGTTTTACTCAAGGTCCACCAATTTAAATATTCATCTTATTCAAAAAAACCCTCATAGAAACATCCGAAATAGTATTGGAGCGCATATCTATGCACTGTGACCCAGTCAAAATGACACATAAAAGTAATTATCACACCATTTGAGCCAGTTTTTCAACTTCTAAACAAATATGCTAAGAATATAATGTATCCTAAGAATGTATTGTAATCAGAGATATGGTTAGGGAATTACATATAAGAAATATTATTTGTAATAGATGAAGCTTGAGATATCTTAAATTCCAAATGATACATGTATGAGTACATAATATATTGAAGATCTAATAAATGGACTATTATTCAAGTAATAAATAGTTTTTTCTAAAAATTATTTAGCATCATAGAAGTTACTCATAATGTTATGCTAAATGAAAAACTAATAACAATTTTACAATTCTTTTCCCTCTTCCCTTTCTCTCCTTCTCATTTTGTTTCCCTACTGATCTTTCTCTGTTTCTCTCTCAGAAATATTTCAAAATGTTTACAGTATTTTCTTTTCATAATTTTCCATGTTTATTGTAGAAGTAAACATTTTTAATATGAGCATGTGTTAAGTTTATCATCAGGAAAAGTGAAGAGACTTGGTTAAGTTTTTGTGTCTGTATTTATCAACTTGCCTTTATCCTGACAGGGAACACAAAATCTCTTTAGGGGAAAAAAACAAAACAGAGCATTTACTGCCGTGTCAGTTCCTCACCATGGAACATGAAGGAATAAATGTACTGCGAATGCAAAGGTTGCACCACAGGAGTGGAATCTGGATATTATGAGATGCAAAACTCATATAGGGTGACTGGCAAATCTGTTGCCATTTTCTGGGGGCAGAGAGAAGGAAAGAGAGAGAGAAAGAGAGAGACCTTTGCTGCTCTGAAATGTAAAAAAAATTTTTATGGGATGAGAAAAGGAAGGTCTCCAGATTTTTATTACCAATAGAATGTAAGCAAAAAACTCTGAAAAAAATAAAATTTTAAATCTCCCCAGAGCAATTTTCTATCTCTAATTTATAAGGCATGTTCATTATTTAATCATTTAACCCAGGTTGTCAGTAACATTGCCAAGAAAGCCCTGACAGTGCAAAAACATAAAATATTCACAAAGCATTTTTTTTTTCCCCAACAGACTTTCACTTAGGACCTTTTGGGAGTGACTAATACTAGTCTTGCTCCCCTACTGTAAACAACCAGGAAACTGGACAAAATATAAAATACATATTTAGGCACTGGACAATAGAAAATATAGAACTGTGATACAAAAGGGAAGGGAAACTGATGAGGTAAATTCCCCAATTATTTCAGCTTTTCTCACAGAAGAATTTTCTGCAACAGCAGACAGGAAGGGAACTCAAGCAAAGCATAATACTCACAACTGAGGGACAAGATATAAATCGAAATTCAGGGAGACAGAGACAGCTTAAATTCGAAGGGCTGAACGCCAGAGATGACATAGCTTTAAAGAAAGAGAGCTCCAAAAACTTGCATTATGTAGATAACTAATGAGAATCTACTGTATAGCACAGGGACTCTACTCAGTGCTCTGTGATGACCTAAATGGGAAGGGAATCCCCAAATGAGGCTATATAGGTGTACATATAGCTGATTCACTTTACTGCACAGCAGAAAATGACACAATATTATATAGCAACTATACTCCATAAAATTTTTTTTAGAATCCTCTTTACCTGAATTTTAAACTGAGCTTGCATAGAGGCCAGGAGACAAATGACTAGTACTAAAGAAAAAAAAATCACAACTTTCAAAGCACTTAGGGAATCCTGTTAATGGTGGTTGAGGTACAAGGCTTTGTCGATGAATTGTCATAATCAGCTCCGTTTAACCAAAAAAAAAAAAAAAATCAGTCCCTGGAAAGAGTTCTTCTAGAGTGATGGTGTAAGGATCTCTTAAAATGTGCTCCTTCCTGAAAACAATCAGCAACATTTTCCAAAATGCTGGAAATGAACCCAAATTTGCAATAATCTGAGGGACATTCATTCAAGAAAAACACATGTTTCTTGGCAAAAAAAGTTGGTTTTGTGGTGTCTCAACTTACCTGTTCACATTTGCTTCTCATTTCAGCAGTGGCCTTAAAACCAATGGCTCATTGTAGTTCTGATTTACATTTTTCTAATAATTAGTGATCTTGAGCACATTTTCATATGCCTCTTGGTCTTCTTTGGAGAAATGTTTATTTAGGCCTTCCACCCACTTACACCACAGAGAACACTACTCACTGCTCTGTGGTCACCTAAATGGGAAGGGAATCTAAAAAAAGGGGATATATGTATCTATATAGTTGACTCACTTTGCTGTACAGCAGAAGCTAACAGAACATTGTGAAGCAACTGAACTCCAATTAATTTTTTTTAATTGGCCATAATAAGAAGTTCAACAAAGCATTGTCTGGTAGGGGGTCAATGATATTTCACAAATATATAACAATGATAAAAGAAAAGGCTCTCAAACAGTAACCATAAAAACCAGTAAATTAGCAGTCATGGGAAGGGGCAGAATAGTTTGAATCTCCCAAAAAACTCATCACCATAGGTTTTTTAATATTTAACCTGTCTGGGTATTATCTGGCAATTCTTTTTTTTCCCCTCAAATATCATTCATTTATTCATTACAAATCATACAAGCAGAGAATTTTAATTTAACCAAAGATTCTAATACATATTTTATTGGAATATATCTGGTTACTGAAAATATATATTATACACTACCATAATACTTTACTATATTAATTTATTTAATACTCACAGAAAATTTATGAGGTACACACATATTATTATTATACACATTTTCTAGTTAGAAAAATAGAGTCCCAGATACAGGTGAAGTTTCCTCTGACCACATGGTCCAATCATATTTTTCTTACCCTTATTTTGGAAGCCATCACTAACATGAATTCTATATATATTCATCCATTCACTTGATACTTTCTACATTCATACATCTATCCAAAACCAGTATAAAATAGTGTGTTGTGTGTTTTAAATGTATATAAATACTATCAGACTATCTCAAGTTAGTGATTTAGCACTTTTTTTTTTTTTTTTGATGAGAAGATGTGAGAGTCTGGGCTTAATGAAATAAGTCATAGAGTCATTCCTTTATTATGCACCTTGAGTGTCTAGGGCTCGTAACCTGCTTTTCTCTATCCTGAATCCCCTCAGGCTGCACTTTTGGGGGTGGCTGCAGAGATAGATGGCTCAATGGCCACAATATCTTCTGTTTACTGATATGGCAGGTAACAGTGTTCAATGCAGGAGACACAGGAAATGCAGCTTCAGTCCCTGGGTTCCCCAGGGACTAAGATTCCCCAGAGAAGGAAATGGTAAGCCATTCCAGTATTCTTGCCTGGGAAATCCCAGGGACAGAGGAGCCTGGTAGGCGACAGTTCCTAGGGTCACAAAGAATCGGACACAACAAAGCCACTAAGCAAGCACAGTGTTCATACAAGTCTGAGGTGGGACCTAAGATTCTGCATTTCTAGGGTGGATGATGGCGACGGTGCTGCTCCACAGATCACACTTCAAGTAGTAAAGCTCCAGGCAACATGTGAGCAGGCTCTATATATCATGGAAGGCTCCCTGTAAGAGGAGTTTAGGCCAGGTTTTAAAGGAAGAATGGCCATGTTTTGTTTACTTTTTAAGTTTTTAAAAAATCTTTTTTTTTATAGTGGAGAAAAATTGATTAAAATGTTGTGTTAGTTTCAGATGTACAGCAAAGATATTCAGTTATATATACACATGTATCTATTCTTTTTCAAATTTTTTTCCCATTTATGTTACATAGAATAATATGCAGAGTTGCCTGTGCTAACAGCTGATCCTTGTTGGATATCAATTTTAAGTATAAAAGTGTGTATATGTCAATCTCAGACTCAGAATTTATCACTGCCACCTACCTTTCCTCTTTGGTAACCATAAGTCTGTTTTCTAAGTCTATGAGTCTGTCTCTGTCTTGTAAATAAGTTCATTTGCATCATTTTTAAAGTTTTCCCATAGAAGTGATATTATGTGATGTTTATCTTTCAGTTCAGTTCAGTTCAGTTCAGTCGTTCAGTCGTGTCCGACTCTTTGTGACCCCATGGACTGCAGCACGCCAGGCCCCCCTGTCCATCACCAACTCCCATAATTTATTCAAACTCATGTCCATTGAGTTGGTGATGCCATTTAACCATCTCATCCTCTGTCATCCCCTTCTCCTCCTGCCTTGAATTTTTCCCAGCATCAGGGTCTTTTCAAATGAGTCAAGTATTCACATCAGGTGGCCAAAGTATTGGAGTTTGAGCTTCAGTATCAGTCCTTCCAATGAATATTCAAGACGGATTTCCTTTAGGACGGACTGGTTGGATCTCCTTGCAGTCCAAGTCCACAGTTCAAAAGCATTAACTCTTCAGTGCTCAGCTTTCTTTATCGTCCAACTCTCACATCCATACATGACTACTGGAAAAACCATACCTTAACTAGATGGACCTTTGTTGGCAAAGTAATGCCTCTGCTTTTAAATATGCTATCTAGGTTGGTCATAACTTTTCTTCCAAGGAGTAACCATCTTCTGATTTCATCTGCAGTGATTTTGGAGCCCCCAAAAATAGTCTGTCACTGTTTCCACTGTTTCCCCATCTATTTGCTATGAAGTGATGGGACCAAATGCCATGATCTTAGCTTTCTGAATGTTGAGCTTTAAGCCAACTTTTTCACTCTCCTCTTTCACCTTCATCAAGAGGCTTTTTAGTTCTTCATTTTCGGCCATAAATGTACTGTCCTCTGTATATCTGAGGTTATTGATATTTCTCCCGGCAATCTTGATTCCGGCTTCTTCCAGGCCAGCGTTTCTCATGATTGTACTCTGCATATAAGTTAAATAAGCAGGGTGACAATATACAGCCTTAACATACTCCTTTCCCTATTTGGAACCAGTCTGTTGTTCCATGTCCAGTTCTAACTGTTGCTTCCTGACCTCCATACAGATTTCTCAAGAGGCAGGTCAGGTGGTCTGGTATTCCCATCTCTTTCAGAATTCTCCACAGTTTGTGGTGATCCACATAGTCAAAGGCTTTGTCATAGTCAATAAAGCAGAAATAGATGTTTTTCTGGAACTCTCTTGCTTTTTCGATGATCCAGTGGGTGTTGGCAATTTGATCTCTGGTTCCTCTGCCTTTTCTAAAACCAGCTTGAACATCTGAAAGTTCATGGTTTACGTAATATTAAAGCCTGGCTTGGAGAATTTTGAGCATTACTTTACTAGTATGCGAGATAAAGTGCAATTGCGCGGTAGTTTGAGCATTCCTTGGCATTGCCCTTCTTTGAGACTGGAATGAAAACTGATCTTTTCCAGTCCTGTGGCCACTGCTGAGTTTTCCAAATTTGCTGGAATATTGAATGAGCACTTTCACAGCATCATCTTTTAGGATTGGAAACAGATCGACTGGAATTCCATCATCACCACTAGCTTTGTTTGTAGTGATGCTTCCTAAGGCCCACTTGACTTCACATTCCAGGATGTCTGGCTCTAGGTGAGTGATCATACCATCAGGATTATCTGGGTTGTGAAGATCTTTTTTGTATAGTTCTTCTGTGTATTCTTGCCACCTCCTCTTAGTATCTTCTGCTTCTGTTAGGTCCATACAATTTCTGTCATTTATTGAGCCCATCTTTGACTGAAACATTCCTTTGGTATCTCTAATTTTCTTGAAGAGATCTCTAGTCTTTCCCATTCTATTGTTTTCCTCTATTTCTTTGCACTGATCACTGAGGAAGGCTTTCTTATCCCTCCTTGCTGTTCTGTGGAACTCTGCATTCAAATGGGTATATCTTTCCTTTTCTCCTTTGCTTTTCACTTCTCTTCTTTTCACAGCTATTTGTAAGGCCTCCTCAGACAGCCATTTTAGTTTTTGCATTTCTTTTTCTTGGGCATGATCTTGATCCCTGTCTCCTGTACAATGTCACGAACCTCCTTCCATAGTTCATCAGGCACTCTGTCTATCAGATCTAATCCCTTGAATCTATTTCTCATTTCCATTGTATAATCATAGTGGATTTGATTTAGGTCATACCTGAATGATCTAGTGGTTTTCCCTACTTTCTTCAATTTCAGTCTGATATGGGAATAAGGAGTTCATGATCTGAGCCATAGTCAGCTCCCAGTCTTATTTTTGCTGACTGTATAGAGCTTCTCCGTCTTTGGTTGCAAAGAATATAATCAATCTGATTTTGGTGTTGACCATCTGGTGATGTCCATGTGTAGAGTCTTCTCTTGTGTTGTTGGAAGAGGGTGTTTGCTATGACCAGTGAGTTCTCTTGGCAAAACTCTATTGGCCTTTGCCCTGCTTTATTCTGTACTCCAAGGCTAAATTTGCCTGTTACTCCAGGTGTTTCTTGACTTCCTGCTTTTGCACTTTAGTCCCCTATAATGAAAAGGACATCTTTTTTGGATGTTAGTTCTAGAAGGTCTTGTAAGTCTTCATGGAACCATTCAACATTAGCTTCTTCAGCATTACTGGTCAGGTCATAGACTTGGATTACTGTGATATTGAATGATTTGCCTTAGAAATGGACAGAGACCATTCTGTCATTATTGAGATCACAGCCAAGTACTACATTTCAGACTCTTCTGTTGACTATGATGGCTACTCCATTTCTTCTAAGGGATTCTTGCCCACAGTAGTAGATATAATAGTCATCTGAGTTAATCACCCATTCCAGTCCATCTTAGTTCACTGATTCCTAGAATGTTGATGTTCACTTTTGCCATCTCCTGTTTGACCACTTCCAATTTACCTTGATTCATGGACCTAACATTCTAGGTTCCTATGCAATATTGCTCTTTACAGCATCAGAATTTCCTTCTATCACCAGTCACATCTACAGCTGGGTTTTGGTTTTGCTTTGGCTCCATCTCTTCATTCTTTCTGCAGTTATTTCTCCATTGATCTCTAGTGGCATACTGGGTACCTACCAGCCTTGGCAGTTCATCTTTCAGTGTCTTATGTTTTGGCCTTTTCATACTGTTCATGGGGTTCTCAAGGCAAGAATACTGAAGTGGTTTGCCATTCCCTTCTCCAGTGGACCACATTCTGTCAGACCTCCCCACCATGACCCGTCCGTCTTGGGTGGCCCTACATGGCATGGCTCATAGTTTCATTGAGTTAGACAAGGCTGTGGTCCATGTGATCAGTTTGGTTAGTTTTCTGTGATTGTGGTTTAGTCTGTCTGCCCTCTGAAGGAGAAGGGTAAGAGGACTATGGAAACTTCCTGATGGGAGAAACTGACTGAGGCGGAAACTGGGTCTTGTTGTGATGGGCTGGGCCATGCTCAGTAAATCTTTAATCTAATTTTCTCTTGATGGATGTAGCTGTGTTCCCTCCCTCCTATTTACCTGGGGCCAAACTGTGGTGGAGGTAATGAAGATAATGATGACCTCCTCATTGTACTGCTCAACTCACTGCCTGCAACCCTGCAGCAGGCCACCACCGACCCACACCTCCACTCGAGACTCCTGGACACTCCCAAGCTAGTCTGGGTCATTCTCTTGTGGAGTCACTGCTCCTTTCTCCTGGGTCCTGGTGCACATAAGGTTCTGTTTGTACCCTCCAAGAGTCTATTACTCAGTCTTGTGTAAGTTCTGGCAGCTCTATGGTGGGGTTAATGGTGACCTCCTCCAAGAGGACTTATGCCATACCCACGTCTGCTGTAGCCAGAGCCCCTGTCCCTGTGGCAGTTCACTGCTGACCTGTACCTCCACGGGAGATGCTCAAACACAGTTCTGTCTCAATCTCTGTGGCGTCTCTGGGTCCTGGTGCACACAAGGTTTGTTTGAGCCCTCAGAGCATCTCTGGCGGGGATGGGGTTTGATTCTAAACACAAATTCGCCCCTCCTGCCTTCTTGCTAGGGCTTCTCCTTTGCCCCTGGGTGTGGGGTATCTCCTCACAGCTGCTCCAGGGCTGTGCAGCTGCCGCTCCAGCGCCTACCATCTTGCTAGTGTTTCTCTGACCTTGGACATGGTGTATCTCCTCACAGCTTCTCCAGCATCACACAGCCACCACTCCAGCACTGCACAGCTGCTTTGTCTGTCTAAATTACTTCACTTAGTATGATAATCTCCACATCCATCCATGTTGCTTCAAATGAACATAGGGTTTCTTTCTTTTTTTTTTCCCACCAGAGCAGACATTCCAGGAGAAGAAATGAGATGACAAAAAGGTAGAAAAGTAAAGCAGATACAATCAAATGATACACTAGCTGGCTCAGCCCTACCAGAGAGCTGGAGACCTGGCAGAAAAGATAAATAAATGGCAAATCAAGGCAATTTAGTGGCCCTCTTATGATGTCTGGATGTGTCAGACTCAGTCACCCACTTGAAGACTGTGTTTTCTGGAGCACTGCTGGTCTGAGAATCAAGCATCAGTATCTGGCTCTTCTTAGTATGGTAAAGCTCAAAATTCTCCAAGCCAGGCTTCAGCAATATGTGAACCATGAACTTCCTGATGTTCAAGCTGGTTTTAGAAGATGCAGAGGAACCAGAGATCAAATTGCCAACATCTGCTGGATCATGGAAAAAGCAAGAGAGTTCCAGAAAAACATCTATTTCTGCTTTATTGACTATGTCAAAGCCTTTGACTGTGTGGATCACAATAAACTGTGGGAAATTCTGAAAGAGATGGGAATACCAGACCACCTGACCTGACCTGCCTCTTGAGAAATCTGTATGCAGGTCAGGAAGCAACAATTAGAACTGGACATGGAACAACAGACTGGTTCCATATAGGGAAAGGAGTACGTCAAGGCTGTATATTGACACTCTGCTTATTTAACTTATATGCAGAGTACATCATGAGAAACGCTGGACTGGAAGAAACACAAGCTGGAATCAAGATTGCCAGGAGAAATATCAATAACCTCAGACATGCAGATGACACCACCCTTATAGCAGAAAGTGAAGAAGAATTAAAGAACCTCTTGATGAAAGTGAAAGTGGAAAGTGAAAAAGTTGGCTTAAAGCTCAATATTCAGAAAACGAAGATCATGGCATCCGGTCCCATCACTTCATGGGAAATAGATGGGGAAACAGTGGAAACAGTGTCAGACTTTATTTTTCTGGGCTCCAAAATCACTGCAGATGGTGACTGCAGCCATGAAATTAAAAGACGCTTACTTCTTGGAAGGAAAGTTATGTCCAACCTAGATAGTATATTCAAAAGCAGAGACATCACTTTGCCAACAAAGGTCCGTCTAGTCAAGGCTATGGTTTTTCCTGTGGTCATGTATGGATATGAGAGTTGGACTGTGAAGAAGGCTGAGCACCAAAGAATTGATGCTTTTGAACTGTGGTGTTGGAGAAGACTCTTGAGAGTCCCTTGGACTGCAAGGAGATCCAACCAGTCCATTCTGAAGGAGATCAGCCCTGGGATTTCTTTGGAAGGAATGATGCTGAAGCTGAAACTCTAGTATTTTGGTCACCTCATGCAAAGAGTTGACTCACTGGAAAAGACTCTGATGCTGGGAGGGATTGGGGGCAGGAGGAGAAGGGGACGACAGAGGATGAGATGGCTGGATGGCATCACTGAATCGATGGACGTGAGTCTGAGTGAACTCCGGGAGTTGGTGATGGACAGGGAGGCCTGGCATGCTGCGATTCATGGGGTCGCAAAGAGTTGGACATGACTGAGCGACTGAACTGAACTGAAGTATACTCTTAGATACTCTTCTAAGTATCTCTTCTTAGAAGAGAAAATTCTGAGATTATACTTTTACTTCTTTAACTTAATTTTTAAAATACTAATCTTTCTTTTCTCAGTGTGGAGTACATGCTTTCTGCTCTTTTAAAAATGGTTTTATACTACCAAGTATGTGTCTTCAAAAAAGTGGCAAATGTCATACCTTTTCCCTCTCCCTTTCAAATGATGATTTCCAATTCTGATTACTCATGGAGGGGGGGTGGGTGGCTGCTTACGACTATCATTACCCTACCCTCATCTTTAAATATTTTGATATATTAGCCTGAGGTGGGGCCTGAGAAGAAATATTTTTGAAAAGCTGTACAAGTGATTTGAATGGGCAGCCATTGCTCTCCGATCATTATCTGACCTGACTCTGCCTCCACTGGGTCACAGAGCAGGGTCTACACTGGGTTTTCTAGGGCTATTTGGTAATAAGAGGGAGTCTAAAGAGTCAGAGGCTGGGACACTTTCACAAATTCTTGATAGAGTACTACCTATTTCAGTAAAACATGTTAGGGATTATATAGCAATGGTCAATAGTTGTTCCTGTAAGCCAAACATATTCCTATTACTCAGAATGGATATTAGCTCAAGAAACTCACCCTTGTAATTTCTCAAGATGGACATTTATAGTTTATGGAAAATGCCCATAAAATAAATGGATCTAAATTTTTGGAGGAGAAGAGGATTCCCCTTTTAAAAAATTGGATGAGATGTTTTGAATACATTTGGAAAGGAATTCATCCTTAATAGTCATGAGAGTTTGGCAAGAATCAGAGAAGTCTGAAAATCAGTGTGAATCACAATAGTCTTCGTGAACGCAAAAGGATCCCATTGGGGATTTTATTTGCATAGTTTATTTTAAAAATTCATTTATTTTCCTCCTTTTTACTTTTGAAGTATTTGTGGTTGTTGTTCATTTGCTCTGTTGTGTCTCATTCTTTGCGATCCTATAGACTTGAGCACTCCAGGCTTCCCTGTCCTTCACCATCTCCCAGAGCTTGATCAAAATCATGTCCTTTCAGCAGGTGATGCCATCCAAACATCTCATCCTCTGTCATCCCCTTCTCCTCTTGCCTTCAATCTTTCCCAGCAGCAGGGTCTTTTCTAATGAGTCAGGTCTTCATGTTAGGTGGCCAAAGTATTGGAGCTTCAGCTCCATTGAGTCCTTCCAATGAATATTCAGGATTGATTTCCTTTAAGTTTGACTGGTTTGATCTCTTTGGAGTCCAAGGGACTCTCAAGAGTCTTCTCCAACACCACAGTTCAAAAGCATCAGTTCTTTGGTGCTCAGCCTTCTTCATGGTCAACTCTCACATCCATACATGATTACAGGAAAAACCATAGCTTGACTATATGGACCTTTGTTGGCAAAGTAAGGTCTCACTTTTTAATAACTTGTCTAGCTTTGTCATAGCTTTTCTTCCAAGGAGCAAGCATCTTTTAATTTCATGGCTGCAGTCATAATCTGCATTGATTTTGGAGCCCAAGAAAATAAAATCTGTCACTGCTTCCATTGTTTCTCCACCTATATGCCAGGAAGTGATGGCACCAGTTGCCATGATCTTAGTTTTTTTAATGTTGAACTTTAAGCCAGCTTTTTCACTCTCCTCTTTCACCTTCATCAAGAGGCTCTTCAGTTCCTCTTCACTTTCTGCCTTAAGGGTAGTGTCATCTGTGAATCTGAGATTATTGACATTTCTCCCAGCAGTCTTGATTCCAGCTTGTGCATCATCCAACCTGGCATTTTGTATGATGTACTCTGCATATAAGTGAAATAAACAGGGTGACAATATATAGCCTTGACATACTCCTCTCCCAATTTGGACCCAGTCCATTGTTCCATGTCTGGTTCTAGTGGTTGGCTGCTTCTTGTGTGATACAGGTTTCTCAGGAGGCAGTTAAGGTGGTCTGGTATTCCCATCTCTTGAAGAATTTTCCACAGTTTGCTGTGATCCACACAGTCAAAAGCTTTAGTGTAGTCAATGAAGCAGAAGTAGATGTTTTTCTGGAATTCTCTTGCTTTTTCTATGACCCAACTCATGTTGGCAATTTGATTTCTGGTACCTCTACCTTTTCTAAATCCAGCTTGAACATCTGGAAGTTCTCAGTTCATGTACTGTTGAAACCTAGCTTGGAGAATATTGAGCATTACTTTGCTAGCATGTGAGATGAGTGTAATTGTGTGGTAGTTTAAGCATTCTTTGGTATTGCCTTTCTTTGGGATTGCAATGAAAACTGACCTTTTCCAATATGATTTCTGTGTGTTAGTCACTCAGTCATGTCCAACTCTGTGACTCCATGGACTGTAGCACACACTAGGCTCCTCTGTCCATGGAAGTTTCCAGGCAAGAATACTGGAGTGAGTTGCCATTTCCTTCTCCAGGGGATTATCCCAACCCAGGGATCGAACCTGGATCTCCGGCGTTGCAGGCAGATTCTTTACCATCTGAGCTGCATTGGAAGCCAATATGATTTACATATAATAAAATAGACACATCTTAAGAGTACAGTTCAAACAGTGTGACAAATATATACGTGTGTGTTTCATTGTCCCAGTTAAGACAAAGGACAGTTCTATATCACTCCAAAAAGTTCACATTTGTGGACCTGCAGTCATTGTCTCCCCAGCCCTCCCTTACGTAACTCCACTGGCCTGATTTCATATAAATGAAACATAAAATATGTATGCTTTTATTCTTTTATATAATTTTTTCCAATCTGAGATATAACTGGCATATAGCACTGCATACAGTATAATCACTTGATTACCTATATTGTAAAATGACTATCACAGTAAGTTTAGTTATCTTTGTGATGAGAACTCTTAGGAGCTACTCTCTTTACAACTTTCCTCTGTATCATACAGCAGTTATATTTATAGTCATCATGTTGTACGTTACATCTCCAGTATTTATCTTGTAACTAAGAGTTTCTAGTTGTTGCCGTTTTAACATATGTACATTTTTATATCTGACTTCATTCAGCATGATGTTGAGATTCATCCATATTATTGCTTGAATCAGCAGCTTTTAAAAAAATGAGTAGTATTATGCATGTACAAGGTTTTTTTTAATTCACTTCCTTGTTGATGAAAATTTTCGTTAATTCCAGTTTGGAACTATGAATAAAACTGTATGAAGATTTATTTATAAGCTTTTGTGTGTATCTCTTCATGTAAATAATTAGAAGTGGAACTGTTGGGACACAGGATAAGTGGATCACATGGTAAACTTATAAGAAATAGTCAAATTTTCTAAAGTGGTTATAACATTTACTTCCTTTCTTTTTTTTTTTTTGTTTGTTTGTTTTGTTGTTGTTTTTTTAATTTTATTTTATTTTTAAACTTTACATAATTGTATTAGTTTTGCCAAATATCAAAATGAATCCGCCACAGGCATACATGTGTTCCCCATCCTGAACCCTCCTCCCTCCTCCCTCCCCACACCATCCCTCTGGGTCGTCCCAGTGCACCAGCCCCAAGCATCCAGTATCGCGCGTCGAACCTGGACTGGCAACTCGTTTCTTACATGATATTCTACATGTTTCAATGTCACTCTCCCAAATCTTCCCACCCTCTCCCTCTCCCACAGAGTCCATAAGACTGTTCTATACATCAGTGTCTCTTTTGCTGTCTCATACACCAGGTTATTGTTACCATCTTTCTAAATTCCATATATATGCGTTAGTATACTGTATTTCTGTTTTTCCTTCTGGCTTACTTCACTCTGTATAATAGGTTCCAGTTTCATCCACCTCATTAGAACTGATTCAAATGTATTCTTTTTAATGGCTGAGTAATACTCCATTGTGTATATGTACCACAGGTTTCTTATCCATTCATCTGCTGATGGACATCTAGGTTGCTTCCATGTCCTAGCTATTATAAACAGTGCTGTGATGAACATTGGGGTACACGTGTCTCTTTCCCTTCTGGTTTCCTCAGTGTGTATGCCCAGCAGTGGGATTGCTGGATCATAAGGCAGTTCTATTTCCAGTTTTTTAAGGAATCTCCACACTGTTCTCCATAGTGGCTGTACTAGTTTGCATTCCCACCAACAGTGTAAGAGGGTTCCCTTTTCTCCACACCCTCTCCAGCACTTATTATTTGTAGACTTTTGGATCGCGGCCATTCTGACTGGTGTGAAATGGTATCTCATAGTGGTTTTGATTTGCATTTCTCTGATAATGAGTGATGTTGAGCATGTTTTCATGTGTTTGTTAGCCATCTGTATGTCTTCTTTGGAGAAATGTCTATTTAGTTCTTTGGCCCATTTTTTGATTGGGTCATTTATTTTTCTGGAGTTGAGCTGTAGGAGTTGCTTGTATATTTTTGAGATTAGTTGTTTGTCAGTTGCTTCATTTGCTATTATTTTCTCCCATTCTGAAGGCTGTCTTTTCACCTTGCTAATAGTTTCCTTTGATGTGCAGAAGCTTTTAAGGTTAATTAGGTCCCATTTGTTTATTTTTGCTTTTATTTCCAATATTCTGGGAGGTGGGTCATAGAGGATCCTGCTGTGATGTATGTCAGAGAGTGTTTTGCCTATGTTCTCCTCGAGGAGTTTTATAGTTTCTGGTCTTACGTTTAGATCTTTAATCCATTTTGAGTTTATTTTTGTGTATGGTGTTAGAAAGTGGTCTAGTTTCATTCTTTTACACGTGGTTGACCAGATTTCCCAGCACCACTTGTTAAAGAGATTGTCTTTAATCCATTGTATATTCTTGCCTCCTTTGTCAAAGATAAGGTGTCCATATGTGCGTGGATTTATCTCTGGGCTTTCTATTTTATTCCATTGATCTATATATCTGTCTTTGTGCCAGTACCATACTGTCTTGATAACTGTGGCTTTGTAGTAGAGCCTGAAGTCAGGTAGGTTGATTCCTCCAGTTCCATTCTTCTTTCTCAAGATCGCTTTGGCTATTCGAGGTTTTTGTTTTTCCATACAAATTGTGAAATTATTTGTTCCAGCTCTGTGAAGAATACTGTTGGTAGCTTGATAGGGATTGCGTTGAATCTATAAATTGCTTTGGGTAGTATACTCATTTTCACTATATTGATTCTTCCAATCCATGAACATGGTATATTTCTCCATCTATTAGTGTCCTCTTTGATTTCTTTCACCAGTGTTTTATAGTTTTTTATATATAGGTCTTTAGTTTCTTTAGGTAGATATATTCCTAAGTATTTTATTCTTTCCGTTGCAATGGTGAATGGAATTGTTTCCTTAATTTCTCTCTCTGTTTTCTCATTATTAGTGTATAGGAATGCAAGGGATTTCTGTGTGTTGATTTTATATCCTGCAACTTTACTATAGTCATTGATTAGTTCTAGTAATTTTCTGGTGGAGTCTTTAGGGTTTTCTATGTAGAGGATCATGTCATCTGCAAATAGTGAGTTTTTTTACTTCTTCTTTTCCAATTTGGATTCCTTTTATTTTTTTTCTGCTCTGATTGCTGTGGCCAAGACTTCCAAAACTATGTTGAATAGTAATGGTGAAAGTGGTCACCCTTGTCTTGTTCCTGACTTTAGAGGAAATGCTTTCAATTTTTCACCATTGAGGATAATGTTTGCTGTGGGTTTGTCATATATAGCTTTTATTATGTTGAGGTATGTTCCTTCTATTCCTGCTTTCTGGAGAGTTTTTATCATAAATGGATGTTGAATTTTGTCAAAGGCTTTCTCTGCGTCTATTGAGATAATCATATGGTTTTTATTTTTCAATTTGTTAATGTGGTGTATTACATTGATTGATTTGCGGATATTGAAGAATCCTTGCATCCCTGGGATAAAGCCCACTTGATCATGGTGTATGATCTTTTTAATGTGTTGTTGGATTCTGATTGCTAGAATTTTGTTAAGGATTTTTGCATCTATGTTCATCAGTGATATTGGCCTGTAGTTTTCTTTTTTTGTGGCATCTTTGTCAGGTTTTGGTATTAGGGTGATGGTGGCCTCATAGAATGAGTTTGGAAGTTTACCTTCCTCTGCAATTTTTTGGAAGAGTTTGAGCAGGATAGGTGTCAGCTCTTCTCTAAATTTTTGGTAGAATTCAGCTGTGAAGCCATCTGGACCGGGGCTTTTGTTTGCTGGAAGATTTTTGATTACAGTTTCAATTTCCATGCTTGTGATGGGTCTGTTAAGATTTTCTATTTCTTCCTGGTCGAGTTTTGGAAAGTTGTATTTTTCTAAGAATTTGTCCATTTCTTCCACGTTGTCCATTTTATTGGCATATAATTGTTGATAGTAGTCTCTTATGATCCTTTGTATTTCTGTGTTGTCTGTTGTGATCTCTCCATTTTCGTTTCTAATTTTGTTGATTTGATTTTTTCTCCTTTGTTTCTTGATGAGTCTGGCTAATGGTTTGTCAATTTTATTTATCCTTTCAAAGAACCAGCTTTTGGTTTTGTTGATTTTTGCTATGGTCTCTTTTGTTTCTTTTGCATTTATTTCTGCTCTAATTTTTAAGATTTCTTTCCTTCTACTAACCCTGGGGTTCTTCATTTCTTCCTTTTCTAGTTGCTTTAGGTGTAGAGTTACGTTATTTATTTGACTTTTTTCTTGTTTCTTGAGGTGTGCCTGTATTGCTATGAACTTTCCCCTTAGGACTGCTTTTACCGTGTCCCACAGGTTTTGGGTTGTTGTGTTTTCATTTTCATTCGTTTCTATGCAAATTTTGATTTCTTTTTTTATTTCTTCTGTTATTTGTTGGTTATTCAGCAGCGTGTTGTTCAGCCTCCATATGTTGGAATTTTTAATAGTTTTTCTCCTGTAATTGAGATCTAATCTTACTGCATTGTGGTCAGAAAAAATGCTTGGGATGATTTCTATTTTTTTGAATTTAACAAGGCTAGCTTTATGGCCCAGGATGTGATCTATCCTGGAGAAGGTTCCATGTGCGCTTGAGAAAAAGGTGAAATTCATTGTTTTGGGATGAAATGTCCTATAGATATCAATTAGGTCTAACTGGTCTATTGTATCGTTTAAAGTTTGTGTTTCCTTGTTAATTTTCTGTTTAGTTGATCTATCCACAGGTGTGAGTGGGGTATTAAAGTCTCCCACTATTATTGTGTTATTGTTAATTTCTCCTTTCATACTTGTTAGCATTTGTCTTACGTACTGTGGTGCTCCCGTGTTGGGTGCATATATATTTATAATTGTTATATCTTCTTCTTGGATTGATCCTTTGATCATTATGTAGTGACCTTCTTTGTCTCTTTTCACAGCCTTTGTTTTAAAGTCTATTTTATCTGATATGAGTATTGCTACTCCTGCTTTCTTTTGGTCCCTATTTGCATGGAAAATCTTTTTCCAGCCCTTCACTTTCAGTCTGTATGTGTCCCCTGTTTTGAGGTGGGTCTCCTGTAGACAACATATGTAGGGGTCTTGTTTTTGTATCCATTCAGCCAGTCTTTGTCTTTTGGTTGGGGCATTCAACCCATTTACGTTTAAGGTAATTACTGATAATATGATCCCGTTGCCATTTACTTTATTGTCTTGGGTTCGAGTTTATACACCGTTTTTGTGTTTCTTGTCTAGAGAATATCCTTTAGTATTTGTTGGAGAGCTGGTTTGGTGGTGCAGAATTCTCTCAGCTTTTGCTTGTCTGAAAAGCTTTTGATTTCTCCTTCATACTTGAATGAGATCCTTGCTGGGTACAATAATCTGGGCTGTAGGTTATTTTCTTTCATCATTTTAAGTATGTCTTGTCATTCCCTCCTGGCTTGAAGAGTTTCTATTGAAAGATCAGCTGTTATCCTTATGGGAATTCCCTTGTGTGTTATTTGTTGTTTTTCCCTTGCTGCTTTTAATATTTGTTCTTTGTGTTTGATCTTTGTTAATTTGATTAATATGTGTCTTGGGGTGTTTCTCCTTGGGTTTATCCTGTTTGGGACTCTCTGGGATTCTTGGACTTGGGTGATTATTTCCTTCCCCATTTTAGGGAAGTTTTCAACTATTATCTCCTCAAGTATTTTCTCATGGTCTTTCTTTTTGTCTTCTTCTTCTGAACCCCTATGATTGAATGTTGTAGCGTTTAATATTGTCCTGGAGGTCTCTGAGATTGTCCTCATTTCTTTTAATTCGTTTTTCTTTTATCCTCTCTGATTCATTTATTTCTACCATTCTATCTTCTAATTCACTAATCCTATCTTCTGCCTCTGTTATTCTACTATTTGTTGCCTCCAGAGTGTTTTTAATTTCATTTACTGCATTATTCATTATATATTGACTCTTTTTTATTTCTTCTAGGTCCTTGTTAAACCTTTCTAGCATCTTCTCAATCCTTGTCTCCAGGCTATTTATCTGTGATTCCATTTTAGTTTCAAGATTTTGGATCAATTTCACTATCATTATTCGGAATTCTTTATCAGGTAGATTCCCTATCTCTTCCTCTTTTGTTTGGTTTGGTGGGCATTTATCCTGTTCCTTTATCTGCTGAATATTCCTCTGTCTCTTCATCTTGTTTAAATTGCTGAGTTTGGGGTGTCCTTTATGTATTCTGGCAGTTTGTGGAGTTCTCTTTATTGTGGCGTATCCTCACTGTGTGTGGGTTTGTACAGGTGGCTTGTCAAGGTTTCCTGGTTAGGGAAGCTTGTGTCGGTGTTCTGGTGGATGGAGCTGTATTTCTTCTCTCTGGAGTGCAATGAAATGTCCAGTAGTGAGTTATGAGATGTCTATAGTTTTGGGGTGACTTTGGGCAGCCTGTATCTTGAAGCTCAGGGCTGTGTTCCTTTGTTGCTGGAGAATTTGCTTGGTATGTCTTGCCCTGGGACTTATTGGCCCTTGTGTGGTGCTTGGTTTTCAGTGTCGGTATGGAGGCATTTGATGAGCTCCTGTCAATTAATGTTCCTTGGAGTCAGGAGTTCCCTGGAGTCAGGGTTTGGACTTAAGTCTCCTGCTTCCGGTTATCGGTCTTATTTTTACAGTAGTTTCAAAACTTCTCCTTCTATACAGCACCGTTGATAAAACATCTACATTAAAGATGAAAAGTTTCTATACGATGAGGGTCACTCAGAGAGGTTCACAGGGTTACATGGAGAAGAGAAGAGGGAGGAGGGAGTTAGAGGTGACCCAAATGAGATGAGGTGAATCAATAATGGAGAGAGTAGGGTAGCCAGTAGTCACTTCCTTATGTGCACTCCACAACTAGACCACTCAGAGATGTTCACGGAGTCATACAGAGAAGAGAAGAGGGAGGAAGGTGACAGAGGTGGCCAGAAGGATAAAAGGGGGGAATGAAAAGGAGGGAGACAGATCCAGCCAGTAATCAGTTCCCTAAGTGTTCTCCACCGTCTGGAACACACAGAAATTCATAGAGTTGGGTAGAGTAGAGGGGTTAGGGAGGAGACACAGGCGACCTGGTGGAGAAAAGGAGAGCCTAAAGGGGAGAGAGAGCAGTCAAGCCAGTATTCTTGCTCCCTAGTGAAAAATGGGTCCTGAAGATTGGGTTCTTAAAGGTACAAAATTGGTAACAAATACATAAAAGCAAGAATTAAAAATCTAGAGTAGAGTTTGGAATTTCAAAAATACGATGTTAAAGAAAAGAAGAAGGAAAAGAAAGAGAGAAAAAACGAACAAACAAAAACAAACAAGGTCGCGAAAATTGTAAAAAAAGTACAGGTACAAAATTGATAACTAATACCAAAAAGCAAAAATTAAAAATCTAGAGTAGAGTTTGGAGTTTCAAAAATACAATGTTAAAAAAAAAAAAAAAAAAAGAAGAAGAAGAAAAAAAAAAAGAGAGAAAACAGACAAATGTAAACAAACAATGTCACAAAAATTATAAAGAAAATACAGGTACAAAATTGATATTATTCAGATATACAATGTTATATAGAAGAAGAGAAAGAAACAAAGAAGAAGAAAAAAGAAGTCACAGAAATTATATAAAAATAAACTATAGGTACAAAATTGATAACAAATACCAAAAAGCAAAAATTAAAAATCTAGAGTAGAGTTTAGAATTTCAAAAATACAATGTTAAAGAAAAAAAAAAAAAAAAAAAAAAACAAGGTCAAAAAATTATAAAATATATATATATATGAAGTTTGCCAAGAAGAAAAAAAATTTTTTTTTTTTTTTTTTTTTTTGCAAAGTAATAGGTTATAAAAGTGAAAATTAAAGGAACAATAGAGGACTTAAAAAAATTTTTTTAATTAAAAAAAAGAATGATCGTAAAAATAATAAAAATATATCTAGGACTTTCTTGGTGGTGTTGTGTGTTCAGGTCATTTTTGGCTAGTTCCTTGGTCAGACTTACATTTCTCAAGATCTATAGGCCCCTTCCTATGTAGTCCGTAGTAACCACAGGGTTTTGGTCTATTGCCTGTAGCTTCCAAGGCGTTTCCCTCTGTTATATCTTCTTCTGTTTGCTAGTCTCTTCAGTATCTGGTTTCCGCCCTGACACAAAGGGGACGGTGGAGGACACTTTTTTTTTTTTTTTTTTAGGCTTACTTGTTCAGTCGCGCTGTGGGGAGGGAGGGAGGAATGCTGCAAATAACACTGGCGTGGGCTCGCAGTGCCTCAGCCACCCTGGGTCTGCCCCCGCTCACGGCGCGTGTAGCCTCCCTGCCCACACTGCTCGGGCTCTAGGTTGTTCCGCCGGGAACAATCCGAGGCTGGCCCTGGGCTGCATGCACCTCCCAGGTCCAAGCCGCTCAGGTTCAGGCACTCGGGTAGTCCTCAGAGGCGCAGACTCAGTTGGGTTTGCGTTTTGTGCTCTTCCCAGGTCCGAGCAGCTCAGGTGATGAGGTGTTTGGCGAGCGCCAATGCTGCGACTTACCGCCTCCCTGTCACTCGGTTTTCTGGTTGTAACATCGGCGCACCTTCTCAGGCAGATGTTGACCGTCCAGACCCCCAAGAAGTTTTAGTTAGCAAAGAAGCCCGCTTACAGTTTTATAGATAATGTCTCTCTGGGGCTGCGATTGCCCCCTTCCGGCTCTGGCTGCCTGTCACCGGAGGGGGAAGGTCTGCAGCCGGCTATCTCTGTTCAGTCCTTTGTTCCGTGCGCGGGCCTGGCGGTTTTAGGTTAGGACTGTCTTTTCGCGTGGTAGATATCCCACAGTCTGGTTTGCTAACCCAAATTATTTCGCTCAGATAGCGCTCAGGGTATTCAGGTCAGATTCTTACTCTCAGCGATGCAGCCCGCACCGCGCCTCCCTGCCCAGCCCCCGCTTGCTAATGGCGTGTGCAGGCGTCGGCGCTGCTTCTCTGCTGGGGGAGTTACCGTAGGGCTCGAAATCTGCGAGTTTTAATTGTTTATTTATTTTTCTCCCTGTTATGTTGCCCTCTGTGCTTCCAAAGCTCGGCACAGATTCGGCAGTGAGAAGGTTTCCTGGTGTTTGGAAACTTCTCTCTTTTTAAGATTCCCTTCCCGGGACGGAGCTCCGTCCCTCCCTCTTTTGTCTCTTTTTTTTGTCTTTAATATTTTTTCCTACCCCTTTTCGAAGAGTTGGGTTGCTTTTCTGGGTGCCTGATGTCCTCTGCCGGCATTCAGAAGTTGTTTTGTGGAATTTACTCGATGTTTAAATGCTCTTTTGATGAATTTGTGGGGGAGAAAGTGTTCTCCCCGTCCTACTCCTCCGCCATCTTGGCTCCTCCCCCTTACTTCCTTTCAATAACGTATGAGAGTTCCAGTCACTGACCATGCTTATTAACACTTAAATTGCCATTTTTTAATTTTAGGCATCTGTTGATTTGTAGAGGTATTTCAGTGTGATGTTAGTTTCCATTCCCCTGATGACTAAAGATTTTTAAGCAAATGTTAGCCCCTATGTCAAACCATATACAAATATTAACTAGAAATGAATAAACACAAAAAGAACACTTTTACAAGAAAGCATAGGAGAAAAACTGTGACTGTGGGAGTAGGCAAATATTTCTTAGACAACTCACAAAAAGCATTTAAACATAAAAGAGAAAAAGAGATAATTTGGATTACATCAGAATTTAAAATCTTTCACTTTTCAAAAGATAGTGTTAATAAAATTAAAAGATGAACCACAAACTGGGAGACAATGTTTTCACTAAATGCATTTAATAAAGGGCTTGTATCCTGAATATATAAACAACTCTTACAACTCAAAATGAGAAAATTAATCCACTTTAAAAAAAGGAACAACAAATATGAATAGACACTTTCAATTATTTTTGTTGAACATTATTTTATATAAGTGCATAAATGTGATCAAATACATTTTTAAAAATACAATCTTATTTTTCCCATTTTAGCTTAGTTTCCACTTTCCTTATTCTACTCATGTCAGTACCCAGCTCTAAGCCCCTGGCCACCCATGATAACAACCCAGAAGTATTTCTCTAGTAATATAATGACATAAACACACACACACACACACACACACACAGAGGCACAGATAAGGATTTTGTCTTTATTTTTTAATCAAAATGGGAATCATATTATTTTTGTATTTCTGCATCTTGTTTGCTTTTTTACAAAACTTCATTATTGACACTGATCCAAATCAACTGTCATAATGCCAGTTTTTCTCTTTTCATAGCTTCACACTGTTCTGTGCTATGTATTAACCATAAATCATTCAGCCATTGCCTTTGTTTCAATTTTACTCACTGAACAATGGGATGATAAACATCCTCGCATATATCCTTTCTTTTTGGTATTTTTGCATTTAGGGGTGAAATTCTTGCCAAATTGCTTCATAAAAAGGCTATGCTCTCCTTTTTTTTTTAACTTAGCACACTGTAATTTTATTTCATTTATTTTTTAAAATTAATTCTTATTGGAATATAGCTGCTTTACAATGTTGTATTTAGTTCTACTGTAGTTCAAGGTGAATCAGCCTTGAACATATACATAGATTCCCCTCCCTTTTGGACTTCGTTTCTACAACTGACAAGAAATATGGGAAATGTGTGCCTTTTGGGGTTATCTTGAGAGCTGGTTGAAATAATAAAGATTAAATTTCCACAGCCTTTAGAAAAATAAAGGCTATGCTCTTTCCCCACAGCCCAACCAGCAAAGTGGATGTGGGGAAGGATAATACACCCTTGTGTTCAAGGAACAGAAAATCTGGTGCCAGACACTCTGTGTCATATTCCTACTTCTGCTACTTGTTAGCTGTGTCATTCTGTACCTCAGATTTCACATCTGTAAAATGGGAAAATAGCACTTACATCATTAAGAGTGTTGTGAAGATGAAATGAGTTAATACCTGCAGAGCAATTAGTGCTTAGTACATAGTAAGTAGGGTAGAATTGTTAGCTGCTTGTTGCTCATTTCACAAATGTTGAATAAGCATCTGCTATTTTTCTCAGCTTCTATTTTAGACTCAGGCTATGGCTGTGAATAAAACTGACAAAAATATCACTTGCCTGTGGAGCCTTCATTCTAGTGGAAAAATCTGTTATAGTGTTTACAGTTTCAAAACAGTTTTGCTCTTCTGATAAACATAAAGTAATATCTCATTATTCCTTTTGATTTGCATTTTTCTGACTAGGAATGCATTTGATCATCTTTTCATTTACAAAATTGACACTTCTACTGGCTTTTATATTTATATATTTTATGTATTTTACCTACTCTTTAAATTTTTAATCATTTTTGTTTGGTATGTGTACTAATACCTCCCTGTGTTACAAATTCTTTTTACCCAAATCTATGTTGTATCTGTTCACTTTCTGTAGTGCATCCTTTTCCATATAATTGTTGTTAATTTTTATATAGCTAACAATTGCCATCATTATTTTATAGCTTTTAGAGTAAAAGACTTAGCTAGGTTACATTGTGCCAGTATTTTTCAAAATGTTTCTTACAAAGATTTAAATTCTTTTTCATATTGAAATCTTTAATCTGTTTGTGATTGATTTTTTACTATTACTGGTGATATAATGGGATTCCGTTTTCTTCTAAATGAAGACCAAAATGTGTAGATACTTAAAAAAAAAAAAAAACTATCCTTTTTCTACTGAAATTAAATGAATATTTAACATCATGTATAGTCCATCCTGTAAACACCATGTATAGACCAGGAGCTGACTGTGGCTCAGACCATGAACTCCTTATTGCCAAATTCAGACTTAAATTGAAGAAAGTAGGGAAAACCACTAGACCATTCAGGTATGACCTAAATCAAATCCCTTATGATTATACAGTGGAAGTGAGAAACAGATTTAAGGGCCTGGATCTGATAGATAGAGTACCTGATGAACTACGGAATGAGGTTTGTGACATTGTACAGGAGACAGGGATCAAGACCATCCCCATGGAAAAGAAATGCAAAAAAGCAAAATGGCTGTCTGGGGAGGCCTTACAAATAGCTGTGAAGAGAAGAAAAGTGAAAAGCAAAGGAGAAAAGGAAAGATATAAGCATCTGAATGCAGAGTTCCAAAGAATAGCAGGAAGAGATAAGAAAGCCTTCCTCAGCGATCAATGCAAAGAAATAGAGGAAAACAACAGAATGGGAAAGACTAGAGATCTCTTCAAGAAAATTAGAGACACCAAGGGAACATTTCATGCAATGATGGGCTCGATAAAGGACAGAAATGGTATGGACCTAACACAAGCAGAAGATATCAAGAAGAGGTGGCAAGAATACACAGAAGAACTGTACAAAAAAGATCTTCACGACCCAGATAATCACAATGGTGTGATCACTGACCTAGAGCCAGACATCCTGGAATGTGAAGTCAAGTGGGCCTTAGAAAGCATCACTACGAACAAAGCTAGTGGAGGTGATGGAATTCCAGTTGAGCTATTTCAAATCCTGAAAGATGATGCTGTGAATGTGCTGCACTCAATATGCCAGCAAATTTGGAAAACTCAGCAGTGACCACAGGACTGGAAAAGGTCAGTTTTCATCCCGATCCCAAAGAAAGGCAATGCCAAAGAATGCTCAAACTACCACACAATTGCACTCATATCACATGCTGCTGCTGCTGCTGCTAAGTCGCTTCAGTCGTGTCCGACTCTGTGCGACCCAATAGACGGCAGCCCACCAGGCTCCTCCATCCCTGGGATTCTCCAGGCAAGAACACTGGAGTGGGTTGCCATTTCCTTCTCCAATGCATGAAAGTGAAAAGTGAAAGTGAAGTCGCTCAGTCGTGTTCCACTCTTAGCGACCCTATGGACCACAGCCCACCAGGCTCCCCCATCCATGGGATTTTCCAGGCAAGAGTACTGGAGTGGGTTGCCATTGCCTTCTCCATATCACATGCTAGTAATGCTCAAAATTCTCCAAGCCAGGCTTCAGCAATATGTGAACCGTGAACTTCCTGATGCTCAAGCTGGTTTTAGGAAAGGCAGAGGAACCAGAGATCAAATTGCCAACATCCAATGGATCATCAAAAAAGCAAGAGAGTTCCAGAAAAACATCTATTTCTGCTTTATTGACTATGTCAAAGCCTTTGACTGTGTGGATCACAATAAACTGTGGGAAATTCTGAAAGAGATGGGAATACCAGACCACCTGACCTGACCTGCCTCTTGAGAAATCTGTATGCAGGTCAGGAAGCAACAATTAGAACTGGACATGGAACAACAGACTGGTTCCATATAGGGAAAGGAGTACGTCAAGGCTGTATATTGACACTCTGCTTATTTAACTTATATGCAGAGTACATCATGAGAAACACTGGACTGGAAGAAACACAAGCTGGAATCAAGATTGCCGGGAGAAATATAAATAACCTCAGATATGCAGATGACACCACCCTTATGGCAGAAAATTAAAAGGAACTAAAAAGCCTCTTGATGAAGGTGAAAGAGGAGAGTGAAAAAGTTGGTTTAAAACTCAACATTCAGAAAATGAAGATCATGGCATCCGGTCCCATCACTTCATGGGAAATAGACGGGGAAACAGTGGAAACAGTGTCAGACTTTATTTTTCTGGGCTCCAAAATCACTGCAGATGGTGACTGCAGCCATGAAATTAAAAGACGCTTACTTCTTGGAAGGAAAGTTATGTCCAACCTAGATAGCATATTCAAAAGCAGAGACATCACTTTGCCAACAAAGGTCCGTCTAGTCAAGGCTATGGTTTTTCCTGTGGTCATGTACGGATGTGAGAGTTGGAAAGTGAAGAAGGCTGAGCACCGAAGAATTGATGCTTTTGAACTGTGGTGTTGGAGAAGACTCTTGAGAGTCCCTTGGACTGCAAGGAGATCCAACCAGTCCATTCTGAAGGAGATCAGCCCTGGGATTTCTTTGGAAGGAATGATGCTAAAGCTGAAACTCCAGTACTTTGTCCACCTCATGCAAAGAGTTGACTTATTGGAAAAGACTCTGATGCTGGGAGGGATTGGGGGCAAGAGGAGAAGGGGACAACAGAGAATGAGATGGCTGGATGGCATCACTGACTTGATGGATGTGAGTCTGAGTGAACTCCGGGAGTTGGTGATGGACAGGGAGGCCTGGCATGCTGCGATTCATGGGGTCGCAAAGAGTTGGACATGACTGAACGATTGAACTGAACTGATAGTCCATCCTAAAGGAAATCAGTCCTGAATATTCATTGGAAGGACTGATTCTGAAGCTGAAACTCCAATACTGTGGCCACCTGATGCGAATAACTGACTTATTTGGAAAGACCCTGATATTGGGAAAGATTGAAGGTGGGAAGAGAAGGGGATGACAGAGGATGAGATGGTTGGATGGCATCACCGACTCAGTGGACATGAGTTTGAGTAAACTCTGGGAGTTGGTGATGGACAGGGTGGCCTGGTGTGCTGCAGTTCATGGGATCACAAAGAGTCAGACATGACTGAGCGACTGAATTGAACTAATATATGTGTGTGTATATATATGTGTGTGTGTGTGTGTATTGTATTTTCCACTTCAGAATTATCTATTCTATTTACATATCTGTTCTTTTACCAATACCATATTGATGTGATCATAGTGACTTTTGGTGTGTGTTGGTATCTAACAAAAATAATGAAAGATTCTTATGATGCCCCTTTCCGAACTCTCATAAATAGAGGAAGTACTTATAGAATTAGATAAGAATGACATTCCTTCTAATTTATTGAACGACTACCATATGTCATGTGTTTTTTCCATTATCTTACTTAATGTCCCATCATTCCTATCAGGCAAGTATTATATTGCACATAATTGTCCAGAAAATCAAGCATCAAAGAATGACATTCTTTTTACTCAAAGTCTCAAAGCTGGTAGTTAGCAGAATTACAGTTCATACCACGTATGTCTCCCTCAAAAGTCCTCACATATGTTAATCTATCTCTCCTTTGTGATGCAATAATTCAACTTAAACGAATAAAGAAAAAAAAACCCTAGAGAATCACTAAGTCATGAGTTATAGAAAATATTGGTTTATGCAAGAATAATGCTGAGCAAAGTTAATTACTGTTGGTTTTTTGATAGAATTACAAGATTAATGCCCAGGGGAGACAGTTGGTTGCAATACATCTTTATGTGAAAATGGTGCTTCCCTTCATTTGTCATGTAATGCAGTTCTTTCAATTGATCTGAACTGGCTTTGTTAGCTTCTTCAAGAAGCTTTTATTTTTGACAGAATGAAAATACAATTGCCTTAAATGTCTTTTGCAGGAAGTCAACTCCAGACAGTGAAAGTCGTCCTCTGGGCAGGTCTCTTGGCCTCTGTCGGCACTGGGACAGGGGCAGAAAATGATCCTGCACAGCTAAGGTCCAGACCAGCCCACACCCTCTTCACATGCTCATTCCTGAGGCCCGAAATCTCCACTCTCCTCTCCTCCCTGTGTAGTAGGTTCATACTGGGTTCTCAATAAAGCCTCACCCAAAAATCCCCAATAAACAAAAAAACCCACCCAAATTGTTACACACAATTCTTTTTTTCCCACATCATTCAAGCATGTATTGCTGGAACCATTCATCATGGCATTTAGTTACTCGATATCTTCTATTACTGTCCTTAAGGTCTTAAGTCTTGAATCTACAATAAGATGTATAGGGTCATAATGGTGAGCAGCTTACTGAACAACATGGAGCTTGAAAAAGCCCTAGTCCGATAACATAACTTCCTGACTTGACTTGAATTCCTACCTGTTAAGAAGTAAATCAGAACCTGATCTTAGAGAGGCTCTGGAAATCTGAGGAAATCTCTGTTTCCTTTATTAGTTAAAGTATGGTAGATGGGTAGAGTCACAGCACCCAGGGCACTCTTTTAGTCCTTTCAGAAACCCCACTAGCACTCCAAGTAAACAGAGTTTCAAGTCAGTCCACACCAGTCCTCTGCCTCGGCCTTTCCCAAAGCTCTGGCTTAAGGGTAGATTATTCCACTTCTGGGCTTCTTTGGTGGCTCAGATGGTAAAGCCTCTGCCTGCAATGTGAGAGACCTGGATTCAATCCCTGGGTCAGGAAGATCCCCTGGAGAAGAGAATGGCTACCCACTCCAGTACTCTTGCCTGGAGAATTCCATGGTCAGAGTAGCCTGGTGGACAACAGTCCATGGGATCGTAAAAAATCAGATAAGACTGAGCAGCTAACACTTACTTACTATTTCACTTCTACCAGAACCACAGTTCAGAATCCAGCAGCCGCTCAGCCTTACAAACCTCCACCAGTAGAATGGCCAGACTATTTCCAGAGCTCTTGTTGTAAAAGGATATGCCCTCTGAAAGAAATAGAGTAGCACAGCTTCCATCATGCTGTGGTGAGGAAAGAAATGTAAGCACTGTTGAGTCATTGCCAGGAACAGGTATGTTACCCAGCTTTAACTCAGCGAGATAAAGTGGCTGAGGCATGCTTAGCAGGGGGCGGTCAGTTTTTTAGGACTTCTAAAGCATGCCTTTCTCATCACTGGAATTGTGACAACTTTCTCCTGCAAAGTGCAGTCCATATTAAATTCTGGGGAGCAGCTAGCAGGAAAGTGGTATAGTTAGGTACTATTTCATAAAGGACTGTGCAAATCACGGCATGCCATTTTGGAGATTAGCATTGCAATGTCTTAGAAAATTGTGTGTGTAAAAAAGTACTGAGGTGTAGTAGACATACTTTGCTTTGATTTCAACTTCCTTTCTTTAAATTAATCTTTATTGGAGGATAGTTGCTTTGCAATGTTGTGTTAGTTTCTACTGTACAGCAAAATGAATCAGCCATACAGATACATATATCCCCTCCCTTTTGAACTTCATTCCCATTCAGGTCACCACAGTGCATTAAGTAGAGTTCCCAGTGCTACAGGGCTTCCCTGGTAGCTCAACCGGTAAAGAATCCACCTGCAATGCCGGAGACCCCGGTTCAATTCCTGGGTCAAGAAGATCCACTGGAGAAGGGATAGGATTTGTTCTCATTAGTTGTCTCTCTGAACCAGAGCAGTTTCATGACCTTGATCAATGTATCTGCCTTGTCTGAGAAGGAATCCTATCCATCCATGCAGGAACAAGGCTGTAGAAGTCAGTGAGGAATACTTCCAGACCCTCTGAACTACAGTTTCCACTGGGCTCATTATTTGTCTTCTCAAAATGCCAGATGCCTAGTAGCTGTCCAACTAAGAGTTGTTGTTTGACTGGCTGATTGATTGTGTGGGTTTTAAACTGATTGGAATCCTATAAACAGCAGGCACTCCTCAAAGTAAGTCTGAAGAGTGTCTGCTGAGTTAGGAAGTATCTCATGGCCTGCAACAAATAACAGAATGAGTGTGGCTGGAGCGAGAACAAAAGTCGGATGTCCGAGGTTCATGGGGGTGCTCCTAGTTGGAGATGCAAGACTCTTGTCCAAGGGGAGGACAGGCTGAGCTGTTGAGAGAATCCTCCTCCCTCCCATTCAGGCATGTTTGGAGTCCATTTCCAGCCCACACCAATCACAGAAACAGACTGAAAGAACCAAATGAAATGAAATAATGAAAACCATCCCACAGCCAACAAAGGAGGCTGTCCAAAATGCAAGAACAAATAAATAAAAACCTCTGGCAGAGCTCAGAGAAAAAGGACTGCAATTCAAAAGGGAGCTAAAATTACTCTTAATAGATCTTGGTAGAACTGCCGAGAGACCTCAATCTCTCAGCTGTCTGTATTATTTATTGATTGAGCTGGTGTTCTCACTGAATCATGAATGTCTCAGAGAATTACTCCAGCTTTGGGTTGCAGAATGCAGCCCAGGAAAGAGAAGTCTTCACTTGGGACCTACTTCTTCTTTGGCTATGTGGTTTTGTTGGTTTTCCCCCATGCCTCACTTTCCTCATCTGGAAAATGCAGAGATGCATGCATTGGTCATTTCTCTTTTTCTCAGAATTACCCTGACTCAGCAGCCCTTGTGCAGTGATAAGACTTTTTTATGTCTCAGATTCAATCACAAATTTCTCCAAATAACTTATCTCAATATTTTGTTTTACTTGTAGTTCCTAAGTCCATCCACCTGTAGGAAGAGACCTTTTAAGCAATCTTGAATTTTACTGCAGTCCAGTCTGTGGCTGCATGGGCAACTGAAATGTCTCTGATAGATAGCACTTGGTCCATAAGATGTCTTCAGTGATTAGTTGCAAAAAGTCAGAACTTGGGTTCTGTCCTGGCTTTGTCACCAGGGTGTTGTAAAGTCTGGAACAAGACAATATTTTTATTTTTTTTCATCCATAAAATGAGGAGATTGGACTAGGTGCCTTTTAACATCCCTGCCAGCTCTTAGAGTTTGTATTATAGTAATGGAATTTGTGACACTGCTTCTCTTTCAAGAAGCAGAAAACATTGGCTTTAAAGATGCAGAAGAAAAATGGTAGCTTTCTTTCACTCCATTAAGAATAATCTTCTGTTGCCAAATTAGTGACATGGTAAATTGGGGTTACTGTATTCAGTATCTCTCCTTGGCCAGCACAAGCTGATAATCAATCCTGGTTCTGTGAAACAGAACATTTTCTTTGAGGCAAAGGCATTACCCATAGTCTCAATAATAATGTAAATCTAGAAAAGATGGAAGATTTTTTTTGCTTATATTTGTTGTTAAATGAACAAGACCTTTGCTTAAAGCTAAAGCAATGCTTTGTTTTATGGCCAATGTCTTATCTGTATATCCACCTGTCTGTCTGTCTGTATCTCTCCATACCATCACCCCTCTACATCCAGTCTTGGATAGATTTTTCATCTTGAATTGGATAGATTGAAACTTCCCAGGTCAGAATAAATAATTATCCTATATATTTATAATGCACATATCAAACATTTCTTTCCTGTTAATGTAAAAGCTTCAATTTAACCTCTGAGCCAAGACTGAGTTCTGTTTTATTTTCGTTTATTTGGTGGTAATGGGGAGAAGGTATAATGTCCTTGGCTTTTGCTTAAGCCAAGAAGACCTAAAGAAGATTTGAATATGATCTCACAAATGATGATTTTACACAGATGAGTTGTAGAATTTCTTTAACTCCTAGAAATCGAGTGAGCTGATAACCAAAGTGCCACTGCTCAGAGGAAATGTTACCTTAAAGTTGACTGTAATGCTTTAACTACTCACCACTATATGGGTTTGTATGAAATGTCAGGGAAGGGGACAAGCAGAAATTGAGGAGCATGGAGTATGGAGAAGGGCAGGATACTGTGGAGGGACCTGAGAGAGCACATGCATATAGTGGGAAAGCAAGCAACCTGAAGAATAAATACAGCACTTCCAATGTTTGGAAATGAACCTTGCCAACTAAGCTTATGAAAATTTTGGGCAAATAAGGCCACCACTCAATACATGTATTGAGGCCTTCTATGTTCTCAGCATTCTTGACGGGAATGGTGAAGCTACAAAAATTATATGATTTTATTTTGAACTCTAGAATATTTCTTGGATGTCCAACAAGCTATGTGATAGACACAGGGGAAAATAGAGGAATAGAATCGGAATTAGGCAGCACCTCAAATAGTGTGATTAAGGCTGTGGCATCCTTGAAAGGCTCCACTACCAGAATCTACATATAACATGTAATGGATCACCCTGATGTAACTTGAAGGGTATGACCAAACAGACATGTCCCTTGCCATGTAGAAGCTCCGTTCCAAACTGAATCTTTCTCCAAATGAGTTCATTTTCTTCTATATCTTTCTTATTCTCTTCCCCTGGTTTGTAGTGAAGTCCCTTCTTCATCCTCCTGGAAAACCCCTGCTTATCTTTTAAGACTCACCTGCACATCTTTTCCAGATGACATTTAGCCAGTTCTCCATCAGCTCAATCATTGTTCTCCCATTTTTCTGTGCATGCCTAATAGATCTTGGAGGAACATCTCATTATCAGATATCATTCTGTGGTTTATAACTAAATATCATGGCAAATTCTGGCTAGCAAAAGTTATACAGAGTATGATAAAACAAGAATTACTACTTTTATATCCTGTGCACATATCTTTTTCTTTTTGTTAAATGCTAAACCACCTTTAGCATTTTGGGTATAATTCAAAGACATGACAAAGAATGCTGATATTTCAGCAGTATTTCTTATTTGATCAAACTCATAGTTTTCATTTTTTTTTTTCAATTGGATCATATGTAACCAGAATTTAAGCAGCTTCTGTTCAAAATCAGCAGGAAGTCTCAGTCAAATTGCCATTTGATGTTTTGAAAATTGTCCTGCATTATGCATGTATGAGACATACCAGCTCTCTTTGCTTTGAAATTTCTTCTCTCTGTTCCAAGGGATTTGGCAATTTCCCCTTTATTTGGTTCTTTGTTTAGTGTTGATGGGCAATCCTTTTTCATGCATCTCAGGAACAAAATGTAACATAGCTTAATCTACTTGGAGATACATTCTCTTCTTAGATCCAGTAATATATTCAGTAGTTGCTTTGCAATAAAATATAGAACTGCAGTTCTTTGTCTAATATTAAAATGTATACCATTGATGTAAATGTGTGCCCTGCTGATATATTTCCACGTATTCTGCATCCATAATACATTATTTCAATGCCAAATTATAGGGAAAACTTTTGAAGACATTTCAATGGCAATACCAGTAGTGCTGGCATCTAAAGTAAATAATGAAAATAGTAAACATATGGTCAAGTGTGTGCTGTGACAGCCATATCACCTCTGCTTCCTGGCCACAGTGATGCTAAGATGCTGTTGATAATTATGAGAGAAATTTCTGTCTCAGAGATGTTAAAATGATCAAAGAAAAGGTGTGTGTTAGAATTGATGAGATGTGGTAAAGACTTATAGAATACATCTAGAACTTTTCTTATAAGAAAATTCATACCTCAAAGATTGACATCACAAGAAAATAAAGAAGAAAGAAAAGTAATCCACTAATGAAAACTGAAGAAGATGTAAAAAACAGAAAGTAAATCTAAGGAAGGTGAGAGGAAAATACTGATAAAGATATACGGGAAAGTTAAATTAGAAAATCAAAACCACTAGAATCTTTTAAAATGTTCTGTATTTTCTGTTATTTTGTCCAAGTGCATTGGCTAGCAAGAATGCTGCTGGTTTTCAGTTTGAGATTTGCAACTTCAATTATGTTAGTTTACTAAGAAAATTATACTCTCGAAATAAATGTAGCATTGAATCAAATGACATTTTCTTCCATCATCTACAGAGATGATCACGTGACTCTTCCCTATGATCTAGTCATAGAGCACATATTAGCTTTCTAGTATCGTAACATGGTTGTGTTTATGGGCTTTGTTAAATTTGTGATGGCTTATCAATTTATCAAGACACACCTGGATATATTAGCTATATTTCATGATATTATATTCATGAGATAAATGTTCAATTTTGGCAGAATATATTTGAACATATTCAATTAGCTTGTGACTGGTGTAACTACTGTCCTAGGGTTCTGAGTTCTTGCATTTACTTTACATCAACACCAACACTCCCACAGCAAAGACAATAGCTCTCCTTTGTAGTAAATATAAAGCTATAATAACAAAAATGATAAAGTACTGGAAGAAGGATAAACAGTAGAACAGTCTAAAATAGATATAAATACAATATTCTCACATTAAAATATGAAAATGTAGCATATGATTATTTACTTGTTTTATTTTTATTGAGCACAATTAATTTACAATATTGTGTTAGTTTCTGCTGTACAGCAAATTGAGTCAGTTATACACATACATACATATCCACTCTTTTTTAGGTTCTATTCCCATTTAAGTCATTACAGAGCATTGAATAGTGTTCCCTGTACTATGCAGTATTCTTATTAACTTATCTATTCTATATATCAGTTCAGTTCAGTCGCTCAGTTGTGTCCGACTCCTCGTGACCCCATGAATCACAGCACGCCAGGCCTCCCTGTCCATTACCAACTCCCGGAGTTCACTCAGATTCACGTCCATCAAGTCAGTGATGCCATCCAGCCATTTCATCCTCTGTCATCCCCTTCTCCTCCTGCCCCCAATACCTCCCAGCATCAGAGTCTTTTCCAACGAGTCAACTCTTCGCATGAGGTGGCCAAAGTACTGGAGTTTCAACTTCAACATCAGTCCTTGCAATGAACACCCAGGACTGATCTACTTTAGAATGGACTGGTTGGATCTCCTTGCACTCCAAAGGACTCTCAAGAGTCTTCTCCAACACCACAGTTCAAAAGCATCAAGTCTTCGGTGCTCAGCTTTCTTCATAGTCCAACTCTCACATCCATACATGACCACTGGAAAAACCATAGCCTTGACTAGATGGACCTTTGTTGGCAAAGTAATGTCTCTGCTTTTGAATATGCTCTCTAGGCTGGTCATAACTTTCCTTCTAAGGAGTAAGTGTCTTTTAATTTCATGGCTGCAGTCACCATCTGTAGTGATTTTGGAGCCCCAAAAAATAAAGTCTGACACTGTTTCCACTGTTTCTCCATCTCTTTGCCATGAAGTGATGGGACCGAATGCCATGATCTTCGTTTTCTGAATGTTGAGCTTTAAGCCAACTTTTTCACTTTCCGCTTTCACTTTCATCAGGAGGCTTTTTAGTTCCTCTTCACTTTCTGCCATAAGGGTGGTGTCATCTGCATATCTGAGGTGATTGATATTTCTTCTGGCAATCTTGATTCCAGCTTGTGTTTCTTCCAGTCCAGCATTTCTCATGATGTACTCTGCACATAAGTTAAATAAGCAGGGTGACAATATACAGCCTTGACATACTCCTTTTCCTATTTGGAACCAGTCTGTTGTTCCATGTCCAGTTCTAACTGTTGCTTCCTGACCTGCACACAGATTTCTCAAGAGGCAGGTCAGGTCAGGTGGTCTGGTATTCCCATCTCTTTCAGAATTTCCCACAGTTTATTGTGATCTACACAGTCAAAGGCTTTGGCATAGTCAATAAAGCAGAAATAGATGTTTTTCTGGAACTCTCTTGCTTTTTCCATGATCCAGCTGATGTTGGTAATTTGATCTCTGGTTCCTCTGCCTTTTCTAAAACCAGCTTGAACATATATAGTAGTGTGTATATGTCAGTTTCAATCTCCCAGTTTATCCCTCCCTCTAATTTACCCCCTGCTAACCTCAAGTTTGTTTTCTACAGCCTGTGACTTGACTTCCGTTTTGTAAGTAGGACCATTTTATACCATTTCTTTAGGTTCCACATATTAATATAAATGATATCATATATTTGTTTTTCTCTGTCTGACATACCTCACTCAGTATGATAATCTCCAAGTCCATCCATTTGGGCTGCAAATCACATTATTTCTTTCTGGTTTTTTTTTTTTTTATAGCCAAGTAATATTCCATTGTGTGTTTGTCTACCTCTTCTGTGTCCATTTCTTTCTTGATGGACATTTAGATGGCTTCCGTGTCTTGACTTCCATGTTTTCCATTGTAATCAGTGCTGAATTGAACATTGGGGTACATATATCCTTTTGAGTTATGGCTTTCTTTGGTTATACTGGGCTTTCCAGGTGGTGCTAGTGGTAAAGAACATGCCTGCCAAAGCAGGAGATTTAAGAGATGCAGTTTTTATCCCTGGTCAGAAAGATCCCCTCAAGAAGGGCGTGGCAATTCACCCCAGTATTCTTGCCTAGAGAATCCCATGGACACAGGAGCCTGGTGGGTTACGGTCCAAAGGGTTGCAAAGAGTCGGACGGTACTGCAGTGATTTAGCATGCACACACACTGGGTACATGCCCAGGAGTGGGATTGCTAGATCATATGTTAGCTCCATTTTTAGTTTGTTAAGGAATCACTACATTGTTCTCCATAGTGGTGGTACCAATTTACATTCCCACCAACAGTGTAGGAGGCTTCCCTTTGCTTCACACCCTTTCCAGCATTTATTGTTTGTAGACATTTTAGATGATGTCCGTTCTAACCAATGTGAGATGATATCCGAACAAACTTTGTGGCCAGCCCAAAAGTTTTGATTTGAATTAATAATTAGTGATGTTGAGTATCTTTTCATGTGCCTCTTGGCTATCTGTATTTCTTCTTTGGAGAAATGTCTATTTAGATTTTCTGCCTATTTTTTGATTGGGTTGTTTTTTGATATTGAGCTGCATGAGCTGTGAAAAAAAAAATGACTGTTCAAATCAGGAAAGTGAGGATAGATTGGGTTTTAGTTTATCTTCCATGTAGTAGCAATTTTTATTCCCCTGAACTTTCCACGGACAGCTCACATGGCCTTTATGCTATGGTGTTAGCGGCATGTATGGCAATGGTACAGTGGCGACCACTCAAGAATGCAGAACTCCACAGTGAGGGAGACAAGGTGGTCTTCCCTGCCATACACACTCATCTTCATTGTTATAGGTTACTCTTGGGGTTAATTGCTTTTGGGGGATATTTTGACAATATCATGTAATAATATTTCTTTTCTTTTCAAGGGAAATTAAAGCAATATAGAGTAAGGTCATTTGTTATCTCAAGCAATTACCCTTGTTTCTTGAGAAGATAAATTATGTATTTTCAACCAGGGATTAAAAAAAAAGATGGCATATCTGCAAAATCCATTTGAAAATTTCCTTTTTAAAGGATGTTTGCTGTTTTTCAGTGTTTCTATTAAAGAATTTTTAAAGAAAATGCTTACTTTTAAGAGCTCCAAATGAACGGAAATTTGTGGTCATTACTGTATCTATTGTAAGTAAATTGATTAAAAGATCAAAACACTCTTGTCATGGTGGTCTTTGCTGCAGGTAGTAGTCACCTCTCCCTGTTATTTATTCACAAAGACAAAGTGAACTATTTTATATCTAAAGATAAAGTCAAACTGTTCAGACAACTGGATCCTCATCTTCAGACCAAGGATGAGAGTAGGGCAAGTGATTGAAGGATCCTTCCTGTCTCTGTAAATAAAAGGGCAATAAGGACCTTTCGTGACATTGTTTATTTGTTGGTACTTGAAATTCCCATGTCATTGAAAGGAAGACTATCAATATAAGGTCTTTCTCTGAGAAAGGAGGCATTTCTAACTTTGAAAGAAACAAAAATGTCACAGAAAGAGAGAGAGCACCAGTCTGGTGAAGACCTGGAGAAGCTGCAGTTCCAGCTACAAGTTGGAGGGTGGTAGAGAGATACCCCTAGGCATAGCTTGAAGGAATAGCAATGGGCACTCTCTGTTCCAGTGAAGTGTGGGTAAGTTGTGGGTGGGTCGCATGTTGCCTAGTCTGAGGTCCTCTCACAGGTCTACAGAAAATATGCTCAAGCCTAGGAGTCCAGTGGGATGGTTAAGACTTTATCTAACAGGGCAATTGCACTGAGCTCATAAACCTTATTTTTCAGAGCAAAAGCTGCCATTGGGGCAGCTCCAAGGTATTGGCTTCTGGGAGAGATCACTTCTATTTTTATATTAGAGTGGAATTTTGAAGTCAGCAGGTTCCCTGAATAAAGAGCAGAAAATGGATATAAAACTGTGGTGCTGGTGATGGTTTAGTCACTAAGTTGTGTCTGATTCTTGTGACCCCGTGGACTGTAGCCTGCCAGGCTCCTCTGTCCATGGGATTTCTCAGTCAAGAATTTTGGAATGGATTACCATTTCCATCTCCAGGGGATCTTCCTGACCCAGGGATAGAACCCAGGTTTCCCACATGGCAGGCACTGTCCTGCATTGTAGGTGGATTCTTTACCAAGTGAGCCACCAGGGAAGCCCTGGATATAAAATTAGTTCTAGGTAGTAGAAGAAGTGAAATATCATTCAGTTTTCCAGAGTACCATAATTCTCAATTAAAAATCCTGGTCATCAGTTCATTCTAAGAGATCCCAGACTCTGTATCATCACCCTTCTCTCTGATCAAAGTGACTCTGGCTACGGGTTTGCTGTGTTTCTTTTTAAGAAGTCCCAGAAATGCAGACTGTAAAAAGAGGTTAGACATCTGGGTTAGGCTGGTGCCCAGTGCAGTGAATCAGAACATAGAAAATCATGTGGACATGCTCTCCAACACCATCTCAGCTTGGCTGTCAGGACTTGTCTCAACAGACCCTAAACTTGAAAGTCAGACTGGCGTCTTAATGTTGCTATTACTTCCTTGGGTAAATATCTCTTCTGAGCAATTATAAACAAATTACTTCATCCGTAACATGCAAAGCTGCTGTGGTCTGAATTATAATCTCTTTTTCCCTCCCTCCTTCCCTTCCAGTTTTTCTCTCTCTCCTATGCACATGCGCGCATACACACACACACACATTATAAATGCCCAAATACCACATTTTCTGGTCTAAACTGGAATAGCTTAGAAAGTATTTTATCTGGCTGTAGAGTTTAAACACTCGCATGTACTGCTGCAGATTTTGGAATCTGTGATTCTTAGTTTAACAGAGGATATTTGGGATTATAAAAAACAAAATAATCCAAACTCCCATAGCATAAATTCTGCTTTTGAGGAGCTATAAGTGTTTTCTGAGACTGAATATATCAAATGCAATGAGATGAGAAGGACTACATAAGCAGCTGGGGAGGAGAGGGACAGTATGACACGCCTGCCCTGCCCCTCACCACATGCAGTTGCTGTGCAGTGACTGGACCTCCTCTCCAGCCCACATCCTAGTGAGGTTTGCTCCCTTACTTCATTCAGGCCTTACTCAGTTGCTGGCTCTTCACCCAGTTTCATTTGTAGTTCATAAGAATTTTTACCTCCTGTAATTACAAATGTATTTGTTCACCAGTTACTTGTTCACGTCCCCTTCAATCATGTGAATTTGTTTACCAAACCAAACTTGAATCTTTGTTTTTTTTTATATACATTCATTTTCTTCTTTTAGATTCCACTTATAAGTCATAACACACAGTATTTGTTTTTTTTCTATCTAATTTATTTCACTAAACATCATACCCTCTAGGTCTACCCATGTTGGCTCTTTGCAAGATAAACAAAATTGATCAATAGCCAGATATATTAAGAGAAAAAAGGGTGCACAAATCAATAAATCAGAAATTAAAATGGAGAAGTTGCAATTGACACCACAAATATTCATAAGATATTATTATGAGGAATTATTTAACATGGATAACTTAGACATAAACAAATTCCTAGACATGCAAAAACTCCTAAGACTGAACCAGGAAGAAACAGAACATATGAACAGATCAATTACCAGTACTGAAATTAAATCGGTAATAAAAAACCTCCCAACAAACAAAAGTTCAGGCCAGAGAGCTTCACAGATGAATTCTGCCAAATATTTAGAGAAGACATAACAACTATTCTTATCACAATATTCCAATATTGTGGAATGAATGCTTCCAAACTCATGCTATGAGGCCAGCATAACCCTGATACCAATATCAAATAAAGATATCATAAAAAAGGAAATTACAGGCCAATGTCACCAATTCACATAGATACAAAAATCCTAAACAAAATATTATTAAACCAAATTCAATAATATATTAAAAGAGTCAGGCAACCTGCAAGTGGAATTTATCCCAGGTAAGCAAGAATGGTTCAATGTCAGCAAATCAATCAGTGTGATACACATTAACAAGCTGAAGAACACATGATCATCTTAATAGATGCAGAAAAAGCTGTTGACAAAATTCAACATTCTTTTGCAATAAACACTCTGAACAAAGTGGGTGCAGAGGGAACATTCCTCAGTATAATAATCGCCCTATATGATAAGCCTACGCCTAGTATCAGAATCACCACTCTCATCACTTTAATTCAATATTGTGTTGGAAGTCCTAGTTATAGCAATGAAACAAGAAAAAGAAATAAAATATAGATCAATGTATCAGGATAGAAAGCCCAGAGATAAACTCATGCACCTATGGTCACCTAATCTATGACAAATGAGGCAAGAATATACAATGGAGAAAAGACAGTCTCATCAATAGGTGGTGCTGGGAAAACTAGACAGCTACATGTTAAAAAATAAATTTAGAGCACTCCCTAACACCATACACAAAAATAAGATCAAAATGGATTAAAGATCTAAACATAAGGCCACACATTATAAAACTCTTAAAGGAAAATATAAGTAGAACACTGTTTGACATACATCACAGCAAGATTTTATTTGATCCACCTCTTAAAGTAATGAAAATAAAAACAAAAAACAAATGGAATCTATTACACTTTAAAGCTTTGGCACAGCAAAGGAAACCATAAACAAAACAAAAAGACAGCTATCAGAATGGGAGAAAATATTTGCAAATGATGCAGCAGACAAGGGGTTAATCTCAAAAATATACAAACAGCTTAATATAAAATGCAGCCTAATATAGATGCAGCTTAATATAAAAAAATAATAACCCATTCAAAAAGTGAGTAGAAGACCTAAATAGACATAAAAAGTGTTGGTGAGGAAAAGGAAGAACTTGTGCACAAAGGAAGAACTTTGGAGAAAAAGGGAAACTTGTGCACTGTTGGTGGGAGTGTAAATTATTGCAGGAACTCTGAAAAACAATATAGAGATTTCTCAAAAAACTAAAAATAGAACTACTATATGATCCAGCAATTCCACACCTGGGAATTTATCTGAAAATGCAAAAACACTAATTAGAAAATATTTATGCACCATTATGTTCACTACAGCATTATTTACAATGGCTAATATATGGAAGCAACCCAAGTAAGTGACCATTGATAGATGAATAGATATGGATGATGTGGTGTGTGTGTGTGTGTGTGTGTATGTATATATATATATATATTTATTTATTTATATGTTTATATATATATATATTTACTGCCATAAAATTAATGACGTATTGTCTTTTGTGACAACATAAACAGACACAGAGGGTATTGAGCTAAGTGAAATATGTGAGACAGATAAAGGCATATACTGTATGTTTTAACTTACATGTGGAATCTAAAAAACAAATGAACAAATAACAGAACAGAACAGAATTATAGATATAAACAGTTGATTACCATAAGAAATAGGGGTGGAGGAAGGAGAGAAATAGGTGAGGGAGGAAGACTAAGGTGTACAAACTTCCAGTTGCAAAATAAAGGAGTCAGATATGAAATGTATTGTGTGGGGAATATAGTCAATACCTAAGTAATATCTGTTTGGTGACATAATATAACTGCACTTCAGTGGTCATCATTTTGAAATGCATTGAAAAGATCTCAATGTCATATACTGGGAACTAGTACAGTGTTGCCGGTCAATTACTTTTCAAAAGCATACAAAGAAAAGTAAGAACTCATGGGAAAAGAGATCAGATTTGTGATTACCAGAGACAGGGGTTTGAGGGAAGGATAATTAGAAGAAGATGGTCAAAAGTTACTACAAACTTCTAGTTACAACATAAATAAAACTGCAGATGCAATGTATAAAATAATAAATATAATTAACATTGCTATATATTATACATGAAAGTTGGTGGACAGTAAAGCCTAAGAGTACTCATCACATTTTTTTTTCTATTTCTTTAATTTTGTGTCTGAGATGATGAATGTTCACTAAACTTAGTGTGGAAATCATTTCATGATGTGTATAAATAAGATCATTATGTTTTACAACTTAAACTCACACAATACTGTTTGCCAGTTATATCTCAATAAAACTGGAAGGAAAAGAAGATATAGAGCAAAAGGAAAAAAAAAAAAAACACACCCAAAACCTATCACTTTCTTCATTTACAAAATGAAGGCATCTTTATGCCATCTCTTTAATTGGTGAGATTCTGTGAATAATTCTCCCCACTGGAAAATGACACTTTACTGTTGAAATTCTAACTTGAAAACAACACTTACAAGAAAGAAAATATATGTTTTTCATAAATGAACTACCATTTTCCTGATGTGTTTTTCTCCAGTGTTTTTTAAAATTTGTTTGTTAAGGAGTGTAGATGGAGTTGGATAAGGGGAGATGTCAAAAATTGTCTGTCCACCCTGGAAATTACATCTAAAACAAGATTATTAGGACAGGAAATATCAGAAAATTTTCTAGTTCCAGGTATCTGCAGACAAAAGAGAATGAATAAAATAAGTCCAATTTTAGTTCCCAACGCAAGTGCATTGCTGATTAGTTTTTGGTTTTTTAACTTAAATTTTGTCTCAAAGCTAAAACAAATTTATTCTATTTTTTCCCTTTTTGAAGAAGAGATATTCTTTTTCTTTTCAAATACTCAGTTTACCCAAAATGTAAATGAGTGAAACACTTAAAGGTCAAAGAATGGAAGGGGAAAAAAGAGAGGGAAGTACCCTGATAATCTTGGTAGTATTATAGGTGAGTGCCCCAGATTCTGGCTCAGTGTGTGGTGGTGGAGTAAGTAATGAATGTACAGGTGGGCACTGGGACCTTGTCATAACCTGACAGCATTATTTGCATCATTTTTGGAGGCTTTTGTGAAGATGAGATTTAATACTAAATTGACATTAGAGCACACACAGTCTGAAAAATATTTTAGATCTGGTAATAACAGACCTGAAAATGACCACTGTGTTTAGAGACCTCTTTTTTTTTTTTAATTTTATTTTATTTTTTATTTTTAAACTTTACAATATTGTATTGGTTTTTGCCAAATATCGAAATGAATCCATCACAGGTATACATGTGTTCCCCATTCTGAACCCTCCTCCCTCCTCCCTCCCCATACCATCCCTCTGGGTCGTCCCAGTGCACCAGCCCCAAGCATCCAGTATCGTGCATCGAACCTGGACTGGCGACTCGTTTCATACATGATATTATACATGTTTCAATGTCATTCTCCCAAATCTTCCCACCCTCTCCCTCTCCCACAGAGTCCATAAGACTGTTCTGTACATCAGTGTCTCTTTTGCTGTCTCGTATACAGGGTTATTGTTACCATATAGAGACCTCTTCTATCTCCCCAAATCCTACTGTGTGTGTTAGTTTCTCAGTCATGTCCAACTCTGTGACTCCATGGACTGTAACCCACTACGCTCCTGTGGCCACGGAATTTTCCAGTCAAGAACACTGGAGTGGGTTGCCATTCCCTTCTCCAGGAGATCTTCCCAACCCAGGGATCGAACCTGAGTCTTCTTCATTGCAGGTAGATTCTTTACTATCTGAGCTACATGAGAAGCCCTAAAATCCTCTTCAGTTCAGTTCAGTCACTCAGTCATGTCCAACTCTTTGTGATCCCATGGACTGCAACACACCAGGCCACCCTGTCCATCACCAACTCCCAGAATTTACTCAAATTCATGTCCACTGAGTCAGTGATGCCATCCAACCATCTCATCCTCTGTCATCCCCTTCTCCTCCTGCCTTCAATCTTTCCCAGCATCAGGGTCTTTTCCAGTGAGTCAGTTCTTCGCATCAGGTGGCCAAAGGATTGGAGTTTCAGCTTCAGCATCAGTCCGTCCAATGAATATTTAGGACTGATATCCTTTAGGATGGACTGGTTGGATCTCCTTGCAGTCCAAGGGACTCTCAAGAGTCTTCTCCAACACCTCAGTTCAAAAACATCAACTCTTTAGTGCTCAGCTTTCTTTATAGTTCAACTCTCATGTCCATACATGACTACTGGAAAAACAATAGCTTTGACTAGATGGACCTTTGTTGTCAAAGTAATGTCTCTGCTTTTTAATATGCTGTCTAGGTTGGTCATAATTTTCCTTCCAAGGAGTAAGTGTCTTTTAATTTCATGGCTGAAGTCACCATCTGCAGTGGTTTTGGAGCCCCCCAAAATAAAGTCAGCCACTGTTTCCACTGCTTCCCCATCTATTTGCCATGAAGTGATGGGACTGGATGGCATGATCTGAGTTTTCTTAATGTTGATCTTTAAGTCAACTTTTTCACTCTCCTCTTTCACTTTCATCAAGAGGCTCTTTAGTTCTTCACTTTCTACCATAAGGATGGTGTCATCTGTATATCTGAGGTTACTGATATTTCTCCTGGCAATCTTGATTCCAGCTTATGCTTCAAACAGCCCAGCATTTCTCATGATGTACTCTGCATATAATAAGCAGGGTGACAATACACAACCTTGATGTACTCCTTTTCCTATTTGGAACCAGTCTGTTGTTCCATGTCCAGATCTAACTGTTGGTTCCTGACCTGCATACAGATTTCTCAAGAGGCAAGTCAGGTGGTCTGGTATTCCCATCACTTTCAGAATTTTCCACAGTTTATTGTGATCCACATAGTCAAAGGTTTTGTCATAGTTAATAAAACAGAAATAGATGTTTTTCTGGAACTTTCTTCCTTTTTCGATGATCCAATGGATGTTTGTAATTTGATCTTTGGTTCCTCTGCCTTTTCTAAATGCAACTTGAACATCTGGAAGTTCACAGTTCATGTATTGCTGAAGCCTGGCTTGGAGAACTTTGAGCATTACTTTACTAGCATGTGAGATGAGTGCAATTGTGCGGTAGTTTGAGCATTCTTTGGCATTGCCTTTCTTTGGAACTGGAATGAAAAGTGACCTTTTCCAGTCTTGTGCCCACTGCTGAGTTTTCCAAATTTGCTGGCATATTGAGTGCAGCACTTTCACAGCATCATCTTTTAGGATTGGAAACAGTTCGACTTGAATTCCATCATCTCCAGTAGCTTTGTTTGTAGTGATTCTTCCTAAGGCCCACTTGACTTCACATTCCAGGATGTCTGGCTCTAGGTGAGTGATCATACCCTCGTGATTATCTAGGTCATGAAGATCTTTATTGTATAGTCGTTCTGTGTATTCTTGCCACCTCTTTTTAATATTTTCTGCTTCTGTTAGGTGCATACCATTTCTGTCCTTTATTGTGCTCATCTTTTCATGAAACGTTCCCTTGGTATCTCTAATTTTCTTGAAGAGATCTCTAATCTTTCTCATGCTGTTGTTTTCCTCTATTTCTTTGCACTGATCACTGAAGATGGCTTTCTTATCTCTCCTTGCTATTCTTTGGAACTCTGCATTCAAATGGGTATATCTTTCCTTTTGTCCTTTGCTTTTCACTTCTCTTCTTTTCACAGCTATTTGTAAGGCCTCTTCAGACAGCCGTTTTACTTTTTTGCATTTCTTTTTCTTGGGGATGGTCTTGATCCTTGTCTCCTGTACAATGTCATGAACCTCCATCCATAGTTCATCAGGCACTCTGTCTAACAGGTCTAATTCCTTGAATCTATTTCTCACTTCCACTGCATAATCATAAGGCATTTGATTTTGGTCATACCTGAATGGTCTAGTAGTTTTCCCTACTGTCTTCAATTTAAATTTGAATTTGGTAATAAGGAGTTCATGATCTGAGTCACAGTGAGCTCCTGGTCTTGTTTTTGCTAACTGTATAGAGCTTCTCCATCTTTGGCTGCAAAGAATATAATCAGTCTGATTTCAGTATTGACCATCTGGTGATGTCCATGTGTAGAGTCTTCTCTTGTGTTGTTGGAAGAGGGTGTTTGCTATGACCAGTGTGTTCTCTTGGCAGAACTCTACTAGCCTTTGCCCTGCTTTATTCTGTACTCCAAGGCCAAATTTGCCTGTTACTCCAGGTGTTTCCTGACTTCCTGCTTTTGCATTTTAGTCCCCTATAATGAAAAGGACATCTTTTGGGGATGTTAATTCTAGAAGATTTGTAGGTCTTCATAGAACCGTTCAACTTCAGCTTCTTCAGCATTACTCGTCGGGGCAGAGACTTGGATTACTGTGATATTGAATGGTTTGCCTTGAAAATAAACAGAGACCATTTTGTCATTTTTGAGATTGCATCCAAGTATTGCATTTCGGCCTTTGACTGTGTCGATCACAATAAACTGTGGGAAATTCTGAAAGAGATGGGAATACCAGACCACCTGACCTGCCTCTTGAGAAACCTATATGCAGGTCAGGAAGCAACAGTTAGAACTGGACATGGAACAACAGACTGGTTCCAAATAGGAAAAGGAGTATGTCAAGGCTGTATATTGTCACCCTGCTTATTTAACTTTTATGCAGAGTACATCATGAGAAACGCTGGACTGGAAGAAACACAGGCTGGAATCAAGATTGCTGGGAGAAATATCAATCACCTCAGATATGCAGATGACACCACCCTTATGGCAGAAAGTGAAGAGGAACTCAAAAGCCTCTTGATGAAAGTGAAAGTGGAGAGTGAAAAAGTTGGCTTAAAGCTCAACATTCAGAAAACGAAGATCATGGCATCCAGTCCCATCACTTCATGGGAAATAGATGGGCAACAGTGGAAACAGTGTCAGGCTTTTTTTTGGGGGGGGTCCAAAATCACTGCAGATGGTGACTGAAGCCATGAAATTAAAAAACGCTTACTCCTTGGAAGGAAAGTCATGACCAACCTAGATAGCATATTGAAAAGCAGAGACATTACAACAAAGGTCCCTCTAGTCAAGGCTATTGTTTTTCCAGTGGTCATGTATGGATGTGAGAGTTGGACTGTGAAGAAGGCTGAGTGCCGAAGAATTGATGCTTTTGAAGTGTGTGTTGGAGAAGACTCTTGAGAGTCCCTTGAACTGCCGGGAGTTCCAACCAGTCCATTCTGAAGGAGATCAGCCCTGGGATTTCTTTGGAAGGAATGATGCTAAAGCTGAAACTCCAGTACTTTGGCCAACTCATGCAAAGAGTTGACTCATTGGAAAAGACTCATGCTGGGAGGGATTGGGGGCAGGAGGAGAAGGGGATGACAGAGGATGAGATGGCTGGATGGCATCATTGACTCGATGGACGTGAGTCTGAGTGAATTCCGGGAGTTGGTGATGGACAGGGACGCCTGGCGTGCTGTGATTCATGAGGTCGCAGAGAGTCGGACACGACTGAGCGACTGAACTGACTGACTGACTGATTGCATTTCAGACTCTTTTGTTGACTGTGATGGCTACTCCATTTCTTCTAAGGGATTCTTGCCCACAGTAGTAGATATAATGGTCATCTGAGTTAAATTCACCATTCCATTCTATTTTAGTTTACTGATTCCTAAAATGTTGACTTTCATTCTTGCCATCCCCTGTTTGACCACTTCCAATTTGCCTTGATTCATGGACCTAACATTCCATGTTCCTATGCAATATTGCTCTTTACAGCATCGGACTTTGCTTCTATCACCAGTCAACTTCACAACTGGGTATTGTTTTTGCTTTGGCTCCGTCTCTTCATTCTTTTTTCAGTTATTTCTCCACTGATCTCCAGTAGCATATTGGGTACCTACCAACCTGAGTTCAACTTTCAGTGTCCTATCTTTCTGCCTTTTCATACTGTTCATTGGGTTCTCAAGGCAAGAATACTGAAATGGTTTGCCATTACATCTCCGGTAGACCACATTTGTCAGAACTCTCCACCATGACCCATCTATCTTGGGTGGTCCTACACAGCATGACTCATAGTTTTACTGAGTTAGACAAGGCTGTGGTCCATGTGATCAGATTGGTTAGTTTTCTGTGATTGTGGTTTTCAATCTCCATACACTTTATTTCCTTTAATTCTTATGACTGTTTACATAGAATAAGATTATTGCCCTCTTTTCACAGAGGATATAATAAGATTTAGAGAGCCTATATCAATTATCTTCAGTCACACAATTGCTAAGTAATAGGACCAGTTTATGAACTAGGTTTGTCTGGTTTAAAACCTGTGGTCTTAGCTTCAGTGTTATATCATATAGCTAACAATTGGTGAGATGAGCATCTTTGTTTTATTCTCTCTGGACCCCAGTGTCTGCTGCCTGGTGGCCGGCCTTGTGTCTATTTTGTTCACCTTGTCTCAGCCCAATGCCTTATATATAGTACACACTTGAGAAATATTTGTTGAAAATATCAGTGAGTCTCAGGGGTCATTTCTAGTTGAGAATTCCCCATTTGTGTATCCAGATAAAATAATTCTTAGGGAGGATCTTAAATTTAGACACTTCAAAAGACAGGGAAAGATTCATTGAGAATTATTAAAACAATACTCTGCAGTACAAACTCTATAATTCATGTAGGTATATTTATATATTTACAAATATTAAAAGATAAACAATTAGAAATGGAATGGATAAGCAACAAAGTCCTACTGTATAGCACAGAGAACTATATTCAATATGCTGTGATAAACCATAGGGGCTTCCCAGGTGGCACAGTGGTAGAGAATCTGCCTGCCAATGCAGGAGGCACAGAGATCTGGGCTCGATCCCTGGGTCAGGAAGATCACCTGGAATAGGAAATGGCAACCCACTCCAGTATTCTTGCCTGGGAAACTCCATGGACAGAGGAGCTTGGCGGGCTCCATGGAGTTGCAAAAAGTTGAACACAACTGAGCATATATGATAAACCATAATGGAAAAGAATATAAAAAAGAATGCATATAAATGTATAACTGAATCACTTTGCTGTGCAGCAGAAATTAACACAGCATTGTAAACCAATTAAATAAATAAAACCAAGTACTTTAAAAAGTACTTTAAAAAGACTACAATCTTTACTAAACTCATATGCACATACACATGTGAATTCACATAAAAGAAAATTCTCTAGATCCTCTTTATAGAAAACTGTGAGAGTCACTCTATTCTGGTTAATTGTGAAGTTTCCCATTGGTTGCTCAAAGACATCATTCTGCCAGTAACAGTAAAATATGGAGTAGAACTTCAGAAGTTCGATTGCCTGAGTTTAAAGCTTTAAATTTTAGCAACTTAGCTATTGTGTTAGTTCAAGTACTTGAAAGTCAAAAGAAATCATTGAGTTTACATTAAAGTGGAGGCAACCGTAGTGTGCAGGGTGAAATTCAGATCCTAGTTCAGGTCTGACCTGTGGGAAAGGAAAGGAAGCTAGGAGGATAGGGTGGCTGTGTGCATGAATGCTCAGTTATATCCCCCTTTGAGAGCCCATGGACTGTAGTCTGCTAAGCCCCTCCATCCATGGGATTTTCCAGGCAACAATACTGGAGGGAGTTGTCATTCCCATCCCCAGAGGATCTTCTTGACCCAGTGTCTCCTGCAGCTCCTGCATTGGCAAGCAGATTCTTTACCACTAGTGCCAACTGGGAAGCCCAAGAAGAGTGTGGTAAGGAAGAGTATCAGATTACAGCTCAGATCTAAGAAAGTTTCTGCCATGCTGGTGAAGAGACCACAAGAGTCTGGTCCCCACCATATTTCCTCATTGTCTGAAACAGCCCTGGTGAACGTGGTCTTGGTGCAAATAGGGTGTTAGATCCAGATGTTCAGCAGCAGGAGCTGCTCATTATCCTGGTAGCAAGAGATCTAAGTGGTGCCTCTTCTGGATCACCACATCAATGATGGCTTTGGAAAAAGAATTCATTTATTACTTTATCAAATTGTCTTCTCACTAAAACTCTTCAAAAGAGTTGCCCATACTCTGTACCTCTGATTTCTATTCTCTTGCTCATTCTTGAACCATTCCCAAAGCCCATCATTGAACTTCTCTTCCTCAAGGACACAAGTGACTTCACAGTATTCTAATGGCTAGGTCCTGAAAGCACCTAATAGCAGCACTGAGTGAAGCTGGCTACTCCCTCCACCTTGAGACACACTTTGACTTACTTCTGATCCTTTTGGTCTTCTGACCTCAGTGATCTCTCTTTATCAAGCCCTCTTGATGATGTGTTCTCATCCTTATGATCTCTGAGATGCTTTCCTGACCCAGGACTTGGCCCTCAGACTTCTTTTCTACCTATGCCAGCTTTTTAAGTAATCTTATCTGGCTTCATGATTTTAAATAAATTTAAAATGTTGTCACATCACACCTCATAACTATTTCAGGTCTCTCAAAAAGTGATCTGTCCAAAAACCTTAGCATCTTCTTTGATTCTTATTTCTCATACCTCATATTTAATCCATCAGAATATCCTGTCACCTTTGCCTTCAAAAAACACACCAAGAGTCTGCCTGGTCCTCACTTCCTCAGCACTGTCACCCTGAGCTATTCTCCTCTGTGTTCTTGTCAGAACTTCCTCATGGGTTTTCTTACTTCTGTTCTTTCTCCTCTACACCCAGTAGCCAAAATTCCCCTTTAAGTTACATATGTCTTCCATATTCTTAAAGACCTTCGGGAGTTCTCTACTTCTCTTAGTCAATAGTCTACAAGGGTCTACAAGGACCTTGTGATTTGGCTTCTGCTATCTACAATCTCCTCTCCAAGTATCCTCTGCCTTACTTGCTCTACCCTGGCAAAAGATTTTGTTGTTCGTTGAGCACCAAGTGTACACCTGCCTCAGCATCTTTGCACTTGCTTGTTCCTTGACCTGGAACACTCTTGTCCCACATATCCAGCTCTTTCACTTCCTCGCTTTCCTTGAATGTCACCCTAGGATTGAGGGCCTCCATGATCACTGAATTTAAAATGGCAAGCTCCTCCTTTAGCCCTTTTTGGTCTTCTCACTCTGATTTCTTTTTCTCCATAGCATGCATTACCATTTACTATATTACCTGTTTACCTACGTATTCAAAGGTACTCTCTCTGTTTCTAATATTCACACTAAAATTGCAAGCTCAGTACGAACAGAGACTTCATCTGTTTTACTTACATTGTACTCCCAGTGTTTCATGTAAAACAAATAAATGATAAAATCCCCTGCTTGGTGTCCTACACTGTGCATGTCACATTCCAATTTATGTAGGATATTGCTTTTGAAAATTGAAGCCTACATAGATACTTATTCAAAGTTTACTCTTATGTACTTTATTGGTAAGTAGAGTTTCTTTAACTGTTAGGCTCTCCAGTATTCCATTATCTATCAGACTTCTCCTTCTTCAGCCTATGGTACCTTGTTTCAATCTGAATTCTCTGTTTTTTTTTTTTTTTTTCCTTTATTTGTCTTTGCTGCCACCCTGTAGTAAAAGGAAGAGAATTTTAACCTCTTTTTTTTAGGGGAAGAGTTATTTCCTGTTTGAAATCTAAGCTGACAATAGATTCTTTCACTGGTTAGGAACTGCCTATAGTGGAATTCTCTGTTTCATGAGTATAATACCATGCATGCTAAATTGCTTCAGTCACATCTGACTGTTTGCGACACTATGGACTGTAGCCCACCAGGCTCCTATGTCCATGGCATTCTCCAGGCAAGAATACTGGAGGGGAGTTGCTATTTCCTCCTCTAGGGGATTTTCTCAACCCAGGGACTGAACCAGTATCTCTTATATCTCCTATGTTGCAGGTGGATTTTTTACCTAATGAGTCCCCTGGGAAGCTGTATGCATATAATAGAGTGCAACGAATATTTGCAGGATTGATTTGAATTGATTTCAATGTACACCTTTAAAGGTTGCCCTTGAGTATTCCATTTTAGAGCATATACACTTGTTTAACCAGTCCAGGACAAATAAGAATGACTTACGTGTGTACAAAGTTTCTCCCTTTATCTTCTCCTCTTGTTCTATAACCCTAATTCCAACAAATAAAGAAGTAAAATTAAAAGGAGAATTTGTAACAGTAATATTACTTTCCTCCTTGTTAATAAAAATTTAGACTAGAACTCTCTCATCCAGTTGTTATTATTTGTGGCATTATTAAGTGAAAGATTGACATATACTGTATATACATAAAGTGAGCAAATCATAACCTATAGTTAGACAAAATTTCATGAACATGCTTATGAAAGCAATTCTCAGATCCCAAAACAGAAATTTACATGCTCTCCAGAAGTCCTCTGGTGCCCCCACAGTCACTAACCCTAGAAAAGATAATACCCACTCCTTTCTCCTAACAAGAGAAAGATCTCTCCAGACTCTCCAGACTCCTAACAAGAAAGATCAGCTTTGTCTTTTTTCAAGTCATTCTACAAAAGGAATCGTATGGTCTGTACTCTTTTGCGTCTGACTTCAACATTACATTAATGATATTTAGCCATGTTTTAAGTGTTGTGGATTAGAATCCTTTTCATTTTGTCTGCTTGGCAAGACCCCATTTCCTGCTTTTTCATCCTTGGATCCTCATGTGGGTGATGTTGAACCAGGAAGATACATCTTCTCAAATTTTCTTTTGTGTTGCTATAAATCCTCAAATGGAGAGCAATGAAACCTTCTTAAAGCTGTGTTTCAGGCCTTATGTGCTGCTAACATGGAAAACTGAGGAGCTTCAAGAATGGTGGTCTAGTTTATTGGCCAATAATTAAATGTGCAATCAGTGAAGTCAGGCCCATAGAACTAGTTATCAAATTTTCCAGGAGAGGAGCCAACGCTTTGGGGCTCCTCGGCAGCAGCTATGATGAGTAAGTCAAAGGTATTCCTCGCTTCACAGCATCTCTGCAGCCACTGTGATTGTTCCTGGCCCACCCACACTCCTGGAAGAAGGAACGGGGACTTTTGCCTCGCTGGGCTAGCTGGCAATGGGAATGTTGTCATTTTTGTGGTATTTGATGAATAAAAGTTGAGTAGGATTTTATATGTCAGAGCATTGAACTTCCTCTAAGAGCATACTTGGTAAACTTTGGGGAGATGGTATAACTGCTGTGGGGTCTGGAGCCTTGAGTTCTTGTGCTAATTTTGTCCCTAACTCATTGTGAAAATTTAGATTAAGTACTTTAGGTCTTTGACCTTAATTGCCTTCTTGAAAAAAAAAAAAAAAACAGAATGTAAGATTATGATCCCTTAAACTTCTGTCATTCCTTGTGTGGTTGCTAATCTCCACCTCTATGCCTTTCCTTCTATTACTCTAGCTTCCCAGCTGTTAACCCTTGTCCATCCAGCTTGTCTGCAAAGTCTCTCTCCAACCAAACTATTTAGAACTAGCCTCCCTCCATGCTGTACACTTGTATCGAGAGCTGCCAGCATCTATGTTCGATGCTGCTTCATCCTTTGATGATAATTTTATTTTGAAGCATTCTTCTCCCTTCCCACACAAGTGATCCATCTAGAGATCTTTTTGTAGTCATCTATTATATCCCATATCATATATTGAACCAATGAACTCCATGAGGTTAATCCTACTGATCTCCAAAGATTTCTTCAGCCTTTAAAGAACAGATTCTGTGTCAATGTCAATCTTCCTCTATTGATACTATGTATAAAATAGATAACTAATGAGAACATACTGTATAGCATAGGGAACTCTGCTGAATGCATTAGAGTGACCTGAATGGGAAGGAAGCCCAAAAGGGAGGGGAATATATGATTCATTTTGTTCTGCATAAGAAAATAACACAACATTTTAGGCAATTCTACTCCAATAATTATACAGTGGAAGTGAGAAATAGATTTAAGGGACTAGATCTGATAGAGTGGCTGATGAACTACGGACAGAGGTTCATGACATTGTACAGGAGACAGGGATCAAGACTATCCCCAAGAAAAAGAAATGCAAAAAAGCAAAATGGCTGTATCAGGAGGTCTTACAAATAGCTGTGAAAAGAAGAGAAGTGAAAAGCAAAGGAGAAAAGGAAAGATATACCCAACTGAATGCAGAGTTCCAAAGAAAAGCAAGGAGAGATAAGAAAGCCATCTTCAGTGATCAGTGTAAAGAAATAGAGGGAAATTATAGAATGGGAAAGACTAGAGATCTCTTCAAGAAAATTAGAGACACTAAGGGAACATTTCATGCAAAGATGGGCTCAATAAAGGACAGAAACGGTATGGACTTAACAGAAGCAAAAGCTATTAAGAAGAGGTGGCAAGAATATAAAGAAGAACTGTACAAAAAAAGATCTTCATGACCCAGATAATCATGATGGTGTGATCACTCACCTGGAGCCAGACATCCTGGAATGCGAAGTCAAGTGGGCCTTAGGATGCATCACTATGAACAAAGTTAGTGGAGGTGATGGAATTTCAGTTGAACTATTTCCAATCCTAAAACATGATGCTGTGAAAGTGCTGCCCTCAATATGCCAGCTTGGAAAACTCAGTAGTGGCCACAGGACTGGAAAAGGTCAGTTTTCATTCCAATCCCTAAGAAAGGCAATGCCAAAGAAAGCTCAAATGACTGCATAATTACACTCATCTCACACACTAGTAAAGTAATACGCAAAATTCTCCAAGCCAGGCTTCAGTAATACGTGAACTGTGAACTTCCAGATGTTCAAGCTGGTTTTAGAAAAGGCAGAGGAACCAGAGATCAAATTGCCAACCTCTGCTGGATCATCAAAAAAGCAAGAGAATTCCAGAAAAACATCTATTTCTGCTTTATTGACTATGCCAAAGCCTTTTTGTGGATCACAATAAACTGTGGAAAATTCTGAAAGAGATGGGAACACCAGACCACCTGACCTGCCTCTTGAGAAATCTGTATGCAGGTCAAGAAGCAACACTTGTCAACACAGGTAAAGAAGCAAGTTAAAACTGGACATGGAACAACAGACTGGTTCCAAATTGGGAAAGGAGTACATTAAGGTTGTATATTGTCACCCTGCTTATTTAACTTATATGCAGAGTACATCATGAGAAACGCTGGGCTGGATGAAGCACAGGCTGGACTCAAGATTGCTGGGAGAAATATCAATCACCTCAGATATGCAGATGACACCACCCTTATGGCAGAAAGTGAAGAGGAACTAAAGAACATCTTGATGAAAGTGAAAGAGGAGAGTGAAAAATTTGGCTTAAAGCTCAACATTCAGAAAACTAAGATCATGGCATCCGGTTCCATCACTTCATGGCAAATAGATGGGGAAACAGTGGCTGACTTTATTTTTTGGGTCTCCAAAATCACTGCAGATGGTGACTGCAGCCATGAAATTAAAAGATGATTATGCCTTGGAAGGCAAGTTATGACCAAGACATATTCGTCATAGCAACATATTAAAAAGTAGAGACATTACTTTGCCAACAAAGGTCCATCTAGTCAAGGCTGTGGTTTTTCCAGTAGTCATGTATGGATGTAAGAGTTGGACTATAAAGGAAGCTGAGCACCAAAGAATTGATGATTTTGAACTGCAGTGTTGGAGAAGACTCTTGAGCGTCCCTTGGACTACAAGGAGATCCAACCAGTCCATCCTAAGGGAGATCAGTCCTGAGTGTTCATTGGAAGGACTGATGCTAAAGTTGAAACTCCAGTACTCTGACCACCTGATGCAAAGAGCTGACTCATTTGAAAAGACCCTGATGCTGGAAAAGATTGAGGGCAGGAGGAGAAGGGGACAACTGAGGTTGAGATGGTTGGATGGCATCACTGACTCAATGGACATGAGTTTCAGTAAACTCCAGCAGTTGGTGACGGATAGGGAGGCCTGGCCTGCTGCGATCCTTGGGGTCGCAAAGAGTCAGACATGACTGAGCAACTGAACTGAACTGAAAAATTAATTTACAAAAAAGAACAGATTATGATTCACTCAATCTTGTCCTGAAAGACACTTCTACGTCTCCATTCCCGAAGCCCAGAGATGGCTATCATTTAACAATAGAAGATCCTTGTGCTGAGGTTAACAGAAACTGGCACCACAGGCAGCAGAGAAGATGTGGAGTGAGGAACCAGGTGGAAAAGAAGCTAAAATCACTTCATACAGGAGGGGACCAGGTGGACAACTCTCAGCCTGACAGCAATGACTGAATTTTCAGTACTTTTTGTCATCCGAAAAAAATCTATATTTCCTTAAACCAAGTCCAAGATCTTTTGTTCCCATTCAAAGGTCTTTAACACGAAGTAATCCATTTTTCCTCAAAATTAGTTGTTTCTCTTGCTAATATTCAATACTTTTCATAGTATTATATGGTTATGTGGAAGAGGGTACAGGTTCAAAGCTGGGAGACCGTTTAATGGTGAGTATCCCAGGAAACTTGCATTTTATAGTTTTCTCGAGTTTTGTTCTTGAGGATCCTCATGTAAATCATTAAGCTACAGGAACATTATCACTATCAATTACTTTCACTTATTTAAGACTTTATATTTTATGAAGTGTTTAAATATACATTTTGCTTTGACAAAAGGAATAATCTTGTAAGACAAAGAGACAGTGCCATCTCACTAACAGATGCAAATCCTAACTTAAATATATATGTGTGAGTTCAGTGGTGTCTGATTCTTTGTAACCTCATGGACTGTAGCCCTCCAGGCTCCCCTGTCCATGGGATTCTCCAGGCAAGAATACTGGAGTGAGTTGCCATGCCCTCCTCCAGGGGATCTTCCTGACCCATAAGTGAAGTCGCTCAGTCGTGTCTAACTCTTTGCGACTCCATGTACTATAGCCTACCAGGCTCCTCCGTCCATGGAATTTTCCAGGCAAGAGTACTGGAGTGGGGTGCCATTTCCTTCTGCAGGGTATCTTCCCGATCCAGGGATCAAACCAAGGTCTCCCACATTGCAGGCAGATGCTTTACCATCTGAGCCACCAGGGAATCCTGACCCATGGTCCAACCCAATTTTCTTACATCTACTGCACTGGCCAGCAGATTCTTTACCACTAGCACCATCTGGGAGGCCCAAATTAAATCGAATATTTATCTAAATGTGTGGTTTATCTGACAAGCTTTTAAGGAAACTCCTTCCCAGGTGGTGCTAGTGGGAAAGAACCTGCTCGCCAATGCAGAAGACATAAGAGACTAGGGTTCAATCCCTGGGACAGGAAGATCCCCTGGAGGAGGGCAGGGCAATTCATTCCAGTATTCTTGCCTGGAGAATCCCATGGACAGAGGAGCCTGACGAGCTATAGTTCATGGGGTTGCAAAGAGTCAGACATGACTGAATGGCTAACACACATTTGCAGAAGATAAACAAATCAGGAACATAAATCCAGTGATTTATTGTCACCCCTAACGACTTAGAGCTTTGTTTTTAAGCTTTGGATTTTCCAGGTGGGAAGTAGAATCTAAATCACTTATGTACATCTGAAGGCCCCTGAAGAGCTGCTTCAGTGATTCACAAAACTATCATAAACTACATCTTTTTTTCCCCTAGTTTATAATCCCCTTTGTTATTCTGAAATAAAATTAATCTTATAACTTATATAATTTCTAATATAATTTTAAAACAAGAATGCTGCTGCTGCTAAGTCGCTTCAGTCGTGTCCAACTCTGTGCGACCCCATAGATGGCAGCCCACCAGGCTCCTCTGTCCCTGGGATTCTCCAGGCAAGAACACTGGAGTGGGTTGCCATTTCTTTCTCCAATGCAAGAAAGTGAAAAGTGAAAGTGAAGTTGCTCAGTCGTGTCTGACTCTTAGCAACCCCATGGACTGCAGCCTACCAGGCTCCTCCATCCATGGGATTTTCTAGGCAAGAGTACTGGAGTGGGGTGCCATTGCCTTCTCCAAATAGATACATGTGTATTTATAACTGCATCACTTTACTATACACCTGAAACTTGTTGTTTAGTTGCTAAATTGTGTACAACTCTTTTGCAGCCCTGGGAGCCCGCCAGGCTCCTCTGACCTTGGAATCTCCCAGGCAGGAATACTGGAGTTGGTTGCCATTTCCTTCTCCAAGAGATCTTCCCGAGCCAGGGATTGAACCCAAGTCTCCTACACTGACAGGCAAATCTTTATCACTGAGTCACCAGAAAAGCCTACACTTGAAACTAGCATATTATTAATCAACTATACTCCAATATAAAGTACAAATTAAAAAATAAAAATCATCCTAGCCAAAAAAAAATAGACAAGAAATAAAGAGAAAACAAATGATAATAAATTAAGATGCATTTAACTACATAGACTATGAGTAAAGCTATACTGGAAGTCATAAAAAAGTCATCAGTTACTTACAGTTACCTATTAACTCACTGTAAAAGTTACAGCTGTGACTAAATACAAGTTACTCTAGGTAACTTGAAAGTTACAACTGTGACTGATACAAATTACTCTAGGCTCATGAACAGAATTTCTATGGGTAATGATTTTCTGAAATGATGACTCATTCTTGGTGAAGTTCTTAACAAAGTAAAATAATGATTAACATGAAAGCTGGGTCCCACAAAAATATGAAAACAGTTTAAAATAGTGAAAAAAAATCCTTTCGGTTTATATGTATAATTAAGTTACATGCTGCTGCTGCTGCTGCTGCTAAGTGGCTTCAGTCGTGTCCGACTCTGTGCCACCCCATAGACGGCAGCCCACCAGGCTCCCCCATCCCTGGGATTCTCCAGGCAAGAACACTGGAGTGGGTTGCCATTAGGATCAAATAATACTAAACAATTTTTAAAAAATCTGTGAGTAGTGAATTTTTGTTGTGCTATATTCTTCTATTACAGAGTATCTAATATTCTATTCTTGGGCTCTTCCCAGTAAATGTCAATAGCATTCCCTAACCAAAACTGGCTCTACATATGTCCAAAAACACTCTGAGGAAGTAGAAGCATCCCTGTTGTAAATCACTGGGTTATACCTTTAGTGAAGGAAGAGACCAGAAAAAAAGAACGAAGGGAGAAAATTTGTCTGACTTGTTCCTGATGAAAGGACTATAACTGTCTCTTGAGAAATCCTAACAATAATCTGTTCTTCACATTGTGCTTAGTCACTAAGTCATGTCTGACTCTTTGAGATCCTATGGACTGTAGCCCTCCAGGCTCCTCTGTCCATGGGATTTCCCAGGCAAGAATACTGGAGTAGGTTGCCATGCCCTCTTCCAGGGAATCTTCCTGACCCAGGACATAAGAGATACCACATCTCTTACGTCCTGCATTAGCAGGTGGGTTCTTTACCACTAGCACCACCTGGGAAGCCCATTCTTTCTATTAGTTTGGCACTTGGATTTATACTATGTACATGGTACAAAAAATTCAGGACTTATTTTAGTTAAATATGACCCAAAGTTGATAGTGATCTTATGCTTGTGCAATAAACAAAATTATTATATATAGAAAAGTACTTTCTTAACCTAAGAAATCCTGCAGTAAAATTTTACTGATTTGTGATGTGGAAAAAAAAAATCTTGAGAGACAGGTATCATGAGTGAGGGTTAGCAGAAATGACAGACTATAGTATCAGACTCACAAATATATCAAACATTAAAATAATTGAATATAGGATTTAAATGAACATATTTAATATAGTTAAGGTCATAAAATGTGAAATCGAAAGTATGCTTATAAAAGTATATTAGGAGAATGACCTAAAAAAAAAAACTCTAAAAATTTATTTATAGAGAGAACTAGAGAGTGAGTCACAACCTTACAATTTTTGCTCTTTATGGTGGTGTGAAAGTGATATGAAAAAGCAATACGCATTTAGTAGAGACTCTACTTTGAAGTTTGAATTTTTTCAGGCCAGCAGTATGTGGTACCGCACTTTCTCGATGCTGGACAGAAATGGTGAGCTACAGCTCTCAGTCAACTGGGCAATCATGAAGATAAACACCCAATACACTTACAACAATTCTGTACCCATATAACTATTCTTTTTTCACTTCCAGTACAACCTTCAATAAATTACATGAGATATTCAACACTTAGTTATAAAATAGGCTCTGTGTTAGATTTTGCCCAACTATAGGCTAATATCAGTGTTCTGAGCATGTTTAAGATAGGTCTGGCAAAGCTATGATGTTCTGTACATCACATGTATTACATACATTTTGAATTTAAGAAGGGTTTATCGGAATATAACTCTGTCAGTAGTTGAGGAAAAAATATATATATATTACAAGTATATATATATATATAACCTTCATATATGTATTTTATATTTATATATATTTATAATATATATAATATTTATATATATAACCTTCATATATCTATGCATGCATGATAAGTTACTTCAGTCTTGTCCAACTCTTTGTGAGCCTAAGGACTGTAGCCCACCAGGCTCCTCTATCAGTGGAATTCTCTAGGGAAGGATACTGGAGTAGATTGCCATACCCTCCTCCAGGGGGATAGGACCCTTCCTGACCCAGGGATTGAACCTGCAACTCCTGTGTCTCCTGCATTGCAGATGGATTCTTTACCACTGAGCCACTGGGGAAGTCCCTCATATATCTATATCTACATCTATCTCTGTCTCTCTCTCCTGCAATGCTTCGATCCTTGGCTTGCAAAGATCATCTGGAGGAGGAAGTGGCAACCCACTCCAGGATTCTTGCCTGGAAAATTCCATGGATACAGGAGCCTGGTGGCTACAGTCCATGGGATTGCAAAGAGTTGTACACGACTGAGCGACTAACACTTTCACTTTCATGTATTTATATGAGTATATATCTATATGGGGGCTTTCCCAGCGACTCAGCAATGAAGAGACCTGGGTTCAATCCTTGGGTCAGGAAGATCTCCTGGAGGACTGAATAGCAAGCTACTCCAGTGCTCTTGTCTGGGAAACCACATGGACAGAGGAGCCTGGCAGGCTATAGTCCACGGGGTCTCAAAGAGTCAGACACGACTTAATGACTAAATAATAAACAACAAATATATCTATACATGTGTGAGTTTATTTGTAAATATTCATGTGCTGTTATTGTTCAGTCACTCAGTCATGTCCGACTCTTTGTCACCCCATGGACTGCAGCACACCAGGCTTCTTTCTTTCAGTATCTCCCGGAGTTTGCTCAAACTCATGTCCATTGAGTTGATGATGCCATAGAACAATCTCATTCTCTGCCTCCTGCTTCTCCTCCTGCCCTCAGTCTTACCCAGCATCAGAATCTTTTCCAATGAGTTGGCTCTTCACATCGGGTGGCCAAAGTACTGGGGCTTCAGCTTCAGCATCAGTTCTTCCAGTGAATATTCAGGTTCAATTTCCTTTAGGATTGACAGCTTTGATCTCCTTTGAAAGCATCAATTCTTTAGCTCTCAGCCTTCTTTATGGTCCAACTCACATATCCATACAGGACTACTGGGAAGAACCATAGCTTTGGATATATAGACCGTTGTCAGCAAAGTGTTGTCTCTGCTTTTTAATACACTATCTAGGTTTGTCATAGCTTTTCTTCCAAGGAGCAAGTGTCTTCTAATTTCATGACTGCAGTCACAGTCCGCCATGATTTTGGAGCCCAAGAAAATAAAATCTGTCACTGTTTCCATTGTTTCCCCATCTATTTGCCATGAAGTGATGTGGCCGGATGTCGTGATCTTAGTTTTTTGAATGTTGAGTTTTAAGCCAACTTTTTCACTCTCTTATTTCACCTTCATCAAGAGGCTTTTTATTTCCTCTTCACTTTCTGCCATTAGGATGGTGTCATCTGCATATCTGAGGTTATTGATATTTCTCCCGGCAAACTTGATTCCAGCTTGTGCTTCATCCAGTGCTACATTTCACATGATGTACTCTGAATATAAGTTAAATAAACAGGGAGACAATATACAACTTTGACATACTCCTTTCCCAATTTGGAACCAGTCCATTGTTCCATGTACAGTTCTGTTGCTTCTTGACTTGCATACAGGTTTCTCAGGAGGTAGGTAAGGTAGTCTGGTATTCTAATCTCTTAACAATTTTCCACAGTTTGTTGTGATCCACACAGTCAAAGGCTTTAGCGTAGTCAATGAAGCAGATGTTTTTCTTGAATTCTCTTGCTTTTTCTATGATCCAAAGGATATTGGCAATTTGAACTCTGGTTCCTCTGCCTTTTGTAAATCCAGCTTGTACATCTGGAAGTTCTTGATTCACTTACTCTTGAAGCCTTGCTTGAAGTATTTTGAGCATGACCTTGCTAGCATGTGAAATGAGCACAATTGTGCAGTAGTTTGAGCATTCTTTGTCATTGCCCTTCTTTGGTATTGGAATGAAAACTGACCTTTTCCAGTCCTGTGGCCACTGCCGAGTTTTCCAAATTTGCTGGCATATTGAGTTCATCATGTCAACAGCATCATCTTTTAGGATTTGAAGTAGTTCAGCTGGAATTCCATTACTTCTCCTAACTTTGTAGTAATGCTTCCTAAGGCCCACATCCTGATAAGAAATATTAAGATTGTAATACCTTTCTCAGTTACTGTTAGGAAAAACTGACAGAATCAGTAAATGTATGAAGATTCAATTGACACAATTACCAAGGCTGGTCTAATGGGCATATATATAGGATGTACATTAACAAATGCAAAATAAACAATCTCTTGAAACATATCCAGAATGTTTATGAAGCTTGGTAGCTTAAATACAGGAAAGCTATTCTCAACATATTTTATAGAATGTATTTGAACCATATTGCTTTTTTGTCCATAAATTAAATTAGAAATCAAGAATAAGAAATTTGTTTCCACCCCAACTTTGTGGATAGAAATCACAGATAATAAAAAATATGCATCCACATTTTAAAAAATCAGCATTAAAATTACTGAAGCAAAAAAATACATGGTCACTTGTGTGATGTATGAAAAACAGTTCTTTAAAATGCACAGCCTCTACACACACATATTGAAAAAGAAGACAGGGTTTAAGTTAATTAAATAAACATTTAACTTTAGAAGTTAAACAAGAATGAACTGAAATAAAATAAATAAGAAATCAATACCCAATATTAAAATATAAAATAAACACAAAATGGAGATCTACAAACCAAATTAGTTTGTTCTAAATACTGAAAATATGATGATTCTGTGGCAAAATTGATTGAGAAAAAGAGAAGGTATGGCTAAATAATACTAGGAATGAACAAATGGAACGTACACATTCATAGTCAGAAAGTAGAATGGTGGTTGCCAGGAATGAAAGGAAGGAAATGGTGTGTTATCATTTAATGGGTGTGGGGTTGCAGTTGTATAAGATGGGAGTTTTTGAGATGAATGATGGTGATGGTAGGATAGCAGTGTGAGTGTACTTAATACCACTGAAATATACACTTTGGTAGATTTCATATTATGTGTATTTTACCTCAATTTGAAAAAATTAAATATACCAATGTCAAAAATACATAAAAATACATGGACCAATCACCCATAATAGTGATTGTCTCTAGCAGAGCAGAAGGGAATGGGACCAGGAATGGAAATATAGGTAACTTCAGTTATATCTGTAATGTTTATTTCAGCAGTAAACCAAAAAAAAGAACTGGAGAAAAAATAAAAGGAGGAATATCTATTTAGGTGGGGTAGAAATTAAATAATAAAATATGAATAACCTATGACAATATATTTTAAAATGTATAATTTCTTGAAAAAGAAAGTACTCAATAAAATAATTGATAAGCTTAATGGTACTATACCCACTAAATAAATATAACTGATAATCAAAACCTATCCTCAAAAAGAGACCAGGCTCAGAGGGTCATAAACATGTTTTATTAACATTTAAAGAATAGCTGCTTCCAAAGTTTGTATAAGTTTTTCACAATATAGAAAAATAAGGACGTCTTCTCAAATAATTTTATATTACTATTATAACTTTGATATTGAAACAAAGAAAGTAGAAGAAAAGATATTGGCAAAGGTATATTACTTAGGATTGTGCATCTTGAATATCTGCAAACCTGACCTGGAAACTTATAGATATACCATGATAGGGACTGCAAAATTGATTTCATATTGGAAAATTAATTATTATCATTCACCACAGTTAAAAGTTAAAAGAGAAAATTCTAAAATGACCTTAGAAGATTCAGAAAAGCATATACATAGCTTTTTTTGATTATTAGAACTCAGAAAAAAAATTAATAAAAATAATATGTGATAATTTTGGTATTTTCTATAAAAGAAAAAGCATAATGCCTTAAATAGTAAGCTACAAGGCCTTCCCTCATAGCTCAGTTGATAAAGAATCTGCCTGCAATGCAGGAGACCTGGGTTTGATTCCTGGATTGGGAAGATCCTCTGAAGAGGGAAATGACAGTCCACTCCAGTATTCTTGCCTGGGAAATCCCATGGACAGAAGAGCCTGGCGGGCTACAGTCCATGGGGTCGCAAGAGTCAGACACAACTTAGTGACCAAACCACCAATAAGCTACAGAAAATATATAAGAAAAACGGATAATATTATAGAGAAAAGTAAATCAAAAAAGTTTTATAAGTGCATTACTGGAGAAGAATGTTGCTACATGTGTTATAACTGCCAATTAAAATATATTTTGTAACAGAATAAACACATAAGGCTAGTTCATAAAATTAGTATTTGGCATTTTAAATCTTATTGAAATTCATATTTTAATAAGAACTTTGTGTTCAACAGGAATGTACATAATTGAACATTTAAAAAAATTATTTATATTGAAGTGTTGCTGATTAATAAAGTTGTGTTAGTTTCAAGTGTACAGCAAAATGATTCAGTTTTATATATATATACAGATATCCATTCTTTTTCAGATTATTTTCCCATATAGGTTATTACAGAATATTGAGTAGAGTTCCCTGTACTATACAGTAGATCCTTGTTAACTATCAGCTTTGTATATAATAATGTGTATATGTTAATCCCAAACTTCAAAGATAAATAGCTATCCATGACTTAACACAATAAAAAGAACTTTTAAACAAACAAGAATAACCAATTACCTAATATTGTCACCCTGCTTATTTAACTTATATGCAGAGTACATCTTGAGAAACGCTGGGCTGGAGGAAGCACAAGCTGGAGTCAAGATTGCCGGGAGAAATATCAATAACCTCAGATATGGAGATGACACCATCCTTATGGCAGAAACCGAAGAAGCACTAAAGAGCCTCCTGATGAAAGTAGAAGAGGAGAGTGTAAGAGTTGGCTTAAAGCTCAACATTTAGAAAACGAAGATCATGGCGTCCTGTCTCATCACTTCATGGCAAATAGATGGGGAAACAGCGGAAACAGTGGCTAACTTTGTTTTTCTGAGCTCCAAAATCACTGCAGATGGTGACCGCAGCCATGAAATTAAAAGACTCTCACTCCTTGGAAGGAAAGTTATGACCAATATAGACAGCTTATTCAAAAGCAGAGACAGTACTTTGTCAACAAAGATCTGTCTAGTCAAGGCTATGGTTTTTCCAGTAGTCATGTATGGATGTGAGAGTTGAACTATAAAGAAAACTGAGCACTGAAGAATTGATGCTTTGAACTGTGGTGTTGGAGAAGACTCTGAGAGTCCCTTGGACTGCAAGGAGATCCAACCAGTCCATCCTAAAGATCAGTCCTGGGTGTTCGTTGTTAGGACTGATGTTGAAGCTGAAACTCCAATACTTCGGCCACCTGATGTGAAGAGCTGACTCATTTGAAAAGACCCTGATGCTGGGAAAGATTGAGGGCAGGAGGAGAAGGGGACAACAGAGGATGAGATGGTTGGATGGCATCACCGACTCGATGGACATGGGTTTGGGTGAATTCTGGGAGTTGGTGATAGACAGGGAGGCCTGGCGTGCAGTGGTTCATGGGGCTGCAAAGAGTCGGACACGACTGAGTGACTGAACTGAATCTGATAAGGCATTTATTTAAAAACTTCTGCTAACATTATGATTAATGGAGAAATGTTAAAGACATTCCCATTAAATACAGTCAGGAACATGATATGAATTTTCAATAGCACCATTTCTATCTGACATTATTTAGGAGGGTCTAGCCAGAGCCATGAGACAAGCAGATATATAAACATACATAAACCAAAAAATAATTAAAAGGGGAAAAGACTGACTAAGAAGGAAAAACTTGCATATTACTCACTGATTATATAATTGTTTACATACAAAATTTTAAGATTTTACTAATACGGTACTAGGATTAATAAGAGAACTTGGTAATATTGCACAACATAAAACTGATGCACCAAAATAAATTACACTATATAAATGGAAACTAAGCATTAGAAGGTTACAAGTGAAAAAATATATGGCATATAAAAATCTATTCGAGAAAAACATAGCCATGTATTTATGGAGTAATAGAAAATATGTTTGAAAGATGTTAATAGAAACAAAAGGGAGAGATATAGTGAATTCATGTAAGGGGGAAAAGCTAATTTTGTATTAATTCCTGCTAAAGTGATCTATAAATTCTAACAAATTTCAATAAAAAATCTCAATACGTATCTCAATGGAAACAGACAGGCTGATCCTAAAATTTTTAATGAAGAAAATTGGGATCAATAAAATTCAGGACAAATTTGAAGGGGAAAAAATCATGACTGTCACCTGTTATACTTGATACCAAGGTAGTTATAGAACCATTAATTAAGCCAACCAGCATTGACATGACTGCAGCCCACCAGGCCCCTCGTCCATGGGATTTTCCAGGCAAGAGTACTGGAGTGGGTTGCCATTGCCTTCTCTGTGAAATCAATAAAGGGCATAGAAATACATTCATATTTAGACAGAAACTTGATGTTTGACAGAGGCATAATTTCAGGATAGGGAAAATGTGAATTGTTCAACAAATTAGATTGCTCTTTGAATCAAGTGACTGAAATGTAAACCCAAGCTACTTTTACTGTCACTTCAGCTCAGTTCAGTTGCTCAGTCACGTCCAACTCTTTGCGACCCCATGAACCGCAGCACGCCAGGCCTCCCTGTCCATCACCAACTCCTAGAGTCCGTACACTGTTCATTTCACTGGGGTTCACAAAATGGGGAGGTTTATAGAACATCAGAGGGGTAAATATCTGCACCAATATCTTGGAAGTGTGCAACATGGGCAGTGAGAGCTGTCTGCCCAGAGGTCAGCACTAAGGCGGTGCATTGTCTACAGCTACTACCAGAACAATAATAAAACTGACAAAATATTGCTTTCTCTTTTATTATTACTGAGAACAAGCAATGCTAACAAAAAGTTCAGTGATAAAATGCGTCTTCCCTGAAAACATCCTTCATAAGTTCTAAATATTTGCAGCAGTTATTGTTTTACTTTAATAATAAATATACTTTAAGCTTCACTTTAGTTAATTTTTCTTATTTATTTACTATAAACATTTATTCTTTTATAGACATTGTGCATGTGTGCTAAGTCATGTCAGTCATGTCCAGCTCTTTGTGACCCTATGGACTGTGGTCACCAGGCTCCTCTGTCTGTGGGATTCTCCAGGCAAGAATACTGGAGTGGTTGCCAGGCCCTCCTCCAGGGGATCGAACCTAGGGATCGAACGCACGTCTCTTAGTCTCTTACCTGAGCTGCATTGGCAGGTGGATTCTTTACCACTAGCACCATCTGGAAAACCCGATAGACATCGTACTGTATTCTAAAATAATGTGACATTTACTTTGGAGAACTCCTGTTGTGGACTCACCGACATATTTACTTTAAAACAATTGTGCGATGGTGCAGAATCTTGATGTTCTCTTCCATCAGATTTGTGTCTCCAACCTCTGTTGAGTGCACACTACAATTTGAACAGTAGGTTAGAAACAAATGATGATGGCATCCTGATTGTAAAACTAAGAAATAGAACGTGAGTTATTCCAGTTGTCACTTTATGTGATCACTTGATAATCTTGTTTATGTTTTAAATTTAAAATAGTCAAGTAGAGGATAGCCATTCACAACCCATCCATCATGGTGACCTTTCCTCCTAAGACCAGACAAGTCTGATTTTCATCAAAATGCAGATTATCACTACAAATTGATTGGCATTGGTAGGCAAAACACAAATAATTAGCCATCTCATTTTTAGGTCTTTTTCTCCACTTTTTTTTTTCCTATTGAAATGTAATTAACATAGAACATTATATTTGTTTCAGGTATAAAGCAATGATTTAATATATGCATCATATATACTACAAAATGATCAACACAGTAAGTCCACCATCTATCACCATACATAGTTTTTTTCTTGTGATGAGAACCTTAAAGATTTAGTCTCTTCGTTACTCAGAGTCTTTTCTAATTTTAAAATTCTGTATTTTTATTTTTATTTATTTTATTTTTAATTTTTTTATTATTATTATTTTTACTTTACAATATTGTATTAGTTGTGCCATACATCAACATGTATCCGCCATGGGTGTACACGTGTTCCCCGTCCTGAACCCCCCTGCCACCTCCCTCCCCATACCATCCCTCGGATCAAGATCATTTTTAAATATTTTAGCTATTCATCTGCAAGAAGGAAAATCTGGACCAAATGGCTTTTCAACATTTTTTTCTTGCAATTCTGGAATTTTAATTTATTGCTACATAGTACCTAACATCCTCAATATTTAGTACAATGGTGTTTACAAATACAGTCATCTGAAATTGTATACATCCACACGTGGGTCATCTACAAATCTTAGGATGGCAGAAAGATTGTGTGTGAGGATAGCAACAACTGTTACCTCATGAATGGGGAAAAAAGTTTTATATTTTATCTTTTTTGTTAAACAACAAGTCAGAGAAGGAAGAAGTGTATAATCTAGGAGCTGGTTTATTCCTTTTCATAAGGAAACATGGCCTGCGGCCATAAAGACCTCCCCTGGAGACTCACAGTGCCCTAATGTGAGACTTGTTTATTCTGGGGCATATTTTATCATTTTAGCCCTGGAGTTATTTGAGCTTCTAAAAGCATGTAGGTAGTAAGTGGTTTGGGGTGCCAGGAAAGTAATTGGATTAATGCACTTCTATCTCAGATTACTGGCAAGTTAGACTGTGGTATGTGGCTTTTAATGTTATTTTGAACGTGGTATAACACAAACAGCTACTTCTGTGACGTTATCATGCTCCCACATCAAACCCTTCCACCAGACCCCTTCCTTACCTTGTCACACCCCAGAATTACCCAGTGGTGTGGTGTGCATCCTTTTCTCCTTCCAGGTTACTGGCTTCTGCTTCCAGCCACCCACTTCTTCCCAGATTCTTGCTGCAATGAAACAAGCAAACAAACAAACGAAAATATTTCCAATTATATCAAAGCCTCATCAGTTGCAATTTCAGTCAATAGAAACATGACGTGGGGTTGCAAAGAGTCAGACACGACTGAGCGACTGAAATGAACTGAATAATTCAATCATGATTTGACAGCAGGACATCTCTTCGGCCTCTGTAAAGAGATGTTAGGAAGAAGCATGGAGTAAGACATCATCTGACACATTTAACCAACTCAAGAAAAGGAGGGATCTTTGGCTTCCTTGGTGACTCAGTTGATAAGGAACCTGCCTCCAATGCAGGAAACCCAAGTTTAATCCCTGGCTGAGGAAGATCCTCTAGAGAAGGAAATGGCTGGCCACTCAGAATTTTTGCCTGGAAAATCCCATGGACAGAGGAGCCTGGTGGGCTACAGTCCATGGGGTCTCAAAGGGCCTTGCTCTACCACTTAAATTCTGTTTGATTCTGGGAAATCTAACATTTGAGGATTCAGCTACTTCACAGCATTATAATCAAATAAGTAAACATGAATATATTTTGCATATTAATAAGTATTTTATAAATGTAAGTTTTCATTGATTTACGCCCTACTTAATCATAACTAATTACTGTGTGAACCAGTATTACAATTATAATTCTTTCAGAATCTTCTAAAATATAGAATTTTAAAATTTAAAATGGCTTTCCCGCAGTTAATTCCCAAACACAAAGATGTGATTATAACAAATAAAATATCTTGCAAATTGTCTGTGCTAAGGTTAATGTTTGATTTACAGCAGCAATACGTGAACTGTGAACTTCCAGATGTTCAAACTGGCTTTAGAAAAGGCAGAGGAACCAGAGATCAAATTGCCAACATCTGCTGGATCATGGAAAAAGCAAGAGAGTTCCAGAAAAACATCTATTTCTGCTTTATTGACTATGCCAAAGCCTTTGACTGTGTGGATCACAAGAAACTGTGGAAAATTCTGAAAGAGATGGGAATACCAGACCACCTGACCTGCCTCTTGAGAAACCTATATGCGGGTCAGGAAGCAACAGTTAGAACTGGACATGGAACAACAGACTGGTTCCAAATAGGAAAAGGAGTACGTCAAAACCGTATATTGTCACCCTGCTTATTTAACTTATATGCAGAGTAAGTACATCATGAGAAATGCTGGACTGGAAGAGACACAGGCTGGAATCAAGATTGCCGGGAGAAATATCAATCACCTCAGATATGCAGATGACACCCACCCTTATGGCAGAAAGTGAAGAGGAACTAAAAAGCCTCTTGATGAAAGTGAAAGAGGAGAGTGAAAAAGTTGGCTTAAAGCTCAACATTCAGAAAACTAAGATCATGGCATCTGGTCCTATCACTTCATGGGAAATACATGGGAAAACAGTGGAAACAGTGTCAGACTTTATTTTTGGGGGCTCCAAAATCACTGCAGATGGTGACTGCAACCATGAAATTAAAAGACACTGACTCCTTGGAAGGAAAGTTATGACCAACCTAGATAGCATATTCAAAAGCAGAGACATTACTTTGCCAACAAAGGTCCGTCTAGTCAAGGCTATGGTTTTTCCAGTAGTCATGTGTGGATGTTAGAGTTGGACTGTGAAGAAAGCGAGAGCCGAAGAATTGATGCTTTTGAACTGTGGTGTTGGAGAAGACTCTTGAGAGTCCCTTGGACTGCAAGGAGATCCAACCAGTCCATTCTAAAGGAGATCATCCCTGGGTGTTGTTTGGAAGGAATGATGCTAAAGCTGAAACTCCAGTACTTTGGCCACCTCATGCGAAGAGCTGACTCATTGGAAAAGACTCTGATGCTGGGAGGGATTTGGGGCAGGAGGAGAAGGGGACGACAGAGGATGAGATGGCTGGATGGCATCACTGACTCAATGGACATGAGTATGAGTGAACTCCGGGAGATGGTGATGGACAGGGAGGCCTGGCGTGCTGCGATTCATGGGGTTGCAAAGAGTCAGACACGACTGAGCAACTGAACTGAACTGAAGGCTTTGAATGCATAAAGTAATTATGTCTGTGAATTTTTTTGGTCAAATGACCTGTCATTTCAATATTAGTTTGTGAATTTAAAAGCCAGATATAGCTAGACTTTCATATGTAGAAGTGAACATTGTGAATCTAGGTTGGTATTGGGTGGAAATTTTACTTGATGTGGGTTCTGATAAATATATTGATATGGATTTACTGTCCCCCTTTTTCTGACTGCCATTTTTATGAGGGAAGGTACTGCTTTGATCTTTACAGCCCATTCAGTCAACTTCTCAGAAGCTTCCAAGTGACTCTCCTAGGGAATTCAGTTACTCTAAGAGATTCTTGCCACTGTAACTTGAAGGGCAAAGAATTCTTTCTAACAACATTTTCCTTACTTTCAGTAGAGGCATATTCTCATTCATTCTAAAAGTCTGGAAAGCAATCAGAAAAGGGACATTGCTGAATCCTGAATCTGCAGCTGTGTAAAGGAGCCAATGATTGTTATATTAGATGTTCATTCATTCATATATTCATTTGTTTTCCTTTATTATCACTGGACAAATATTTACTGTGTTAGGTCTTTGTTTCTAAGAGCTGAGAATATAGAGAACAATATGGATAGTGTACCCTCTCTCTTGGAAATTTTCATAGTATGTTATATAAAACAGGAGCTTCCCAGGTGGCACAGTGGTAACGAATCTGCCGGCCAAAGCAGGAGCCACAAGAGATGTATCTTTAATCCCTGGGTCAGGAAGATGCCCTGGAGAAGGAATAGCAACCCGCTCCAGTATTCTTGCCTGGAAAATTTCATGGTGAGAGGGGCCTGGTGAGCTACAGTCCATGAGTCACAAAAAGTCATACGTGAATGAAAACATACAAAACAGACCTTAAGCAAACGATAATTAAAAGTGACTCAAAATTATTAAAAAATAAGTTTAAAGTATTATTTTAAGACAACTATATTTAAGCTGATCCACCCTGTTCAATAAGGAGCAATTCACTGAAAGTCCTCACTTAGTATTCAGTTTCTTCCATATTTGAGTGGTAAAGAATCTGCCTGCAATGTGGGAGACCTGGGTTTGATCCTTGGGTTGGGAAGATCCCTGGAAGAAGGGAACTACTACCCCCTCTAGTATTCTGACCTGGAGAATTCCATGGAGTGTATAGTCCATGGGGGCGTCACAAAGAGTTGGACACCACTGAACAAATTTCACTCACTAGGAGGATTTGGTAAACAGAAGATACATATAAGAAAAAACTAGTTTTATTTAGGAAAGTCTTGAGAAATGTAGATATTACATTATCATTTCACCAGGTAATACTTTAATTTGTTCCTGATGGATAAATATGCCTTTTGTTAAAACAACAACAACAAAACCTGCAAAAAGACTTCCCACACTGCTTGGGTGAAATATACATCCTTACTGTTCTTGTTAAATTGATGTTCTAATAATGTCTTAACACCTTTATTTGACCCCCAGTGATCAAAGGCCTGTAACTCTAGAAAGCAGCAGTGTCCAGGTAATCCAGTCAAACGATAGTGATGCTGTGAGGAGGAAATGAATGGCTTTTTTGACTGAATTTCTTACTCTTTGGAAGTTGGCTATGGTGTCAGATCACAGTCCATCTTAAGGAAGAGGCCAAAGTCTTATCTTATCAAGACCCAACTTCCTGGAATTTTCACTTATCTTTTTTTTTCTTAATCTTATAAATATATTATATGTACCAAAAATGCATTATAATATATACATTTTAAATAATAATATTAAAATTACCCCCTGTGCTGTCACCATCCAGGTTAAGAAAACATTTATAGTAATTTAAAAAACTCACTCTGTGACCCTCCAATGTGGCTCTCCCCCATCCCCTTCCCCATGAATAATGAGTGTTCTGCCTTTTCCGATAATCCTTTCTTTGCTTTTTTTAAAAAAATGCTTTTACTGGCTAGGTATGCATCTTTCATAAATATTATTTACACTCCTGCTTATAATAATTTTATAAATAGAATCACATCAAACATGTTCTTTCATTCCATGTGTCTTTCATTTAATATTATACGTATGATTTATCCATGTTTAGGTATATAGCTATAATTGTCCTTTAAAAAAATACCACAAATTATCCATTCTCTTATTGATGCTTATTTGTGATGTTTATTGTTTTTGACAATTACTCATAATGATGTTACAAACATTCTTGCCAGGAATGGAATTGCTGGTAGCTAGGAATGTATGTGTATAAATTTACTAAACAATTTCAAGTCATTTTCCAAAATGGATAAAGTATTGGTATAATTCATGGTCTCAAGTATAATTCATATTCTCACCAGTGGTAGGTGAGAGTTTCCATCTATCCCAACACTTGGTATTGTAAGATATTCATATTTTTGCCAACTTGAAGGGTATGCCATAGCCTATATTTGTGGATTTAGTTTTCATTTTTCAGGGTATAATGATGTTAAGCCTTTCTTTGTGTATTTACTTGTCATTAAAATGTCCTCCTTTGTGAAATATTGTTTCAGTTCTTCTGCCTACTTTTCCATCAGTTTGCTTATCTCATTGATTCATAGTCCTTTGTCTATTTTGGATAGTAGTGATTTTTTGGATATATTTTAGAACATTTTCTGCTTTGTAGCTTGTATTCTCATCCTTTTAATATCTCTTGATGAGCACAATTTCTTAAATTTATAATAATGTTTGTAATATTTCTACATGGCTTATGTTTTTACATCTGCTTTAAAAAATATTTTCCCTGCTGTGAATTATGAAAATACTATCCTATATTATATTTTAAAATTTTCATACCTTTGTCCTTTATGATTGCATTTATTTCATCCAGATTTGATGTTTTTGTATAGTGTGAGTTTTCAAAGTGGATACTCAATTGTGCCAATACAATTTGCTAAAGTCCATCCTTATAACAGTTGCTCTGCTATAGTATCTGTCATAAAACAAGGGTCCAGATACATGAAACCTACGTCTGACTAATCTGTTATGATGGGGGCTTCCCAGGTGGTGCTAGTGGTAAAGAACCTGCCTGCCAATGTAGAAGACATAAGAGGCGTGGGTTTGATCCTGGGTTGGGAAGATCCCTAGAGGAGGAAATGGCAACCTGCTCCAGTATTCTTGTCTGAAAAATCCCATGGACAGAGGGGAGTCTGGTGGGTTATAGCCCTTGAGGTCTCAAAGATTCAGAGTTAGACATGACTGAGCACACACACATAACATGTCTTGATATCTGGTACAACAGGGCTCACAATTTCTTCTTTAAACTGTCTTGTTTATTCCCAGCACTGTATACTTCTGTAACAATTTTAACTTAGTTTCACAAGTTTCTCAAAGACTACAGTTGGCATTTTAATTGAAGTTGTCATATGCTTAGGGAGACAACATCTCTACAATTTTAATTCTAAACTCATGAATTAAATCCTGTATATTATCACCCCTGCTTACTTAGCTTCTATGCAGAGTACATCATGAGAAATTCTGGGCTGGAGGAAGCACAAGCTAGAATCAAGATTGCCAGGAGAAATATCAATAACCTCAGATATGCAGATGACACCACCCTTATGGCAGAAAGTGAAGAACTAAAGAGCCTCTTGATGAAAGTGAAAGAGGAGAGTGAAAAAAAGTTGACTTAAAGCTCAACATTCAGAAAACTAAGATCATGGCATCCGGTCTCATCACTTCATGGCAAATAGATGGGGAAACAGTGGATGACTTTATTTTTCTGGGCTCCAAAATCACTACAGATTGTGACTGCAGCCATGAAATTAAAAGACATTTACTCCTTGGAAGGAAAGTTATGACCAACCTAGACAGCATATTAAAATGCAGAGACATTACTTTGTCAACAAAGGTCCGTGTAGTCAAGGCTATGGTTTTCCAGTAGTCATGTATGGATGTGAGAGTTGGACTATAAAAGCTGCTGATTGGGAATAATTGATGCTTTTGAACTGTGGTGCTGGAGAAGACTCTTGAGAGTCCCTTGGACTGCAAGGAGATCCAACCAGTCCATTCTAAAGGAGATCAGTCCTGGGTGTTCATTGTTAGAACTGATGCTGAAGCTGAAACTCCAAAACTTTGACCACCTGATGCGAAGAGCTGACTCATTGGAAAAGACTCTGATGCTGGAAAAAGATTGAGGCAGTAGGAGAAGGGATGACAGAGGATGAGATGGTTGGATGGTGTATTCAGTTACTCTAAGAGATTCTGCCACTGTAACTTGAAGGGCAAAAATTCTTTCTAACAACATTTTCCTTACTTTCAGTAGAGGCATATTCTCATTCATTCTAAAAGTCTGAAAGCAATCAGAAAAGGGACATTGCTGAATCCTGAATCTGCAGCTGTGTAAAGGAGCCAATGATTGTTATATTAGATGTTCATTCATTCATATATTCATTTGTTTTCCTTTATTATCACTGGACAAATATTTACTGTGTTAAGTCTTTGTTTCTAAGAGCTGAGAATATAGAGAACAATATGGATAGTGTACCTCTCTCTTGAAATTTTCATAGTATGTTATATAAAACAGGAGCTTCCCAGATGGCACAGTGGTAATTAATCTGCCGCCAAAGCAGGAGCCACAAGAGATGTATCTTTAATCCCTGGGTCAGGAAGATGCCCTGAGAAGGAATAGCAACATTTCCAGTATTCTTGCCTGGAAAATTTCATGGTGAGAGGGCCTGTGAGCTACAGTCCATGAGTCACAAAAAGTCATACGTGAATGAAAACATACAAAACAGACTTAAACAAACGATAATTAAAAGTGACTCAAAATTATTAAAAAATAAGTTTAAAGTATTATTTTAAGACAACTATATTTGCTGATCCACCCCTGTTCAATAAGGAGCAATTCACTGAAAGTCCTCACTTAGTATTCAGTTTCTTCCATATTTGAGTGGTAAAAGAATCTGCCTGCAAATGTGGGAGACCTGGGTTTGATCCTTGGGTTGGGAAGATCCTGGAAGAAGGGAACTACTACCTCTAGTATTCTGACCTGGAGAATTCCATGGAGTGTATAGTCCATGGGGGCGCCACAAAGAGTTGGACACCACTGAACAAATTTCACTCACTAGGAGGATTTGGTAAACAGAAGATACATATAAGAAAAAAACTAGTTTTATTTAGGAAAGTCTTGAGAAATGTAGATATTACATTATCATTTTCACCAGGTAATACTTTAATTTGTTTTCCAGATCAAATCCATCTTAAGGAAAAGAGTCTTATTTCAAGACCCAACGTCGAGGGAAAGTAAATTCCACAAAACAACAAATTCATCAAAATGCCGGCAGAGGACATCAGGCAACCCAGAAAAACCCAACTCTTGAAAGGAGGTAGGAAAAAATATTAAAGACAACAAAAAAAGAGACAAAGAGGGAGGGACGGAGTTCCGTCCCGGGAAGGGAGTCTTAAAAAGAGAGAAGTTTCCAAACACCAGGAAACCTTCTCACTGCCGAATCTGTTTGAGCTTTGGAAGCACAGAGGGCAACATAACAGGAGAAAAAATAAATAAACAATTAAAACTTTGAGATTGCAAGCCCTACGGTAACTCCTCCAGCGGAGAAGCAGCGCAGACGCCTGCATCCGCCATTAGCAAGCCGGGGCTGGGCAGGGGGAGGCGGCGTGGGCTGCATCACTGAGAGTAAGAATCTGGCCTGAATACCTGAGCACTATCTGAGCGAAATAATTTGGGCTAGCAAACCAGACTGTGGGATATCTACACACGAAAAGCCAGCCCTAACCTAAGACACCGCCAGCCCTGCACGGAACAAAGGACTAAACAGAGATAGCCGGCTGCAAACCTTCCTCCGGTGACAGGCAGCCAGAGCCGGAAGGGGGCAATCTCAGCCCCAGAGAGACATTATCTATAAAACTGGCTTCTTTGCTAACTAAAACTTATTGGGGGTCTGGACGGTCAACATCTGCCTGAGAAGGTGCGCCGGTTTTACACCCAGATAACCAAGTGGTGGGGAGGCGATAAGTCGCAGCATTGGCGCTCGCCAAACACCTCATCACCTGAGCTGCTCGGACCTGGGAAGAGCACAAAACGCAGCCCCAACTGAGTCTGCGCCTCTGAGGACTACCTGAGTGCCTGAACCTGAGCGGCTCGGACCTGGGAGGTGCATGCAACCCAGGGCCAGTCTCGGATTGTTCTGCGGAACAACCCAGAGCCTGAGCAGTGTGGGCAGGAGGCTACACGCGCAGCGCCCGAAATGGGGCAGACCCAGTGTGGCTGAGGCACTGCGAAAGACGCCAGTGTCATTTGTTTGCAGCATCCCTCCCTCCCTCCCCATATAGCGACTGAACAAAGAGAAGAAATACAGCTCCACCCACCAGAACACGACACAAGCTTCCCTAACCAGGAAACCTTGACAAGCCACCTCTACATACCCACACACAGCGAAACATACAGTAAAGAAACGCACAAACAGAATAAAGGACTCCCAAACTCCACAAACAAGATGCCAGAATACAGATAAAAGGACTCCCAAACTCAGATAAAAAATTCCAAATAATGATTAAATCCAAAATAGCCTGAAGACACAGATTGAGAAGATAGCATTAGATGAAAAGTCCAAGAAACCTAGAGAGTCCTAAACAGGATAAACCCAAGGAGAAACACCTAGAAGAAATAAAAAAGACATATATTAATCAAATTAACAAAGATCAAACACAAAGAACAAATATTAAAGCAGCAAGGGAAAACAAAAATAACAGGACACAAGGGAATTCTATAAGGAATAACAAAAGAAAGCTGATCTTTCAATAGAAACTCTTCAAGCCAGGAGGGAAATGGCAAGACATACTTAAAATGATGAAAGAAAATTAAACCTACAGCCCAGATTATTGTACTCCAGCAAGGAAATGTTAATTGCCCAAACCAAAAAGCCCCCAACCAAAAAACAGGAATGGATACAAAAACAAGACCCTTACATATGTTGTCTACAATCAAAACAGGGGACACAAAAGATGAAGTGAAGGGCTGGAAAAAGATTTTATGCAAATTGGGACCAAAAAGAGCAGGAGTCACAATATCAGATAAATTAGACTTTAAAACAAAGGCTGTGAAAAGAGACAAAGAAGGTCACTACATAATGATCAAAGGATCAATCCAAGAAGAAGATATAACAATTATAAATACATATCCACCCAACAGGGGAGCACCGCATGTATGTAAGACAAATCCTAACAAGTATGAAAGGAGAAATTAACAATAACACAATAATAGTGGGAGACTTTAATACCCCACTCACACTTATGGATAGATCAACTAAACAGAAAATTAACAAAAAAAAAAAAAAAAAAACATGTATCTATAAAGCTCACTAAAGCAAAGCACAGTAAAATGAGGTATGGCAATAAAAGGCATTAAATTTATCAAATAAAAAATAAATAAAGTGCTGAAAAATTAAAGCTGTCAATTCTGTAATAGATATTCATTGAAAGTATCTTTTGAAATGGGAGTGAAAACACCTTCTGAGAAATGAAAGCTAGGAAGCATGCACGAGCTATAAAAAATGATAAAGTCCTAACATTATATTGTGAAATTTTTCAGAAAAAAAAAAAAAAAAAAGAATATGGTATGACATAGTTCTGTCTTAGATATTATGCAAGTGGGATGAATACTGAAAATAACTAAAGTACCTCATGGTAAAAAATAAAAATAAAAATAAAAAAAATAAAGACAGAGATAAACTATAAAAAAAAAAAAATTTCTACTAAATTAAAAGTTTTTCTTTCAAAGTTGTGGAAAATTGCAATGTTGTGGTTAAAATAGACCAAGTCAAAAAAATTAAAAAAAAATAAAATAAAAAAAAAAAAAAAAGACCCAACTTCCTGAATTTTCACTTATCTTTTTTTCTTAATCTTATAAATATATTATATGTACCAAAAATGCATTATAATATATACATTTTAAATAATAATATTAAAATTACCCCCTGTGCTGTCACCATCCAGGTTAAGAAAACATTTATAGTAATTTAAAAAACTCACTCTGTGACCCTCAATGTGGCTCTCCCCATCCCATTCCCCATGAATAATGAGTGTTCTGCCTTTTCCGATAATCCTTTCTTTGCTTTTTTAAAAAATGCTTTTACTGGCTAGGTATGCATCTTTCATAAATATTATTTACACTCCTGCTTATAATAATTTTATAAATAGAATCACATCAAACATGTTCTTTCATTCCATGTGTCTTTCATTTAATATTATACGTATGATTTATCCATGTTTAGGTATATAGCTATAATTGTCCTTTAAAAAAATACCACAAATTATCCATTCTCTTATTGATGCTTATTTGTGATGTTTATTGTTTTTGACAATTACTCATAATGATGTTACAAACATTCTTGCCAGGAATGGAATTGCTGGTAGCTAGGAATATATGTGTATAAATTTACTAAACAATTTCAAGTCATTTTCCAAAATGGATAAAGTATTGGTATAATTCATGGTCTCAAGTATAATTCATATTCTCACCAGTGGTAGGTGAGAGTTTCCATCTATCCCAACACTTGGTATTGTAAGATATTCATATTTTTGCCAACTTGAAGGGTATGCCATAGCCTATATTTGTGGATTTAGTTTTCATTTTTCAGGTATAATGATGTTAAGCCTTTCTTTGTGTATTTACTTGTCATTAAAATGTCCTCCTTTGTGAAATATTGTTTCAGTTCTTCTGCCTACTTTTCCATCAGTTTGCTTATCTCATTGATTCATAGTCCTTTGTCTATTTTGGATAGTAGTGATTTTTTGGATATATTTTAGAACATTTTCTGCTTTGTAGCTTGTATTCTCATCCTTTTAATATCTCTTGATGAGCACAATTTCTTAAATTTATAATAATGTTTGTAATATTTCTACATGGCTTATGTTTCTTACATCTGCTTTAAAAATATTTTCCCTGCTGTGAATTATGAAAATACTATCCTATATTATATTTTAAAATTTTCATACCTTTGTCCTTTATGATTGCATTTATTTCATCCAGATTTGATGTTTTTGTATAGTGTGAGTTTTCAAAGTGGATACTCAATTGTGCCAATACAATTTGCTAAAAGTCCATCCTTATAACAGTTGCTCTGCTATAGTATCTGTCATAAAACAAGGGTCCAGATACATGAAACCTACGTCTGACTAATCTGTTATGATGGGGCTTCCCAGGTGGTGCTAGTGGTAAAGAACCTGCCTGCCAATGTAGAAGACATAAGAGACGTGGGTTTGATCCCTGGGTTGGGAAGATCCCCTAGAGGAGGAAATGGCAACCTGCTCCAGTATTCTTGTCTGAAAAATCCCATGGACAGAGGAGTCTGGTGGGTTATAGCCCTTGAGGTCTCAAAGATTCAGAGTTAGACATGACTGAGCACACACACATAACATGTCTTGATATCTGGTACAACAGGGCTCACAATTTCTTCTTTAAACTGTCTTGTTTATTCCCAGCACTGTATACTTCTGTAACAATTTTAACTTAGTTTCACAAGTTTCTCAAAGACTACAGTTGGCATTTTAATTGAAGTTGTCATATGCTTAGGGGAGACAACATCTCTACAATTTTAATTCTAAACTCATGAATTAAATCCTGTATATTATCACCCTGCTTACTTAGCTTCTATGCAGAGTACATCATGAGAAATTCTGGGCTGGAGGAAGCACAAGCTAGAATCAAGATTGCCAGGAGAAATATCAATAACCTCAGATATGCAGATGACACCACCCTTATGGCAGAAAGTGAAGAACTAAAGAGCCTCTTGATGAAAGTGAAAGAGGAGAGTGAAAAAGTTGGCTTAAAGCTCAACATTCAGAAAACTAAGATCATGGCATCCGGTCTCATCACTTCATGGCAAATAGATGGGGAAACAGTGGATGACTTTATTTTTCTGGGCTCCAAAATCACTACAGATTGTGACTGCAGCCATGAAATTAAAAGACATTTACTCCTTGGAAGGAAAGTTATGACCAACCTAGACAGCATATTAAAATGCAGAGACATTACTTTGTCAACAAAGGTCCGTGTAGTCAAGGCTATGGTTTTTCCAGTAGTCATGTATGGATGTGAGAGTTGGACTATAAAGAAAGCTGAGCGCCGAATAATTGATGCTTTTGAACTGTGGTGCTGGAGAAGACTCTTGAGAGTCCCTTGGACTGCAAGGAGATCCAACCAGTCCATTCTAAAGGAGATCAGTCCTGGGTGTTCATTGTTAGAACTGATGCTGAAGCTGAAACTCCAAAACTTTGACCACCTGATGCGAAGAGCTGACTCATTGGAAAAGACTCTGATGCTGGGAAAGATTGAGGGCAGTAGGAGAAGGGGATGACAGAGGATGAGATGGTTGGATGGTGTCACCAACTCAATGGACATGGGTTTGGGTGGACTCCGTGAGTTGGTGATGGACAGGGAGGCCTGGTATGCTGCGGTTCATGGGGTCACAAAGAGTCAGACACGACTGAGCAACTGAACTGAACTGAACTGAACTGACTTCAATACTATCCTTGAGGAGCTTGGATAAAACTGGAATTATCTGATCTTTGAATATTTGATGGAATTCTTTCATGAAGCTACATGGGCCAGGAGTTTGTAGAAAGAAAAAATTTTTTGATGAGTAATTTTATTTCTTTTATAGTTCTAAAGTTTTAGACTTTCTATTTGTCAATTTGCTTTGCTTTTGCAAGTTATTAATTTGTGTATTTTATCTAAATTTTCAAATGAATGCTATCCTTTATTCACATTATCCTTTATTGTCTCTTTAATGCCTATAGCACTTTTCATTTTAATACCTATTGTGCTTACACTATGGAATAAATTTTGCTAAAGTTTTGTAGCCTTATTAATCTTTCAAAGAACTAAATCTTGGTTAGTATTAACTAGTAAGCTCTGAACTTTATCTGTGCTTTCTATTTGGTTTATTTTAACTCTTATTAAAAATATTCTTCCATCTGCTATATTTGGAGTTATGTTGCTATTTTTCTCAGAACTTCAGATGGTTTATTAACTCATTTAGTCTTTATTTTTCTAATATATAAGTTAGGGTTAGAATTTGCCCTCAGAATTGCTTTACTTGCCTCTCCTAAGTTTGCTATGTTCAGTTCAGTTCAGTCGCTCAGTCGTGTCCGACTCTTTTGCTTGCGACCCCATGAACCGCAGCACGCCAGGCCTCCCTGTCCATCACCAACTCCCGGAGTTCACTCAAACTCACGTCCATCGAGTCAGTGATGCCATCCAGCCATCTCATCCTCTGTCGTCCCCTTTTCCTCCTGCCCCCAATCCCTCCCAGCATCAGAGTCTTTTCTAATGAGTCAACTCTTCGCATGAGGTGGCCAAAGTACTGGAGTTTCAGCTTTAGCATCATTCCTTCCAAAGAAATCCCAGGGCTGATCTCCTTTAGAATGGACTGGTTGGATCTCCTTGCAGTCCAAGGGACTCCTAACAGTCTTTTCCAACACCACAGTTCAAAAGCATCAATTCCTCGGCGATCAGCCTTCTTCACAGTCCAACTCTCACATCCATACATAACCACTGGAAAAACCATAGCCTTGACTAGACGGACCTTTGTTGGCAAAGTAATGTCTCTGCTTTTGAATATGCTATCTAATTACAGTACAGAAGATTTTAATGTTCTGTCATGATTTCATAGTTTGCTGTAGATATTTTAGTCTAGATACTCTATCATTTACTTTAGATAAATGTGGATTTCTTTGAAGTTTATTTTTTTCTTTATGTATTTTTAGCTTTGCTTTCAGCCATACAGTTTTAATTTCATATCTTACCACTTAACCAAAATGTTAATGATTCAAAAATGACCTTTTTAATCTGCAGTTGTTGTTTGACCTAAAGTCTATTTTAATAAATACAGTCATATCATCTTTTCTTTGGTTAGAACTTGAATGATAATTTTTTCATACTTTTACTTTCAACTTGACCACTTATTTTATATCCAATCAATGAACCTCTAATCACTAAGCAACAGGATGGAGAAAGCTTAGAACTGACTTGTCATGACCTTCAAGTTCTTTTTGGACTTTTTATAAGGATATTTTTCGGCATGTGAGAAAATGTAAAATAATATCACACACATCTGTCAAGTACCCTTCAGGTACCTAGCTTTATCAAATCTTAGATGCTTTACCATCTGAGCCACCAGAGTTTGGCCTTAGTCATATGAGCGTCATTTATTTCACTTCACTGTAAACTTCTTATTAAAGTGAAATACACATATTTAGCAAAATATGAAGTCATTAAGGTAAGTAGGATTTCTTTATATCTATGGCAAAATATGAAATCATTAAGGTACAACTAGATAAAGTTTCACAAAGTGAAGAGGGAAGTTCTTTTTATAAAATGTCACATCACACAGCAGGCTTGTGGGATCTTAGATCCCTGATTAAGGATCGAGTCCATGCCCTCTTACCATGTAAGTGGAGTCTTAACCACTGGACTGCCAGGGAAGTCCTCACAGAGTGAATATAGTACACATCAAGACAGAGAGAATCAACCGCGAAGCAGAATTTGTTATCTTCAAGATACCTCTTGGTCACTACTTTTGTCTTTCTCTCAACACTAACAATTATCCTGACTTCGAACAGTATAAATTTCTTTTTCCTATTTTTGTGCTTTATGAATAGAATCATATCACACATGTCCTCTTTACATCTACCTTTCCTGGAATTTATCCACATTGTCACATTTTTCAAGGGTTTAATTCATTGATGCTTTATATTTTATCAGTCTACCTATTCTACTATCAAAGGATAAATCTGGATTGCTTTCAGTTTGGAGCTATGATGGGTAATGCTGTTTTATCATTCCTGTATCTGCCTTTTGGCATATTTTTTTTGGCTATGTAACTGGGAGTAGACCACTAGATCGTAGGGTATACATAGCTTCATCTCTTATAGACACTCCTTACTATTTTCCAAAATGGCTGTGTTAATTTTAATACCCAGTGGTAAAGTGTTTGTGCAGTTTTTTTACTTTGGTTATGTTCTGTAATTTTCTTTTTCTTTTTTTTTTTTCCTGTTTAATCTTTCAATGCTATGTACTCTGAGCAGAGGTGAAGAGGAGCAATGTGAACAACTTGAGGTGATCCAGGAAGGCTCTTTTTCAGAGGGTGATGCTGATTATTTCATCTCCATGTGCACCACAGAAAATAGAAAAAAGAAGAAATAGAGTTGGGCTTCTTCCACAATTCAGGATGATATTGGACTAAACTCCTGTACCGAAGACTCAAGGGGTTAACAACACAGAACACTTCCTTCTCTGAAAGGTTAACAAAAAGTAAAGTAAGTACCACGTTTCATCTGTTCTATGTGTGTTTTTCTGGATTTTAACACCTCTGAAATGGCATGGAATTAAAATTGATGGTCTCTGATGACTTGGAAGGAATGATGCTGAAGCTGAAACTCCAGTACTTTGGCCACCTCCTGCGAAGAGTTGACTCATTGGAAAAGACTCTGATGCTGGGAGGGATTGGGGGCAGGAGGAGAAGGGGACGACAGAGGATGAGATGGCTGGATGGCATCACTGACTCGATGGATGTGAGTCTGAGTGAACTCCGGGAGTTGGTGATGGACAGGGAGGCCTGGCATGCTGCGATTCATGGGGTCACAAAGAGTTGGACACGACTGAGCGACTGATCTGATCTGATCTGATGACTGGGTGTGTTGTTTTTTGTTTGTTTCATGGAGGTACACAGACTAATGGCAAATCTTATAATTAGTGGAAAGCAAAGATTCTTCAAGGTTCCTTTTGACTGTAGGTGTTTATGATTTTTACGGTGGGTATGGAGATGTGCTGCTCAGATTCCCCTTCAAGAACAGACTTTCTGACAAGCTGTAAGGCATGCAGTTAGCTGGCTGCCTGCAGACATACCTTTGGGATCTGTTACAGTTTTCAAGCCAAAGTCATTTCTTTGGGATGACCCTCAACTGAAGATAGAGCAAAGCAGTGGCAGTTGAGGCCATGTTCTTCTCAGGGCAGCCATGAGCCAAATTCACAAGACAGATATTCAGCTGTATGCAAGACTCTCCCAGTGAGCAAGCTTTGCTCCAGAGCTCCTCACTGGGCTGACACAGTCAGGACAGCATTGCACTCTGGCAGTTTCCCTGCACAAGCCTCTTCCCTTCCTTTTCCTTTCATAGGTGATATTCCTTTACTCTGCAATAGACCTCACTCCTGGTTCTATTTCGAATACTCCTTTCCTTGCACAGTTGGCATTAGAAGTTTTCTGAGAAAGCAGGCATGAAGATGAGGGTAAGAGACTGGAACATGCATAAGGAGGACTCTCCCTGAGTGGCAGGTAGAGCAAAGATGGCCTGGGGCAAGGTGGTGACCTAAATATTAAAACTTCATCACTGGTATCTTGAGAGAACAGGCTGGTGGAATGATTTTAAGCATTTGAACATACAGAGGTGTTGGTGGTGTTCATGAAATGAAATAATAATAATAGAAATTTATAAATATTAATTTATAAAATATGCCTACAAATGTATATTTGTTATAAGAATAATGATGTTGAATTGGAAAAGACAATGGCACCCCACTCCAGTACTTTTGCCTGGAGAATCCCATGGATGGAGGAGCCTGGTGGGCTGTAGTCCACGGGGTCGCTAAGAGTTGGACACGACTGAGTGACTTCACTTTCACTTTTCACTTTCATGCATTGGAGAAGGAAATGGCAACCCACTCCAGTGTTCTTGCCTGGAGAATCCCAGGGACGGAGGAGCCTAGTGGGCTGCCGTCTACACACAGAGTTGGACACGACTGAAGTGACTTAGCAGCTTAGCAATGATGTTGAATGACTATTACTAAGTTGCATGTATGACCTGCATGTGGGTAATAGGACACTGAGGACAATTAACAATGGAAACAACTAAAAACTAAACGTGAAAACCAGAGTCTCTTGGGCAGCTCGAGAAAATCCCCTCCTCTCATGTGATGGTGAGCAGAGCATGAGATCAAATCCAGTCTGTAACAATCAGAGAAGCTGAAATTCGAAGACTGCTGAATGTTCATCAAAGACAAGTCTGTGAAAAGAGGAGATATATGTACATTGATTCACTTTGCTGTATACCTGAAACTCACAAAACAATGTAAATCAACTATACTCCAATAAAAACAATTTTTTAAAAGGTAAGTCTGGTAAGACAAACTTCAAGCCCTGGTTGGAAAAACCTAAATCCCTGACACATGGGCAGAGGTCATACGGGTGATTCCCCTGAAGAATACACAGACTCTGAACAATTTGAGTCTGTAGAAGTGGGTATTCTCCTTCTTAACAGGCAAAAATTTCCCCACTATGGGAGAAAATAAGAGATCTTTTTCTCTAAAAGCCATAAAAAAGTGCTTCCTTTAAAAATTGCCATGTACGGTCCTGGCCTCCAGGCCAATGAATAGGGTTGTCACAACATAACGTAATCGGAAACATGCTAGTCATGATAAAGGAAAAAAGAGATTTTATCCTAGAGGAGTTGTAAAAAATAGTGACTGTTGTTGGGCAATCAAAAGTGCTGGTTTGCCCAAGGCTGGCAGATAGCCTGCAATGCAGGAGTTTCTGTGCTAAAAACAGAGCTGCTGCTGCTAAGTCACTTCAGTCATGTCTGACTCTGTGCGACCTCATAGATGGCAGCCCACCAGGCTCCCCGGTCCCTGGGATTCTCCAGGCAAGAACACTGGAGTGGGTTGCCACTTCCTTCTCCAACGCATGAAAGTGAAAAGTGAAGTGAAGTCGCTCAGTCATGTCCGACTCTTCGCGACCGCATGGACTGCAGCCTCCCAGGCACCTCTGTCCATTGGATTTTCCAGGCACCAGTACTGGAGTGGGGTGCCATCACCTTCTCCGAAAAACAGAGCAATCTTAGGCAAAGTAGAATGTTTGATCACCCCAGTACTTTCAGGGATCAGGTCAGTCCACATGGGACTAGATTTTAAGGGTACTTGATCAAGAAGTCAGAAATCAAGATGGAATAAAAAGGCATTTATTAGGGTTTCAGGTTAAATATTGTAAGGTGGTAGTCACTGTTAAACTCAAAAATCTAGCCCTTGCAGAATTTGCATAGGTTCTGGAAAATGACTCTATTGACCATTGTAGGCTCGACCTGTTGCAGCTACCTGCTATGTGAATTCTCTTTGCTAGAACAGATAAATGTGGCCACAGGTATATGATGGGCATCCAGTGATTTGGCAAGTGTGTTTTTTTCTATCTTAACAATGAAAGGGCTTTCAGAAATAGTTTGCATTCATGCAGAACATAAAACTATGTGTGTGTGTGCGTGTGTATATATATATATATATATATGTTTATTGTTTTCCCTATAGTAATACTTTTGCTAACTCTTGCAGCTGTCTGCTGTAATATCATGTGAAGATCTCTGGACCATCTGGGTATCTTGCAGAAACTCACACTGAGGATAAGGATGTCTAATACCCTGGAGGGCATGTATTCCAAACCTAGGGACTAAGAGGGTGGGAGATAAATGCTATAATAATTTATAGAACTGCCACTTCAGTAAAGCATTTATGGGACTCTCCTGGCCAGGGGCATGTAGAATCATCCTGTCTAAAATGAAAGAGAAATTGTTGCACTCTGTGTTTACTTTTACAAAGAGGAATGTATAATTCCTAACAGGACTTTTTGGTATCTGGAGGCAACACATTAGATACCTAGGAATATTGATATGGCTGCGATACTGGGTGATACAGTGGCTCTTGGGTTTTTGTAGCATCCGGAGCAATAAAAGCCTCTCCACAGGACTCAGACCATGATACAAGTAACTCTGCCACTTGGACCACACCATCTGACTTCCCTGGTAGTCCAGTGGTTGAGAGTCTGCCTTGCAATGCAGGGGATGCCAGTTTGAACCCTGGTCCAGGAAGATCCTACATGTTGCAGGGCAACTGGGTCCATGTGCTCAGCTACTGAGCCTGCCCTCTGGAGCCCATGATGTGCTACTGCTGAGCCCACATGCAGCGACCACTGACTCCTACATGCCATAGGGCCCAAGTTCCGCAACAAGAGAAGCCATTGCAATGAAAAGCCTGCACACTGCAACTAGAGCATAGCCCCTGTTCTCCACAACTAAAGGAAAGCCCATGCAATGAAGACCCAGCACAGCCAAACATAAATAAATAAACATTTTTTAAAAATTAATGTTGGCTACATTATAAGCCTTATTCAGCAGGTCCCTGAGGGATACAAGTGAGAGGGGAAAAAACCCCAAAACTCCATGAGCAGTGTTGAATGACCTGGCCAGAGGGTCCAGATCTTGAAAAACAAAAGACTGGAATCAAAAATATCAGAAGTAGAGGTGTGAGGATGGGTATATTAGAGAGGACACCAAGTTTGAAGAGTATTTCTTAAAATTATATATTAAAGGCTACTAGAAAGTATCTACCATGAGTGAGGCATTTAACAACCAAATTGAAAAAATAACTTGGGCAACTGGGTATTTGCCAGTCAACAGCTACTCCAGTGTTGGCACAATTAACAGATGAATGAAATGGCCATGAATGCAGAGATGCAGGCCATTAATATATATGGAATCAATAGCACAGTCTCCCATTGACAAAGGTCAGTTTATTGCTACCTGTGAATGTCTAACCTATTTGCAACAAAGATCAGTTTGAAGCCCCTAACATGACCCTATTCTTTGAGGAGATCAAGTGACCAGTCAGATGTAAATTTATTAAATTAGATCCAATAGGATTAGATACCTATTCAAAGTATGAATTTGCATTTTCTGCTTGCAGGGCCTCAGCTAACACCACTATTTTGGGGCTCCTAGAATATTTGGTTCAGAGGGGTAGAATCCCATACAAGGTAGTATTTGACCAGAGAACCCACTTTCCAGTGATGGAGATGTGGGAGGGGATTCAAGTCTTTGGGATCCGTTAACGGCATCACAAAGCACACCATCCTGAGGATGCCAGTCTCACAGAGCATTGTAAAGGCCTGCTGAAGTCACAGATGCAGTGCCAGCCCAGAGTCAAAACCCTGTGAAAGCTGGACATCGTTCTTCAGGATGCAATATTTACAAAGAATCTCAAGGTTTATATGGCACTAGGTTCACAATAGAAAGGATATGTGGATTTGAGAACCAAGGCATGAGAGGTGAACCCACTTACCATGACTCCTAGAAATTGACTGAGAGTCTTTGTGTCTGTATGCAGGTCCTACCTGACTGAAGCATTAGAAGTCCTTATCCCTGCCAGGCATCTTGGGTCCCTTGTGCTAAGGGACTGGCAGGCAAAAGAGGACTCACTAGCAGTAAGTGATCCTAATCAGCAGAGAGATTGTTATTGTTCGGTTGCTAAGCCATGTCCAACTCTTTGCGAACCCATGGATTGCAGCATGCCAGGGTTCCCTGTCCTTCACTATCTCCCTGAGTTTGCTTAAACTTACATGCATTGAATCAGTGATGCCATCTAACCATCTCATCCTTTGTCATCCTCTTCTCCTCCTGCCTTCAATCTTTCCCAGCATTAAGGTCTTTTCCAGTTAGTTGGCTCTTTGCATCAGGTGGCCAAAATATTGGAGCTTCAGCTTCAGCATCAGTCCTTCCAGTGAAATTTCAGGATTGATTTCCTTTAGGATTGACTGGTTTGATCTCCTTGCTATCCAAGGGACTCTCAAGAGTCTTCTCCAGCACCACAGTTCAAAAGCACCAGTTTTTCAGGGCTCAGCCTTCTTTATGGTCCAACTCTCACATCCATACATGATTACTGGAAAAACCATAGATTTGACTATACACATCTTTGTTGGGAGAGAAGTTGGGCTGCTCTTGTACCCTGGCAGGGGGTAATCCATGGGGAGCTCAGGTGACCGACTTGGGGTGCTTTTTAGTTCTTTCCTGCCTAACCGTGACTGAGAATAAATAAGCAAGACCACCCTGGCTGAGAGGGATCTCAGACCTCTCAGAAATGAGAGTTTGAGTCACACGACCAGGTCAGCCACTAAGACCAGCAGAGGTGGTGGAAGAGGATGTGGGCACGTTAGAATGGATACTGGAGAGAAGAAGAGTGAGCAGTTGTGGCCCGTGGGCCAACAGCAGTCTCTCCAATGCATGAAAGTGAAAAGTCAAAGTGAAGTTGCTCAGTCGTGTCCCACTCTTAGTGACCCCATGGACTGCAGCCTACCAGGCTCCTCTGTCCATGAGACTTTCCAGGCAAGAGTACCGGAGTGGGGTGCCATTGCCTTCTCCACATAAGGACTGTAGTTTGTTCCGTTAACCTCTCTCTTCCAAGTTTGCTTTAGGTAGAAAGAAGGAGCTGTTGTCTCATGTGCACAGACAAGGACTTCAAGGAGGAGCTGCCCAGCAGCAAGGGCTGTGGTTGGCTGCCCATCATCAGATTGTTTGTGCCTTCAGGGTCCACTTCGGCTTTTCACATGAGGTCACGCTCTTCTTGAGGAGAATTTCAGCCAATGACTGAGCAAGATGGTGATTCAAGGTCTGACTATTTTTGCCCCAAATTGTAGGACTCTTTTAAGGATCAATCATTGGTCTGAAGCCTGGAACTGGACTGGCAGAACTTCATCAGGACTATACCCAGTGTGATGATACACCATACTGTTTCTGCTTGCTCTCCTTTCCTTTCACAGCTCCTATTCCCCAATACAATTTCTGTAGTCCTAACTCCATCTTGGCCTCTGATACTGACAGAACCCAACTGACACATAAAATAATAACAAAAAGAAACAATGCTATGTCCTCCAGTATACACAATACCATCCAAACTAAATGGTCACAGTTGAAACAGCTGACAGTCTCAGAGGTCCAAATTCATACAGCCACTTAGAGACAGAATAGGGGTCAATAGATACTCAATACATCAAACCTATCTGTGTAACACCTGATAGGCAAAAAGAAAAAAAAAAAAAAAAGGATAAAACAGTCAAACTAATTAATGGAAGCTGTAGATCCAGATACTCAAACATAGTTTTTCAAATGCAAACAAGCAAACCAACAAAACCTCAGCAATTTAGCCCAACAATTGAGCATTTAGTTAATCTCAGTATGGAAAAGATTTTCAAAATTGGAATTCTTTCTTCAGATTTCCACTTATGGAATAGAAGAGCAAATTTTATTAATAATAAAATATTAAGACAAGCTGATTGTAAAATTAAAAGGAAAAAATTCATCAGAACATAATTTACATCTCGAGTGCCAAAGAGATAGTAAGAATGATGTCAGATAAACAGACCAAGATTCCCATTCAGATAGATCAAAGCCATATGTTACAAGGCACAAGACATTATTCAAAAGTCAAAACTTGCTGTCCCTCCCAGCCCCAATGGAACATCAATGATCCAAGCCCAAAGAGTACAGGAGGCTTTGGACTGGTTCCCTGAAATACAGAGGGATGCATTTTGTATGGGTGACCAAACAGACCAGTGCCTGGGTGGTCTCTTCAGTTCAGAGAATACAGCAGCCAAATCCCTTGGAAGAGGGTTTAATCTGCCTGTGTTCTGTCTTTTCTCCAGGCCAATATACTTTTATATGGCAGTCAGTGAGAGCATCTGAAAAAGCAAATTGGATTATGTTACTGTCTTGCCTAAAGACTTGCAATGACTTCACAGGGCTCATAAAGTCAAATGTGAACTTCTCCCATGCCCAGCTGGGCCTTGCATGATCTGACTTCTGCCTTCATTGCAGGCCATGCACAGGCTCACCCACTATGCTAGGTCCGCTGGACAGCCATCATTCACTCTAGACTCTTCATGCAGGCTGTCCCCTGTTTCTGGATGGCTCCTCCTCATTTTCAGTGCATGTGTGCGTGCTGAGTCGCTTCAGTCGTGTCTGACTTTTTGCGACTCTATGGACGATAGCCCACCAGGCTCCTCTGTACATGGAACTCTCCAGGCAAGAGTAATGAAGTGGGTTGCCATGCCCTCCTCCAGGGGATCTTTCTGACCTAGGGAGGTTTATTTACTACTAATGCCACCTGAAAAGCCAGTAAATGACTTCTTCTTAGTGAGGCCTACTCCAAAAGGGAAGTCAAATGCCTCCTCCTCAGACAGCCTTTTTTGATGGTCAAACCCACACACCTCTGCACCCCTGCACAAACACTCACCACCTTCCATCCTACTTTTTCTCTCACACTGCATTTTCTTTTCCCTTCATGGTATATATGACAATTTGTTCCTTGAAAAAAAAAATCTGTATATTTTTTCTCCTGCCTTGGCAATCTGGTTCTTTACCACTAGTACCAACTGGGGAGACCTAGATCATACTTATATAGCATAATGACATGTTTTTTTTCCAAAGTTCTTTACCTGTATGACTCTACTGAGTCATTGATGTAGGTTTTCTCTTTTACAGTTGATGAAACTAGGTCACAGAAAGGTTAAGGCAGGGCAGAATTATGATTAGGACTCCAACAGGAGCCACAAATCTCTCCCAATATGTTCCTGCCTTAACTCAACTAAATATCAATCTTCTTAATAAAATGTTATTAACATATCAGGGATTTCAGCATGTTAGATGAATACTTGGGATCAAGAGAGCCTTCTGGACCTCTTAAATCATTGCTCATTCGCCAATAACCCTGTGTTCTCTGGCTAGAGACAGCGTGGTCCTGATTAATCTGGAAAAGGCCCTATTTTGTGCATCAGATGGTTTTTGCAGGGTTTTTTTTGCAGTTTCGCTCGTGTATATGCATGTGTTTGAGGATGCGTGGATATGGGTTCAAGGGTTAGAGACTGTTAACCAAGAATATAGCTCAGTCAACTTTAGAGTTTAAGAGGGACACTGAAAGGATCAGACAAAAGAGAATAATAAACAGGTACAATTCAGAATACAGTTATGAAAGAGGAGTCTAAACTCTCACCAGTTAAAGGATTTAGCTAAGAGAATATTAAATCTAAATGACTAAATGCATTAAATCTTTCTATCTTTTTGGGATAAGTGTAGTATAGCATTACTCATTCAAACCTCACAATATAATATTTATACTCTTACTGGTAAGCGAAGTAAGGAACAGGAAAGTAACCTTCTTAATATCCTCCAGTCAGTAAGTGATAGAGTCTGGTTAAGACGTAAACAGACTGGCTGACAGCCTGTCTTCTTAATGATTTAATAGTGCCATCAGTCTTCGCAAAGAATTAGTCTCTGATGGGCGCATGAAGGGAGAGTCTTTCTTTCGCGGAAGTGGGGGACCTGGAGGCTTGGGTGAAGGCATCTGAGGTGTGTCCACAGCACCCATGCCACCTTATTCTTATATATATATATATATATATATATATTTCTTATATTTTCAAGGAGCTTAATGGAAAAAGAAAGAAATGTTGAGATTAGGGTATTCAGGGCACGAAGTAACTTTGCCAACCCCAGAAAATTCATCAAGGCCAAACTAACCCTATATGGATGTGTCCTGGAGCCCCCAAGGACAAATCTGGCACCTCACTGAACACTTCAGGGCTTGTCAGAAAGGAAAGGCTTGGGAACAACACCATAGTGAAAAAACCCAAGAACTTGGCTGAGGGCTTCTGCGTTACTAGTGTATGGGGGACCCTGAATCTGCTCTGATATCTGTCCTTCATCTTCCCATCTGGAGCCAATCTGCAGAGTCACCCTCAGCCCACACCAACCACAGCCAACACCACAGTGACCTCACCTCTTACCCTGTATCAGGAAGCATTTCCCCATCTGATATTCAAGTTGTTTTATTTATTTTTTTGATGAGGTAAATTTTATTTTAAGTTCATCCCAATATTTCATTTGAGGAGTCAAGAGTTTTATAATACTTTTTATTTGGAAATAATTTCAGACTTAGAGAAAATTGCAAGAACAGGAAAAAAAAAAAAGGCAACTCATATATCTTTTACCCAGATTCTCCTGTTGTTAACATTTTATCTCATTTTTTTGTCTGTCTCATTATTCTCCTTCCTTCTCTTCTATCACCTCTTCCTCCTCCTTCTTTTTTTATATGCAAATATGCAAATTTTTATTATATACAAATATAAAAATTTCTTTTATAAATATATATAAATCTTTATATTTTCTCATATATACATTTGAGAATGGCATATATTTCTGTCTATGTATCTATATATCTTTGTATATATGTATGTATCTATTATCTGTCTATCCATTCATCTATCTATGCATACGTGTGTTTCTGAACAATTTAAAAGTAAACTGAACACATACTGGCCCTTTTCTAAGTACTTAAATATGAATTTTCCAATAATAAGAAATTTTCCTATGTTGTTGCACTGTAGTTATCAACTTCAGTATACTTAATAGTAATGAATATTTAATCTAATCTACTATTTATATTTTAATTTTATCAATTAACCCAATAATTTCCTTTATTAGTGTTTTTTCCCTCCAGTACAAGAGCCAGTTTAGGATCAGATATTGCATGCAGTTGTCGTGTTTGTAAGGTCACTTCATATCTGGAACATCTCCAAAGCCTTTATTTATCTTGTTGATATTTTTGAAGGATGAAGTACCTTTTGATCTTTTTAATAGAACACTCCTCATTTGGTCTTTGTCTGACATTTCCTCATGAGTATATCCTGACTATATTCCTGGTCAGAATATGATGTGAATGACCCTGAGTCCTCCTGAGGTATCACACCTGAAGGGACATGATCTCTACCTACTCACTGGTGATATACATAATTCCATCATACAGTCAAGGTGTTGTCTGATATCTCAAGTGCATAGTTACTATTTTTCTCTCTTGTAATGAATAAGCAGCCCATGAAGGGAAGTTTTAAGACCATGCGCATATTCTGCTCTTCATCAGTATTTCCCCCATATTTGGCATCCATTGATGCTCGCCCGAACTGATCTTTACTATGATGGTTGCAGAAAGATGATTTTCCACCTCCAGTACTCTCCGCATTCACTATTTAGTCCTCAGCCTTCTACTGAGGGCAAGAACCCTCCTTTCTATCTATCTATCCATCATCTTCACCATGTATTTATTATAAATATGAATTATGAATTCATAATTTTGTTGCTATTGCTAAAATTGTGCCATATTAGGCCATTGAAGGCTTCATTATGGGTTTCTATGTCTTTGAGACATGCCTCCATAAGTTTTTTACTAATTCTCATCCTTCTGACACAAGATGTTCTAGGCTTATATTTACTCTGGACCAGCCATGGAGTCATATATTCCTCTGTGGATTCCTGGTTACCTTTAGTAGTATTAGAGATCAATCTTGGGGCATTAGGCATGCTCACTGTTATTAAGGTGTCTTTACTAAAAGAACCATTCAGTGAACAGTACTAGTACTGGAAAATATATGCATGTATAAACATATATATACACATATTTACATAGATACATGCACATCTATGGGCTTCCCAAGTGGCACTAGCAGTAAAGAATCCACCTGCCAATGCAGAAGACATAAGATACCTGGGTTTGATCCCTGAGTCAGGAAGATCCCCTGGAAGAGAGCATGGGAATCCACTCCAGGGTTCTTGCCTAGGAAATCCCATGTACAGAAGAGTCTGACAGGCTATAGTCCATGGGGTTGCAAAGAGTCAGACATGACTGAGAGACTTAACAGGCAGGCACATGTTCATGTATTTGCATACACACATACATACTAATATTTTAGAAATCATGAGTTTACAATATTTCCCATTCTAATCCATCCTCTTTCTTCCCTTTCCCATTTCCTATTTGCATGTCTTTTCATCCACAGCAACTCTGATGCACTTATCCTTTTGGTCAATTTAATACATCGTAAATGATTTCACAATTGCCTTAAATCTACCATTATAAAAAAGAAATCTACTAAAAAACAGTTCAGCATTTTCCAATTCTTTGAATACCTATCCCACAGACAAATACTTTGGGTTACTTGGATTACTTTCTCTTTTGTAGATTTATCCCTCAGTGAATTATGATACTCATATACAACAAAGTGGGGTTTTTTTAAAACTTTTTCATAGTTTAATTTTTTTTCTTATTTACTGTCAGGGAAGCCTGGTATGCTGTAGTCCATGGGGTCACAAAGAGCTGGACAAGACTGAGTGACTGAGGAACAACAAATATTTGTTGATTTATTTTTAATATGTAGATAACTAACTTGCTTCTGAAAATCAACACTAATCAAAAAAGTACACTCAGCAAAGTGTCACTCTACCCTATATTTCTTTTTTTAAAAAAATTCTTTTTAATATTTAAACTGCCTGGTCACACCACTTGGCATGTGGGACTCTAGTTCCCTTACGAGGAATCAAACCCATATCTCCTTCATTAGAAGCACAGTCCTAACCACTGGACCACCAGGGATGTCCCTATTCTATATCCCTTTTATCTCAAAATACATCCACCTCTTGTAAGTAACCAACTTTATTAACTTCTGGTTTTTCTTTCATGTGGTTCTTTTTTTGTGTGTAAAAATAAGCAGATACATGTATTTTTTTCTTGTTTTCCCTTCTTTCCTATGAAAACACAGCATATTATATATGATATAATATGATATATGATATTTTGCATTTCTGCTTTCTTCACTTAAAATACCTCCTACAATTACTCCATATCAGCTTAACAAGATCTCCTTCATTATGTTGCTCAGTTATGTATTACTCCATTGTGTGTATATACCTTAGCTTACTCAGCTAACTTCCCCTCTTGGACATTTAGGTTGTTTCCCAAATTTTGCCTTTAAAAATAATGGTTCGTGATGTCATTGTGAAAATACATTTTAATATTGCTGTAAATAATCTTTGGGTTAAATTCCTGTAGTGAGATTGCAGGATCAAAGAATAAATGAACATGTAGGTTTGTGAGATAATTGCAAAATTACTGTTTGTGAATTCATCACTGTGCTTTCAAAGAAGGCTTGTTTCGTATGTGTAAGAACCATTTTTATATCTGGCGTTATGATGTGTTACTTTGGATCTTTGCCTATCTTTTTTTGGTATTTCTGGCCTTTTTCCACCAATTAAAAATTCATTTCTTTTAAAGATATCAAGCCTTTCTCCATGATTTATGTTATACAAACGTTTTCCCAGTTCAAATCAGATCAGTCACTCAGTTGTGTCCGACTCTTTGTGACCCCATGAATCGCAGCACACCAGGCCTCCCTGTCCATCACCAACTCCTGGAGTTCACTCAGACTCACATCCATTGGGTCAGTGATGCCATCCAGCCATCTCATCCTCTGTCGTCCCCTTCTCCTCCTGCCCCCAATCCCTCCTAGCATCAGAGTCTTTTCCAATGAGTCAACTCTTCGCATGAGGTGGCCAAAGTATTGGAGTTTCAGCTTTAGCATCATTCCTTCCAAAGAAATCCCAGGGCTGATCTCCTTCAGAATGGACTGGTTGGATCTCCTTTCAGTCCAAGGGACTCTCAAGAGTCTTCTCCAACACCACACTTCAAAAGCATCAATTCTTCAGCGCTCAGCCTTCTTCACAGTCCAACTCTCACATCCATACGTGACCACAGGAAAAACCATAGCCTTGACTAGATGGACCTTTGTTGGCAAAGTAATGTCTCTGCTTTTGAATATGCTATCTAGGTTGGTCATAACTTTCCTTCCAAGGAGTCAGTGTCTTTTAACTTCATGGCTGTAGTCACCATCTGCAGTGATTTTGGAGCCCAAAAAAATAAAGCCTGACACTGTTTCCCCATCTATTTGCCATGAAGTGATAGGACCAGATGCCATGATCTTCGTTTTCTGAATGTTGAGCTTTAAGCCAACTTTTTCACTCTCCACTTTCACTTTCATCAAGAGGCTTTTGAGTTCCTCTTCACTTTCTGCCATAAGGGTGGTGGCATCTGCATATCTGAGGTGATTGGTATTTCTCCCAGCAATCTTGATTCCGGCTTGTGTTTCTTCCAGTCCAGCATTTCTCATGATGTATTCTGCATATAAGTTAAATAAGCAGGGTGACAATATACAGCCTTGACGAACTCCTTTTCCTATTTGGAACCAGTCTGTTGTTCCATGTCCAGTTCTAACTGTTGCTTCCTGACCTGCACACAGATTTCTCAAGAGGCAGGTCAGGTGGTCTGGTATTCCCATCTCTTTCAGAATTTCCCACAGTTTATTGTGATCCACACAGTCAAGGCTTTGGCATAGTCAATAAAGCAGAAATAGATATTTTTCTGGAACTCTCTTGCTTTTACCATGATCCAGCGGATGTTGGCAATTTGATCTCTGGTTCCTCTGCCTTTTCTAAAACCAGCTTGAACATCAGGAAGTTCGTGGTTCACATATTGCTGAAGCCTGGCTTAGAGAATTTTGAGCATTACTTTACTAGCATGTGAGATGAGTGCAATTGTGCGGTAGTTTGAGCATTCTTTGGCATTGCCTTTCTTTGGGATTGGAATGAAAACTGACCTTTTCCAGTCCTGTGGCCACTGCTGAGTTTTCCAAATTTGTTGGCATATTAAGTGCAGCACTTTCACAGTATCATCTTTCAGGATTTGGAATAGCTCAACTGGAATTCCGTCACCTCCACTAGCTTTGTTCGTAGTGATGCTTTCTAAGGCCCACTTGACTTCACATTCCAGGATGTCTGGCTCTAGGTCAGTGATCACACCATCGTGATTATCTGGGTCGTGAAGATCTTTTTTGTACAGTTCTTCTGTGTATTCTTGCCATCTCTTCTTAATATCTTCTGCTTCTGTTAGGTCCATACCATTTCTGTCCTTTATCGAGCCCATCTCTGCATGAAATGTCCCCTTGGTATCTCTGATTTTCTTGAAGAGCTCTCTAGTCTTTCCCATTCTGTTGTTTTCCTCTATTTCTTTGCATTGATCGCTGAAGGCTTTCTTATCTCTTCTTGCTATTCTTTGGAACTCTGCGTTCAGATGTTTATGTCTTTCCTTTTCCCCCTTGCTTTTCGCTTCTCTTCTTTTCACAACTGTTTGTAAGGCCTCCCCAGACAGCCATTTTGCTTTTTTGCATTTCTTTTTCATGGGGATGGTCTTGATCCCTGTCTCCTGTACAATGTCACGAACCTCATTCCATAGTTCATCAGGCACTCTATCTATCAGATCTAGGCCCTTAAATCTATTTCTCACTTCCACTGTATAATCATAAGGGATTTGATTTAGGTCATACCTGAATGGTCTAGTGGTTTTCCCTACTTTCTTCAATTTCAGTCTGAATTTGGCAATAAGGAATTCATGATCTGAGCCACAGTCAGCTCCCAGTCTTGGTTTTGCTGACTGTATAGAGCTTCTCCATCTTTGGCTGCAAAGAATATAATCAATCTGATTTCGGTGTTGACCATCTGGTGATGTCCATGTATAGAGGCTTCTCTTGTGTTGTTGGAAGAGCGTGTTTGCTATGACCAGTGCATTTTCTTGGCAAAACTCTATTAGTCTTTGCCCTGCTTCATTCCGTATTCCAAGGCCAAATTTGCCTGTTACTCAAGGTGTTTCTTGACTTCCTACTTTTGCATTCCAATCCCCTATAATGAAAAGGACATCTTTTCTGGGTGTTAGTTCTAAAAGGTCTTGTAGGTCTTCATAGAACCATTCAACTTCAGCTTCTTCAGCATTACTGGTTGGGGCATAGACTTGGATTACTGTGATATTGAATGGTTTGCCTTGGAAACGAACAGAGATCATTCTGTCGTTTTTGAGATTGCATCCAAGTACTGCATTTCAGACTCTTTTGTTGACCATGATGGCCACTCCATTTCTTCTGAGGGATTCCTGCCCACAGTAGTAGATATAGTGGTCATCTGAGTTAAATTCACCCATTCCAGTCCATTTCAGTTCGCTGATTACTAGAATGTTGACATTCACTCTTGCCATCTCTTGTTTGACCACTTCCAATTTGCCTTGATTCATGGACCTGACATTCCAGGTTCCTATGCAATATTGCTCTTTACAGCATTGGACCTTGCTTCTACCACCAGTCACATCCAAAGCTGGGTATTCTTTTTGCTATGGCTCCATCCCTTCATTCCTTCTGGAGTTATTTCTCCACTGTTCTCCAGTAGCATATTGGGCACCTACTGACCTGGGTAGTTTCTCTTTCAGTATCCTATCATTTTGCCTTTTCATACTGTTCATGGGGTTCTCAAGGCAAGAATACTGAAGTGGTTTGCCATTCCCTTCTCCAGTGGACCACATTCTGTCAGATCTCTCCACCATGACCCGCCCGTCTTGGGTTGCCCCATGGGCATGGCTTAGTTTCATTGAGTTAGACAAGGCTGTGGTCCTAGTATGATTAGATTGACTAGTTTTCTGTGAGTATGGTTTCAATGTGTTTGCCTTCTGATGCCCTCTTGCAACACCTACCGTCTTACTTGGGGGTGGGGTATCTCTTCATGGCTGCTCCAGCAAAGCGCAGCCATTGCTCCTTACCTTGGACGAGGGGTATCTCCTCACCGCCGCCCTTCCTGACCTTCATCGTGGGATAGCTCCTCTAGGCCCTCCTGCGCCCGCGCAGCCACGGCTCTTTGGACGTGGGGTTGCTCCTCCCAGCCGCCGCCCCTGATCTCCGATGCGGGGTAACTCCTCTCCTTGCTGCACCTGACCTTGGACGTGGGTAATTCCTCTCCCAGTTAGTCATTTCTTTTTTCACTTTGCTTATTTTTTTTGCTATCTAATAATTTTTAAGGGTGTATGTAGATGAATTTTTAAATTTATCAGTGTTTTATTTTATTAAATAAAAATTAAGGAAAATTTAACCATGTTTTATTCTAATCCTTACTTATTTTCACTTTTTATATTTATATCTCTGATCCAATTAAATTTTTCTTGGTGCCTGACATGGCTTGTATCTAATTTTATATTTTCCACCCTTTATTAAAGATATCCCTTTTGCTCTAGTGATTAAAGTATCACTTTTATCGTATATCTGATTCCAATATGTGGTTGGGTTTGTTTCTGAACCTCAGTCCTATTCTATTGGTTTTAAAAGAAATATTCTTTTGGGAGTGCTTTTTTGCAAATATGCAGGATTGTGTTTGATAAACTTTTGCTTTTTACTCATTTTTCAAAATTTAATAGTTTATTTCTTTTAACATTTTATGTATAAATTTTTATCTGGTAATTCTGATATGAGAAGTACTTGGGGGTGTAAATCTGCTCTTGTTTTTGCTCACTGTTATTTATAGTGTTTCATTTTCTTGTGATTTATTTTTTGTTATGAACTACACTTTTATTGAACTTAATCTGTGGGAATCCTGTGAACTAAATGTTGGGGTCAATTTCTTCCAGGAAGTATTTGGGTTTGCATCTGTCAACCTCTATAGTCCTTTCTGAGGCCTTCCAAATAATGAAGAGGAGGTCTTATATTCAGTTTGCATTAAATCCCAGGATTAGTTGTTAGATCCCCAAGCCCTAGCACTAGTTTCCTTAAAAAACAATCTTTAGAGTGTGGCTTAAAATTTTGCCTCGCTCTTTTGCAAGTTCAGGTAGTATCTTTAAAGTTAGGGAACTTAAAAGTTTAGCTTGCTAATTTATCCAGGTTTTAATTAAATTATAGCAGAAGGACTTAAAGTTTATCACAGTAAACTATTGTATGTTTTTTCATGTTTTAATTTAAATTTTGAGATATTTCAAATTTATAGCACAATAAGGAAAATACGCAAAGTAGGTTGTAGGTATTACTGGCTCAGATTAACAAATAATGACATTAAGGTTATTCACAACAGGGTCTTATTTTTGAGAAAAGAAATCATGGATATTGTTGAAGCCACTTTCCTGTATTACATATTAGAGTGTTGCAGAAATACACAAAATGTTCAGAATCAAACTTACCATCTTTTCCATAAAAACTTCTCCTCTTATATTCTTTGATTCAGTTTCTCACAATAGAAACCAATAAATCACTCTCATATTATTCGTATCTCAAATACCACTTTCACTATCTTAGTTTCCAGCCCCATCATTTTAAATTTTATTATTATGTTATTCTCCTAACTGGACTTCCTGTATCTAGTATTGCCTTCAGTAGTATTCATTGCAGAGTGATTTTTTTTTTCCTACAACATCTTACACATATCACTTCCCTAATAAAAGTTTTTAGTGGCTTTCCATCACTCTTAGTTCCTCTTAAAACCCACTCTCTAGCTCATAGTCATACTGAATCTCTTGTATTTCTCAATTCCATTCTCTCTCTAGCCTCTAATCTATACATACTGTTTCCTTTGTATGTAATGCGCCTGTAATCTACCCAATAGTTGTCTGGCTGACTCCATTAATTCTCAGCTTAGATTTCACACTAGGAAAACTTCGCTGCACTGCCAAGTTGGCCTAAGTATTTTCTGATGTACTCTATTGGCACCTTTTGCATATATTACTACATATATATAATACACCTGTTATAATAATTGGTGGTAGACCCCAAATACTATTTCCTATTCATCTTTCAATCCACAGCACCCAGTAAAGGATTGGACTTAGGTGAATAAATGAATGTGTGTGTGTGTGTGTGTGTGTGTGCGCATGTGTGTGTTAGTTGCTTAGTCATGTCCGACTCTTTGTGACCCCATGGGGTGTAGCCCACCAGGCTCTTCCATCCATAGGAATAAATGAATACTGGTCTGTACTATCAGGCTACTCAAGATGGTGGTTCTCCGGTTCTCTGTTCATTCCCTGCTCAACCAATCCCTGTTTCACCTATACCTTACTCACATGACTAATCTTCCACCTTAAACATAGAGCCTAATCAATAACTGCCTATATGCTTTCCCCTTTCCCCCCATCTTGCCCCTGGCCTCAGCTAGTGACTGTTCTAATCTTTGATTCAGAATGGTTCCACTATGCTAGCTTATCAAAGGGAAAAACTTGCTCCCAGATGGTTCTTAACTGCAGGGGAATATGAGGAGCATACACCTCTGCTGATTTCCCTGGTAACCAGGGAGCCAACTTGACATCAATTTCCCCTGCAACTGGTAACCTCCCCCTCTCTGCAGTAGCAATGACTGCTGCCATGTCCTGCCTCTGTCTGCCAAATACCAGGATGTTCAGGACCTTGCTTAAGATGTGTATGATCCCCTAACCAATAAACAATTCATGTCTGTCACTGACTCTGGGCTCTTTCCTTCTGTCCTGAGGCTGGGTTATTTCAGGGCTTGTAGGTCTGTTGGGTGCAGCCCAACATGGTCTCTTGAGTGCCACTTCAAATTCCTTGAGGACAATAGGTAGATTTTCTGAATTTCATGCAGCATTCTTCATATAATTAAGTTGAAAAGTAGCTCATATGATACCATTAAAGTGATGATGGTCCAGAGTGGTCTAATTTAGGAGTTCCCCAAAATTCAATAAATCATTTGGGTTATATCATAGGAATAATTATATTTAACAGTTTTGGTGAGCTGTAATTGATGTACAGTAAACTGCAAGTGTTTACAAAGTATACAGTTTAAGATTTCACATATGGTTACACTCATGAAACCATCCACAATCAAGATGATGAATATATTAATCACCTTCATTTAGATTTTTATAGTTTGAGGTTATCACAAATAAAGCCATTGAGAACATTTGTGTATACATCTTATATGGATATATGCTTTCACTTAGGTAAATACTTAGAATATTTGTATCATATGAGCACTGTATATTTAACTTTTTAAGAAACAGGCAAATTGTTTAAAAAGCATTTATATCAATTTAAATTCCCACAAGCAGTGTATGAGAGTTTCGGTTCCTCTACATCCTTGCCAATTTTAGACAATCTAACAGGTGTGTGGAATTAGCTCATTGTGGTTTTTATTTGCATTTTCCCAATGTCTAATAATGTTGAGCATCTTTTCATGTTTTTTACCAGTATACTTTCTCTGGTAAAGTTTTAATTCAAATATTTAGCTCATATTTAATTGTTTACTTTCTTACTATAGGATCTTAAGAGTTCTTTACATATTCCAAGTACCACTTCTTTATCAGATATGTAATAGGAAATTATTTTCAGCCTGTGGCTTGACTCAACACTGATGTTTAAAAGAACAAACACTCTCAATTTTGATTATCAAAACTTTTTTTTTTTTCTTTTTTGGATTATGTTTTCAGTTTATATTTAAAAAACCCTTTCCTAATTCAAAGTCATAACTCAAAGTTACTTCCTTTTGCCTTAGTGTAGAATAATATATATATATATGGCATAAAATTTACTTTTTGAACTATTTTTAAGTGTATAGTTCAATGAAATTAAATGTTTTCACATTGTTGTGCAATAATCACAACCATCAATCTCCAGGATTTTTTGTGTATTTTTATGAGTAATTTTTTTCTCATTTGTTGACTTGTTGCTTATGACTGGCTATTTTACTGGTTGTTTTAGAGGTTATAACTTAAACAATTCAACTCATCATGGTTTGTATTAAGATGAAATTATTTCATGTAAAATATTAAAAACTAAATCAGTGTACTTCTATTTTTTCAATTCCAGCCTTTGAGTGCTTGTCATATAATCCTTTTTTATAATATAAATGTTATAATTTTTTCTTAAAGCACAAAATTATCTTTTGAAGAGATACAAGTGGCAGAGCAACAACTTTATATTTACCCAAGTAGTTACCATTTTCTGATGTCTTATCTTAGTTTGCATAGCTTCAGGTTTTCATCTGGTATTGTTTTCCTTCTACTTGATGGACTTCCTTTAATATTTTTTATAATTGAAAGTCAGTTGGTGGTTGATTCAGCTTTTCTATTCTCAAAAAGATATTTTTCTTCACTTTTTTTTTAAAATATGCTTTTATTGTGTCACATGTTCTAGATTTTTATAAAAAAGACAGTTAAGCAATATTACCCTGATCTCCTCCTGCTTCTTATTTTTGAGAAACATCTGCTGTCATCCTTACAGCTGTTCTTCCTTCATAATGTACATATTTCTCTGACTGCATTTGAATTTTTACTTTATCCTTGATTTTAAGTGATTTAATTTACACTTTCCTTGATGTACTTTTCCACACATTCCTTGTGCTTAAGATTGAGTTTTTTGCATTTGTGGCTCATGATTTTCAACAAATTTGTAAAAGTTTTGCCCATTATTCTTCAAACACCTCACACTACCATAGATTCCAATTTTTTTGGCTGCTTAAAATTAATAAAACTATATTATTGACTTTTAAAATTACTGATACTCTACTCATTTTTTCAATGTTTTTCTCTATATTATTGACTTATAAAATTATTGATACTCTACTCATTTTCTCAATATTTTTCTCTCTGTATTTCATTTTGCAAAGTTATTATTTCTAAGTCTTTAAGTTTCCTAATCTTTTCTTCTGCAATATTTAATATTCTACTATTCCATACAGTGTGTCTCTCTTCCAAGATATTATAGCTTTTGTTTCTAGTAGTTCTATTTGGGACTTTTGTATATCTTTAGTGTCTCTACTTAACATGTTCAATCATTTTTCCAGCTTCCTGAACATATGGAATCAATTACAACAACTGTTTTAATGTTCTTGTCTTCTGACTCTATCTTCTGTCTCATTGCTGGTTCAGTTTTAATTGATTGATTTTTCTGTTCAGCATCAGTAGTATTTTTCTGGCTTCTTTGCATGACTGGTAATATTTGACTGGATGCCAAACATTTTGCCTTGTATTTTGTTGGGTTCAGTTTATTTTCATAGTCATAAATATTCTAGACTTCTGTTTGGGGACCCATTTAAATCACTTGAAAACAGTCTGATCCTCTTGGAAAGCTTTTAAGCTTTGTTAGGTTGGTGCAGCATTGTGTTTTAGACTATGGTTCATTTTTTCCCACTACTGAGGTAAGATCATTCTTAGTAGTCTAACCAATTCTCCCCGAAGTATGAGGTTTTCCACTTTGGTTATTGTGGACTGATACTGTTTCCACAGCTTTGTGTACTCTGGGTACTGTTTCTTGTAATCTTTTAATATAGCTCCCCAGCTATGGGTCATTTCTTTATATTCTTGCTCTGATCAGTATTCAACTGAATGCTCCAGAAATTCTGTCTGCAGATCTCTAGGATTCTCTCTCCCTGGAGCCTCTCCCATTCTGTATTTTGTACTCCAGACTATATCTCTGTTGGTATTCCTGACATTCTAATTCCAACTCTGGAATTAGGAAGATTGTAGGGCTCTGCCTAGCTTCCCCCGCCGCCTGTGCCATATCCTGAAACTTTCTCCAGGCAGTAAGTAAAGATCATCTCATTTATGTTCCATCTCAGTAATGACCATCCTTCATTATCTGACATCGATATTTTAAATGCCCTTTTAAATATATTATTGTTCAACTTTTTACTTGTTTCACCCAGGAGGATAAGTACACTCCCTGTTATTCTATCTTTTCCAAAAGTACAGGATAAACTTTATTGTAAAAGTTTCCTAGATGTTTCTTATTTGCAGTCAAGCATGGGGACAACATGCTTCTAAGATCAAACGAATGAACTGATAAATAAACATTAATATGGACTAAGCTAGGAGAAAAACTGACTTTGTTAGAGTGCTTTATTCTCACTGGGACTAGGGCTTCAGACATTTGAAAGAAGAAAGCCAAAGGTGTCTTCTTGAGCTCGGATCAATTCAATGTCATTGATGACAAATTCATCAATTTAAGATACAAATCTTAACTTAAAACTTATTTTTTGTTTGTTTGACACAGTAATATCATACACAAGTTTGGAAAAGTGATTCCTGAACATGGCAGTATATGGCAGATATCCACTCCCTTTGGATAATGAACCACAGGTTGAATACACTTTCCTAGTTTATGAACATAGATGAGGGAGAGGTTTCAGGACAATTCTCAGATATGCTGCCCTCACTGATTATGTTCCCCTGCTTGGGATTTACAGGCAATAGGAACTCTCCATTAATGTATATCTGTTATATGACAATAAAATGGCTCCTGCTTGCTCTGAGTCAATAGATGAAAACCAAATATTCAGGGACTTCCCCGGCAGTCCAGTGGTTAAGCCATCACCTACCAATTCAGAGGGTGCGGGTTCAATTATACCCTGGGGCCAAAAAAACAAAACATAAAACAGAAGCAATATAACTAACTCAGTAAAGACTTTAAAAATGGTCCTCATTACAGCCAGGGCCCTGACCTGGGGGAGCTTGGTGTGGCCTGCACCACACTGCTCAGAATCCCCTTCTGCAGGCAGAGTAACAAATCACGTTTGTCTACTTATTTTAACTTTGTCAGTTTTGCCTCTTACTGAAAAAATAATGTCAATGATTTTTGATAATCATTTATTGAAACCTATCAAAGATATTTTATTTTAAAAATATTGCATGTGCATTTTAGAAATTTTTGAAAATAAAGGTTTATAAAAGAAAAAAGAATCTTTAGAAAGAAAGAAAAATGGAAACCAAATATTCAGCATCCATAATTGGAATTAGAGGCAAGTACTTCTACTAAGAAATGTCATAAAATTATAAAATTCAGGAGAGGGGAGGTGATGGTGGAAAAAAAGACCCAATAAGACACAATACATTGCAAGAGATAGGACAGAGGGAAAATTCCTAAGACTTAATCATTGGAGTTCAATTGTTTTTCAACAAATGAAAGGAGAGAACCAGAAGTGCCTGAGGTCTGGCCTCAGGCTGATGGGGAAAATTCAGGGACTATGGACAGAAGTTGGAGAAGGCAATGGCACCCCACTCCAGTACTCTTACCTGGCAAGTCCCATGGATGGAGGAGCCTGGTAGGCTGCAGTCCATGGGATCGCTAAGAGTCGGACACGACTGAGCGACTTCACTTTCCTCCATTGGAGAAGGAAATGGCAACCCGCTCCAGTATTCTTGCCTGGAGACTCCCAGGGACAGGGGAGCCTGGTGGGCTGCCGTCTATGGGGTTGCACAGAGTTGGACATGACTGAAGCGACTTAGCAGCATGGACAGAAGTAAGGCAGATGGGAGGTGAGGCGACATTACACTCCACGTGTGCTCTTCTCAGCAATACCAAGTCAGTGTAAATGACATCCAATTCATTTTCTCAGCCGCAGTCAATAAGCACTTCCTGTCCCCTACTGTGTGTAGAACCACTGGAGAGGACACAGGAGCAAAGAGAATGATGTGCAGAACAGGGCTTCTACCCTGAGGAAGTTAGAAAGGGGCAGAGAGCACAAGCCTGGTGAGACAGCTTGGTCATATCCTAAGCCAGCCTACCTATAATAAGCTAAGTTGAAAAATGAAGGAGAAAATGTACAATATGTAGTTTGTATGCACAACCTCATTTATATTTCACAAGTACTCTATGTAGTTGTTCTTAGTCACTGAGTTGTGTCTGACTACGCAACCCCATGGACTGTAGCCCGTCAGGCTCCTCTGTTTATGGGATTTCCCAGGCAAAACTACTGGAGCCGGTTGCCATTTCCTCCTCCAGGGGATCTTTCTGACCCAGAGAACGAACCTGCATCTTCTGCTTGGCAGACAGTTTCTTTGCTACTGAGCCGCTGCTGCTGCTGTTAAGTTGCTTCAGTTGTGTCCAACTCTGTGCGAGCCCATAGACGACAGCCCACCAGGCTCCCCTGTCCCTGGGATTCTCCAGGCAAGAACACTGGAGTGGGTTGCCATTTCCTTCTCCAATGCATGAAAGTGAAAAGTGAAAGTGAAGTCGCTCAGTCGTGTGCGACTCTTAGCAACTCCATGGACTGTACCCCACCAGGCTCCTCCATCCATGGGATTTTCCAGGCAAGAGTACTGGAGTGGGGTGCCATTGCCTTCTCTGACTGAGCCACTAAGGAAGCCCAAATACTCTGGGAGATAGCTATAAGGAGGGTGAGACTCAGATAATTTGAGCAACTTATTGTCTTCATCCTTTTAGGGTGCCATAACAAAACCTAGACTGGGTGGCTTATCAACAACAAATACCCACCAGTGATGGTTCTGGAGATTGGGAAGTCCAAGGTCAAGGTAGATTTGGTGTCTGGTGAGACACAGTCCCTGGTTCATAGATTTCCATCTTCTCTTTGTGTCCTCACGTGGCAGAATGGAACAAGGAAGTTCTCTTTTATAAAGGCACTAATTCCATTCACAAGGGCTCCACCCTCACAACCCAATCATCTCCCAAAGGCCCTACCTCCAAATGACATCACATTGGGGAAATAGGTTTTACCATATGCATTTGAAGAGGACACAAATATTCAGGCTATAAAACATACCTTCTAACATGTAGTTAGTAAGTGTCAGAGTCAGGATTCAAACCAAAAGAAAGTCAGACTCTAGAGCCTTACCTTTCACTTACTATGTTCATTGTTTATCACCAAAGGATGTCAGGGATAAGGTTTTATTCTTCAGGATGAGAACTTGATTGTGCTATTTTTGAAGTAAGCATTCTCACTTATATATTATGTCATTTTCTCATTTATGTGAATCCCTCTGGCCAAGAAAATGTTCAATTAGAAAAATCCATGGGCAGCTGCAGAAAACTAGAAAAGCTTTGTCCCAGGGAAGGAGTGAAGACTCTCACTCTTTAGTCCACAGGTGCACACCTTCTTCACCAGGGAATAAGTCCCATGGAAGAGATATTTTCGTGCTTCACTCTAACCCCAGCTCTTATGACAGCATCTGACACATAGTAGCTGCTCAGTAAATATGTGTAAAACAAATGAATGAATGTGGAGAAGCTAGTGAGGGAAAAGAGGATTCAAAATAAACCTGCCTGTTCTGACTTTTGCTTTCTCCCCAACATCTCCATCACATGTCATCAGTTCAGAAACCTGGTCGATTGAAGAGTTGCCCAATAGTGAAATCCATGAGCTTGCAGAGGACGATTTTCCACACACACATGAGGCCACCTCAGGGCACCCAGTGTGGCCTCACATTGCCCTGAGGCTGGCCTTGCCCCAGGCACAGTGAAGCCAGCTTTGCTGAGTTTTTGGAAGCTCTGGAAATAGCATCCATAATTCTTGGATCTGAGCCATCACAGTTTCTCTCCACTGGATCGAATTCCCTAGTAGAGAACTAATACAGCAGCTCCAATGCTCCCAAATCCTGCTTTCAAATCCGTATTCTCCACTAAATAATTTGCTTCAGATTTCCAAAAGAAATGCTCCTTAGAAAATGTGACACATTTTCGCTCCTGTTGTCCTTGCTAAATAGGTTTCTTTGTAGGTAACAACCAAATTTCCTATTCAGTTTTTAGCTGCCCTGCCCAAGAGGAAATATAAAGTCATAGCAAGCCAAAATTCCAGCTGTAAAACCTACTCTCTGACATTGTACATAAGGAGTCATTTAATAAGTGCTTAATGCTTAATGGCAATTTATATTTTGGCACAGACCAAAGTGAACTGAGCGGTGTCTGACTCCCTAATGCATACCATGACATGGCATTCCTTTTTTGTACCTGGACACAGATGCCCACAGGAATTATAGATGCAATAACTTGATCTCTTTGTATTGAAGATGCAAAAGTTCTTCTAGGTAAATGTTTTCTTTTATGTCAATACCACAAAATAGCCTAGGCTACAGATTCATATATAAAGTAACTAGAATTCTAGTGTGTGAAGAATCTGGTTGTTTACTTAATGATGGATTAAAAAAAAAAATACCGACCTAACCTCACTATTAAAACTTGTCACAGAGTGTCAAATTTCCTTGAGAATTAATTTTTAAAGGTTTTATTATTTTAAAAAATTTATTTTTTGTTTATAGCTTCTTCAATACAGGCTGTTTTTAAAAAATTTTTTATTTATTATATGTTTTTAGCTGTGCTGGGTCTTTGCTGCATGGGCTTTTCTCTAGTTGCAAAGGCTACTCTCTAGTGGTGTGTGGGATTCTTATTGCAGTGGCTTTTCTTGTCATGGAGGACAGATTCTAGGGCATGCGGGCTCAGTAGCTGTGGCTCACAGGCCCTGGAGCATGGGCTCAGTAGCTGTGGCACACAGGCTTGGTTATTCCATGGCATGTGGGATCTACCTGGACCAGGGATTGAAACCATGTCCCCTGCATTGGCAGGCAGATTCTTAGCCCCTGAGTTGCCAGGAAAGTCTGAGAATTCATTTAATGATGTCCTTCACCTGACTGTTTAGAGAAAAAGTCTCCATACTTTGAGAGTCAGATAAGACATGAAGAATTAGCTTCTTGGACTTTAGTTTCTAAATGACACAGACCAAGGGAAATACATATGCTGGGATTCATAATGTAAACTACTAAGAGACAGTGATTAAAGAATAATGTTACACTGATTATAAACCAAGATTAAATTAGCTTAAATTTAGCTTAAATTCAGATATTCTGATGGCATTCATTGTTCTTCCACAGAGGTGCAAAAATTCAACTCATGTCCAATCCATCCCTCCATCCCATGCTGATTGGTCATCATCACAGGAGTCTGATGCAGAACCACATGTACAAGACACATGTTCTGCTCCAGGTGTTCAGGAATTCCGGGACTCCTGATGAAATATCAAGGCAGTCCTCCCTTACTCCTTCCTCTCACCTTTCGTCCTTCCTTCTTCCATTTTGATGGGGAACCTACTTGCTATAAGCCCAATGTTTGCTGCCAGGGATTCAAAGACAAATAAGAAATCTCCCTTGCCCTGAATACATTCATGGTCACAGAAAACTGACAAGGGAAGAGATAATGGCAATAAAATTGTGTAGGTCTGATGTTTGAACTGAATGCTTCAGGAGTTCAAGGAAAAGGGCTATTTATTTAAGGAAAAGACTGTGGGGTTTTGTGATTTTCAGAGAAAGGGTTCTACAGTCAGCATGACCCATGGTTCAGTCCTTGGCTAAGGTGACGATGTCCATAATGACCAAGACTGTCAAGGCAGCTCTCATTTTAATGGAGCACAAAAGAGAGAATCCTATGTTGTTATAAATCTACTTTTTTTTTAAAAGCTAGTTCTATTTGAGATATAATTTATAGACCATACATTTCATTCATTTAAAGTTTCCAATTCAATGGTTTTTATTCAGATATGTACAAATTTTGCCACCAACAATTTTAAAACATTTTTGTCACCTAAAAAAAAAATATTGGCTATCACACCCATTTCCCCATCTCCTCTCCCTCCCATTCCTAAACAACTGTGAATCCATTTTGCCTTTATAGATTTCACTGCTCTGAACATTTCATACTAATGGAATCATATGATATATGGCCTTTTATGACTGTCTTCTTTCACTTAGCATGTTTTCAAGATTTATCTATGTTATAGCATGTAATATCACTTTATTTGGCCAAATATGAATATAGTTTGTTTATTCATTGGCTGACGGACAGTTGTTTTTGTTTCCACATAAATCTACTTCTGACCATGACCTTTGGGTAGGGAAATCAACCAAGAAATAAAAGTAGCCACATGACGCCCTTGTGTTATCAAACATCCAGCCTACAGAGCTACAAATCTCCCAATCCAGGATAGAATAAACACTATTTAAAACACACTGTTTAATATATCACCTTCTAAAATAAAAAGAAAGCATTTTTAATCAAGAATTTCTAGGAAATATTAGAAAGCAATTTATGCACAAGTAGATTACTTAAATATTTTTAGCTTCAATGCCTTTTTAAGGTCACAGTGCATCTTAAAATGAGGAAAGAGGGAGTAAGAGTGATTAGTAGCTAGAAGAGAATCTTTTATTAATCTTCGTTTCAGGACATGGAAGCTACTGTCACTACCACACCCCACTGAGTGCTCCTCATGGGTTATAAGTTGCCCCTTTTGGGGAGGCACTCCTCCACACTGGAGACAATTAACTATCACTAGAGATGTAGGAGACTGGAGGAGAGTAGACAGACCAAGCATCAAGAAACATAGTCTTGGACTTCCCTAGTGGCTCAGTGGTAAAGAATCTGTCTGCCAATGCAGGAGACAAGAGTTCTATCCCTGATCTGGGAAGATCCCACATGCCGCAGAGCAAATGAGCCCATGGGCCATAACTATTGAGCTTGCTCTTTAGAGCCTGGGAGCCACAAATGTTGAGCCCATGTGCCACAACTACTGCAGACTGCGTGCCCTAGAGCCTGTGCTCTGCAACAAGAGAAGACACTGAAGTGAGAAACCTGTGCACTACAACTATTAATAGAGAGTAGAAGGAAATGGCAACCCACTCCAGTGTTCTTGCCCGGAGAATCCCAGGGACGGGGGAGCCTCATGGGCTGCCGTCTATGGGGTTGCACAGAGTTGGACATGACTGAAGCGACTTAGCAGCAGCAGCAGCAGCCCATGCTCACCGCAACTAGAGAAAAGCCCCTGTAGCAAAGAAGACCCAAGACAGCTAAAAATAAATTTAAAAAAAAATGCTAAAAAAAACCCCACATAGTTTCAATACCTGTCCCAGTTCTTAGCTGTGTACTCTTGGGCAGGTCACTTACTGGCCTGTGCTTTGAGTCTCTCATCTGTTTAATGTAGTACTGTCATCTAGCCTGTTTGTTTCACAAATATGCAACCAGTGTGATGCAATCACGCTCCTTTCTTATCAGGGAAGGGAGAAAATGCCAACTTGAATTTTATACTTGAATTTATCTTTGACTCCTAAGGCCATCCTTTCTCTGCACTCTGATAAAATTCAACATTGTATTTTAAATCTAGTGACCATCTCCAGGATATGTATGTATTCTTGTCTGTACCCTAAATAACTTTACATATCTCTATCCCAGGACCTGCCCCACAGTTTACTTGTTCCCTCTCTCCAACTATGATGAGATCTTGAAAATAGGATTTAGTCTTATTCATTTGTTCATCTCCTGTGTCTATCAAAAGTGTCATTTGGCTTGGGCTGAGCAAATATTTTCTAAATGAACAAAAGTTTTATTAAACAAGTGAATAAACAAATATTGTCAGTTACTAATGAATAATGAATATGAATGACTATTCCTGTATATATATATATTCTCAAACATTCTCAAAATATAGCCCATAAAATAAAAATCTCATATGAAACAGCAGAACATAAAAGGCCAGAAAAATACTGTGATATGTCATTCCACTTCCAGCAAACTTCAAGAAATACAAGCTCTTCATCATTTGGGTAACCAGAGGTAGATAATGGTCTAATCTCAGCCAAACAGTGCTATTAAAAACACAAAAAGCTAAACTTCATGTACATTCCAATTTCCCTTGCGATTCCAATTAAGATCACATCAAGTAAGTGAACTTAGCATTTTGCATCATGGAGCTTTTGAGAATTGTATAAAATTCAAGTTGGCATTTTCTCCCTTCCTTGATAAGCAAGGAACATGATTGTATCACACTGATTGCATATTTAGCTCTCAAAGCAGCTGTATAAACATTATAAGCAATATAGCAAAACAGAATGGGAAAAAAAAAACACCAAAAAACAGCATGTAGAGCGTAAAATCAAAAGACACGCTTCTGAAACAGAGCATGCTATAGGCAGTGGATTCTGAGAGATGATTCAGAAATACGGATCCAGTAGAGGACTGGGCACTGCAGAAGAGAATGACATGATTACAAATCTCTCCCCACTCCAAAATTCTAAAGTCATAATCTTTGCTCAAAGTCCCTTAGTGAACTTCCTCAATGATAGATTTCCCCAATGTCAGGCTGCCCAGGGCAGTGTCTCCAGGATTGGAATATGGGAGGGGGATGGGCAACTTCCTGTTAGACATCAGATTTCAAACAGGAGGTCAGATTTCTTTTACCATTTTCCTCTCATTTAGAAGAATCTCACAAAATGGCCAGATGACCTCCAGAATAACCTGGCATAACTTTCTAGGGCTGGCAGATCACAAATGGTAACTGAGGTTCCTTCTTCTGCCAGTTGATAAGAGCTTTCAGGCTATGGAGTCTTTTTATCAGAATTAAAATGCTGGTTCACATCAGACTCATTTGCATGACCTTGAGTAAGCTATTTAACCTCTCAGTGCCTTGTTTCCGCTTTAATAAACCAGGGGATATAAGTTGATTTGAGAATTAAATGCAATAATGCATCTAAAGCATATTAAGACCACAATACCCCTCAATAAATGATAGCTGCCATTGCGTCTGTTTTCACATGTGTGTGTTAGGTTGTGTCCGATCTCTGTGAACCCATGGACTGCAGCACACCAGGCTTCCCTGTCCTTCACTATCTCCTAGAGTTTGCTCAGACTCATGTCCAACTGTTTTCATATGTTGCAGTTGCTGTTCTAATGAGATTGATCTGTGTGGCATCTGGGCTGGAGGTGCTCCCAGCAACAAAACCTGTCCCTGAACTGCACTCTTCACTCTCTGATAACGCTGCTGGGAGAGCCTTAAAATTACAGGCAGGGCCTCAACAGTCTCCTCTCTAAGCAGATAAAATCCATCTTCTGCTTGAAACAAATTGTGATTGGGTTCCCAGAATATACAAGAATCTGCCTTAAAATGCCCATACTGTGACTAAAAATTAGACACTTATAGTAGAAAAAAGATAGAAGATCACATAGTAGGAAAAGATAGAGAGTCAGAATTTGGCATTTAAACTACCCTTTGGGTTAAATTGGCTTTTATAAGCTAGTCCACAAACCTGCATACAATCACTACTCTGCATTCTAAGAGTTGATTTGTAATTGGAATGTGCTTTGTTTATGTCTAGGGGGTCTTAATGCTGCAGGGTGGGCAGGCTAAAGAGGACCTCTCCATTTTAGAGAGAAAGCCACTGAGACCTAGGGAGGATGTAACCCTCACAAGGCAGATGAATACACCAATATTCATGGGTCAGGCAAGTGCAACGCGATCACAGGCTGCTGGTAAACCCTTCATTGCTCTTCTAGGATGGCCCCCCACTCCTGACTCTCTCTTCCCTGTGATGTTATATTCCCAGTTCCCTTCAAAATGTCATCTAAAAATTACAAGAGAATGTAAGGACACCCACTGCAGTGTTCACTATGATTTTCTCTGAGAAATTGGGTAATTGGTGCTAATAATTTTCTTCTTTGTGCTCTTCTATGTTTTCCATCTTCTATGTTCTTCAATGAATACCTTATAGGAGAGAGTGAACACATTATAATTTTTTAAAAATGATTTTAAAAACTCTGTTCAAAATTTTACAACGCCTTTATAAATGAACTCCATTTATCTCTAACCACTCCACTCACTCAGAGCTCATGAACTTGGCTCTTAAAAAGTCACACATACTCTTTTCTTTTCCATTTCTGTTTCTTTCCTTCCTTCCTCTTTCCCTTCTTCCTCTTTTCCTACACCCTCTTTTTTCCCCTTTAATTTCATATTATATAACAGCATCTGTGCCAAGGGATTTAAAAATCACTCAAGTGGTAAAGAAAACATTCTAGTTGTTAATAATTCAAACAACATCAAGGTTTATGGAGTAAAAGCTAAAACACTCTTTCACAACTTCTCTCCTCAAATTTCATCTTGTCTATCTATCTATAACCTGTAACTGCTAAATTTGGTACATATTTTAAAATTTTCACATGTAAATTTTTTCATATTATATGTGTACTTGACTATATATTTGTATGTATACATATTGCTGGGTTTTTTTTTTAGCAAATAAACTCAAAAATCTTTTTTTCCTCCTGCAAAATAATTGTGATTACTGCCTTGGGATGCTAGTGTTTGCCTATGAGTCAAGGGCTTGTGGGTAAGATGGACCAGTTAGAAGGGCCATCTTTAAGAGTATCCTTGTCTGAAAGCCATGGGCCATGGTGACCTTCACACAACCTCAGCCCCAGTCCAGGTTTCACCACATGGCCGCACGTACAGTAGCATCAGAAATGAACTGTTGACTGTTGAGCTTACTGATGACAGGTGCAAGTGCTGTGTAGAACACATGCGCCCTCTAAAAATAGCATCGAGAAGGAAAGGGTCTCATGTCCAGTCCTCTGGGTGGCCTGCAATAAAATGTTCACCCCATTAATACTGAGTGGAAACAACACTACTTCACCATATCACCTGTGTCCACACTGACAGTTTTAATGAGTTCTGAGAAACCGGCTTGTTGGTTTGATCAAAATGATGCATTGAGACTCTCTTAAAAAAGCTTAATCACAAGAAATTGAAAGAAAAAGGTGAGAAGACTGAATATGTTTTGCAGGATGAGATCTGGAGAAAAAAACGGGTATCCATTCCAGTTTTCTTGCCTGGAAAATCCCATGGACAGAGGGGCCTGGGGAGAGTCCAAGGGGTCACAAAAATCGGACATGACTGAGCACACACACAAAGGATGAGATCTGATTCTTTCAATTTTCTGTAGCAAGTTTTGCCTGCAATCCTCTCTTCTCTTACCAGGTGATACAGTCAGTAAAGAATCTGCCTGCAGTGCAGAAGACCTGGGTTCGATCCTTGGGTCAGGAAGGTCCCTTGGCGTAGGAAATGGCAACCCACTCCAGTATTCTTGCCTTGAAAATCCCATGGACAGAGGAGCCTGGTGGACTACAGTCCATTGGTTTGCAAAGAATTGGACACAACTGCGTGGCTAGTACTTTTCATCATTTGCTAAACTTTTGCAAACATAAAGGATTCTTTCCTACCATTTGGAAAGTTGTGATGAAAGAAAACCCTAGACTCCTGCTTCCTGCATCCCATTCCCATGACAAAACAGGTGAGAAGAATGCTTCTAGAGGAGCTGATGGAAGGGATAGATTCTAGAACCAGAACCCCTAATCTAGAAGTCATATTTCCTGTCTATGTTGAGGTAAGTACCTCACTTTGGTTGCATTTTAAGCAAAACATGAGTAAAGACTAGTCACTCGAAGGAGATGTTCATCTGGCAAGGGTTTATTTAGCTGACTACTTATTGTGTTAGCTCTGTCATGTTGGGCAGTGTGGGAGGGGTCCATCATGGTCCTTAACATAAAATAATACTCAGGTGACAAATGATGAATTATACAGGTAGCTTCTTCCCTTGGGCACACTCCAACAAATCTCCCTGCCTTGATAATCCAAGTCAGACCTAATATGACATTATGACTGGCAGCATTATTATTATTTTTACTGCATTGTGAAGCATGCAGCATCTTAGTTCCCTGACCAGGGATTGAACCTGTGCCCCCTAGAGGGGAAGCATGGAGTCGCAACCACTGGCCAGCCAGGAAAGTCCTACCAGCCTTATTTTTACTACTACTAAAAGCACAGAAAAGAGAAACAGTTGGCAGAATGAAAGTTTGATCCTTGGTCATCAATTGAGAATTGAAAACTATGTTAAAGGTAAATCTAATCATTTCAAACGCCTTGGTGGTGGTGATTTAGTCACTAAGTCATGTGCGACTCTCGCAGCCCCATGGACTGTAGCCACCAGGCTCCTCTGACCATGGGATTTCAAAGGCCAGATTACTGGAATGGGTTAACATTTCCTTCTCCAGAGGATCTTCCCAGCTTAGGGAAGGGGATCTTCCTGACCCAGGTATTGAACCTGGATTGGATGTAGGTATATATATTAATCTCATAGAAGACTAGTTAGTGGCTTCCCTATGAAAGGGTGCTTCTTTATATCAGTTTGTTTGCAGGAAAAAGTCACCTATCTACTTGAGAAGAAACTATGTTAGGTTGGAAGAAGTTGGAATAGTCTGGACTAGCACAAAAGAGGCAGATTTTAGGCATGAGCTATACCAGAAACTATCCACTTCTGAATTCTATCTCATCGGAATTCTACCATTGTAGTAATATTTATTCAGTCACACTGGCTAGTAATTTTTTCTAGTTGTTACACATGTTTACGTCTTGTCTCTCCAGTGAACTTCTAAGTTCCCTGAGGACAGGCACTATACCTATTTGCATTTCAGTGATCTCTTACACAGTCTTTGGTATCAAGTCCTCCTAGGGTTGGCTTGGCTGTCAGTTGCTGAGAAGCACGTGAGCCAGTGTGAAGAGTGGACGTGCGTACAAGTGTGACATGAGCATGCACATGCCTCCCTGCCCTCACCAGGCCCTTTGCCCAGCCCTCCGGAGCTGCTCTGTGACCCCATGGGAGGACAGCACTCTTTGATGGGAGAACAGCCCCCCATGATCTGCGTACACTCTGTCCAGTCTGTGACCTGGGCCTCCAAACTTTCCAATTCACTTTCCAAGTCACTGTCAGTTCCCTGCATGGGGAATGTCTTCCGGCTGGGAGCACCTGGATGGGAGCCCACATTCCTGGATGCCGTAGTTACGACTTGGCCATCGGCAGGGGGAGCTTGGGTGCCTGCAACATCTGGGCTGCCTTTGGACCAAAACGACTCCATCCTGTGCCTAGCCTCCCTCATGTGACCTCTCGGTGGGGCAGGCCAGGTCACTGGTGAACTGCAACTATTTTTGAGAAGGCTGTTGGCACAAAGTCTCCTCCTCCACTGCCCAAGTAGCCCACACTCTCCATTCTCCATGCCAAGGCTGAGTAGAGCATTGAAATTAGAGCAAGAGAGGAAGCAAGGCCATAGTGGAGAGGGAGAATTTGCAAAATGGCTTGGTAGGAGTCTGGAGCTTGGGATTGCCTATTCCTGACCCTCCTACTAATTCTGAGTGTCCTCAGAGACCTCAGTCTGCCCCTGTAACATGCAATGGGACAACTGCTTTTGCCTACCTCACCAGAAAGTGGGGGAAACACTTAGAATACTGCACTGATAGAAGTGCTTCCTATAGTAAAAGGAAATTTTCTAGAATTCATTCAATATACAGGAGACTCTCAGCTACTCTCAATATACAGCTATTCTCAGTAGGTATTGGGCATGGAGCATTTCTTCATTCTCCACTCATTTTGTATGGTGGTTGAAATGTTCTGAATTGTATCTGTATGTATTGACTCCTTGTATGTGACTACAGTCCCGAATGAGAGAAAGAGAGAATCATCTCCTTGTTTTTCAGAATCTGAGGTGTAGAAAGGTGAAGTAACCTATCCAGGACCACAGAGGAAGTTCACAACAGGGACAGGGCTGGATCTCAGAAGATAATCAGTGTTATTTCCTTGGACCCTTTTGCTTTTTGAAGGCATGCATCCATTTTCATTTCAGATGGTCATTAGTTACTGCTCAGGGTAGCTGTTTTTCTCTCCTTTAGGCACATGGAAGACAATATACTGCCTGTTCCTCATGTAGTTGTGAGAACTGTGATTAATTCCAGACAGGCAGAAGGCTTCAAGAGGCAGTGCATAATTTACTGAACTCTTCTTCTGCTGACTGCCCAAGCCAAAAATGCTTTAGATCCTTAAGGTGGTCTATCAACCTGAGATGAGCATGTAGTAAGAGCAAGACATAAACTTTCGCCACTTGAAGCCACTGAGCTTTTGGAGTTGCTGCAGCAAAACCTAACTTCCCCTGACTGATGAAGTATCATGAAAATGAATTTCAGTCTCAGAACATGACAGCATCAGTTAAAAAAAATTTTTTTTTACTAGAAAAGTCCCAAGAGATAATTTTACATGAAGGAAGTTGAGGGCCAGTTTCCCTGGCACAATCTCTACCCAGAATTCTTTCTATTTTAGTGTACCTTAGAGTGTATTTAGTTTCAGGAGAATTCTGAGACGTGGCTCTCTTTAAGATATTACCAGGTGGTCTTTTACTTACCACTTGAATAACTACTTGAAAGCCTCTAGTAATGGGGAAGTTGTCACACTTCCAAAATATTTCCCTTCTTTTTCTTTTCAGCAATCAGTGGTAAAAAGTGTTTCTTCAGCTAAATCAACATTTTCATGTAATGTATATTCACTTGCCCCTGTTCTTTCCTCCAGAGCCACAGAGAACATGTGTCATTCTCTGTTTATGTAATCCTTCTAAATAATTTAAACAGCATGAACACTCTAAATTACTCCTCCATGTTGAACACTCCCCAGTTCCTTTGCTCATTTCTTATGTTGAATCTTTGATTATTCTATCTTTTTTATTAGGACAAATGCAGTCTGTGAATATACTATTAAAAATATGGCACCCAGGAGTGCACATAGCACTATTGAAAGTGTGACCTAATTTAAATTAGGAGTTTGGGATTAATATATACACACCACTATATATAAAATAGACAACAAGTACCTACTGTGTATTACAGGGAACTATATTCAATATCTCATAATAACCTATAATAGAAAAGAATCTGAAAAATTGCATATATAATTGAATCACTTTGCTGTACACCAGAAAGTAAAATAACATTGCAAATTATTTGGTTGTTGTTATTGTTTAGTCCCTAAGCTATGTCCAACTCTTTGTGATCCCATAGACTGCAGCACCCTAGGCTTCCCTATCCTTTACTGTCTCCTGGAGTTTGATCAAACTGATGTTCATTGAGTTGGTGATGCCATCCAACTATCTTATCTTCTGTCACTCCCTTTTATTCCTGCTGTCAATCTTTCCCAGCATCAGGGTCTTTTCCAATGAATCAGTTCTTCGCATAGGGTGGCCAAAGTACCGGAACTTCAGCTTCAACATCAGTCCTTCCAATGAATATTCAGGGTTGATTTCCTTTAGGATTGGCTGCTTTGATCTCCTTGTAGTCCAAGGGACTCTCAAGAGTCCTCTCCAGCACCACAATTCGAAAGCATCAATTTTTTTTGTGCTCAGGCTTCTTTATGGTCCAACATAGTTTTGACTATGTGGACCTTTAACTATTAACTATAATTTCAATTTTTAAATTGGTTAAAAAAAAAAAAAGAAAGTGTGGTCTAACCCACGTGAAATGAAATGATACAATTATGTTCTGAGTGTGCTAGCTCCATTAAACCTAAATTTAACAAAACCAAAAAGCTCCAACTTAAATTCACCAATTTTAGATCCTGATTCTTTCATTATGATATTAGCTGACACCCTTAGCTTAGTGCTATCCCCCAACTTTAACTACATGCTCTAAAGAAATCATCAATCATTGGTACAAATGTTGAACTGTACAGGGGCAAGATGAATTTCTAAGCGCCACCAATGAAGACATCACTTGGACAGTAATGATTCTCTAGAGTTCAGTCACCAAGTATTTGCATGTTCTCGTTGTATTACCACATAACTTGCACTGCTATGTCCAATACACAAGATATGAGAGAATTTATGAATTCTTTGTCAAATTATAGAATATGATGTTTATTCTTTTCCCCTAAACTGTCAGTTCAGTGATAACCTGTCACAAAAGGATATGTAATTAGTTAGCTACCCTCTGTTTTTACTAAAACCACACTGGTTACTAGTGACAGCATCTCCATCACTAAGTACCATAACCTGTTCTAGAATCCTACTTAGGATTACTAACATGTTTGCTGGTTTATCTATATTTTCCCTCCTTGGATATATTGTGCCTTCAATTACTCAACATGTGTTCTGTTTCTCCTGTTTTCTTGAAGAAAACAGGCTGTGAGTTAGCAGTGTTATTTATATATGCCCCTTGAGTACCCTGAGATAAAATTTGTTATAACCAAAAGAGACATAAAAGCACCAAGAGCAGGCTGTATTTTCTTAGACTTTTTTTTCCACTTGTTCTACTGGTGTTTGCTTTATACATTCTTGTCTGAAAAATTGTCATATCAGAAAAGACAAATATGCATTAGGAATATGAGATTAGGAGTTTATAATCTAGTGAACTCAAGAACCTAGGGTTTCTGCTTTTGGGGGGGCATAAATTTGCATGCACAATTTTTGTGAATGCTTACTGTCTGCTGCTTTTCTCTTCTTCCTTTGGCCCTTCCCCACTTGTTTTTCCCACTTCCTCTCTCATAAACCTTTTTCCATCTCTGATCTATAGCTTAATAAGATTCTCCCCTGGTGGCACAGATGGTAAGGAATCTGCAATGCAGGAGACCTGAGTTTGATTCCTAGGTTAGGATGATCCCCCAGAGAAGGGAATGGCTACCCACTCCAGTATTCTGGCCTAGAGAATTCCATGGACAGGGGAGCCTGCAGGCTATAGTCCATGGGGTCACAAAGAATCAGACACGACTGAGCAACTTCACTTCACTTCAAGGGTCTATGGCCCTTGATACGCTATTGGAAAGGAGACATTATCTCTCATCTTTACCCCTGGTGCTTAACTGACTTCCGCGTATAGTGGGATATTCAATAAATTTGGGCTTAGTAAGCAAATGAGTACTTTACTGTTACTCTGTCTTTTCCAAGAAAGGAAGCCACAGTTTTACAGTTTTCTCATTTTTATTCATATTCACTTAGAGCATTTTTCAAATGCTGCTTTAAAAAAGTAATCTATATAAGAAAAGAATCTAAAAGAATGGATATATGCATGTGCATATATATGTGTATATATATGTGTGTGTATATATGTATGTATCTATATATACATATATATGTGTGTGTGTGTATATACATATATAAAACTAATTCACTTCACTATCCAGTAGAAACTAGCACAACACTGTAAGTCAACTATGTTGTTGTTTAGTTGCTAAGTTGTGTTCAACTCTTTTGTGACCATATGAACTGTAGAGGAGAGACTCCTCTCTCCATGGAATTTTCAAGCAAGAATACTGGAGTGAGTTGCTATTTCCTCCTCCAGGGGATCTTCCTGACCAGGGGTTAAATCTGCATCTCCTGCTTGGGAGGTAGATTCTATTCCAATAAAAATTAATTTAAAAGATAGGAAAGGGGGAAAAGAGAGTTTTTTCCTCCTCTGAGCTCTTTTTAAGCTTTATTTTTTCTGACAGTACACCTGTGTGCATGCTGTATTCTTTATTTAAAATAAATTCTACTGCTTTTATGATCTTCTTATCTTTGCTCCTATGAGGTCACATTGACTTCTCAGAATATAATGAGTAATTTGAGTAATTCTTCCCTCTCCTCATGGGATAAACTTTACACATAACTAAGTGCCCATCAGTGGCCGTTGACAGTACACCACTCAGATCTCTCTTTCCAAGCAGCAGTAGTAGCAAGAAGCATAATTATCGACAACCTCCGGCCCACTCTGCCTTCAGATCCACCTCAGAGTACATGCAGAGGCTGTACTTCTCTCAAGCTGCTCCCAAACAGTGCCTAAAATAGTCAGGTTACTCTGGCAGTGGTGAGGTTCCTGGAGCTGGGCCATTGAAGCCCCATGCCTCTCTCCTCTACCAGACAATTTCTGCAATTTCTACTCCTCTACCAGAAACTTGCCCTGTGACTTTGCTGAGGTGTTCTCAAAGCGATCCTACATGATTATCTTTGTACAGCTTAGTTTGATAACTTCATTCCTTAGGGCAATTTTGACCCTTGCTTGTTTCCCTGATATAACAAGCTGTGATGGAATGAAAGAAAAAAGGTCAGAGTCTCCTAGATCTGGAAGTCCATTGATTCCTTACCTTTCTGGTCTTTGGCTTTCCAACTTGTCACTGGGAAGTACAGTGAAATGCAAGCCAAGTGTTGTATCTGTTATAAGAACTGTCTCAGAGAACAGACATGTGCATACACTGGCAGAAGGTGAGGGGAGATGAACTGGGACAGTAGCGTTGATGTATATAACTACATGTATAAAACAGACAGCTAGTAGGGAGCTGCTGTACAACACAAGGAGCTCAGCTCAGAGCTTGGTGATGACCTAGAGGGGTGGGATGGGGGTGGGGGAGGGAGATCCTAGAAGGAGGGGATATAGATATACGTATAGCTGATTCACTTTTGTTGTACAGTAGAAACTAACATGACATTGTAAAGCAATTATACCCCTATAATTAAAAAAAAAAAAAAAAAAAAGAGCTGTCTCATGTTTTGCGGCAAGGAGGAGTGATTATCTTTTCATTTGCCCTGGGTTGCTACAGTCTTTATTGTTTAGTTTTCATCAGCAAAACTAATGATACTTGAGATGATGAAATCTACCATCTGCCTGGTTTATGTCTTTTTTCTATCCCACCCATTATCTGTGTGGGGAAAACCTGTCAAACCTCAACAGTTATTTGGAAAAGAATCTGTGATTAAGGATTCTTGCATTTGAATAGAAGTAGCTGTTTAAAACGTTCCTCAGAGAAGCTAGCTTCTGACATTGACTAAGAGGAGACCAGTCAGCAGCATGTCAGACTCCAGTGCTGTTTGATAAACACAGAATCCTCATTTCTAGGAAAATCAATCTCCAGTGGCTGTGGCAATTAAGATTAAAAAAAAAAAAGACAAGAAAACAAAACCCAAGCCACTAGCATTTGAAAAGGCAGGCGCTTTGATTTCTCCATATGACCTTTGAAGCACTGATTGTTAAAGCGGAAATAATCAGAATACAAGAAGCAAAGTGGTGATAAAAGAAAAAAAAACTACTATAAAACATAAAAGCAACTACTGAGTGAGAGTTAATTTCTATAAAGACAAACTCTTATAGTGCTTGATGTCAGGTTTGGATGTTGATGGGTCATCAAAGATGAATATTCCCAAATGGAGGTGATTATTACCAATCTAGTTACAAAACCAAAGATACTGTTCCATATTCTGTAAATTTCTGTAACAAGTAAGCATGATGGGTGAGATTTTACAGTCTACGGAGTCCTGCAAAGTTTCTGGTATCAGTTCATTTCAGAAGCCCTGTGTTCTGTGAGTGACCAAGTTTTGTGGGCAAGTCAGGCCTCCCTGTCTAAACACTATGTTTGTTTTGGTCTCAGAGACAAAATCCCTTCTTGTCTCTACATGTGGGTTTAGAGAATAGATCCACATATGCAACAAACCAACTACTTTTCCCTCTCTGTAATTTCTCTCTCAATTTGCTTCCTGGAAATAAGTGGGTATAACTGTCTTTGTCAGACATTGGAAAAATACCAAGAGAGAAGGAATAATTCAAAGTCTATGTTCTGTGATCTGTCTCAGCTGGATATGATACCAAAGGTTTAATTTCCTCACCAAAGACGTGCATCCTATGTATCTCGTATTATTATAAATATATCAGAATGAGCATATATTGCTATCTAGAATTACATAACCCATGTGGACATGTCGGTGATTTTGGCTTTTCTGCCATGCTTCTCACATCAAATATATTTTCATAGTCTACAACCTGGGGGAAATTCTTCAAGAGATGGGAATACAGACCACCTTATCTGCCTCCTGAGAAACCTGAATGCAGGTCAAGAAGCAACAGTCTGGTTCAGACATGGAACAATGAACTGGTTCCAAATTGGCAAAGAAGTATGCCAAGGCTGTATATTGTCACCCAGCTTATTTAACTTATATGCAGAGTACATCATTTGCAATGCTGGGCTGGATGAAGTGCAGTCTGGAAACAAGATTGCCAGGAGAAATATCAATAACCTCAGATACACAGATTACACCATCCTTATGAAAGAAAGTGAAGAGGAACTAAAGAGCCTCTTGATGAAGGTAAAAGAGGAGAGTGAATAAAATGGCTTAAAACTCAACATTCAGAAAACTAAGATCATGGCATCTGGTCCCATCACTTCATGGCAAATAGATGGGGAAACAATAGAAACAATGACAGACTTTATTTTCTTGGGCTCCAAAATCACTGTAGATGGTGATTGCAGCCATGAAATTAAAAGAAACTTGCTCCTTGGAAGAAAGGCTATGACAAACCTAGACAGTATTTTAAAAAGCAGAGACATTGCCAACAAAGATCCAGATAGTCAAAGCTATGGGTTTTCCCAATAGTCATGTATGGATGTGAGGGTTGGACCATAAAGAAGGCTGAACACCGAAGAATTGACGCTTTTGAGTTGTGGTGTTGGAGAAGACTCTTGAGAGTCTCTTGGACTGAAAGGAGATCAAACCAGTTAATCCTAAAGGGAACCAATCCTGAATATTCATTGGAAGCTCTGATGTTGAAGCTGAAACTCCAATACTTTGACCACCTGATGTGAAGAGCCAACTCATTAGAAAAGACCCTGACGCTGGGAAAGACTGAAGGCGGGAGGAGAAGAGGAGACAGAGGACAAGATGGTTGGATGGCATCACCGACTCAATGGACATGAGTTTGAGCAAGCTCTGGGAGATGGGGAAGGACAGGGAAGCCTGGCATGCTGCAGTCCATGGTGTCACAAAGGGTTGGACATGACTGAGCGACTGAATACCAACAACCTGGGAACAACGACAGCAACCTGGGGGACTGACTTCTGTAGACTACTTTCTTTCTGGAAAAGCAAATATAGCTTAAAAGAAGTCTGATAATAAACAGAAAGGTCAAGTAGAAAATCATTTTGACCTCTATATATGATGAAAGAGTAACCTACTCTGTGTGGGGGACAGCCACAAAAATGCTAGACTGAGTTGTTCAAAAAGTAATCAGAAAGCAGCACTTAAGTAACTGTATGATATTAAAGAGTAAGACAGAAATAATCCAGAGTTGGGAGATGCTGTTCCTGAGTTTTGCCTCCGTCTACGTCCTCTGTTCCCCAATTGTCATTTCATTCAGCCTTGTCTTAAATGTCACTTACCTAGGAAACCCCTCCTGACTAGTCCCACCCCCATGGTGATTACTCACTTATCCGTTTCTGTTTAGTACCTATTCAACGTTTGGTCCTGGATCATTACATACTTCCTCAATGAATAATTTTTCCCTCGTTATTTCAGGTAGATAACATTGTTTGTGGAGGTAGTATAGATGTGGTAGTAGTATAAGTCGCTGAAAATTTAGAGGGGGAAAAAATAAAAAAAAAAAAAAAATAAACTTGCAAGTGGAGACCTAAGGGGTCTATTTCTCTTGGCTCTCTTTCCTTCTTAGTTTCATCCTCTTTTGTGTTTAGTAATTAATAGATGAAAAATAAGCACCTGGTCCTAAGTAAATATGTGAGCTGCCTGGAACCCAGCACCTAAGTCCTTGCTCCTCCATGAATGGTCTGAGGACCAGTAACAGGATATCACCTAGAAGTTTCTTAGAAATGCAGAATCCAAGGCTCCACCCCAGGACTGAACTTTGATCTGCATTATTAGGAAATCTTTGGTGATCTGAAGCATATTACAGCTAGAGAAGCACTGGTCTAGAAGACATTCACTTTTCAAATCTATCTCTAGCATCTACTTTTATATATCACTTAACTGATGATTAACCATAATATCTTGGTTTGCATGCTGTCCAGTTTTTAAAGCCCTGTAGAACTTCAGTGTATCCCACACATTTTATTGCACCTAGGGCTATTTAGTATTACTTCAGGGATGTTAATTTCATATGCTCAAGCAGACTATAAGTTCCTTGAGGGCAGTTTCTATCCTTTGTATCTCTAAAATCCTGCTGGTACCATGCCCATTGTGACACTCATTAAGTATTAACAGCTAAGACTTGAGAAGTGACTACATGTTGAATATTTATTAAGCACTCACACATTACCACATTAAATACAGTACCTCTGTGAAGTAGCTGCTATTTATCTTTTTTACAATGAGAAAACCAAGGCCTTAAAGAAGTTACTACTGAAACTTAAATCTGCCTCTGTTTGACTCAAAAGTGTGCGATTTTACCAATAGTATTACTGTGTTCACTGATGGGTTGATGACTAAACAAATGTGTCTGATGTTAACCTGACACAGTGGATCTGAAAGCTGCTTTCATCCGGCCTGGATGCTGTCCTGATAGAAATATTTCTCAAGGGAAAAGACGCAATCTCTCCCCAGTCTAATCTCCGCATCCTTTCTACATCCTTTCTGCCCCAATTTCCTCCCTGCTGCTGTGTTTATTCACTCCCTTCTCCTCTCTGGTCTCTCCTTTTGGTTTAAGACCCCAGTCTATGTCCTCACCTTGCACCATCAGTCCTCCAAGGACAGCATTTGGCCTGACCTGGCCGAGGGGCACTGCACCAGGAGCTTTTTCAGGTCACAGACTGGGCTTTCTCCGCCCGAATGGATGTGTTTGCCGAATGGAAGGATGACCTTTCCTTGCCGAACACCCAGAGGGCCAATCACTCTGTTCTTGCTCCACTGAGAAAAGTGAATGGAGTGCTCGCCAGCTGAAATGAGAGTCAAGAATAAATAACTCTAAAAATACACAAACCCCAAGCCCCTGGAAGCCCAGACAAAGCTGAAACCCTTTGCGTTTTAGGGCCCCCAACCCCCTCCCGTGTCTGACAGATGATCGAGCCTTTTCTCCTGCCTCCTCGGACAAAGTGAAAAATCACTTCACTGGAAAAGATTCCCGCCAGGCCGGCGAGCATGTGCACATGTGCGCCCCAGCCGCACGCCGCCCCCGGCGTGTTCTCTTCTCTCTGAAGCACTGGGGCCAGCATTTCCGCTCCGGTGCCTGGCAGGATGCTTATGTAACCATCACCTGCCAGAAGCCACTGACCTACAGTCTCTCCCTGGGCAACCACACTACCCTGACAAGCACGATCATGAGGCCACGGCACACATAGCGCAGCTTTGTAAGAATAGATCTTACCAGAAACAGTCTCCAGAATGGGCGGGCGTCCAGGAGAGACCACGTTCTAAGCAAATTCCCAAAGGGAAAGGCAGTGCTCAGATGAAAGGCAAAAGAAGGGGCAGCAGAGGATGAGATGGGTGGATAGCATCACAGATTGAACCGACATGAACTTGGGCAAACTGCAGGAGATAGTGAAGGACAGGGAAGCCTGGCGCGCTACAGTCCCTGGGGTTGCAAAGAGCTGGACATGACTTAGCAACTAAAAAGCAAGTCACATCCTATGTATGTACATGACCATAATAAATTGTGTTCAGTTCAGTTCAGTCACTAAATTGTGTCCAACACTTTGCAACCCCATGGACTGCAGCTCGCCAGGCCTCCCTGTCCATCACCAACTCCTGAAGCTTGCTCAAATTCATGTTCATCAAGTCGGTGATACTATCCAACCACCTCATCCTCTGGCGTCCCCCTCTTCTGCCACTTCAATCTTTCCCAGCATCAGGGTCTTTTCCAATGAGTCAGTTCTTTGCATCAGGTGGCCAAAGTATTGGGGCTGCAGCTTCAGCTTCAGCATGAGTCCTTCCAATGAATATTCAGGACTGATTTTCTGTAGGATTGACTGGTTTGATCTCCTTGCTGTCCAAGGGACTCTCAAGAGTCTTCTCCAATACCACAGTTCAAAAGCCTCAGTTCTTCAGTGCTCAGCTTTCTTTATAGTCCATCTCTCACATGCATACATGACTACTGGAAAAACCATAGGCTTGACTAGACAGACCTTTGTTGGTAAAGTAATGTCTCTGCTTTTTAATATGCTGTCTAGGTTGGTCATAACTTTTCTTCCCAGGAGCGAGTGTCTTTTAATTTCATGGCTGCAGACACCATCTGCAGTGATTTTGGAGCCCCCCAAAATAAAGTCTGTCACTGTGCAATGATCTTAGTTTTCTGAATGCTGAGTTTTAAGCCAAATTTTTCACTCTCTATCACTTTCATCAAGAGGCTCTTGAGTTCTTCTTCGCTTTCTGCCATAAGGGTGGTGTCATCTGTATCCAAAGTTATTGATATTTCTCCTGGCAATCTTGAATCCAGCTTGTGCTTCATCCAGCCCAATGTTTCTCATGATGTACTCTGCATATAAGTTAAATAAGCAGGGTAACAATATACAGCCTTGACCTACTCCTTTCCCGATTTGGAACCGGTCTGTTGTTCCATGTCCAGTTCTAACTGTTGCCTCCTGACTTGCATACAGGTTTCTCAAGAGGCAGGTCAGGTGGTCTGGTATTCCCATCTCTTTCAGAATTTTCCACAGTCAAAGGTTTTGGCATAGTCAAAAAAGCAGAAATAGATGTTTTTCTGGAACTCTCTTGCTTTTTTGATGATCCAAAGGATGCTGGCAATTTGATCTCTGGTTCCTCTGCCTTGTCTAAATCCAGCTTGAATATCTGGGAGTTTGCGGTTCATGTACTGTTGAAGCCTGGCTTGGAGAATTTTGAGCATTACTTTACTAGTGTGTGAGATGAGTGCAATTGTGTGGTAGTTTGAGCATTCTTTGGCATTGCCTTTCTTTGGGATTGGAATGAAAACTGACCTTTTCTGGTCCTGTGGCCACTGCTGAATTTTCCAAGTTTGCTGGCATATTGAGTGCAGCACTTTCACAGCATCATCTTTTAGGATTTGAAATAGCTCCATCACCTCTACTAGCTTTGTTTGTCATGATGCTTCCTAAGACCCACTTGACTTCAAATTCTAGGATGTCTGGCTCTAGGTGAGTGATCATACCATTGTGATTATCTGGGTCATGGGGATCTTTTGTGTACAGTTCTTCTGTGTATTCTTGCTACCTCTTCTTAGTATCTTCTGCTTCTGTTAGGTCCATACCATTTCTGTCCTTTATTGTGCTCATCTTTGCATGAAATGTTCCCTTGTTATCTCTAATTTTCTTGAAGAGATCTCTATTCTTTCCCATTTTATTGTTTTCCTCTCTTTGCAAGGATCACTGAGGAAGGCTTTCTTATCTCTCCTTGCTATTCTTTGGAACTCTGCATTCAGATGGGTATATCTTTCCTATTCTCCTTCACTTTTCACTTCTCTTCTTTTCACAGGTATCTGTAAGGCCTCCTGAGACAGCCATTTTACTTTTTTGCATTTGTTTTTATTGGGGATGGTCTTGATCCCTGTCTCCTGTACAGTGTCATGAACCTCTGACATCACATACTCTATCAGATCTAATCCCTTGAATCTATTTCTCACTTCACTGTATAATCATAAGGGATTTGATTTAAATCATACCTGAATGATCTAGTGGTTTTCCCTGCTTTCTTCAGCTTAAGTCTGAATTTGTCAATAAAGAGTTCATGATCTGGGTCACAGTCAGCTCCTGGTCGTTTTTGCTGACTGTATAGAGCTTCTCCATCTTTGGCTGCAAAGAATATAATCAATCTGACTTCAGTGTTGGCCGTCTGGTGATGTCCATGTGTAGACCAGTGTGTTCTCTTGGCAAAACTCTATTAGCCTTTGCCATGCTTATTTCCATACTTCAAGGCCAAATCTGCCTGTTATTCCAGGTGTTTCTTGACGTCCTACTTTTGCATTCCAGTCCCTGTAATGAAAGGGACATCTTTTTCAGGTTTTAGTTCTAGTAAGTCTTGTAGGTCTTCATAGAACCGTTCAGCTTCTTCAGCATTACTGGTCAGGGCATAGACTTTATTACTGTGATATTGAATGGCTTGCCTTGGAAACAAACAGAAATCAGTCTGTTGTTTTTGAGATTGCATCCAAATACTGCATTTTGGACTCTTTTGTTGACTATGATGGTTACTCCATTTCTTCTAAGGGATTCTTGCCCACAGTAGTAGATATAATTGTCATCTGAGTTAAATTCACCCATTCTAGTCCATTTTAGTTCTCTGGTTCCTAAAATGTCAACTTTCACTCTTGCCATCTCCTGTTTGACCACTTCTAATTTGCCTTGATTCATGGACCTGACATTCCAGGTTCATATGCAATATTGCTCTTTACAGCACTGGACTTTGAATCTATCACCAGCCACATCCACAACTGGGTATTGTTTTTGCTTTGGCTCTGTCTCTCCATTCTTTCTGGAATTATTTCTCTACTGATCTCCAGTAGCATATTGGGCACCTACTGACCTGGGGAATTCATATTTCAGTGTCCTATCTTTTTGCCTTTTCAGACTCTTCATGGGGCTCTCAAGGTAAGAATACTGAAGTGGTTTGCCATTCCCTTTTCCAGTGGACCACATTTTGTCAGGAGTGTTGTGTTCAGGAATTTTCTATTTGACATTCTTCCTTAAACCTGGGAAGTATCTAGAATTAGGAATCAGAGCAGTTCTATACACCATTCAGCTCTGGAATTCACTGTCTGTACAGACATGTGGATATCACTGACTTTCTGAGAGTTTCCATTTCCTAGGTGATAGGCTGGACCAATTTTGCTGGCCTCTCAGAGGGTTTCAAATTCTAGCATTCTCTGATTCTCATGATCTCAACTGTAGCCTGCTACTTCTCAGGCTTGTTTTGTCCACCCTATCATGAGGAGAAAAGGAGATGTGATTAAAGATTAAAGTCTGTAGCTTATACCATATCCTTCCTTGTTTATCTTCTACATATTAATATTCATCAGTGACAGCTGAATACACCTAAATACAGCTAGAAACCTTCTCCAGCTTGTGGAACCTATGGCAGTGTACTTGGCCAAAACCTCACACAGGTTCATTTAATATTGCTCATTCACACTGGGCTCAAGCATCACCTTCCTGTGAAGAGAAAGGAAAATTAATTTTAAAACCTTTCTAGAAGAAAGTGCCTTTGCACTCCAGCCACTGACCTATGTGTTAAATTCAATTACATTAAGAGAAATGATAATTAAGATGCAATTTAATGATTCCTCATTTTATGTAAATGAGATTTCTGATCACAAAGAATCAATAAACTGTGTTTAAGTAACTCATCAGTTGTCCATCTAAGCTCTACTTTGTCCTTTCTTTGCTAAATCCCTAATCTCACAAGCCAAATGCAAGAAATATTCCTGGAAATTCAAAGAATGAAATAATGAAGCTTCATTATTTCCCTAGTACTATCTGCTGCTTTTAACGCAGTAGATAGTACTGCTGTACCAATTGTTTTCTAACAGAGATTCACCTATTTCACAGTCCACCATGCATTTAAGTGAGGTTCTTTTTAAGGCCACTCTGACACTGGAAAGAATTCTAACAATTTGAACATTTCTACGTTCTAACATTTCTACGTCTTGTAGAAATGAATCTTGTATTGATAGAAGATTGTCCTCAGGTAGCCAATTCCATGGGCTTTCCAGGTGGCGTTAGTGGTAAAGAATACACCTGCCAATGCAGGAGACATAAGAGATATGGGTTTCATCCCTGGGTTGGGGAGTTCCCCTGGAGGAGGGCACAACAATCAACTTCTAGTATTCTTGCCTGGAGAATCACACATGCAGCCAATTCCATGATCTATCAAACATATATTTTGGTCAGCAGTTCAAAACACAGAAAGAATAGTCCTTGTCCTCATAGGGAAAGACAAATGGATTTGCAAATACCTATGTAGAATCCCATTTATACTGAATTCGTTTAAAATCAAAATCACACAGACATCACTCTATTATTGTTATTTCTACCGTAATGTTGTGTAACAAACCACCCCCAAGCTTAGTGTCTTTAAGTAACAGGTATTTATTATCAAGTTCACAGGTGTGCAGACATATGGTACTTCAGCTGATCTAAGTTAAAGCAAGTGGTCCTGCTCCAGGCTTGGCTCCAGGCTGGAGACATGATTCAGTTTCTCCACGTGTGTTTTCTTTTCCCAAACTGAAGGGGCAGCAGCTACCAAGGCAAGGTCTTCATGATTAATCACTCAAGGACACAAGACCAAAAAAAAAAAAATTGCAATAGTCTACTTCAAGCTCTTCTGGGGTGCTGACAACTCATGTTCCCTTGGTCAGAGTCACACGGACTGTCCACTGTCAGTGGGTGGGGAAGCACACTCCATCCTTAGTGGGTGTGTGTACTTGGTCGGTCAGCTGTGTCTGACTCTTTGTGGCCCCATGGACTATAGCCTGCCCAGGCTCCTCTGTCCATGGAATTTTCCAGGAAAGAATACTGAAGCAAGTTGCCATTTCCTTCTCCAGGGCCTCTTCCTGACCCAGAGATTGAACCTGCATCTCTTGAGTCTCCTGCATTGGCAGGCAGATTCTTTGCCATTAGGGTCACCTAGGAAGCCCATCATTAGCAGGAAGGGAGATTACTTTTACTAAACAATATAGGGGATATTATTTTTACTAAACAGTATTCCAAACTGTCCCAATTGTCTTTAGCTCAAACATTTAAAAACCCAATGGTAACATACTGGAAAGCTCTGATTCTAGGGATACAGGTTTTCTGAAGTGAAGTGAAGTTGCTCGGTCGTGTCCGACTCTTTGAAACCCCATGGACCATAGCCTACAAGGCTCCTCTGTCCATGGAATTTTCCAGGCAACAGTACTAGAGTGGGTTGCCATTTCCTTCTCCAGGGATCTTCCTGGCCCAGGGATCAAACCCGGGTCTCCCACATTGCAGGCAGACGCTTTACCGTCTGAGCCATCAGGGAAACCAATACTAAAGTTCTTTAATAAGTCAATTCGATTTTACATTAATATACCCTAACAGCAAAGAACTATCCAGGAAATGAGTCTTAGTAGATAACTAAGTCTTAGTAGTTAACTAAGACTTAGAAGATAACCCTCCATTAACAAACTGGGATTTAACATTCATTGAAACATCTTTCTCCTTAAAATCACCATCATTTTTACCAATTATAACCAAATTAAGACCTGTTTGTAGTATAGGTCTGGTCTCAATAAACTTGGCCTGATGACTTATATAACCATAATTGATCATAGACTTTTTTGCTTTGCTGAAACTTTTATAGAGTCTCAGACTGAACTTTTAAAATAAAAACTTTCAGGGCTAGGAAAGCCATGCCAAAAGCTTATCACAGATTTTGCCTAACAGATCTAAGTAAATTTCTCCCTTCTCAAGGTCTCCAAAATTCCTTGAGATTTCAGTAGTTTATAAAGATATTTAAAGTAGCCACTTTTTGATTGTTTATATTTAAAACGTTCTTCTTAAAGCATTCTGCTTCCTTTTCTAGTAGAGCATATAGTTAATATTTTAATAAGAAAAAGATAAGTGGTAGGTTTATTCAGTTTAATCTTTGACTTGGAGTCAGAGCAACCTAGGATGGCTTTGAGACTTCTGTCCTATGAATAATATTTTCTCAGTTGTCAGTTGTTGTTTTTTTTCAATCACAGAAGTAAGCCTTTCATGTTTTTAGAGTTAAATGGATTGACTTATCAATTTCCCCATTTCTTCTGGTCTCTTTGCCTGGCTTTTTGGATATCCTGCCTACAAAATATCAGCACAGAAAGCAAGTTCAGAATTATCTACCAGCAGTGAATTCCCCAGCCTTCATGTTTATTCTTTGAAGAGAAAGTGTTTTATTTCCTTAATGGAAATTCAGTTATTTACTGGATATTTCTGTTGACTAGGTCTTTTAAGGCAGTTTCTCAATCTGGGCACTAATGATATTTGAGGCCAGATAATTCTTTGCTGCAAGCAGCCTGCCCTTGCACTGTCAGATGTTTGGAAGCATCCCTGGTCTCTCTCCCTAGATTGAACAGTACCACCCTCTGCATTGTGACAACACAAAATGTCTCCAGTCACTGACAAATCAAATCATCAAAATCACCCTTGACTAAGATGCACTCTTTTATAGTAACCAACATTTAATTCAGATACAAAGCAAAAACTTTTCTGAACTTAGACCAAAAACTTTTCTTGAGCAACAGTTAAGTTAACCTTAAAACAGAAACCTAAGAAGTTTATTATAATATATAGTTTTTTTTTAACTGAAATGCATATACACACACACACATATGCATTTCAGTTAAAAAAAAACAAAACATATGTGTGTGTATATATATGGGACTTCCATATATATACACACACATATATGGGACTTCCAAGGCACTATTGGTAAAGAACCTGCTTGCTGATACAGAAGACATGAGACACAGGTTAGATCCCTGGGTTGGGAAGATCCCCTGGAGGAGGGCATGGCAACCCTCTCCAGTATTCTAGCCTGGAGAGTCCCATGGACAGAGGAGCCTGGGGGGCTACAGTACATGAGGTCTCAAGAGTTAGACACGACTGAGTGACTAAACCACCATCATCATACTTGAGATCCCACAGCAAGTAAGCTGAGAGCAGGACTGGAGATGCCCAAGTTTTATGACTCTCAGGAAGGAGGCTCAGACTCTGCATTCTGTTAAATTATGTGTCATTCAGCTTAGGATTCTCCTCTGGATTTTGAACACATATTTTGCACCAACAGTTATATTAAAGAGAGGAGTGAAATGAGGCCCCCTTGAAAGGAAGCAAAGTGACAGTCTACCAGATGGAATGGACTACGTCCTGCCTTGTTATTTCCTTCTTCCGAACTAGCCTGAAAGGGACCTTTCTGGCCATCCAGTGGTTAAGACTCAGTGCTTCCAGTGCTGGGACACAGGTTCAATCCCTGATCAGGAACTAAGATCCTGCATGCTGCATGGTTTGGCCAAAAAGTTAAAACGAAAAAGCACTAGCCCAGGACACGTGAGCTGCTTCCTGAGAGTCCTTGCCTGGGCAAAGGAGAGGGAGGCCAAAGTGATCTGAGGGACTCCAAATCTCTTGTAAAGTAAAGCACCTTCCCTCCCCTACCATAAGGCCTGAATTCCTTGCCAATCATAAAGTTTTGCCTCTAAGAGTCCATCACTGGAGTGGGTGGTGTGGGGGAAAGATGCTCACGCTGGGGGTGGGAAGTCTCCTGGGAGCAGACCCATCTCCCCTTCCCCAGAGTCTGGCAACAGGTTCTCCTCAGCCTTCTAGTGTCTATCTGCATCATATTTTCAAAAAAGAGCCCCCAGTATGAACTTTACCCTGCTGCATCTTGTGGCCACCTGGGTGTGACTGTACATCTGTCAGAAGTTGAACTTCTTTGCCTCCAAATTTCTGCCAGCCCTCATGCTGTTCCTCGTGGCTCCCTGGTCCTCACCAGCTCTCACTGTGAAACAGCACCCTGCGCACCTGTGGTTCAGCTATGGCCCCTGTGACCAGTGGCTGTCACCATCCGGACCATCTGTCACAAGAAGCAGTTCACCGGAGTACTCAACTCAACGAGGCTTCTGGAAATTTTAGGGGCAATCTCCAATTCTTCTGATGTGAAGTTTAATGACTTTGTGTTTGCAGCTCTGGCTGTTTAGCTGCATCCTTTATCCAGTGTGTACAGGAGCCCAGCGGCATGGGCTGGGTGTGAACACCAGTTACCTGCAGTGCTACCAGGCGCTGGTGTCTTCTGCTGTGTTGGTGGTGGTTGTGCCCTTCTTTGAGTCAGCATGTGGAGCACAAATCTATGGTCTCTGGTTAGTTTCTGCTTTGCTTATGATGCTGCTATCTGGAATCAGAGTTGTCAGGGTGGACTTCTCAATTTACTGAATCAGTGGGTACACTTCAACAGTCACCCATGACATATTCGGGCACTTCAAGTTCTGACTTGCTTGTTTGAAGGCTGTTTTATTTAAAGATCTACTGTCAGCTAATCAGGGTCTTGGCATATTACGTAGATATTTGGTATTCTTGCCTATGCCCATTTTAAACTCAGTAAATAAGAAGGAAGTGTAGATTACAAGTGTAGGTACAAGATATTCAATTGGGATTTTGTGGCAAAAAATAAAATTACCCAAAAAAGATTTAAAAAATCCCCAAGTATGATGATTAGATTCAAAGAAGGAAGAAAAAAATTCATTGCAAAGTTTACTGAAGGGTTGTTTGCAAGATGTAAGACATGGGGAATTTTATTAATGTGTGACTCATTTTTAGAGTCCCTCTTTTTTACTTAATTTATTAACTTTTCTACTTAAATTTTTTAATTATTTAAAATAAAAATGATTTATATGTCTTTTCATATAGAATTTTATGTAGTACAGACACTCAGGTGTTATCTTATATTCATATATTCACTGACCCTAACACAAGGTCGCATCAGTTCCTCCCTGGTGTTAGGTCCTACTCAGGGCACAGGAGTGAGTTAGACCCAGTCCTGGGCCTGGAAGTTTCCTAAACCAACCAGCCCATGGGTCTGACTCTGACATCTGAGGCCTCCTGACACCTGCTCTTCCCCACAGCTGGCCTCACAGTGGACAGTCTTGAACTTTGGCAGTCACACAATACATCCTGCTCACACATCTTCCGCTGGACTTTGACTGACCCTTCTCTACCCACGTGGTCCAAATACCCAGACTCAAGATTGGGCCTACAGGCAGCGTGGATGTTTGGAAGCTTTCTGAGCTGGAAGTCTGGAGGCCTGGACGTGCTACTGCCCCTCTTCCTTTAGTCCGAATGTCCACAAGTTTGAGAAATCTGGAAAATGATCATCAGTTGTATTCTGGGTTCTCTCATCAGAGTCTATGTATCCACCATGGGCTCCTCACTGGCCATGTGACTTGTCTCAGCAAATGGAATATTACACAAGCAGAAGTTTGAGAAATGCTTGCTTTGGGGGGTTTGTTCTCTTAAACAAAACTTTAGGATCTCTTTGTCCTCTTGAGATCCTAAGAAGACCATGCATCTGAGCCCAGATAGCCTACTGACCATGGAGCAAAGCTAACTGACAGAGCAAACAGATCCCTTCTATTTTTTGGTGCTTAGTTTTTGGTTAGACTGGAGAGTGAAAATAAATGTAATGTTTAGAGTGGGATTTGAGGAGTCAAACAGACTTGGCTTCAAATCCCCTGTCCTTTACCTAGATAAGCAGCACAGGCAGAGTTACTTAATTCCCTCAGTCTGAGTTTCCACAACCATAAAATAAGGACAAAAATAATAACCTGTTTAGGCTATTGTGAGGACTAGATCAGTTCAGTTCACTCAGTCATTCCTACTCTTTGCGACCCCATGGGCTACAGCATGCCAGACTTCCTTGTCCATCACCAACTTCTAGAGCTTGTTCAAACTCATGTCTATCGAGTGGGTGATGCCATCCAACCATCTCATTCTCTGTCATCCCCTTCTCCTCCTGCCTTCAATATTTCCCAGCATCAGGGTCTTTTCCAATGAGTCAGCTCTTTGTATCAGGTGGGCAAAGTGAGGACTAGATGAAATGCTGTAAATAAGATCTCCAGGTCAGAACCTGGTACTTATTAAGAACTCAGTAGAGTATTGATTAGTATACCGCACACTATACACTATACTATATGCTATAGTATAATTCTTATTTCGACCACTAAAATAGTATAATTCCAGTCTGATCCCACCACTGTGTTCTCATTCAGGAATGTCTTTTTCACTCCACCTCCTACACTCTCCTTGACCCTCAACGTGCCTCAAGCCCTTGGCAGCCTCTCATAACACTTTAACTTTCAACTCATATCTAGTTCACCAATCATAATTTTCCAAACTTTTCATTTTGGATTAATTTTAAATTCACAGAAAAGTTGTAAAGATAGCACATGTGTGTGTGTGTGTGTGTGTTTAGTCATGTCAGACTCTTTGCTACCCCATGGACTATACCCAGCCAGGCTTCTCTGTCCATGGAATTTTCCAGGCAAGAACACTGGAGTGGGTAACTATTCCCTTCTCCAGGAGATTTTACAGACCTGGGTGTGGAATCCATGTCTCTTATATCTCCTGCATTGGCAGGCAGATTCTTTACCACTGTGCCACCTGGGAAGCCCAAAGATAACTCATGGACGTCCATATACCCTTCATGCAGGTCCCCTAATGTGAACATCTTACATAACCATAGTGCACTTACCAAACTAAGAAATCATCATTAGAACAGCATTACTAAAATACAGAATACTTGAACTTCCCTGATTTTTCCACAAACATCCCTTTTCTGTTCTAGGATTCAATCAGGGTAACATGTTGCATTCAATCATCATGCACCCTTAGGCTCCTCCAATCTGTGACAATTTCTGGTTTACCTAGTTTCTAAGACCTATACATTTTTGAAGAGTACTGGTCATTTTGCAGCATGTCTCTCAGTTTGGGTTTGTCTGATGCTCTTCTCATGTTTATACTGAAGTTAGGGGTTTATAAAAAAAAACAAATCCACCACCATTTGCAGAAACATGGATTGACCTAGTGAGTATTACACTTAGTGAACTCAGTCAGACAAAGACAAATACATGATATCACTTATACATAAAATCTAAAGAATAATACAAATGAATCTATATGCAAAGCAGAAACAGACTCACAGACATAGAAAACAAACTTATGATTATCAAAGGGGAACTTGGGGAGAGGGATAGAGTAGGAACATGGGATTAATAGATACAAACTACTATACATAAAAGAGAGAAGCAACAGAGATTTACTGTATAGTACAGAGAACTAGCCACCTGCCAAGCAGGAGACACAGGTTCATTCCCGGGAAGATGCCCCAAAGGAGGAAATGGCAACCCACTCCAGTATTCTTGCCTGGGAAATCCAATGGACAGAGGGGCCTGGCTTCAGTCCATGGGGTTGCAAAAGAGTTGGACACAATTAGTGACTAAACCACTACCAGCACCACCACAGAGAGTAATATTCAATACCAAAATACATGAAAAGATGCCCAATATTATTAGATATTGTTTTTGTTCAGTCACTAAGGTATGTCCGACTCTTTGCAACCCCATGGACTGCAGCATGCCAGGTTTCCCCATCCTTCACTATCTGCTGGAATTTGCTCAAACTCATGTCCATTGAGTTGACGATGCCATCCAACCACCTCATCCCCTATTGTCCTCTTCTCCTCCTACTTTCAACTTTTTCCCAGCATCAGGGTCTTTTCCTGGCCAAACCCAGATTGAAACCAAAGGACCTGGGAACTGGAAGATTCAGTTCATAGGGATTATCTCCAGCAGCTAAAAGATCAGAGAAGTTGAGGGGAATAGATCTTGGCAGGGGAATGGAGAATAATCAACTCGGGTTCTGTCTCCGTTCTTCATTCCTTTATCTTTGATTTCTAGAACAAAAGCTCATTAATCCATAAGTCCAATGAATAAATAAAAGTGAGAGATTTATAAATAAGATAATGTCTTGGCAGTAAACATCCATAACTGGAATGTAACCAAATCAAATCAAAGTACTTTTCTTTATTAGACTTTGTACATCTGAACACATGTGATTTATTTTCTATCTTTATTTTAAAATAAAGGAATCTACAGAGGACATGTATGAATTATTTTAAAATCAAGACCTTAACAACTCTACCCAAGTCAATACTAAAACTTTGTTAACACTTCGGATGCCCTTTTATATATTTCGTCCAAATTACAGCCCTCTCCATCATCCAAACATAACAAATATCCTTACATTTTTAAAATTTTAATTGTGTCCTTGAATTTCTTTAGGGTTTTATCACCTAGGCATCATAGTTTAGACTTGCTTATTTTTTTTAATTTGAAGGATAATTGCTTTACAAAACTTTGCTGTTTCTGCCAAACATCAACATGAATATGTACGTATACATGTGTCCCCACTCTCTTGAACCTCCTTCCCATCTCTCTCTCCATACTAGCCCTCTAAGTTTTACAGAGACCCTCTTTGAGTTCCCTGATAGACTTGCCTATTAAAAAAAAAAAAAAACGTTTTTTTTCTTCTAAGTCCCTTTTTAATTAAAAGAAATTTAACTGTGGCAAAGTATACATAACATAGACTTCCCTGGTGGCTCAGACAGTAAGGAATCCATCTGCAATGCAGGAGACCCAGGTTCAACCCCTTGGTCAGGAAGATCCCCTGGAGAACGGAATGGCTACCCACTCCAGTATTCTGGCCTGGGAAATTCCAGGGACAGAGGAGCCTGGTGGGCTGTAGTCCATGGGGTTGCAAAGAGTTGGACACGACTTAGTGATTAGTGAAAGGATAGTTGTATAATGAAGGGGAATATGAAGTCTATATGGCTGAACTTCATTTGGAGGTTTTCAGCTTTGTCAAGGAGAAGGCAATGACACTCCACTCCAGTACTCTTGCCTGGAAAATCCCATGGATGGAGGAGCCTGGTGGGTTATAGTCCATGGGGTCACTAAGAGTCAGACACGACTGAGCAACTTCACTTTCACTTTTCACTTTCATGCATTGGAGAAGGAAATGGCAACCCACTCCAGTGTTCTTGCCTGGAGAATCCCAGGGATGGGGGAGCCTGGTGGGCTGCCATCTCTGCGGTTGCATAGAGTCCGACACGACTGAAGTGACTTAACAGCAGCTTTTATATTCAGAATGAATTTATATTCATTTTGTTTTAGTCATTGTATTTAAAGAAGTGTAGAAGTTGAAAGCATGGACTTTTGAATCAATTAGTGGTGGAACTGTGCCCTTCCTCAACCACTTTCCAACCTTATTTAAGTTAACTTCTTTCCTTTTTCACTTTTTAGCCACACCCCTTGGCATGTGGGATCTTAGTTCTCCAACCAAGGATTGAACTAGCAACCCCTGCATTGGAAACATGGACTCTTAACGACTGGACAGCCATGGAACTAACTTAACTAACTTAACTAACTTAAGTTAATCCCTTAAATTAATCCCTTAACTAACTTCTTTAGCACTCATCTTTATATATATTGGTAGGTTGATTATGAGTATTAAATAAAATTGTATGTTAAACTCAATACAGTTCATGACAAAAAATAAACATTTCAACTAACAGTTTCAATTCTCCGTTTCCTATTGTACGTATGAAAATGGAGTTATATCAGGGAGGGCAGTCAGATATACACCACTGTTATAGGAAGCTCGGTAAAGAACGTTTAGCAGTGTGAGATCTTTTTTCAACAGAGGTTTTTATTTATTTAAATTCTGTGCTACTTAGAGAAACTCTCCAAAACATTTGCAGTATTCACGGGGGCTTTGGAGAAGAACAAATTCTAACCCTCACTTCAAAATATTTCCACAGCATAGAAACTGAGAGGAAAGAGCCCACTTCCAGAAAGATGGCAAACTGCATAGAGAATAACTGGGCTATTGTGGGCACTCACCAGATTGCTAAATATTTTACCTTTCCTAAAACATACAGCAATAGGGATTTCCCTGGTGGTTCAATGGTTAGGACTTCGCCTTCCAGTGAGGGGGTGCCGATTCGCTACCTGGCTGGGGAGCTACATGCCTCGTGGTCAAAAAATCAGAACATAAAATAGAAACAGTACTATAACGAATTCAATAAAGACTTTAAGGATGGTCTACATCAAAAAAAATATTAAAAAGAGAAAACAACATAAAGCAGTAGTACTTGTCACAGGGCTGCATTACGTGCAGATAATAAAGCAAATTTAGGTTGAGAAGACAGTCTAAATCATGTTATTCTGGCTTATGCCTTTCATAAGCTCTAAGATGCTGAGGTAGAAATTGTCTCCATCAGACACACAAAATCTAACTCCCCTCAAAGAGCCCATAGGATTGTGAAGAGAAGCAGGTGAGGTTTCAGAATGGGAAAGTGTTCATGGAACTAAATGGAAAAATCTTGGTGGGGAAGGGAAGGTTTGAGAAGAAAGCACCAATGCTTCTGCTAATTTCAAAACTGTGACTGTGGTAGTGTCTCTACACAAGATGGGGGGGTGGGAGCTTATGGCTCTGACCTTGTCCCCAAGATTCACCTTCCCTTCTCTCATTAATCAATCCTGCTTCCACCTGCCTGCCTTGGAGACATGGTTTCCTGAGGGCTATTTCTCCTTTAACACCTGACTTTTCATTTTCTTCCCTAGAGCACAGCAGAACTTGAGACTTTACCGGAGACTTGCAGAGAACACAAAGGTAATGAATACAGGTCATGCAGCCGCGTTAGGGACCCAGGCCATGCACTGTCCAACTCCAGAGCTGGAAGGCAGTGTTGGCCCTGACTGTGCTGTGAGACAGCCCTCCCTGAGGAGACCTCAGAATTAGATGGTCTCACGTGCTGCAGCTAAGCCCATCTCAGGGACCTGACCTCCCTCCTATGGCATCATATCAACCATTAGCCTGGAGCCCACACTTAGATATTGTCCTGTGGGTGACCCAAACCCTGGAAAATGAGGACCAAAAAGAAATGAGAATTTCTACTCTCACTTGTAGGAAACCTGTCATCCAAGTCCTGGTTACCTCTCTGAGGACCTAATTTGTCCCACATTGACTGACCCCAGAAGTGTTCCATTCAGAAGAAATGTTAGTGCATGATCCCAGTGAGAAAAGATGAGTGTGACAACCATACACTCAAGTAAATCAGGAGGAGGTAGTTATGTTATAGAAGGTACCTGTCTGCATTAACCAGCACATGCCACACTCCAGACACATCACATACATCATCTTAACAACAACCCATCTGCCTTTTTATGTTACATTCCATTCTACAATGGAAGAAATCATCCAACAGGCTAAATAATTTGCCTTATGTTAGATTGTTGTTTCAAAGAATAGCAAGGAGAGATAAGAAAGCCTTCCTTAACAATCAATGCAAACAAATAGAGGAAAACAACAGAATGGGAAAGACTAGCGATCTCTTGAGGAAAATCAGAGATACCAAGGGAACATTTCATGCAAAGATGGGCTCAATAAAGGACAGAAATGGTATGGACCTAACAGAAGCAGAAGATATTAAGAAGAGGTGGCAACAATACACAGAACTATGCAAAAAAGATCTTCTCCACCCAGATAATCACAATGGTGTGATCACTCACCTAGAGCCAGACATCCTAGAATTTGAAGTCAAGTGGGCTTAGGAAGTATCACTACAAACAAAGCTAGTGGAGGTGATGGGATTCCAGTTGAGCTATTTCAAATCCTGAAAGATGATGCTGTGAAAGTGCTGCACCCAATATGCCAGCAAATTTGGAAAACTCAGCAGTGGCCACAGGACTGGAAAAGGTCAGTTTTCATTCCAATCCCAAAGAAAGGCAATGCCAAAGAATGCTCAAACTACCACACAATTGCACTCATCCCACACGCTAGTAAAGTAATGCTCAAAATTCTCCAAGCCAGGTTTCAGCAATACGTGAACCGTGAACTTCTGGATATTTAAGCTGGATTTAGACAAGGCAGAGGAACCAGAGATCAAATTGCCAACATCCGCTGGATCATCGAAAAAGCAAGAGAGTTCCAGAAAAACATCTATTTCTGCTTTATTGACTATGCCAAAGCCTTTGACTATGTGGATCACAAAGAACTCTGGAAAATTCTGAAAGAGATGGGAATACCAGACCACCTGATCTGCCTCTTAAGAAACCTGTATGCAGGTCAGGAAGCAGCAGTTAGAACTGGACTGGAACAACAGACTGATTCCAAATAGGAAAAAGAGTATGTCAAGGCTGTATATTGTCACCCTGCTTATTTAACTTATATGTAAAGTACATCATGAGAAACGCTGGGCTGGAAGAAGCACAAGCTGGAATCAAGATTGCCAGAAGAAATATCAATCACCTCAGATATGCAGATGACACCACCCTTATGGCAGAAAGTGACGAATAACTAAAGAGCCTCTTGATGAAAGTGAAAGAGGAGAGTAAAAAAGTTGGCTTAAGGCTCAACATTCAGAAAAATAAGATCATGGCATCCATTCCCATCACTTCATGGCAAATAGATGGGGAAATAGTGGAAACAGTGGCTGACTTTATTTTCTTGGGCTCCAAAACCACTGCAGATGGTGATTGCAGCCATGAAATTAAAAGACACTTACTCCTTGGAAGGAAAGTTATGACCAACCTAGACAGCATATTGAAAAGCAAAGATATTACTTTGTCAACAAAGGTCCATCTAGTCAAGGCTATGTTTTTTCCAATAGTCATGTGTGGATGTGAGAGTTGGACTATAAAGAAAGCAGAGTGCCGAAGACTTGATGCTTTTGAACTGTGGTGTTGGAGAAGACTCTTGAGAGTCCCTTGGACTGCAAGGAGATCCAACCAGTCCATCCTAAAGGAAATTAGTCCTGGGTGTTCATTGGAAGAACTGATGTTGAAGCTGAAATTCTGTTATTTTGGCCACCTGATGCGAAGAACTGACTCATTTGAAAAGACCCTGATGTTGGGAAAGATTGAGGGCAGGAGGAGAAAGGGATGACAGAGGATGAGATGGTTGGATGGCATCACCCACTCAATAGACATGAGTTTGGGTAAACTCCAGCAGTTGGTGATGGACATGGGGGCCTGGCATGCTGCAGTCCATGGGGTCGCAGAGTTGTACAAGACTGAGTGACTGAACTGAACAGTTGTTTAGTCGCTAAGTCATGTTCAACACTTTTGGGACCCCATGGACTATAACCCACCAGGCTCCTCTGTCCATGGGATTTCCCAGTCAGGAATACTGGAGTGGGTTGCCATTTCCTTCTCCAGGGGATCTTCCTGACCCAGGGATTGAATCCACATCTGCATTGGCAGGTGGATTCTTCACCACTGAGCCACTAGGGAACCTGGATGTTACAGTTAGTATGTGGCAAACTTATGATGAACCCAGATTCAGAGGAGTTCCCAGGTGGCTCAGAATGAGCACACACACATGATGCAGATTCAAAGACCAAAAGTAGCACCAGCTGTTATTATTATTACTTAATTCAAAAAGCGGCACAGAAATGTTGAAAACAAACTGAAATTGGAGGCAAAGATTGTATTTGTAGATGAGTACAAGACTGAAACTTACATAGGTGGTTCTTGGCATCATTACAGGTGAATAGGGTAGATGGAAATCCAAAACTATCTAATCTAGTCATTAAAATAAGTGATGAAAGGGCTGAGCAGCATATTTCAATGAGTCTGAACTGTAATGGGTAAATCATTAGAACCCTTAGCAGTAAGGACTTGCCGATGACAAGACTATCTCAGAGCCTGGTTGTAAAGCTGACAGTCAGTTAGGAAAGTTTATTTCTAGTCTACCAAGGAGACAGGAAAAAGAGTTTGCAATGCAATGTTGAGCCTGAAAGTAAATTACTAGTCAGGAGGCTAAGCTTCAAGCTCATAGCATTGCTGACCTGCCACTGGGAGGCAGCTTGTTTGCAACCCAGAGAAGAGCAGTTACCAAGGTCAGTTCCCAAAGTGATGCAAAGTTGCTGGCTCAGAGGGAGATCTCTGGGGAATGGGATCCAGCACTACTTATGTTGCATTTCTCCAGCTATGCCCCCTCCCTGATTCAAGCTTGCCTTGTTCTCCTTAACCACACCACTTGGGAGTTCCATGGGTGCGCTGTGCTCTCGCGTTCCATCCTGCCTGACACCACAGGGCTTAGTGTAGCACATTGTTTCTGCAAGAGCGTCTTTTCCCCGCCTGATTCAAACCTCTTTCCTCTGCCTAACCAACTTCTACTTAGCTTTTGGGATCTGAGAAGCCTTTTGTCCATGCCCAAGAGTAGAATAGCTCCCCAGACCCGCCACAACATATGCACAGACATACACTCCCCCCAAAGCTTGTCCTCCTTTGTTTTCTTTGCACTGCCTTGCTGTGAGTTGCACATGTTCCAAACCCCTTATCCATAAGAGTAAGGTACAAAAAGTTCTGAAAACTAAAAGTTTTAATGTTAAGTCTAGTGCAAATTTCTCCCAGTTGATAATAACAGTCAGACATTTTGCTGTATGATGTGTGTGCCTTTGAGACAGTGCCTCAGACCCCATGGGGAGTGTTAAAAAATATATCAAATAGGCACCAGATTATCGTTCCAAATCTGAAAAGAATGATGTATTCTGAAGCCTCTCTGGCCCCAGGGGTGTTAGATAAGAAATTACGGGTCTGTCCTGCCCTGCACTGTGTTCCATTGTGTGCTGTTATAGTGTTCATATTGAAGTGCCTTAGACTCTGAAATCTTCAAGGACCAGAAACTGTACCTCGTTCGTCATTTTATCTCCTTTACCTAATACAGTGTGTATAGATTATCAGTGTGCTTAAAGAATGAATGTGCAAGTAAATAGAAGAAAGAAGGAATGAGGATACAGCAGCCTTGTAACTATGAACGAATGAAGAGATATGGCAGTCTTCTAGTTAAAAATGAGAAGCTGTAGCCAGTCCCCAGGTTGCTTAGGTATTCCTAGATGTCCCAAGACAGGGAATTTCCAATGACTAAGACTAGAAAAGCTAGAAGAAACTTTACAATATGTTTGGTTCTTGAACCGTATCAGCTTTTATCCATTCACTCATTCATTTTATTTTTTAAAAAATTGTTATACAACTACTCTGTGCTATGTAATAAGCTAAGCCATAGATCTATTTTAACCATAACAAGAAACAATGACAACAAAAAGCAGATAAATTCAGAAAGAGATGGAGAAATTTGGCACAGAGTAAACGTTAATTCAAATTAGGTCATTTATTTTCCCCATGTATGAAACACAATGTCTGTTTTAAATTCTTCATCTAAAATATTTTTTTGTGTTTGTGATTCACTATTAATTTTATATCATTATACTCAGGCATAATACAATCTCTTGGTATCATTCTTTTATTGAAATATAATTGCTTTACAATGTTGTGCTGGTTTCTGCTGTACAACAATGTGAATGAGCTATATGTGTACATATATCCCTTCCCTCCTCATCCCCCATTCCATCCCTCTAGGTCATCACTGAGCACTGAGCTAAGCTCCCTGTGCTGTACAGCAGGTTTCCACTAGTTATCTGTTTTAGACATGCTGCTGCTGCTGCTGCTAAGTCTCTTCAGTCGTGTCCAACTGTGTGCGACCTCATAGACGGCAGCCCACCAAGCTCCCCCGTCCCTGGGATTCTCCAGGCAAGAACACTGGAGTGGGTTGCCATTTCCTTCTCCAATGCATGAAAGTGAAAAGTGAAAGTGAAGTCACTCAGTTGTGTCCAACTCTTCGCAACCCCATGGACTGCAGCCTACCAGGCTCCTCCATCCATGGGATTTTCCAGGTAAGAGCACTGGAGTGGGTTGCCATGGCCTTCTCCGATTTTAGACATGGTAGTGTATATATGTCAATGCTCCTCTCCCGGTTCATCCACCCTTCCCTTCCCCTGCTATGTTCACATATCCAATCTCTACACCTGTGTCTGTATTTCTGCCCTGCAAATAGGTTCATCTGTGTCATCTACCTTCTTCTCTTTCACTTGGTGTGTCTCATGCAAACACTAGTCACAGGTGGAATTTATGCAAAAGGAGTCCGGGAAATGTGGTGTCTAGACTTTAAGCCCCTATAGTACATGGGACCACTGACAAGAAAGGAGATGGCCCTAAGTATCAACAAAAAATATCCATCAAGGAAAACTTTACTCTTAACTATTGTATTTTTACCCAAATGTTTCATTTCAATTCCTCTATAGGTCTTCAGGAATTAAAAAAAAAAAAAAAAAAAGAAGGAAGAGAAGAACAAATAATCTTCTTCACTGGTGGTGGTTTATTTTGTTTTCTGAATTTTTAGTAAATATGACTTTAAAAAGTCAAAGTGAACACATAAAAACAGTTGTTATAACTGTTTCAGTGCTTGGTAAATGGTTTTGTGAAGCTCCAGTGGAATTGGTCCCCAATAAAGACTAACCCAGGGACTTCCTGGGTGGCTCAGTGGTAAAGAATCTGCCTGCCAATGCGGGAGACATGGATCAGATTCCTGAGGAGGGAAGATCCCCTGAAGAAGGAAATGGCAACCCACGCCAGTACTCTTGCCTGGGAAATCCCATGTACAGAGGAGTCTGGTGGGCTACAGCCTATGGGGTCACAAAAGAGTCAGACATGACTTACCTACTAAACAACAACAAGGACTAACCCATGGGGGAAATAGCAGGTTTATGCAGAGAACCCAAGGAGGACTGAATTTATGTGGTCTTTTCTTATATTGGGGCCTTATTTTTTTTAAGTGACTTCATGCACTCTGAGGTCTTCTTGGACTTCTAGTGCAGTTTTAGAAAACTGGAAAAAAACATAGTCCTGGAGCAGTGACAGATTGCAGTTAAAGACCATGGAAATATTCTCCTCTTAAGGAACTACAGAAATTTCTAAAAGTAGCTATTAAAATTATAATGAAAGTTGCTATTTTTCTGGCCTCAGATGAGCTAAACACAGAAGTCAGTGTTTAGTAAAATGATTGAACGTGTATTTGATCCTGAGTAATGGCTTTAATATCAAAGTTGGACAGAAATGAGCAAACTTTCCTTTTAGACTTTGCGCAGTTTGCCTAATCTCTGCTGATACAAACTGTTACATAACACCACCTTAAACCAGAAGCAACCCCTGGTCAAGATATGAGAATTCAGATTTTAAAGTCAGCAAGAATAAGCAATTTCATGCCAGTATATTTATAATAAATGTGTATTTTAATCAACTCTGCTTTTACACTTCCAACCTCTTAAAAGGAAAGGCACCCTGTAAACGAAGTCCCATAGGTTTTCAAATGACCCAGGGTATACTCAGCAAATTAAAATTAATATTAAGCATGAGCACATTGAAAGAGGACATTACTCAGCAAGCATCCAAAGGTTCCAGACTCTTTGAAGTGATCCGTTTCTCTCCTAGATTTATGAGCTGTCTGTCAATGAATTTAATTGGATATTTATTGAAATTAATGGCAGCTGCAGCTGATTGAACAGACTTTACTTAAATTTTGTGTTTCTTGTTTATGGCTATTTTTCCTGGCCTTGCTTTTCCATGTTGCATGCTGATGAAGCCCCGAGTGAAATGAATGGAGAAATCTTTTCCAAATCAAGACATGACTCTCCTCACTGTCCTTCACAAAATGGGAAAATACTACAGATGATAAATCACCTCCTATTCCCAGCTCATCACTATTCAGGTTTGTTAAAAGCTCATTTTCATGCACACCTTTGGGAGTTAAGGGCAGAAGCTCCATAGACACACAGCCTGTGTTCAAATCCGGATCATCCACATACTTGCTGTCATCCTAGGCCAAGTTTCTCAACCTTCTCCTTGCCTCAGTTTACCCACTTGTAGAGTAGAACTGATAATAATAGGCTCCCATAGGCTCAGAACCTGCCTAGCACAGGGCCTGGAACTTGCTAACACCTCGGTAAAGACTTAGTTCTTCTTACTTTTTTCTCTGTGGGAAAAATGAAATTATATGAATCTATTTTATTCCTCTTGTGATGAACAAACCACTATTCTTAAAAATACTTAAAAACTAGACTCTGCTTTAATGTGACAAATAAACCCTGGAGAAGTTGAAGTCCCTGCTATAAGAAAATGGAAGATGCTTTCTTCCCTTTTCTTTTTCCTTCTACTCTCTGCCCCCAGCTACTATTCTGACATATTTAATAAAGTTATTTCTGGGGTTCTGAAGATGCTGCAAATTCTTGAATAGAAGCGAAACTCTAGAGGAAGTGGGAGGAAGGAGAAGACAGCATTCTATAACAGATTGTCTTGGACTTGGGGTTAATGTCATAGTTACTTTTCCAAACTCTCCTGCACTCTTTATTTTTTTTTTCTTTCTTTTTTCAGTGAACAGGATTATGTACCTGGCATGGAGCTAGGTGCTGGAATTTCAAAGCTTAATTTTAGGAAGCCAGTTCTCAAGAATCTTTCTCACTAGTGAAGAAAGCAGTATTTTACAATCTAGTGCTTCTGGAATCACATAGCATAGTAGTTATGTGTCCAGACTCTGGAGCCAACCATGGTTTAAATCCTGTCTTTGGCAACTTAAATGTGGGTCGAGTTACTTTACCTCTTTGTGTTTTAGGCATCCAACTGTAAAGTGAGGTTGTAATAGTACTTGCTGCTGCTGCTAAGTCATTTCAGTCACGTCCGACTCTGCGACCCCATAGATGGCAGCCCACCAGGCTCCCCCGTCTCTGGGATTTTCCAGGCAAGAACATTGGAGTGGGTTGCCATTTCCTTCTCCAATGTAATAGTACTTAAGATTTGAAAAATTAAGTTGATATATATTATATATATATATATATATATATATATATATATATATATATTATCTTGAAGACTGTCTGGCTTATGGTTAACATTAAAGGCTAATATTAAATAAATGTGTACCTTCATTACCTTTATTACAATCATGATTCTAAAGTTTTTTCTTTTTAATTTTTATCAATTTTATTGGAGTGTGATTGCTTTACGTGTTAGTTTCTACTGTACAGCAAAATGAATCAGCCATACATATATACATATCCTCTCCCTTTTGGATTTCCTTCCCATTTAGGTCACTACAAAGCACCGAGTAGAGTTTCTGGTGCTACACAATGCTGTACAGTATGTTCTCATTGCAGGAAGGCATATTCTTTACCATCTGAGCCACCAGAGAAACCCCATTATTTTATACATAGTGTCAATAATATGACACTAAAGTTGATTTGAACATCACCAGATGGTCAACACCAAAATCAGATTGATTATATTCTTTGCAGCCAAAGATGGAGAAGCTCTATACAGTCAACCAAAACAAGACCAGGAGCTGACTGTGGCTCAGATCATGAACTCCTTATTGCCAAATTCAGACTTAAATTGAAGAAAGTAGGGAAAACCACTAGACTATTCAGGTATGACCTAAATCAAATCCCTTATGATTATACAGTGGAAGTGAGAAATAGATTTAAGGGACTAGATCTGATAGATAGTGTGCCCAATGAACTATAGACAGAGGTTTGTGACATTGTACAGGAGACAGGGATCAAGACCATCCTCATGGAAAAGAAATGCAAAAAAAGCAAAATGGCTGTCTGAGGAGGCCTTACAAATAGCTGTGAAAAGAAGAGAAGTGAAAAACAAAGAGAAAAGGAAAGATATAAGCATGTGAATGCAGAGTTCCAAAGAATAGCAAGTGATAAGAAAGCCTTCCTCAGTGATCAATGCAAAGAAATAGAGGAAAACAATAGAATGGGAAAGACTAGAGATCTCTTCAAGAAAATTAGAGATACCAAAGGAACATTTCATACAAAGATGGACTCGATAAAGGACAGAAATGGTATGGACCTAACAGAAGCAGAAGATATTAAGAAGAGGTGGCAAGAATACACAGAAGAACTGTACACAAAAAAGCGTCACGACCAAGATAATCACGATGGTGTGATCACTTACCTAGAGCCAGACATCCTGCAATGTGAAGTCAAGTGGGCTTTAGAAAGCATCACTACGAACAAAGCTAGTGGAGGTGATGGAATTCCAGTGGAGCTATTTCAAATCCTGAAAGATGATGCTGTGAAAGTGCTGCACCCAATATGCCAGCAAATTTGGAAAACTCAGCAGTGGCCACAGGACTGGAAAAGGTCAGTTTTCATTCCAATCCCAAAGAAAGGCAATGCCAAAGAATGCTCAAACTACCACACAATTGCACTCATCCCACACGCTAGTAAAGTAATGCTCAAAATTCTCCAAGCCAGGTTTCAGCAATACGTGAACCGTGAACTTCTGGATATTTAAGCTGGATTTAGACAAGGCAGAGGAACCAGAGATCAAATTGCCAACATCCGCTGGATCATCGAAAAAGCAAGAGAGTTCCAGAAAAACATCTATTTCTGCTTTATTGACTATGCCAAAGCCTTTGACTATGTGGATCACAATAAACTGTGGGAAATTCTGAAAGAGATGGGAATACCAGACCACCTGACCTGCCTCTTAAGAAACATATATGCAGGTCAGGAAGCAACAGTTAGAACTGGACTGGAACAACAGACTGGTTCAAATAGGAAAAGGAGTACACCAAGGCTGTATATTGTCACCCTGCTTATTTAACTTCTATGCGGAGTACATCATGAGAAATGCTGGGCTGGAAGAAGCACAAGCTGGAATCAAGATTGCCAGAAGAAATACCAATCACCTCAGATATGCAGATGACACTACTCTTTATGGCAGAAAGTGAAGAGAAACTAAAAAGCCTCTTGATGAAAGTGAAAGCGGAGAGTGAAAAGTTGGCTTAAAGCTCAACATTCAGAAAACTAAGATCATGGCATCTGGTCCCATCACTTCATGGCAAATAGATGGGGAAACAGTGGAAACAGTGTCACACTTTATTTTTTAGGGCTCCAAAATCACTGCAGATGGTGACTGCAGCCATGAAATTAAAAGATGCTTACTCCTTGGAAGGAAAGTTATGATCAACCTAGATAGCATATTCAAAAGCAGAGATATTACTTTGCCAACAAAGGTCTGTCTAGTCAAGGCTATGGTTTTTCCTGTGGTCATGTATGGATATGAGAGTTGGACTGTGAAGAAAGCTGAGGGCCGAAGAATTGATGCTTTTGAACTGTGGTGTTGGAGAAGACTCTTGAGAGTCCCTTGGGCTGCAAGGAGATCCAACCAGTCCATCCTAAAGGAGATCAGCCCTGGGATTTCTTTGGAAGGAATGATGCTAAGGCTGAAACTCCAGTACTTTGGCCACCTCATGCGAAGAGCTGACTCATTGGAAAAGACTCTGATGCTGGGAGGGATTGGGGGCAGGAGGAGAAGGGGACGACAGAGGATGAGATGGCTGGATGGCATCACTGACTCGATGGACGTGAGTCTGAGTGAACTCTGGGAGTTGGTGATGGACAGGGAGGCCTGGCATGCTGTGATTCATGGGGTTGCAAAGAGTCGGACATGACTGAGCAACTGAACTGAACAGAAAGTTGATTTTGAGAAGTTGTGGAAAAAGACAAAAGGAGGCAGATGCACCAGACAAATGATACATTTGTTTCTGGACCTGTTGAGGTACTTTTTTGGTTGCCCAGCTGGACATTCCTATTAGGCTGTTAGTTGGTAACACAGACCTAGCCCTTCAGCAAGTATTTCAGGCTAAAGGTAATGACCTGGACATCAGCAACATGTGAATGGAAGTTGAAATCATGGACATAAATAGGGTCACTCAGAGAAAGGGTAGGGTGTGAAAAGAGAAATGGTTAAGGACCACATCCCTGGAGCTACATCTATTTAAGACACTGGGTAGAATGAGAGGAGCTTGTGAAGGCAGAGGCCTGGATAAAGGGGCAAAGGGTAAGCGGGATCCTGTGAGGGAGGTGAGCCCTTGGGAGGGACTCAGGTCATGAGTTGCCTTGGCTCTTTTGTGTTTGTTTTTCTCGTAATCATCTCTGGCCCTGAGATTTGAAAACAACTAAGGGCCAGCAAAGCCTGCCCACGAAAGAGTGGAAGAAGGTGGCAGAGAACAGCAATGGCTTAGGCACTGCTCCCATGACCCCTTCCCGCCTCACACCACACCCTTAGTAACACCTTCTGGATTAATGTTTCTTCTTTAACAGTTTAGAGAGTCTAACTTCAAACTTTGGGTCTATCAGACCATATTCAAAGATTGCACATATTATATTGGAGAAGGAAATGGCAACCCACTCCAGTGTTCTTGCCTGGAGAATCCCAGAGGACAGGTGAGGAGTGACTTAGAGGTACAGTCATTGTAGATGGGAAAGCACTAGTTCTGTCAATTATCATCAGCATTCCATTTGAGTAACTTCCATTGGCCAGGAATTGGAGAATTGGTGGTGAACAAAGTCTAGAGGAAGAGACAGATCGTTAAGTGACTGTAACTATTATATCGTAGTAGGGGAAGGACAAGATGCCTGGAATAGACAGGGAAGGGGGGCATTCTTGAGGAGTCTAAACTATCCAGTTATCCAGAAGAGAGACATGGATGAAGAGATTTTTACATTAAGAGCTAAGAAATGACTAAATGTTACCCAGGAAGAGAAGGTAGCAAAGGGAAGTGTGTTTTTGGCAGAAGAAATACAATATGCAAAAGCCCAGAGATAACAGAGAGTAAGACAAAGCTTAGAGGAGCTGGTATTAGTCCAGTCAAGCAAAAGCATCTTACAGCATAAAGGAAAATTCTGCAAAGGAGGCTGAAGAGTTTAGTGTGGTTTGGATCATCTAAAGCTATGGCCTTGAGTCTGTGGGTGATTAGTTGGAAGGAGGAGGTCAAAAAGGAACTCCAAAGACTCTGCACCAAGCAATATGGTGGTGAATGAGATTATTCACTGTGGCAGAGGACATTAGATGTGGCAGCTCTAGCCACACTGGTTGGGGAGTCCTAATTAGACCTACAGACTTGAGTCATCTACCTATAGATGAATTGAAGCTACAGGAGTGGATGAATCTCATACACAATGAGGAGCAATGAAATCCTTGGACAAACTCCAGAGAAATACAGATCTTTTAGGGGTGAGTAAGAAGGAGAGCCAAAGAAGGGCAAAGGAGGGAGGGCCAGGTGGACAAAAGCCATCATGGCGAAGTAAGAGATATAGTCATCTGCTGAGAATGTGGGTAAAGGGTCATCAGCCTCACCCCAGGGCTCTAGCATCATATGGGTTTGCCCAACCTGTTCAGAGGAGTAAGCAGGACATCAATTACAATCTGTACTGGAAGATTCTAGTATTCCCATTCCAACCAGAAAAGGATGGCCTCCATCTTACTGATATCTACTCTAGTCCTGATGATTGCTTTCCTGAATAAGTCAAGGGGTTCTCATGGACCCCTTTGGGGGAAAGACCTTTGGGGAACCTCCTAGTTTTAGCACTATGGAAGTAACAGCCTGCAAGATATTTTCAAGTTTATGAAATCTCAAACATTTCAGCAAAGGCTAGTATTACTGAATGAAATGAGATTCTCATATTATACTTATAAGATAAGGTTCACTATAGAGCATGTTTCTTGCTCTTTGACTATTGAAGATGTTTCCATCAGTGACTAAAAGAAAGTCTTTAATGCTTTAGGAAAATGTGTAATCAACACAAACTACAATGAAAGTAGACATGAGATTTGGCAGATGACAGTACAATGTTAAAATGAGGACCTGCTAAAACAAATGTGAGCTGTCTTTGATTTAAGATCAAAATCCCTGTATTTTACTTTTTTCTAATCAATGCAGAATGTACTTTGGCATTTTTGGACTAAGATATTCTCTATAAATTTCTGTTGATCCAAGAAACTTCAGGGCCACAACCTCAACATTAATAAAATGATATGGAGAAGGAGCAAATGTACTATATTTATGATCTGTAATATAAAAATGGATATTTTCTATAAATGGTTAAGTAATGCATAATTTGTTGATTTATTCAACAAATATTTATAGAGTGTCAACTATGTTCCTGCTTGGACTAGTTGTTAGCTGAAACTCTCTAAAGGATTTCATTGCACTTAGTGAAACGAAATTCTTTACCCTAACCTGTTAACCCTCACATCATCCATTCCTATCTTCCTCTGGAGATCTTCTCTGTCTCCCTCTTCAACACTCACCATGTTCTAATCATACTGGCTTTCTGTTTTGTTCTCAGCCACATCAAACTTACTCTGGCTTCAAATGACCATCACTTTCTATTCTGCCAGTCCATAAATTTTGTCCTGTATCTCTTCTCATGGCTGACTCCATCATTCAAGTCTCAGCTCCAATTTCCTCCTGGTTCTAAAGAAGCCAGTCTATTAAGTAAATGCCTCTTGCCCAGCACTCCATCATGGTAACCTGCTTTATTTAGCTGGAGACCTTCATCACCATATGAAATTATCTTGTTTACTTGACTATCTACTCTTTCTCTCTCTTCAGAGATAACGTCAGCAACCTGAGAGCAGGAAGTGGGCTGCCTTGTCCAAGACTGTATCCCCAGTGCCTAGAACGGCCCTAGATTAGGTTAAGCATTCAATACAATTTGTTGAATGAATGAATGACTAGTGGTTATGATAAAAATGTAAAACCACGGGAAATGGTAGAACTTAGGGAAAAATGGTAAAAGAAAATGTAAAACCTAAGTAAAAAATAGTAATAAATAAGCAAGATTCAACATTATATATACACAGTGAATACAGCTTTATGCTATGCTAAGCTGCTTCAGTCGTGTGCAGCTCTTTGTGACTCTATGGACTGTAGCCCACCAGGCTCCTCTGTCCATGGGATTCTTCAGGCAAGAACACTGGAGTGGGTTGCCATGCCCGCCCCCAGGGGATCTTCTTGATTAAAGGATCAAACCAGTCAGTGTCTTTTGTGTCTCCTGCATGGTCAGGTGGGTTCTTAATCACTAGCGCCATCTGGGAAGCCCCATACAATCATATATCAGCAGTTTATCTTTTAAAAATCTGGATATATATATATATATACACACACACACACATACATGTACACACACGTGAAAGATGCCAAGATATAAATAAAAGTTAAAATTGCATTTAAAAATGTTTTTAAAGATGTTATATGAAGGCTCACACTCCAGGAGGCCAAAAAAAATGCTATTAAAATGCTATATTAACATTTATTAATATAAAACATACTATATCAACAAATAAGGAACTCAGACATGTTACAGCAACATGGACAGGTCCAGGGTAGCTTTCTTGGAAGCAATTTTTACCATCAAACTACCTAAGAAACACGCATGACTGTTGCTCACAACTCTTTGTCATGCACCAGAAGGTTATTCTCCTTGTTTTCAGCCTAAAGCAGGGTTGTGGCAGGGACAGGGGGAAATAACTGTAACAGGGATGCCAACTCCCTCAGAATAACTTCCCCTTGGTAGGATCATATGGTGGTGGGTATGGAGGATGTTTATAGAAGAAAGCTTGGGAAAACACAAGCAGTAAGCAAGGCTGGCTTGTGAAAGAAAAGATCTGGAGGGTTTCTATATGTGAGTGCATTAAAACAACATCCTTGGTTGGAGATTTAAAAAGTAAGATTTATACTTGGTCTAAATTTAGGGCAGTGGCTGCACAACCGATGCTATGTTAGGAGTCATCTGTCCCCAGAAGACTCCTAGAGTAGCCCCTCCAAGGATGGGTCCCAGTGATCCCCACCTCCTGGTATTCACAGCTTTGCATAATCTCTGCCCATGAAAGTTGGTCTCTGTGACCAGCAGAGTATGGCAGAAGTGATGGTAAACATCACTTCTGAACTTAAAAGATGAAAGATGTACTTTCTCTCAGGGTTTCTCTCTCTGTCTCTATCTTATGCTCTCTCTCTCTCTCTCATCACTTGGCCTGGGGAAGAGAGACACCACGTCATGAACAGCCTTGTGCAATCACCCACAAGGTAAAGAGTTGAGGCCTCCAGACAACAGTCCGCAGAGACCTGAAGCCTTCTGCCCACACCTACACAAGCGAGCATGGAACCAGAAACTTTAACCTTAGGCAAGCCTTCAGATGCTTGGATCCAAGGCCAACATCTTGACTGCAAACTCATAAGAGGTCCTAAGCCAGAAATAACTCATTATGCTGTTCCCAGATTCTTGTCCTTCAGAAACTGTGTCAAATATTAAATGTTAATTTTTTAAACCACTGAGTTTTGGGGTACTTAGTTATGAAGCAATAGACACTGAACTCAGCCATTGACAAGTACTCCTCCACACTGATATCTTCTGCTGTCCTCCATGTGGCTTGCCCAGAAGTGCAGCCTCACCCTGCAACTCCATCTCCCTGAGCTGGTAACAAGTTTATCTGGAGTGCCAGCTAATCATTACAGAGGCACTTCTCCACTCACCAGGACAGAAGGCTCTACACCTTGGGTACTGATGTTACCAATGTTATGCGGTTAAAGAGGCAGCTTCAACAGGGGTGGTCGCTTGTTCTACTCCATCCCTCCATCCCTCTACTTAACATCGTGCAGCCAGCATCCTCTCTTTGGATCACTAAGGTTTTCTAATATTGTTATCTACCTAGGTATTCAAGGCTATTATAAATGATTGCCAACTTATACTCTCCAGTTTTCAAAATTACAAGTGCATGAAGTTAACTAAGGAAATAATAGTAAATGATGACTCACGGGCCTTGCCCAATCTGAATTGGGTGTGAGATTCAAGAATCTGAATTCTCAGTGAATTCTTCAATACGTCTGATTCAGGAGCTCTCTGGAGTTCACTTAGAGAGACACCATTGTAGTTATTCCTCTGTACTGTCCTGTTTCTCCAACTAAACTCTAGATTCCTAAAGAGAGACTATTTTCTGTCTCTTATATTCACCCAAAGCATCAGAACACTGCTGGGCATTCAGTGAACTTTCAATAAAGTGACTTACAACAAGAATCATCATTCAAATAGACATTTACATTCTGCCAAATGTACCCTGGCTATAACAGGAATGGATGGCGAAGTTCCTGCTATTAAGGAACTGGCAGCATGGGTAAGGAAAAAGAGAAATGCATTGCAAGCAGACAGTAGTGAACAACTCCAGACAGGATGCAGAAGACCTGCTACGTGATAGGGTACAGGCTCCATCCAACTTTTAGGGGCATTAGAAAGATTTATGAAGTCTGCAAAGCTTCAAGCAGAAGCAACATCTGGAGAACACTGGGAGACAAGTGGCCTGAATGTTTGTCCCATTTGTTTTAGAAGCCAAGTGTCTTAGAGCCAGCACATCATTTCTCTGGACTTCAATTGATTCTTGTAGAGAGCCAGAGCAGTCTGTTAGTATCATAGTTTCCAAACTGCCCTGCAGAGTCCTGAAGGGATCATATGTGGGGAAAGGAAGACATGAAATCAGGTGTGACCACAAGTCTGCTTCCCCGTGTTTATCTGACCAATATGGGCATTTCATGAAAGTCTTGGTGTCACAAGAAGTTCTACTGATAAAACAAAAAAAGAGAAATGAGGTTTGGAAACATTGCAAGTTGACTTCCTTTTTCAAACTAATTTTTATTGGAGTATAATTGCTCTGGGCTTCCCTGGTGGCTCAGCAGTAAAGAATCACCTGCCAATATCAGGAGATGCAGGTTTGATCCCTGGGTTGGGAAGATCCCCTGGAGAAGGAAATGGCAACCCACTCCAGTATTCTTGCCTGGAGGATCCCGTGGACAGAGGAGCCTGGCAGGCTATAGTCCATAGGGTCACAAAGAGTCAGACACAACTGAAGTGACTTGGCATGCACATAAATAGAGTATATGTGTCATGCAATTGATACATATACACTATTGCATGTTGATTTCTGAGAATCCTTTATGAGACATCAACTAGGAGGGAGAAGGTATACGGGAAGGACCTGAAGATGGGGCAAATGGGGATTCTTAACATTTTCGTCTCTAACTTCTTTTATTGTCACCGGCAATGTTGATTTTGCTAAGAGTGACATTCCCTTATTAAAGCTCCTCCTAAGGTAAGGAAAGTTGACACATAGAGTTGACCTTAACTTGCTAGAATTAGCCTTTAGTTGTCTAACCATTTTATATAACATATTTCCAAATGAACGGAAGTTATCAAATGTTATACCTAAAACTGCAGTACAGACCTGTGGTGTCCATTTGGACAAGTACTTGCCACATGTAACTATTTACATTTAAATTAATTAGAATTAAGAAATTAGTTAATTAAAGAGTTAACTAGATTTTTACTTCTAGACTGCCCTAACTACATGGTAAGATCTCAATATCCACATGAGGATGGTGGCAACCTGGCAGGGAATCACGGATCTAGAATATTTTCATCATCACAGACTGTTTCATTAACCAGCACTGGAATGAGAAATAAGCCAAGAAAACAAGTACAGTTACCCTCTGGCCAAGTTCTAAGTTCTGTTTCTCAGAAAACATTGAATCTCTCAATAGAAGATGGACAATCTCCAAGACTGCTGGTGTTATTTATTTATTTGTCAGCTAGAAAGACCAAGACATTTAAGCTGTTCAGGATGAGAGGCTAAAAACCAAGCTGAAAAGTGATTAGAAATCAGTGCTTAATAGAAAGCAAAATGGAGTTCAAAATACGCCATAGAGGACCAGCTTTGCAGACATGCCTGGCTCTCAGCGGGAACCTGGAGGGCTTGAGCCCAAGTAGAGGGTAAACCAGCGGTGGAATGAGCCTTACAGAGTCCAAAATGAATACCTTATGGCAATGAGATCATCTGCCCTAATCTAGCTGCCTGTCAGAAAGTAGTGTGACTTCTCTCGGAAGAAAACACCATCTAGAGCCTCTACCATTGAAGTTATAGCCACCCTATTTCCTGCTTTTCAGTTTAACAATATATTGTGATTTTTTTTTTTTTTTTGAGGTATAGTTGCATCCATCTGCAATGCAGGAGGTGCAGGTTCAATTCCTGAGTTGGGAAGATCCCCTGGAGAAGAAAATGGCAACCCATTCCAGTATTCTTGCCTGGGAAATCCCATGGACAGAGGAGGCTGGTGGGCTAAAGTCCATGGGGACCCAAAAGAGTTTGACTTGGCTTTTTGACTAAACAACAAAACAATTGCTTGACAACATTGTGTTGGTTTCTGCTGAACAATGAAGTGAATCAGCGATATGTATACACACATCCCCTTCCTCTTGGATATCCCTCCCACTCCACCCTACCCCCAACCTCTAGATCATCACAGAGCACTGAGCTGAGCTCCCGGTGCTGTATAGCATCTTTCCACTAACTGGCTATTTTACACATGGTTGTGTATATATGTTAATCCCAATCTCCCAATTAATTCCATGTCCCCCTCCATGCCCACATGTCTATTCCCTACGTCTGCATCTCCATTTCTGCCCTGCAAATGGCTTCATCTGTACCACTTTTCTAGATTCCACATATATGCATTAATATACAATACTCGTTTTTCTCTTTCTTCACTCTGTATGACAGACTCTAGGTCCATCTATGTCTCAACAAATTACCCAGTTTCATTCCCTTTTATGGTTGAGTAATGTGCTTAGTTGCTCAGTCGTGTCTGACTCTTTGTGACCCAAAGGACTGTAGCCCGTCAAGCTCCTCTGTCAATGGGAATTCTCCAGACAAGAATACTGAAGTGGGTTGTCATGCTCTCCTCCAGGGTATCTTCCCAATCCAGGGATCAAACCCATGTCTCCCACCTGGTTAGAGAATCTGCACTCTGAACACCATAAAGTAGTGCCTGTCCACCCCGAATTCTTTCAATCACACAAATTCCTCCGTGATGTCAGGAGAAAGAGGGATAAATCATTTTCTTTTCTATTTTTCCTAGTTTTATTGAGATGTAATTGATATGCAGGACTGTAGAAGTTTAAAGTGTACAGCATAATGGTTTGATTTACATAATTTGTGAGATAAACACAGAATAAGTTGTTAACATCTATTATTTCATATAAATACAAGATAGAAAAATATTTTTGTTTCTTGAGATGACTGTAAGGATGTACTTTCTTAATGACTTAAGTATCCCTGAGAGCATCACTAACTATACCACTTTTTCTCATAAAGAGATTTCTACTTTCTATTTTCTTTTATGTATGCATGCTAAATTGGCCCAGTCATGTCCGACTCCTTGTGAGCCCATAGGCTGTAGCCTGCCAGGACCCTCTGTCCATGGGATTCTCCAGGCAAGAATACTGGAGTGGGTTTCTGTGCCCTCCTCCTCCTGGATCTTCCCGACCCAGAGATCGAACCCTCATCCCTTAAATCTCCTGCATTGGCAGATGGGTTTTTTTTTTTTTACCGCTACTGCCACCTTGGAAGCCCATTTCTTTTATATTTGCTGTTTAGTTTTTACAAATTTAAGAGTATAAATATAGTATTAAAATTGAATAAACTGTCTTTTGAAAGACAATGACCCACCTCATTGACACATAGCATCTAGTTGACAATTATTAATCCTCAAGAGAGCAAAGAAAGAGACAGGTCCTCAGGTTGAGCTTCCTGGCTCGGATCCATCTTTACACTAGAGGCTTCCCAGGTGGTGCTAGTGGTTTAAAAAAAACACCTGCCAGTGCAGGAGGTGCTGGAGACACAGATTCAGTCCCTGGGTCAGGAAGATCCTCTGAAGGAAGGCATGGCAACTCACTCCAGTATTCTTGCCTGGAGAATCCCATGGACAGAGGAGCCTGGCAAGCTATAGTCCATAGGGTCGAAAAGAGTTGGACACGACTGAAGAGACAGCATGCACGCATGCACAAGGAGTGGCAAACTACAGTGCATGGACCAAGTTAGGACTGTAGTCAGTTTCTATATTCCTGGAATAAAAGAAATATTCATACTTTTAAAATATTGTAAAAGACAAACAAAATGTGATGAACACATGTGGTTTCCAAAGCCTAATTTATTTACCCTCTGGGAAAATACATGTCAACCCAGGTTTAGATACCTATAGCATTTCCTTGGAGATCACAAAATCCGAAAAAAAAAAAAAAAAATATATATATATATATACACACACACACAATTCTTCTGTAATTTCCAGAAAAAAAGTGTTTACATTCCAGCATGTCTCTGAGTAGAGGCAAACTCAGTTCCACCCAGTCAAGACCAATGCTCTGGGGTTGCTGTATAATAATCCACACAACCTAGAGAAGGACAGAGAAGGGGACTGTGAGATCAGATTTAGGATCTAATATTTGCTTCTGGAGGGCAAAGGCCACCTCCAACTTCATAGGTGTGCTTGAGCAGATGGGGAACTCCCCTGAGAGAGGTGGGCTGGAACATGGCTTAGAACACAGGCTAGTGGGTGACAGAAGAGAAAGTTATTCAGTTGCTCAGTCATGTTTGATTCTTTGTGACTCCAAGGACTGCAGCATGCCAGGCTTCCCTGTCCTTCACCATCTCCCATAGTTTGCTCAGACTCATGTCCATTGAGTTGGTGATACCATCAACCATCTCATCCTCTGTCACCCCTTCTCCTCCTGCCTTCTATCTTTCCCAGCATCAAGGGCTTTCCAAGGAGTCAGATCTTCGAATCAGGTGGCCTAAGTATTGGAACTTCAGCGTCAGCATCAGTCCTTCCAATGAATATTCAGGACTGATGTCTTTTAGGATGGACTGGTTTGATCTCCTTGCTGTCCAAGGGACTGTCAAGAGTCTTCTCCAACACCACAGTTCAAAGGCATCAGTTCTTCAGTGTTCAGCCTTCTTTATGGACCAACCCTCACATCCATACGTGACTACTGGAAAAACCATAGCTTTGACTATACAGACCTTTGTCAGAAAAATAATGTTTCTGCTTTTTTTAATATGCTGTCAAGGTTTGTCATATTTTTTCTTCCAAGGAGTAAGCATCTTTTAAGACAGTAGATGTCCTGACTCATGCCCTCAGTGGTGCCCCCTGCAGGCCAGAATATCAGAGACACGAAAGGACCAGAGTTTTACTTCCACTGAGATTATGATCTAGATTTCAATTGCCTCTCCACCTCAGAAATGAACCTTGAGAGTATTTAGCAGTAATCATGGAAAGGAAGCTTGTGTGTTTAAGTGAATAGGGTCCCTTATGGGTTTTCTTTTATGGCTCTGTGGAAATGCTGGTGATCCTTGGCAAATCTCCAGAGGCAGTATATAAAGCTCTGTCAAAGGCATTTATTCTTTTAATTTCCCCACAACACCAAGTTGTGAATTGCATGCCCTCTTCTCTTCCCTGGAATCTCACTGACCTCTCAATAGCTAATAATCACCCCCTTGTCCTTCATGTCTCAGCTCCAACAGCATTTCCTCAAGGAGGCCCTTCTGACTCTCAGAATAAGTTAGGACTTCCTGTTTCCTGTTTCTGCCACGTGCTGCGTTTTCCCTTTATGACCCTCACCACATTTACAATACATGCGTAATATTTCTCTTCCCGTCAAAACCACTAAACACCATGGCCGCAGGAACAAAGGATGCTTGTTTACTATTGTAACCCCAGGCTGTAGCACAGGGCTTGGCACAGAGAGAACCCAGACTGTGTGGAGCGATTAGCAAGATCAAGGATTCATGCTCCCACTCGATAGATGGGGAACATGAGGAGAGCCTGGCTCAGAAAAATCAAACAGGAGCCCAAGGCCAAAAAGTTGTGTCAAAGTTAGGTTCAGACTCTGAGGTTTTTTTTTAAGACATCCATTTCATTAAAATAACGTATTTATTTATTTATACTTAATTGACTGTGTTGGATCTTAGTTGCAGCATGCACGATCTTTGTCCGGAATCTGGGATCTTTCTCTGCAGTTCACGGACTCCCCCAAGGTGTGGCACATGAGTTCTACAACACACGGGCTCAGTAGTTGCAATGTGCACACTTAGTTGTTTTTGGCATGTGGGATCTTAGTTCCCTGATCAGGGATCAAACCTACCTCCCCTGCATTGCAAGGCAGATTCTTAACTCCTGCACCACCAAGGAAGGAGCCAGACTCTGGCCTTTTGAAAAGAAGAAGGCTTGTTCTGTCTGTTCCTGTTGAATTTAGTAGGACTCTGGTTAAGTCAAACTTGCTTCTCTAGGTCCACAGTGGGATCCTCCAGCCTCTGAGATCTTAAGACTTGTAGGAGTTGCTTAGGCAATGAGTCAAAGCAAGTTTTATTTTTCACAAACTGTCCATTCATACAAAAGGAATACATCCTTTCATTTAGGAAGTGAGGAGAGCTATGTCGGTGTAGTTCAGAATAGACTCTGGCTCTGTTCCATCAGTTGGGTTTGGGAGGGACTGTGACTTTGATAAATGCTAGTGAAGAGTCTGGGGTTGATGACTGGATGACATGTCTCCAGATTCATAGGTCCAGAGCACATGGGAGTTTAATGGTCCCATAAATATTAGGTGCTGTCTCTCCCCCTGCTCAGAAAGCTCCTGAATCCATTCATCTCAATGCTTTGCTGCCTCCTTCTGCACATCGCAGATTTTTCTAGGGAAGTTTTATGGTTCATTTAAGTTGCCACTCACGTCCACAGGCCAAGGTTGGGGGGAAAGGAAGAGAGAATAAAAGAGCAACCTATGAATAGTGTTCCAAATGCCTGCACATTGCTGTCCACATTGATTGAGCTCTACTCTTTTCACTGCCCGAGTTGCTCCTAAATTGTGACAGGTGCTGAAAAAGATGCATTAACTCTTTCATGTCAGGAAGACTAGAAAGTGCTAGGATCAGATGCTCAAAGAGGAATATGCAAATCAACATCGTTTTGACTGGAGGGTGACTCATTAGAGAGGGAAATGGCTTTGAATTTCCTAGTGATGAGACACACAGAGCTAGCACAAGTGATTCAGATGAAGTTATCTCAGAGCCTAGCATGGAAACTTCTAAAAATTAGGGCTTGACAAGATGTTGTTAGACAAACAGATGAATAAACCACATCCCTGACACCACAGGACAAGCTTAGCAAATTCCTCCCCAGCACTAGGCTTTACAATCCCTTAGCTTCAACCAGCTGACGCAACAGTAGCCCTAACTTGTCGCCAGACTCCAAGAGCATTCTGGAAGATTACATATGAAGATATAGACTTCACAGCCATCAGGGCAACGAGAGATTTTCATTCCAAACCTAATAATGATTTCAAGCAGACTGCCTGAAATATAGACATCTGGTTCAGGAAGAAACGACAACAGCAACAACAGTGGTCATTGAAATATAATTGTGTTTTTATGTATAGTCATAATGATAGTGCTTTGCAGTTAAGGACTAAACTGTATGTATCTCTTTTTAATGAACTCATCATTTTACCAATTTGTCTTTATCTTTCGATTTGTAGCAGCAGGTGAACTTAAAAGGAAAAAATTAAGATGCAAAGGACAACAAATAAATTTAGGAGGAGAATATAAATCCAAATAATATGATTAATTTGTCATGTTACTATTTGTGAGTGTGGACCACAACAAACTGTGGAAAATTTTTAAAGAGATGGGAATACTTGACCACCTTACCTGCCTCCTGAGAAACCTGTAGGCAGGACAAGAAGCAACAGTTAGTACTGGACATGAAACAATGGACAGGTTCAAAACTGGGAAAGGAATGCTTCAAGGCTGTATATTGTCACCCTACATCATGTGGAATGCCGGGCTGGATGAAGCACAAGCTGGAATCAAGATTGCTGGGAGAAATATCAACAACCTCTGATATGCTGATGATACCACTTTAATGGCAGAAAGCAAAGAGGAACTAAAGGGCCTCTTGATGAAGGTGAAAAAGGAGAGCAAAAAAGCTGGCTTAAAACCCAACATTCAAAAAATGAAGATCCTGGCATCTGGTCTCATTACTTCATGGCAAATAGATGGGGGAAAAGTGGAAACAGTGACATATTTTATTTTCTTGGGCTCTAATATTGCTGCAGACAGTGACTGCAGCTATGAAATTAAAAAGCGTTTGTTCCTTGGAAGAAAAGGAATGACAAACCTAGACAGCATATTAAAAAGCAGAGACATCACTTTGCCAACAAAGGTCCATCTAGTCAAAGCTATGTTTTCTCCAGTATTTTAGAAGACTTTTGAGAGTCCCTTGGACTACAAGGAGATCAAACCAGTCAATCCTAAAGGACATCAACCCTGAGTATTCATTGGAAGGACTGATGCTGAAGCTGAAGCTCCAATACTTAGGCCACCCGATGTGAAGAGCCTATTCACTAGAAAAGATCCTAATGCTGGTAAAGATTGAGGGTAAGAGGATAAGGGGGAAACAGAGGATAAGATGATTGGATGGCATTACTGACTCAATGACCATGAGTTTGAGCAAACTCAGAGAGATAGAGAAGGACAGGGAAGCCTGGAGTGTTGCAGTTCATGAGGTTGCAGCAAACTAGACATGACTTGGTGACTGAAAAAAAATGAGTGTTATCTGAACTGATGTCCTTAAAGGTGATTATCAAAACCCCGTTTTCTTCTTCACAATATCAGTATCAATCAATCTTCTTCACTATATCATGTAATATATATGTATATATATAATACAATGATTATCAAACAATTTATGATGGTTAATAATTCACACGAGTATATATAGCATTAGATAACTTAAGGCTTTTCAAATAGTTTCTTTTCATATCATTCTCCCAATCACCCTGGGATTTGGTAAATAAATAAAATGAAACTTAAAGACGGTGAGTGATTCATATAACTAATGTCATCACCAACAGAATAGTAATACTCCAGCATAGTAATACTCCATGATGGTCTTTATTTCCTTCTAAAATATCATGCTCTATCTCCACTATCATAAGAAAATCAGCAATAGGCACTACTACCATAAGCTTGTTTACTTTCTGTATAATGTCTCTCCTTGTCAGTCCCACCTGTATTATTAGTCCCTTGTTATCAAAATGATGATGCATAACAAACACTCAAAAAACTCAGTGACTTAAACAAGTTGAGATTCTCACTCATACATTTTTTTGATCAGCTAAGGGTTAAGAGGTCTTCCCTGGTGGCTTAGATGGTAAAGAATCCACCTGCAATATGGGAGACCTGGGTTTGGTATGGGAAAATCCCCTGGAAGAGGGCAAAGCAACCCACTTCAATATTCTTGCCTGGAGAATCCCTATGGACTGAGGAGCCTGGCAGGTTGCAGTCCATGGGGTCTCAAAGAGTCGGACACGACTGAGGGACTAAGCACAGCACAGCACAGCACAAGGGTTAAGAATTGTAGGCACTCATTATCAGAGAAATGCAAATCAAAGCCACTATGAGGTACCATTTCGCACCAGTCAGAATGGCTGCGATCCAAAAGTCTACAAATAATGAATGCTGGAGAGGGTGTGGAGAAAAGGGAACCCTCTTACACTGTTGGTGGGAATGCAAACTAGTACAGCCACTATGGAGAACAGTGTGGAGATTCCTTAAAAAACTGGAAATAGAACTGCCTTATGATCCAGCAATCCCACTGCTGGGCATACACACTGAGGAAACCAGAAGGGAGAGAGACGCGTGTACCCCAATGTTCATCGCAGCACTGTTTATAATAGCCAGGACATGGAAGCAACCTAGATGTCCATCAGCAGATGAATGGATAAGAAAGCTGTGGTACATATACACAATGGAGTATTACTCAGCCATTAAAAAGAATACATTTGAATCAGTTCTAATGAGGTGGATGAAACTGGAGCCTGTTATACAGAGTGAAGTAAGCCAGAAGGAAAAACATAAATACAGTATACTAACGCATATATATGGAATTTAGAAAGATGGTAACAATAACCCAGTGTACGAGACAGCAAAAGAGATACTGATGTATAGAACAGTCTTATGGACTCTGTGGGAGAGGGAGAGGGTGGGAAGATTTGGGAGAATGGCATTGAAACATGTAAAATATCATGTAAGAAACGAGTTGCCAGTCCAGGTTCGATGCACGATACTGGATGCTTGGGGCTAGTGCACTGGGACGACCCAGAGGGATGGTATGGGGAGGGAGGAGGGAGGAGGGTTCAGGATGGGGAACACATGTATACCTGTGGCGGATTCATTTTGATATTTGGCAAAACTAATACAATTATGTAATGTTTAAAAATAAAATAAAATTAGAAAAAAAAAAAAAGAATTGTAGGCTGGACTCTGTCGACCTTGACTCCAACATGCAGTTCAAGTTCAGATCTTTTCTCATCCTCTGGGCCATCACTAACTGTGTCATATTTTTTATGGTTCTGGCATAAGCACAAGAGGGATGAGCAGAAACATGAGAGGCCTCCTAAGGCCTGAGCTCAAAATAGAAACTCTGCTGTGTCTGTTCATACTCTATGGCCTAAAGCAGACCCAATGGCCAAAAGTAGCATCAATGAAGTGGGAACTCTCTCTTCTTTAGTGAAGGTAAAGGGTGTGGATTCTTCTTGGGAAAAAAGCATGGATTCCAAGTAAGAGTGAAACATGACCCTAAACAGACCACAAGCATTCGTTCAGATTCATTACAATCCTCGGGCAATTCTGTTGATGTGATTGCAAAATGGAGCATTTTTAACACCAGCATATGAAATTTATTGACCTGGAAAAGAATATATTTATCAGAAAAAAAATCCTTTGAAAGTCAAGTTTTAAAAAAAAAAAGAAAGTTAAGTTTTGCAAAAGAGACTGACAATGGTCAATGAACATGCTGGAGTCAATTGTCTCTCTACCTTGCTCATTAGCTCCACCTTGCCTATCTGGACATTGCAGGGATTCAAAGGTTGTTTCCTTTGTTGCTACAGAGCAGGGCTAATTCCATCATTCTGGAAGGAGCAGCAGCACCTATGTCCTGAAATGAATCATCACCAGAAGCAACACTTACTGAAGAACAGTTCTGTTGGGCAGGACAACATTAAGAAAGAACATATGTAGCTCCTTGGCCAAAATGAAAAGGCAAAATTAATTCAGAAAAAAAATGGAACTAATGCTTCATTGTAATATTTCTTGGGGTGAGATGATGGGAAGCAAGATAAGAAGGGTTTTATATGGTCCACAGTGGCAGTTACATGACCATGTGAAAGCAGTGACCTTGAGTTTGTCCCTGGACTCACTCATCTGAGCAGTTGTGTTTTCACATCTCTTTAATTATCTATATCAAAGGAAAAAAGAAAAAAATCAGTTGCTGCTGTTGTGCTAGTGGTTGTTTGCATGCATGTGTGCATTTCAAAGCCATCTAGCATAGCCCACGTAATGCTTTTCCCTGGTTTATACACTTGTAGTAGTTTTTTTAAAGCTGTCATAGTAATTTACCACAAAGTAGTGGCTTAAAGCAATAAAGAGTTATTCTATCAGAGTTCTGAAGACTGCAAGTCTAAAATCAAGGTATCAGTAGGCCCATGCTGGTCTTCCCCAATGGCTCAGTGGTGAAAAATCTGCCTGCAGTGCAGAAGACATGGATTCAATCCCTGGCTCAGGAAGATCCCCTGGAGGAGGAAATGGCAACCCACTCCAGCGTTTTGGCCTGGGAAATCCCATGGACAGAGGAGCCTGGTGGGCTACAGTCCATGGGGTCCCAAAGAGTCAGACACAACTGAGCAACTGAGCATGCAGGCCATGCTCCCTCTGAAGCACTAGGGAAGAATCTTTCCACGTCTCTTCCTAGCTTACGATGGTTACTGGCTGTTGGTCAGTGTCCCCTGGCTTATGGCTACATCACTCTAATCTCTGCTTCCATTGTCACATGGCCTTCATCGCTGCATGTCCCCTAAGTCTCTCTGTATCTAATCTCCCTCTCCTTTTCTTTATAAAGATATCAGCCAGTGCATTTAAGACCCACTCTAATCCAATATGACCTCCTGTTTACTTGATTACATCTGGAAAGGTCTTATTTCTAAATAATGTCACATTCTCAAGAGGACTTCAACAGATGCTCTTAGGAGATACAATTCAACACTATACCTGGATACACAGGCCACAATGGAATTCCTTCCATGAGATCAACAGGAAATGTAAAATGTCACAATTCTTCATGTGTTCAGCAAATACTTTAGATAATCTAGACCATGCCCCAGAGAATAATATGGTTCCTACCCTTACTTACCCAGGTCTCTGTTCAAAAGTCAGCAAATCAGAGAGGTCTTTCCTGATTATTGTGTTGAAAGCAGCAGTCCACCTGACCCTCAGCACTCTCAATCCTTTATCTTTACTTATTACTTTTTTATAGCACCCATTTCCATCTGTTGGATTATACATTAATTTGTTTATTTTTGCCCTCATTAGCATATAAGGTCCAGGACAGAAGGCATTTTGTCTTGTTCATTTATGTGCTCTCAAAACTTGCTCATTGTCTAGTACATAGTAGGTATTAAATATCTATTTATTGAGTGAAGGGAAGAATGGGTTAATGAATATATTAGCAGACAAAGAAGGTTTTTAAATGCAATTATTTTTTTTCAGAATGGGTTACTATGACTTCTAACTGGTGTCTGTTTCTTATCTTTTTCTCCCACTAGCAGCATGTTGATCAGCAATAGACATGAATGGCCTAGTAATTGAAACATAGTTTTAAGGGTAGCAAGCTCATTTTATGCTACTTATTTTAAGTCAGAAATAAATCTTTATTTGGATTGGAGAATTATTAAATACCCTTGATTACCTAAGAAAAACCACGATAGCCATACCTTATATGAAAATTGTTCAATGCATGTCAAGTGATTTTTATGACTTCAGAATAATCCTCAATCCAAAGCAATTAAAAAACCACTCAAATATTAAGTAATGATGAAAATAACCAAATATCAAAGATACAAAATTCCTGACAGAATAATTGGTCAATTTATTGACCAAATGCAAGTTGCCTTATCTTCATAAATGGTTAAACCTTGTTAGTGATAATGCTAAAAAACGTTGGTAAACTTACCAGAGAGGGAAGAGGAGAGAGGGAGATAAAACAGGAAAGGGTAATAAAAAAGAGATGCATCAGCAGCCTAAGTGACAGCAGAAAAATTGGCAGAGATGAGAAGTAATGAATGACATTAATGAAAAATAAAGATGACTACTATTTAGAAAGAAGCATTGTCTCAGAGATGACTAGTACAAGGAAAAAAACAAACTCTTATTAGCTTCTATCAAGGAAATCCAGCTCAGGATTACACTTGGACTTTACAACAACTGGAGTCATTAGGAAACTACTTGCTCTATAGTTCTTCATGAGTCTACTGGACCAGCTCCTTCTCAAACATCTGCTTAGTCTTTCTTTTTCTGAAGCTTCAGTCCCTAAATCTATGACCTTCTACCTTAACTGTTCAACCCTTGACTGGCTCTGTTTCTGAGCATCTCCATTCAATATCTAGGACAGAAGTCTAATTGGCTTAGCTTGTTGTAGGACTTTTGGCCCATTAGCCAAGGTGACTGTATAGAAGGCGGGCTGTCAAGTCGTACTTGGGTTGCCCCTTCTAGGCCACGAGTGGAGAAGGTCCTTTGGAAAGGAAATCTACAGTGGTAAATGTGACTGACACTTCCAGGACAGAATCAAGCCAGGGCACCACTGGGCCATCAAATTAGCCTTTCTTTGGCTTGTCATTGTTTATGCTCATCCTTCACCCTTTACTCAAGTGACACCCAAAGCTGTGAATATATTTCATGTTCCCCCAAATCATACCCTGTCTTAAGTTTATCTCCAGTTTTTCCTTCATAAATTATTTTCTGTGTCAGGCCACAGTGACTTTCTTGCCTATGTAGCGTTTTTTTTTTTTTAATTCATAACCACATGATCGATTTGTCATCTATTTATTGATATATATCATATTTCATAGGTTATTTACTGATTGTGCTGCTGCTGCTGCTAAGTCGCTTCAGTCATGTCTGACTCTGTGCAACCCCATAGACGGCAGCCCACCAGGCTCCCCCATCCCTGGGATTCTGCAGGCAAGAACATTGGAGTGGGTTGCCGTTTCCTTCTCCAATGCATGAAAGTGAAAAGTGAAAGGGAAGTCGCTCAGCCGTGTCCGACTCTAGCGACCCCATGGATTGCACCCTACCAGGTTCCTCCGTCCATGGGATTTTCCAGGCAAGAATACTGGAGTGGGGTGCCATTGCCTTCTCCGATTTACTGATTGTAGTGTTATGTATATGCTAGGATTTCAATGAAAATTGACTAATGGGGTGAATGTGTCAGTTCAAGCCGTTTGTATCTCAATTGCTTTTAAAATAATTATCCTTCATGCTGGGAAATGTGAAAGTTAAAAAAATCAGTGTCTGGCAAAAATTCTGTGAAAGGAAAATATAAGATTTTCTTATTTTAATACTACTCATAGTGCCATTATATTCAGATGATGCCATACAGAAAGCACACAAACCACACACAGGAATTGTGTGTGACACATTCTTATAGTTCATGCTATGCTATCTATCTTTGAGTGAAATTAACTAGGCAGAAGTCAAAATTATTGTAGTTGTTGCACAACTACACAACAAGCTAAATGTAGTTTGAATTTCTCTACATTCTATTTGAATTTGTTTTGGATTTTTCTGTTTTGTTTTATTGGTCAAAAAGAAAATGCAAATATAAGAAGTTTATGCTAACATTAAAATATACTTAAAAAGAGATCTGTACACACTGAGAAAATAGCAAGCATGGGAAAATGTTACTGAATAAGTACAATACAAGATCATTTCTGCTATATAGATTCAACTTACAAAGACATCTGGTCAAATTTGAAGTCAAATAAAAATGCACCAATGCTATAGTGCCTTATCTTTCATAGAGTTGATCTATGCCTGATTCTCTATTAAAAGCTTAGAGAAATATTTTCAAACTTTGGCTAAATAAAAAGTCAAATATCTACAGCTAATTAAATTACATGACTATTCAGAAGGAGGGTTTTACTATTTCTAAGTGACTAAAAGGTCAAAAAGTTAAAACCAAATAAAAACATGTAAAAAATCTTGACACTGTAAGAAAAAAAAGAGACTATTAGTTCATGAAAATCATTTCTAAAGTTAGCCTATTCATTGAATATGTCTAACAATGCTAATGTGAGTTATGGTAAACTTTGTAAAATGCTTCTCTATTGGCTGCCAGTTAATCTAGAGTTGCATTCAAATTTAATAAGGGCCACCGTCTTTCAGGAGCAAGCACAGAAAATAACACAGAAAACTATATCATTAATGACTGGAATATGCAATTTCCTGGCTTTGAAGAAATCACAAATGCTATTGCATCCTTCCTGTTACAAAAAGTTAAGACGTGTCACTCAATGCCTGCTGTAAGGATCAAAGCATCTTAGAAAAGGTTTAGGGAAAACATGACCTGGTTGTTATGTTTTCAGAAGTGTTTGGTGATGATGAAGCATGTGTAGGCTTTGAAGTAGTGTCTGTCCAAATTACACTAGCAGGAATTCTTAGACCAGTAAGCACTCTTCCTTCACACCCCATCAACAGGTAGAATCCAAAAGAAAAAAGAGTGGAAACAAGATGATGAGAAGCTTGCCATGAAACACAACTTGTCAGTTATATTCAAAATTGAAGTTTTTCTCCATGTTTAGTGTAAGGAACAATACCAGTGATGAAATAGAAACGTCTCTTAAAGGTGGAAAAAATAGTATGCTTGACCTCACAAATTCAAGCTTTAATTCACTAATTGATTTTGCAGAAGAGCTATGCAAGTAAAAAGTAAAAGCAAGGAGTTAGTTGCTCAGTTGTGTCTGACTCTTTGCGACTGTAGCCTGCAAGGCCCCCCTGTCCGTGGGAATTTCCAGCAAGAATACTTGAATGAGTAGCCATTTCCTTCTCCAAGAAATCTTCCCGACCCAGGAATCAAACCCAGGTCTCCTTCATTGCAGGCAAATCCTTTACTGTCTGAGCCACCAGGAAACAGCTATATTATACCACAAAAAATTATCATCATTATTACAAAACCAAAGAGATAAAATGGCCAAAAGAGCAAGTTTATATTCATTCACAAGAACTATTCATTGAGTTTTTATTTTTTTACCATAAAGGCATTTGCTACTTTGCTGAAGGAATAAATGGAAATAACAGTAAAAAAAAAAAAAGAAAGAAAGAAAAGAAAATAGACAACCATAATGCCACAAGATAAAGTACAATGTGAGTTGCCAAGGGCCAGTGTTCACTTCCAACCTGAGGAATTCAGGGAAGGCTTCATGTAGGGGGATAACGTTTGATGGCCTCAAAGTTTGAGTCAGGTGTGAAAGTGTCCAAATGGTAAGACAGTATTCTAGGTAAAAGGAAGCATCAGTCGAGACCTACCACATTAAAGCACAGCAGGAATAGAGGATGTCAGAAGGGAAGAGGTCTTGGGGCAATGAGGCCAGATCAGAGGACCTCAGATACTGAAGGAATGTTCTTTCCTCTGCAGGGTGTGGGGAGTCTTGAAAGGCATCTGGGTAGGTGAGTGACCTGTTTGGGTCCTGCTTTAAGAAGAGTTATCTGGCAGGAGTGGATGAGATAAGCTGAAGGCAGGAAATATGAGCTGCAAAAGATCAATGAGGAGGCAGTTAGCAAGGTCTAAATAAGAGATCATGAGGAACTAAGTTAGCTGGGGACAATGGAAATGTGGGGGATAAAAGTGTGAAATATTTCACTGCCAGACCTGTCAGTTGCACAACAGAGCAGGTGTGGGGGACAAGGAGGAGATAGGAATGAAATCAGCATGGAGTTACTCAGCCTGTGGTGATGGTGACTTTAATAGTAAGAGGGCAGGTGTTTGGGTTGGAAGATGTATTTATTTTGAATGTCTGGACTTCGAGAGGTCAGTAGGACATCCAGAAATATATCTAATGGACAGCATGGAATACAGCCCTAAAACTCAGTAGACAGGTGAAAGCTAAAGACAGATGGAAACCAGAACCTTCCCTTCTTCCTTTTCTTCAAGAAATCAGGTGTATTTTTCAGCCATGAGTGCTCAATCAGCATTATCATCTACATCATCTCTATCTGTGTCTACTTCTGGATCCTCAGCGGTCTGTATGACGAGCCTGTATCTTCATGGAAAATATGAGGATGCTGTCTTCACCCACATAGGGACATGTGCAGTGTCTTTTAAAAAGTTTTCCATTAAAACAATGTTTTTCTTTTTTTCTAACACATGGTTTCTGTGGAACTTTCATAGCTCATAGTCCCACCACTTCAGATATTAAATAACAAAACCCCAAGGATAAGGAAAAGCAGAGATCACTTTATTCTTCTTTACTCCACAGAACACAGCAGAATTTAGGCAAAGAAGGGGTGCATGATGTATGTGTGAGGGTTGAATGGTCCCTGTTCCTGACAAAGGAGGGAGATAATATGAGTTGAAGGGGTGGAGGCAGCTGTGTGGTTCAGGAGGGCTCTGCTCCCAGGGAGAAGGGCAAGGTCTCCAGAGGCCTCTAGGATGGCACATCTCAAGAAGGACCAAGGTATCCCTCAGAGTCAGGGTGCAACAGCTGGTGGAGGCTCTAACTCTCCATCTCTCCCTCTTCATCCACAGATGTTCACTGGCACTTCCCAAAGGCATGCTCTTCACTGTGTATCTTTCTGCTTGCTTTTTCATGTGGGGTCCAGGGTCCAAGCTCAGTCCCTCAGCATCTGCTCAAAGTGCAGCTTCCCCTTTCTCTTCAAAAACCCCTGCCAGAGAGCCCATCTCCTCCTGGAAGGAGAAATGCAGCCTTAGACTTGAAGGACTCTCTGGGGAAACTCTTTCTGTAGCTACTCCAGGTTTCTAGTGGCTTGGGTGAGATATTTTGGACTGCTGCATCTTGCTGCAGTGTTTGGTGCTTGCTCTGCCCTACAAAAGCAAAGTCTGTGAGTGTCTGGCATGTTTTCTCCATGCATGCAGGGCAGCTGGTTGAATGCATGCTGAGCAGTAGTAAGGTCCTAGACAGGATCTCAGTAGCATAAACCAGGCCCAAGGAAGCAGAGACCATGACCCAGGAGAGCGAGGAGGTTCCTCATCATTGCTATTGGTTGGAGTAGAAAGGAGGGCTCTACATACATTCTTTCTTTGTATCTGTGCAATCAGTACTAGAGCAATGAATGAAGGACCAAGCCCAAGTAAAAGTCATTAAAATTCCTTCTTTTGGGATAGTCCTTCAGAAGTCAAGGGAGATTCCCATACAAACTCTAGCACTTTTGACTAAGAGTCAACAGTCCAAAATGGTTGCACCCTTATATTCATAGCAAAACTATTTACAATAACCAAGACATGGAAATAACCCAAGTACCCATCAATAGATGATTGGTTTAAAAAGATACTGGAATGGAATAAAATGTTACTCAGCCTGCAGAAAGAATGAAATATTGCCATTTTCAGCAACATGGATGGACCTAGAGAATGTCATACTAAGTGAAGCAAGTTCAGACAAACATATGATATCACTTATATGTGGAATCTAAAATTAATACAAATGAATCTATATGCAAAATAGAAACAGGCTCACAGACATAGAAAACAAACTTAGGGCTATCAAAGGGGAAAGGGAGGGAGGAAGAAATAGAATAAGAGAATGGGATAAACAGAACCAAACAACAAAACATAAAATAGATAAGCAACAAGGAGTTATTGTATAGCTGCTGCTGCTGCTGCTGCTAAGTCGCTTCAGTCGTGTCCTACTCTGTGCGACCCCATAGACGGCAGCCCACCAGGCTCCCCCGTCCCTGGGATTCTGTAAATAATTTACAGAAATTTAATACATACATATTCTTTTGCAACTTGTTTTTTGCCACTCAACATTGCATTTTGAAACTTTGATTCATTTTAAATTCTGTGAATATATCACTTTTTTTTCTACATCTTTAAACATTTTGCCCTATCTCCTATGTGCTTTTGGAAGAGTCCTGCATAACACAAAGCATAAGTCTTAAACTTTACTTGATAAGCCAAAGTGCTCTTCAAAGTGCTTGTACCAATTTATATTCCCACCAGTACTGAATGTTTTCAGTTCCCTACACTTTTGCCCATATTTGCTATTATCAGGATTTAAAATTTTTTGCCAATTTTGTGGAAATGAATAGTATCTCTTTACTATGTTAATATGCATTTCCTCATTTTTCATGGTTCTGGGCATATATTTATGGACAATTTGTATTTCTTTGTAAGTTGCCAGTTTGTGTCCACTAAACATTTTCCTAATGAGTGGTATATCTTCTTACCAATTTGTAGGGATTATGTAAAGCTATTTATATGTATTGCAAACATTTTTTTTATAATAGCTTGACGTTTTTCTCTAACTACATAATGTTTTAAAATTTTAAGATGTGTACTGCTACTGCTACTGCTAAGTCACTTCAGTCGTGTCCGACTCTGTGCGACCCCATGGATGGCAGCCCACCGTCCCTGGGATTCTCCAGGGAAGAACACTGGAGTGGGTTGCCATTTCCTTCTCCAATTCATGAAAGTGAAAAGTGAGAGTGAAGTCGCTCAGTCGTGTCTGACTCTTCACGACCCCATGGACTATAGCCCACCAGGCTCCTCTGCCCATGGGATTTTCCAGGCCAGAGTACTGGAGTGGGGTGCCGTTGCCTTCTCCGTTTAAGATGTGTGGATCACAATAAACTGTGGAAAATTCTTCAAGAGATGGGAATACCAGACCACCTGACCTGCCCGTTGAGAAACATATATGCAAATCAGGAAGCAACAGTTAGAACTGGACATGGAACAACAGACTGGTTCCAAATAGGAAAAGGAGTACGTCAAAACTGTATACTGTCACCCTGCTTATTTAACTTATATGCAGAGTACGTCATGAGAAATGCTGGGCTGGAAGAAGCACAAGCTGGAATCAAGATTTCCGGGAGAAATATCAATCACCTCAGATATGCAGATGACACCATCCTTATGGCAGAAACAGAAGAAGAACTAAAGAGCCTCTTGTTGAAAGTAAAAGAGGAGAGTGAAAAAGTTGGCTTAAAGCTCAACATGCAGAAAACGAAGATCATGGCATCTGTCCCATCACTTTATGGCAAATAGATGGGGAAACAGTGGAAATAGAGTCAGCCTTTATTTTTCTGGGCTCCAAAATTACTGCAGATGGTGATTGCAGCCATGAAATTAAAAGACACTTACTCCTTGGAAGGAAAGTTACTACCAACCTAGATAGCGTATTAAAAATCAGAGACATTCCTTTACCAACAAAGGTCCATCTAGTCAAGGCTATGGTTTTTCCAGTAGTCATGTATGGATGTGAGAGTTGGACTATAAAGAAAGCTGAGTGCTGAAGAATTGATGCTTTTGAACTGTGGTGTTGGAGAAGACTCTTGAAAGTCCCTGGGACTGCAAGGAGATCCAACCAATCCATCCTAAAGGAGATCAGTCCTGGCTGTTCATTGGAAGGACTGATGTTGAAGCTGAAACTCCAATATTTTGGCCACCTGATGCAAAGAGCTGACTCATTTGAAAAGACCCTGATGCTGGGAAAGATTGAGGGCAAGAAGAGAAGGGGATGACAGAGGATGAGATGATTGGATGGCATGACCGACTCGATGGACATGGATTTGGGTAGACTCCGGGAGTTGGTGATGGACAGGGAAGCCTGGCGTGATGCAGTTCATGGGGTTGCAAAGAGTCGGACACGACTGAGTGACTGAACTGAACTGAACTGAATATATGCCGATATTTTTCTTTAAGATTTTTATTTTGGGGATGTTATTTAACAAATACTGAAATAAGGATACTTATTTCAAGTATACTGAAATAAGGATACTTCTCTATACTGAAATACGGATACTTTTGTGTATTTTATCTTGAAGGATTCAAGGTTTTCACTTCATATGAAAAGAAAGGGAAAGTGCTAGTTGCTCAGTTGTGTCCAACTCTTGGCAACTCCATGGACTGTAACTTGCCAGGCTCCTTTGTGCATGGAATTCTCCAGACAAGAATACTAGAGTGGGTAGCCATCCCTTCTCCAGGGTATCTTCCCAGCCTAGGGACTGAACCTGGGTCTCCTGCATTGCAGGCAGATTTTCTGCCATCTAAGCTCTAGAGGAGAAGGAAATGGCAACCCACTCCAGTGTTCTTGCCTGGAGAATCCCAGGGACGGAGGAGCCTGGTGGGAGGCCATCTATGGGGTCGCACAGAGTCAGACACGACTGAAGTGACTTAGCAGTAGCAGCAGCAAGCTCTAGAGGAAGCATAACACAAAAGTTTAAATAGCTTGCACAAAAGAACAGTGATTAAAAAGTGGAAATTGGTCGGAGCAAGGAAAGACTAACATCATTTTTAACCACTAGGCTATGATGATTTCACGTATTTAGTAGTGTTTTAGAGTATGATTTCAGATCAGCTTAATTTAAGCCAGATAAAAATTGCCATTTATACACAATGGAGTATTACTCAGCCATTAAAAAGAATACATTTGAATCAGTTCTAATGAGGTGGATGAAACTGGAGCCGATTATACAGAGTGAAGTAAGCCGGAAAGAAAAACATCAATACAGTATACTAAAGCATATATATGGAATTTAGAAAGATGGTAACGACAACCCTGTATGCGAGACAGCAAAAGAGACATAGATGTATAGAACAGTCTTTTGGACTCTGTAGGAGAGGGAGGGGCATGATGATTTGGGAAAATGGCATTGAAACATGTATAATATCATATAAGAAACAAATCACCAGTCCAGGTTCGATGCAGGATACAGGATGCTTGGGGCTGGTGCACTGGGATGACCCAGAGGGATGGTATGGGGAGGGAGGGGTGTTCAGGATTGGGAACATGTGTACACCCATGGCAGATTCATGTTGATGTATGGCAAAACCAATACAATATTGTAAAGTAATTAGCCTCTAATTAAAATAAATAAATTTAAATTAAAAAATAAATAAATAAAAATTGAAAGACATATGCACTCCAGTGTTCATTGCAGCACAATTTATAATAGCCAGGGCATGGAAGCAACCTAAATGTTCATTGACAGACAAATGGATAAAAAAGGTGTGGTACAAATATACAATGGAATATTAGCCATAAAAAGGAACAAAATTGGGTCATTTGTAGAGATGTGGATGGACCTAGAGTCTGCCATACAGAGTAAAGTAAGTCAGAAAAGAAAAGCAAATACTGTATTAACCCATGTTAACCCATGTATATGAAATCTAGAAAAATGGTACTTATGAACCTATTTGCAGGGCAGGAATAGAGATGCAGACGTATAGAAAGAACATGTGGGTCCAGGGGGTGGTCTGAGTTGGGAGACTGGGATTGATGCACTGCCATGGGTAAAATAGTTGGCTACTGGGAAACTTCTCTAAAGCACAGAGAGGAAGGCTCAGTGTCTGTGGTGATCTGGAGGGGTGGGATGTGGGGGCTGGGAGGAAGGGCCACAGGGAAGGGGTGTATGTATACAGATAACAGATTCACTTCCTGTACAGTAGAAACTAACACTGTAAAGTAATTATATTCCAATAAAACAGTCTTGAATAAAATGAGACCTTTTATGTATTAGACACTGTGTCAATATCTGGATACAAAAAAAAAAGTTACCATTTGTATCTAGTCTAAATATATTTATATATATTTAACAATTTAACATAGTGTGCTGTATATGAGCATATGATATAGGGACTTTTTAAAAATTTTAATTAGGCAAATAATCACTCCAGGATGATTTTTAAAAAATAAACTCAGCCCCAGATAAATCTAAAATCCAGGACAATTTTTAAACCAGTCCATCCCTTCCTGCCTATTTTTTATGCCATCTCTGCTATACAAAAAGGTCCTATACATTCATGGATCTCTTTCTAGGGTCTATTATTCTATTGATCCCAACCACGCCAATAATATTCTGTTTTAAATATGATGACTTTATAAATAATATTAATTTTGAATAGTGTCATTTCCTTCCTTTGTAATTCTTTCTCTTCAATTTTATTTGATCCTTCTGAACTCTCTATTCTTTCATATTAATTTTAGCATCACTCTCTCAAGTTCTACTTGTAACTCTGTTGCATTTCTATTATAATTACATTGAATTTGTACATTAATTTGGTGATAATTTCCATCTATGTGGTGTTACGCATTCCCATCCATTAATATAATTAACTTTCCCATTTATTCTGGCTTCTATCTGCTTCAAGAGTAAGATGTTTTATTACATTCATTCCTTTTAAGTTTGTTGCTTTTTTTGCTTTTGTAAGATGTACTGCGAGTGTATTACTTTTCCTAAATATTAAACATCTTTTATTCCTATTATATAGGAATGCTATTGGTTTTTCTGCAAAAATCTTGTATCTAGCAATCTTGCTTATTATTTCTTATAATTTACATGTAGATATTATTTGTCTATTACAATAATGTTAGCATATAAAAACAATATTTATATTCCTTCCTTTCCAAGTATCTTAGCTGTATCCTATTTTTCTGTATCATTACACTGGCTCATGGGGTAGCAAAGAGTCAGACATAGTTTTCTCTATTTTATTCATCTTTGCAACTAAATATGTTTTATTTTAATCCATTTTCTCTATTTTGGTTTGTATTCTACTTCTTGATTTCTAATCTCAGCATTGTTATTTCCTTCATTTTAGTTTCATTTCTATTGTTGTTCTTGACTTGAAAACTTTGTTCATTTTAATTATTTTTACTTTTAGTCTTATGTACCAGGCTATAAACTTTTCTCCAAGTACCATTTTATCTACATTACATAAAATTTAACATATGGAATTTTTATTTTCACCATAAAATATTTTCTAATTAATATTTTATGTTTTTGTCTCAGAAATTATTTTAATGCTTAAGGAGTGGGGTACCACTTTCGATTCCGTACTTATGTTTATTTTATTGCACTGTACTCAAAGAACATCATGAGAAACGCTGGGCTGGGAGAAGCACAAGCTGGAATCAAGATTGCCAGAAGACATATCAATCACCTCAGATATACAGATGACACCACCCTTATGGCAGAAAGTGAAGAGAAACTAAAAAGCCTTTTGATGAAAGTGAAAGTAGAGAGTGAAAAAGTTGGCTTAAAGCTCAACATGCAGAAAACAAAGATCATGGCATCTGGTTCCATCACTTCACGGGAAATAGATGGGGAAACAGTGGAAACAGTGTCAGACTTTATTTTCTTGGGCTCCAAAATCACTGTAGATGGTGACTGCAGCCATGAAATTAAAAGACGCTTACTCCTTGGAAAGAAAGTTATGACCAACCTAGATAGCATATTCAAAAGCAGAGACATTACTTTACCAACAAAGGTCTGTCTAGTTAAGTCTATGGTTTTTCCAGTGGTCATGTATGAATGTGAGAGTTGGACTGTGAAGAAAGCTGAACACCAAAGAATTGATGCTTTTGAACTGTGGTGTTGGAGAAGACTCTTGAGAGTCCCTTGGACTGCAAGGAGATCCAACCAGTCCATTCTGAAGGAGATCAGCCCTGGGATTTCTTTGGAAGGAATGATGCTAAGGCTGAAACTCCAGTACTTTGGCCACCTCATGCGAAGAGTTGACTCATTGGAAAAGACTCTGATGCTGGGAGGGATTGGGGGCAGGAAGAAAAGGGGACGACAGAGGATGAGATGGCTGGATGGCATCACTGACTCGATGGACGTGAGTCTGAGTGAACTCCGGGAGTTGGTGATGGACAGGGAGGCCTGGCGTGCTGCGATTCATGGGGTCGAAAAGAGTTGGACACAACTCAGCAACTGAACTGAACTGAACTGAACTCAAAGAACAGGGTCAAAATACCAATCTTGGAGTTTGTTGAACTTGCACTAATCCATTATTTTGAGAAACCTACTTAAAATGCAGAGACATATTCTGCCTCATGCAGACTAGCATATGAGACATGTTTTGCTGATATGCTGTCTTTTGGAAATTAGAGCCAAATCTGTAGCCTTATTTTTTAGTATAGATCCCAAGTATTATAAATATTGTAAGGGAAGGAAATTAGTTTTAGCCCAGGAATACTGAAACATCAGTAATCATAAAGCTTCATACAAAACTCTAGTCTGTTTTGTAAAGTATTAAAAAAATATCCCTGGACACCAAAAAGTCATGCAATAGGCACACCTTTTTGAAATATTCTTTTGTGAGTATCATTTTGCTCCATTCTGGTGCTAGTTGTATTCTTACAACAAGAAGCTGTAGACAAAGGGGCTGTGAAAATTCTCCTTCCCCGCACAATTTATTTCTTTAAAAAAAATACATATTTGGGGTAAATTTTTGACAACTCTGGAGGAACGTGTCTATATGGCAATGTTGGGTCACAGATTTTACTGGCCACCGCTCTTTCTCCCTTATCTTTATAGTGGAATATAAAATAATGGTGAGTCATATAAACTTAGGGTGTCTTAGATTAGATAAAACATATGGTGTTTCAACACTGACTCAGTGGACATGAACTTGAGCAAACTCTAGGAAGTAGTGGAAGACAGAGGAGCCTGGCAACAGTCCCTGACATCACAAAGAGATGGACATGACTTAGCGACTGAACAACCCTAACAGCATGGTGTTTCAAATACCTGGGACTCCACAGTATAAAATTCTTTCCTTTGTCTACTGGTTCACTGAAATAAACCTGTGTTGTTAAGTCACTTTACTAAGTTAAGGTTTACATTATTTACTTCATAGGATTGCTGTGGGGGTAAATAAGTGAGTATATCTAAACACTTAGATAATATCTACCAGGGACCTATTATGTGCTACACTAGAGTCCTATCAGGCAAGGGCACTGAAAGACAAAGAGCATCTGGGATGCCCAGGGGTTCGTTAAAGAGGAGAGAGAACATGTTCTATTGACCAGCAGCATCTAAAAGATTGTTACTTATGGTTTCCTTTCAGACCAATTCAAGTGCATAATGGTAGAAAATGCAGGTATAATCTCCTTTAAATTCATGGATTTTCTTTATCTTCCCATGTGTATTTGCCGTAGTTACTCTTATGAGTCCTTTTCATCTGGAGATCTAGGCCCTTGTCCCCTGGCTTACCCCCCACATACTCCATGGTGCTCTTTGCTATCTGGGCAGCAGGGCAGCTCCCCATGAAGGCTTGATAAGAGCAGTTAGAGGAGTGGGAACAATAATTATTCTTGCCAATATTTATAGTTAAAGTCTCTTCAACATCTTTTATCAGACTTGCAGTGGAGCACTTGCTGCTGACAAGGCTAAAATTACAAAGAGATTCTTTCATTTATTCTTCAGTGGAAGGATGGGAATAAGATTCAAGTCAGAAAAATCAAACTGCTCAGCGATAGCATTGCATCAACACTGAAACTGGAACTCTTGTGCTTTCATTCTCAACTCTCTTGTTACTCAAATCTTTGTCAGGCTATTTTGTCCCACTTCAATGCCCTAGGAGTTTTGAGAAAACTCCGGCAGATAGTGAAGGACACGGAAGCCTGGCATGCTGAAGTCCATGGGGACACAAAGACTCGGACGCGACTTAGCTACTGAACAACCGCAACAAAGCCCTAGGAACTCAACTTGCGCGTGCTCAGTTGTGTCCGGCTCCGCAACTCCGTGGACTGTAGCCCGCCAGACTCCTCTGTCCTTGGGATTCTCCAGGCAAGAATACTGAAGTGGCTTGCCCCTTCCCACTTCAGGGGACCTTCCCAACCCAGGAATCATAATCAAACCGTGTCTCTTGGTCTCCTGCATTGACTGATGGGTTCTTTACCACTAGCGCCATCTGGGAAGCCTGAATGGAGATTTACATCATTTAAAAAGAAAGACTTCCAATGCAAAGCAGAATATGCTAAATGTAAAGTTGTAAAAAGAGCTTTTAGTGCTTATATGAGAGGTGGCAGGATTAACAAAAGATGGGACAGGAAAGGACTTCATGATGTGATTGACCTTGTATATTAAGCTCAAAAGTTACATTACTATGGAGCTAGCAGTGACTAGCGGAGAAGGCAATGGCACCCCACTCCAGTACTCTTGCCTGGAGAATCCCATGGACGGAGGAGCCTGGTAGGCTGCAGTCCATGCGGTCGCTAAGAGTCAGACTCGACTTCACTTTGACTTTCCACTTTCATGCATTGGAGAAGGAAATGGCAATCCACTCTCGTGTTCTTGCCTGGAGAATCCCAGGGACGGGAGAGCCTGGTGGGCTGCCATCTGTGGGGTCGCACAGAGTCGGACACGACTGAGGCAACTAAGCAGCAGCAGCAGCAGCAGTGACTAGGCACAGAGTTTTATAAACAAGTGGTGGATGTGATCAGTTTGGTTTTTCTAGAACCAAGATTCTGGCCGTGGCTTGTTTACCAAATGTGGCTCCAGATACCCACAGAGGACCTGTTTAATATATCAGAAATAAGGACCCCAGATACTCTAAATCAACTTGTCCTGTAGATGAGCACAAACCAAAGGAACTTTTATTAAAACAAATAAGCAAGCAAACAACAACAACAGCAAAAAACCTTAAGACTTATATGATTTAAAGCTGGTTTGAGGATACCCAAAGTATAGGATGGCCTACAAGAGAAAACCTGTTACCATTTAGCAAATGCTTAGGATAAAACTGGAAAGAGATGATGAAGTCCTCAGAGAAGGGATGGGAAGCCAGATTCAGAGGCTTGTTGCTGCTTTTTGTTTATGGAAACTATTTCTTCCATAGGTAATCTTCTAGGCATTGAAAATGCAGCAGTGACTTTAAGAAAAAACAAGTGTATGAAAACAAAGAAATACATAAACAAGATAATTTCACATCCTCCTGAAGTTTTTGAAGAGATTAAAACACGGTGGATTGTGCTTTCTGGGAAAAAGCTCATCTGAAGAGATAAAATTTGATATGAGACTTGAATGGGAAAAGGAGCCACTCATGAGACCACTTGAGCAAGAAGTGAGGGGGGGCTGAAACAAGAGCAATGAGATTACTTTTTTGCCTAGAAACAGGCAAGGGTGGTGCAGAAAATGAACAAGCCCTAGGTTTTATAGGGACTTAAAGCTTTAAATGCTGTTAGAGTATAATTTTCAAAAGTTGAAATTATGACAAACATTACACTAATTTATTTTTAGTTCATTAATTTACATACACACACGTGCATATACACGTGTGTGTGTGTGTGCTTACACAGTCAGGAATACTGAAATAAATTTACTTATAGAAGCTAAACTACTGATAACTATAGGGCAATACCAGGCAATGTTTAGAATTATATCTCTATCAGTATAACACCATTTGCATTTCTGTAAGATAAGAATCATTTGTATTACTATCCATTTTTTACAATAAGTTGCAAAATAGGCTCAAACACTATAGAATGAGATAATCCCAGAGGACCAACTACAAAACATCCAGTAGTCCATTAAAAAAATCTAAAAATCCCTTTTGCCTTTTCGTACTCTTTTACAATTTCTCCTAACAGAAAAATGGGGGAATTTTTTAAGAATTTTAAACAGGAGAGTGATACGCTCCAATTTACATTTTTGAAAGATCGCTTTGACTGTATTTTTCTTTTACTGTATTTACCAATTATTTTATCATTGATTGATAATAAGTTTTGTTTTTCACACTAGCCTGTGAGCTTTGTAAGAGCAGAAATTGTATCTTTTTCACTATCACACTAAAATATTTCAGCAAAGTACATAGCACAATGCCTGGCAAAATGGTTGATAGACAAACATGTTTGTTAATAAAGGAAAAAACCAAAGGACTTATTGACTGATACAATGCAGTATCCCCGAGGAAGCAGAATTCCAGGCTTCTGGTTTGGGAAATTGGGTGGAAATGGATGCCATTTGCAGAGTACAAGATTACAGAACTGGAAACAGACTGTGAAGAGAAGATAACGCTGCCTCTCTTTAACGCCTTTTGGTGTCTCTGAAAGAGACCTCCTAGATCTTCTTTAAACCTGGATGTCTTGACTGTATAGCTAAAATCCATTTCCCAGCTTGGCTTATATGGTTAGATATGGCCATTTGACCAAGTTCTGGCCAAAAGAGTGTGAGTGGTAGTGGTGTGGGCTCCCATAAGGATGTACTCATACATGTTCATCTTCTTCCTTTTTTAAAATTATTGAAGCATAGTTGATTCACAAAATTATATGAGCTGTGGGTGTACAACATCAGTTCAGTTCAGTCGTTCAGTCATGTCAGACTCTTTACGACCCAATGGACTGCAGCACACCAGGCCTCCCTGTCTATTGCCAACTCCCAGAGTTTACCCACTCATGCCCATTGAGTCGATGATGCCATCCAACCATCTCATTCTCTGTCTTCCCCTTCTCCTCCTGCCTTCAGTCTTACCCGGCATCAGGTCTTTTCAAATCTGTCAGCTCCTCACATCAGTAGGCCAAAGTATTGGAGTTTCAGCTTCAGCATCAGTCCTTCCAATGATCATTCAGGACTGATCTCCTTTAGGATGGACTGGTTGGATTTCCTTGCAGTCCAAGGACTCTCAAGAGTCTTCTCCAACACCACAGTTCAAAAGCATCAATTCTTCAGTGCTCAGCTTGCTTTAAAGTCTAACTCTCACATCCATACATGACTACTGGAAAAACCATAGCCTTGACTAGATGGACGTTTGTTAGCAAAGTAATGTCTCTGTTTTTTAATATTCTGTCTAGGTTAGTCATAACTTTCCTTCCAAGGAGCAAGTGTCTTTTAATTTCATGGCTGAAGCCTCCATCTGCAGTGATTTTGGAGCCCAAGAAAATAAAGTCTGTCACTGTTTCCACTGTCTCCACATCTATTTGCTATAACATGGTGGGACCAGTTGCCATGATCTTAGTTTTCTGAATGTTGAGCTTTAAGCCAACTTTTTCACTCTCCACTTTCACTTTCATCAAGAGGCTCTTTAGTTCTTCTTCACTTCACCATAAATGTGGTGTCATCTGCATATCTGAGGTGATTGATATTTCTCCTGGCAATCTTGATTCCAGCTTGTGCTTACTCCAGCCCAGTGTTTCTCATGATGTACTCTGCGTGTAAGTTAAATAAGCAGGGTGACAATATACAGTTTTGACGTACTCCTTTTCCTATTTGGAACCAGTCTGTTGTTCCATGTCCAGTTCTAACTGTTGCTTCCTGACCTGCATACAGGTTTCTCAAGAGGCAGGTCAGGTGGTCTGGTATTCTATTCGCTTTAAGAATTTTCTAGAGTGTGTTGTGGTATACACAATCAAAGGCTTTGGCATAGCCAATAAAGCAGAAGCAGATATTTTTCTGGAACTCTCTTGCTTTTTTGATGATCCATTGGATGTTGGCAATTTGATCTCTGGTTCCTCTGTCTTTTCTAAAACCAGCTTGAACATCTGGAAGTTCATGGTTCATATATTGTTGAAGCCTGACTTGGAGAATTTTGAGCGTTATTCTACTATTGCAGGAGATGAGTGCAACTGTGTGGTAGTTTGAGCATTTTTTGGCATTGCTTTTCTTTGGGATTGAAATGAAAACTGACCTTTTCTGGTCCTGTGGCCACTGCTGAGTTTTCCAAATTTGCTGGCATATTGAGTGCATCACTTACACAGCATCATCTTTTAGGATTTGAAATAGCTCAACTGGAATTCCATCACCTCCACTAGCTTTGTTCATAGTGATGCTTCCTAAGGCCCACTTGACTTCACATTACAGAATGTCTGGCTCTAGGTGAGTGATCACACCATCGTGATTATCTGAGTCGTGAAGATCTTTTTTGTATAGTTCTTCTGTATATTCTTGCCACCTCTTCTTAGCATCTTCTGCTTCTTTTAGGTCCATACGATTTCTGTCCTTTATCGAGCCCATCTTTGCATGAAATATGCAAAGATGGTATCTTGGTATCTTGGTATCTCTAATTTTCTTGAAGAGATCTCTAGACTTTCCCATTGTTTTCCTCTATGTCTTTGCATTGATCGCTGAGGAAGGCTTTCTTATCTCTCCTTGCTATTCTTCGGAACTCTGCATTCAGATGGGTATGTCTTTCCTATTCTCCTTTGCCTTTCACTTCTCTTCTATTCACAGCTATTTTTAAGGCCTCCTCAGACAACCATTTTGCCTTTTTGCACTTATTTTTCTTGGGGATGGTCTTGATCCATGCCTCCTGTACAATGTCATGGACCTCCATTCCTAGTTCTATGGACTCTGTCAGATCTAACCCCTTGAATCTATTTCTCACTTCCACTGTATAATCGTAAGTGATTTGATTTAGGTCATACCTGAATGGTCTAGTAGTTTTCCCTACTGTCTTCAATGTAAGTCTGAATTTGGCAATAAGGAGTTCATGATCTGAGTCACAGTCAGCTCCCAGTCTTGTTTTGGCTGACTGTATAGAGCTTCTTCATCTTTGGCTGCAAAAAATATAATCACTCTGATTTTGGTGTTGACCATCTGGTGATGTCCATGTGCAGAGTCTTCTCTTGTGTTGTTGGAAGAGGGTGTTTGCTATGACCAGCATCTTCTTTTGGGAGAACTCTATTAGCCTTTGCCCTGCTTCATTCTGTACTCCAAAGCCAAATTTGCCTGTTACTCCAAGTATTTCTTGACTCCCTACTTTTGCATTTCAGTCCCTGATAATGAAAAGGACATCTTTTTGGGTGTTAGTTATAAAAGGTCTTGTAGGTCTTTATAGAACTGTTAAACTTCAGCTTCTTCAACATTACTGGTCAGGGCATAGACTTGGATTACCGTGATATTGAATGGCTTGCCTTGGAAATGAACAGAGATCATTCTGTTGTTTTTGAGATTGCATCCAAGTACTGCATTTCAGATTCTTTTGTTGACTATGATGGCTTCTCCATTTCTTCTAAGGGATTCTTGCCCACAGTAGTAGATATAATGGTCATCTGAGTTAAATTCACCCATTCCGGTCCATTTTAGTTCAACATGGTGATTTGATATTTTCATAAATTATACTGTATTACAAAGTTACTACAAAATAATGGTTTATGTCCCTGTATTGTACAATATATCTTTGCTGCTTATTTACTTTTTGCATAGTTTTGTGCGGCTTAATCCCCTACCCCTAGCTTGTGCTTTCCTACTTCTTTCTCCTCATGGGAAGCCACTAGTTTGTTCTATCTATGAGTCTGTTTCTGTTCTGTTGTATACATTTGTTTGTTTTATGTTTTAGGCTTCACATATAAGTGATAGCAGAGTATTTATCTTTCTCTGTCTGACATATTTCATCAATCATAGTATACTCTGGTCCATCCATGTTATTGCAAATGGCAGAATTTCATTTTTTTTCATGACTGAACAATATGCCATTGTGTGTGTGTGTGTGTGTGTGTGTGTGTGTGTATGTATGGGCTTCCCTGATGGCTCAGAAGGAAAGAATCTGCCATCAATCCAGGGGGACCGAATTCAATCCCTGGGTTGGGAAGATTCCCTGGAGAAGGGAATGGCTACCCACTCCAGTATTCCTGCCTGCAGAATTCCATGGAGAAAACATCCCAGCAAGCTACATTCCATGTGGTGGCAAAGAGTCAGACACAGCTGAGCAACTAGTACTTTCAGTTTATATATATATAAATATATATTCTTTTTCTATTTATCAGTTTGGGGCATTAGATAGCTTCCATATATTAGCTGTCATAAATAATGCTGTTATGAACATTGGGGTGCATTCATCCTTTTGAATTAGTGTTTTTGTTTTCTTGGATATATCCAAGTGTGGAATTACTAAATCAAATGACAATTCTATTTTTAGTTTTTTGAGGAAACTCCATATTGTTTTTCATAGTGGTTGCATCAATTTATAATCCACCAACAGTTTCCTGAAAACTATAAAACACTGGATGAAGGAGTTTTAAAATGATACAAAGAAATGGAAAAATATCCTGTGTTCTTGGATTGAAAGAACTAATATTCTTAAGATGCCCATACTACCCAAAACAGTCTACAAATTTAATGCAATCCCTATCAAAATACCTATGACATTTTTCAAAGAATTAGAATACATAACCCTAAAATAAATATGAAACCACAAGCGACCCTGAAGTGCCAAAGCAGTCCTCTTCCTTCTTTTACTGACTGTATGTCAACAGCTAGAGGCACCTTAAAAGCCACTTGTTGGATGACAAAATCTTGATTATCCTAGGAAAACTAGACTTAGCTTTGTTTCCTCTGGGTTCCAAGAGTGTTTTAAAAAAAATACTTAAAAGGTATTTTTATTTAGCATTTACTTGATTTTGTTTCCCAGTATAATTATGTACATTTTAATCTTTTTCTCCTACTTGTAAGCCTGTAATGTAATGTTTCTCAAAGGAGTGCTATTTGTGTCTTGGACTGGGCAATGCTTTATTGTGTGGGATTGTGCTTAGTTTATTTGTCATCCACTAAATGCCTGTAATTCCCCTGACTCTACCTCTCCGCACTTCACACGGCAATCACTGTGAAAAAGAACTGCCCTTACTTAACTACCACTTCATGAGGATAATGTCCAGGATGTTAGTTTTTCTGTGTTTGACAGAATAAACGAGGAAAAGAACTTAAGTTGGAAAGAGTGGTATCAGTCCTAGCTCTACCATGTAAGAACTGGGTAATTTTAAATAAGTCTCTTACTTCTGTATTTTTATCGGTAAACAGAAGTCAATAAAATCTACCCCATAGGGTGATTTTAAGAATTAAATAATGCAAATTTTCTGGACATTTTGTTTCAGTACCTCCTTTGCTCTTATTTAAATTAAATGAAATTTTAGAAATATTTATTATATCATTCTTTTTCCTGGAAAGTCTATGGCTCAAAAAAATTAAAGGAAATGTGTATGTGTGTATGCCTGGAGAAGGAAATGGCAATCCACTCCAGTACTATTGCCTGGAAAATCCCATGGACAGAGGAGCCTGGTAGGCTACAGTCCATGGGGTCGCAAAGAGTCGGACACGACTGAGCGACATGACTTGACTTCACTTTACTTTATGTATGTATGATTGTGATTATATGTGCCTGTTGGCATTGTATTCAGAAAAGCAATTGTGGAAGAATTCCAATTATTTAACACAAAATGTTTGTTTTCATTACAGAATTTAATTTCCTGCAATGGTCAACATAACATAAATGATTTTCACAGTTTGAAAAGAAAAATTCCAGAAACATCTGAAAGTAAATTTTAACTCTGTCAAATTGGGATGGAAAGCATAGCACTCGGTTTGGTAAACGATCAAAGGGTGAGCTCATGGCTGTTTCTGACTGACTGATTTTTGGTTTGTGTTTTGTGTTTGTTTTTAGGGTAGAAGTAAAAAGAGGAAGACAATGAGATCTTTCCAAGCCCGTCTGAAAGAAAATGAGAACTACGTCATTGTCTCTGAAAGCACAAACGTGATGAAGCTGCAAGGGGGGCTCTGCAAGGAGGGGTGGTTGACAGTATGGGAAATTGCAGCCAGGCCATTTGTCATGAGTGACACAGCAGACTCTGCTCTGCAGCCTGGGTCTAGACGGTGGAAGGAGCGGGACACCCTCACAGGACGGTGCCACAGCCTTCCCTTCTGCTTCTTGTGCCTACTCTCGGGTTCCTGTGGGCCAGGAGCTAGGGGAACTTCATTTGTGCCTGGCGTGTCGGTTTCCTTCACTGAGGAACACAGGCAGTGGCAGGGGGAGGGGCAGCAGTACAGAAAAATCAGAGGAAGCATTCTGCTACCCAGGCAGGAGAGTAGCCTTGGAATATTTGTTTACAGTTTAGAATAGCTCAGTTGGTAAAGAATCCATCTACAATGCAGGAGACCTGGGTTCGATTTTTGACTTGGGAAGATCCCCTGAAGAAGGAAATAGCAACTCACTCCAGTATCCTTGCCTGGAGAATCCCATGGACTGTAGCCTATCAGGCTCTTCTGTCCATGGGATCACAAGAATCAGACACGACGTACTGACTAAACCACCACCACCTGATTTTAACTTGACTCATAGTTGATGTTCCATAATTTTTTTTAAAAAAAAGAAAAACTATGAGTAACTGAATCAATTTGTTATCATCTTTCCATCAACAAGAAACAACATACGTCTATATATAGGTTTAGTGAGATGGGGTCTTTTACAATCACAGAACACAAAGAGATACAGGGCAATGAGAGAAGGGTTTGTGATTAGTTTTGTAAACCATTAAAAAAAGAGAGAGAAGATTAGAGAGTTAGGGCAAAATTGTTAGTGAGAGTTGCTATGTCAAAACTAAATGCAAGACAGAGTCAGGCAATCTTCTCTGAATCCTAATACTTGAATATGAGATACACTGGTGTGATGCGGGCACATTGCTCTGGGGTTTCTGTGTCTTGTCCTTCCTCCCTAGTTAAATAAGCACACAAACAGAACCTAGCCACCCAATTATTGATAGCTAATAAACATTGACCAAATATCATTGTTCACATGCTAATAGCTTTGGTATTGCTGGCATAGCATAGGCAGAGAAGGAAAATGGATTGTCCCTTTCCCCATTTATTTCATACACTTCGCTGGTAGAAGTGACAGGGTTGTATGTTTGTTATCCATCAACCAGATTCCCAGAGCACATATTTCTGACAACACCCTGCCAACAATGGGGACTCTTTTACCTTCCGGCATGTTACACTATTTCACAAATCCCCGACTACACAGTGTTCACAAAGGAAAAGTACACATTGTAACGATGTCAAGTGATAGCTGTTCGCCACAAAATAATCACAGGGCTGAGTAACCCCAAGGGGGATGTGAATCTCTGTGACTAGAGATTTCTAGACAAGAAAAATACATTTGTTAACACAGACCATTTTGGTGAGCAAAGCACCTGGCCACTTGCTATAAAGGATAAATTTGTATTTTTTATTTCATGGCCAGTTTTCCTCTTCCAGGTACTTAATTATCCCATGTACACTGTTTGCAGCAGAGACACAGACAGACACAGCAGTCTCATTTAATCTATTAGATTTCATTTTTCCACTCCCTCAAGGTACAGAGGCAAATTCCAATTTAGTAATCAAGACTTGAATCATCGAATAAATAACTTCAGTTTTCATCCTTGTTCACTGAGCCAGTTGTATGAACAAACACAATTTTTTTTTTAATGCCAAGTGTGCAAATGGGCTTACCGGGACATTGTATTCAGAAATTGCATAAAAATGCCCAAAGCATTCAGAATGTGAGAGCAGAAAGAGTGGTTTCAATGTCCAAAGACAGAAATATGTCTCTGGAGATGGGTCTCTTTTTTAAACAGAAGTATAGTTGATACTTGAAGAAGGCAATGGCAACCCACTCTAGTACTCTTGTCTGGAAAATCCCATGGACAGAGAAGCCTGGTAGGCTGCAGTCCATGGGGTCGTGGAGAGTTGGACATGATTGAGAGACTTCACTTTCACTTTTCACTTTCACACATTGGAGAAGGAAAAGGCAACCCACTCCAGTGTTCTTGCCTGGAGAATCTCAGGGACTGGGGAGCCTAGTGGGCTGCTGTCTATGGGGTTGCACAGAGTCGGACACGACTGAAGTGACTTGATTTCACTTCTTCTTCAGAGTTCATATATAAGTGATATCACATATTTGTCTTTCTCTTTCTGACTTGCTTCTCTTAGTATGAAAAACTCTAAGTCCATTCATGTAGCTGAAGATGGCACTATTTCATTGTTTCTAATGGCTGAGTGATACTCCAGATATATCTGTATCCAATCTTCTTTATCCATTTATCTGTTGATGTACATTTAGGTTGTTTCCATGTCTTAGCTATTGTAAATAATGCTGCTATAAACATGGGGGAGAATGTATCTTTCTGAATTATAGTTTTGTCCAGATATATATATGTCCAGGAGTGGCTTTGCTGGATCATACAGCAACTCTATTTTTAGTTTTTTGAGGAACCTCCATACTATTCTCTATAGTAACCACTATAGAGAGCCACCAATTTACATTCCCATCAACCATATAGAAGGGTAGAAGGATCTTTTTAAAATTTATTAATAGTTACAGCAGTGCATCGTGAGTGCTAAGTCACTCAGTTATGTCTGACCGTTTGAGACTCCATGGACTGTAGCCTACCAGGCTCCTTTGTCCATGGGATTTTCCAGGTAAGAATACTAAAGTGAAAGTGAAGTTGCTTAGTTGTGTCCGACTGTTTGTGACCCCAAGGACTGTAGCCTACCAGGCTCCTCGGTCCATGTGATTTTCCAGGCAAGAATACTGGAGTGGGTTTTCATTTCCTTCTCCAGGGGATCATTCCGACCCAGGGATCTGAACCCGGGTGTCCCACATTGCAGGCAGACACTTTACCAACTGAGCTACCAGGAAAGAATACTAAAGTGGGTTGCTATTTCCTCCTCCAAGGGAGCTTTCCCACCCAGGGATCGAACCCACCTCTCCTGCATCTTCTACATTGGTAGGCGGATTCTTTACCACTGAGCCACATGAGAAGCCCAGATAGGACAGATTATTTCACACACACAACAAAAAAACACCAAACTATGACCCAATAACAAAGAGATAAAAGCAACCTTAAAGTTCTAAGTTAGCTCATATGCAACAAGGGTAGGAATTATTTTGTTTCAAAAAGGTAATCTGTTTATAGAAATGGTTGAGACATCCACTTTTCATTCATTCATTCATTTATTCATTCATTGAATTAAATACTTTTGAATGCTTGAGATGTTCCAGACACTATAATAAAGGAAATATGCTCCTGCTGCTGCTGCTAAGTCGCTTCAGTAGTGTCCGACTCTGTGTGACCCCATACACAGCAGCCCACCAGGCTCCCTGTCCCTGGGATTCTCCAGGCAAGAACACTGGAGTGGGTTGCCATTTCCTTCTCCAATGCACAAAAGTGAAAAGTGAAAGTGAAGTCGCTCAGTCGTGCCTGACTCTTAGCGATCCCGTGGACTGAAGCCTGCCAGGTTCCTCCGTCCATAAAAATGAGTAAATCGGAACCCTTGCCCAGAGTTTCTTACATAAACAAACAATTTCGAATAGTTCAATAAGCTATGGGTAAAGATATGCTCAGGGCATCACAAAATCATCAGGAAGAGGCGTCAGCTCTGTCCAAGAGGGTTCACAAAGAGTCTCACAGAATCTGATGCTCAGCAACAGTCTTATAAAAAAAAAAAAATTACCAAAGAAATGAAGGTGAGGAATAGGGCAGGAGAGATAGTGAGGAAGAAGGCAGTGAAAACTATTATTTCTCCTTCCTGCTCTTACTCAAGGAAGACCCATTGTCTTTGTTTGAGTCAATAGAGAAAAGGGACTCTGAGCAGTATTTTAGAATGAGCGCCAGCTGATGAAATATTACCCGCCATCTCTTCCAGAGTAACAATAGCTTCTACTTGCCAATAACCCAACCTCATGGCAGGAACTGTGCTACGTGCTTCACACACTTGATCTCGGTTGATTCTTTCAGCAACCTTAGCAGACTGGTATTTTTATCTCATTTTACATATTAGGAAACAGAAGTTCAGTTAGATAAGTTGCTTAAGGTTACACAGCTAATAAGCGGATATTGAATCCAGATTCAAGTTGATTCCAAAGCTTTTGCTCTTGACCTGGACACCAGATACCTCATTATTAATTACATAGTATTTTCAGACTTATTTTAGCATGCAAATGGAGATAAACTGTGAAATGAAGACAGTGTTTATATTTTAATTTTATAGCTAAAAAGACCTGTGCACAAAGGTTAAAGACCCATCTTGAGATCAAGCCATAAACTCTATACCTGGGAATATGGCATCATCACTGTCTTATCCATTCAGCAGATCCCTTTTCAACAATTCTAAATGTGTATTGAAAACTCTGTCACCTCTGTCTTTCATATTCTCCCTCTTTCTATGTCTCATAAAATAACTCAGGTAGATGGTTAAAAATTAAATATTTCCATTTTGTAAATAAACTCATTGCTATAATTTTGTTTTATATTCCACATATAAGTGATAGCATATCATTTTTTTCTTTCTCTGTCTGACTTACTTCACTTAGTATGATAGTTTCTAGGTTACAGACATAGAAAACAAACTTATGGTTACCAAAGAAGGTAATCAGGAGAGGGATAAATTAGGAGTTTGGGATTAACAGATACATGAAGTGAAGTGAAGTGAAGTGAAGTCGCTCAGTCATGTTCGACTCTTTGCGACCCCATGGACTGTAACCTACAGGCTCCTCCATCCATGGGATTTTCAAGGCATGAATACTGGAGTGGGTTGCCATTTCCTTCTCCAACTATATATATAAACTAGATAAACAGAAGAGACCTACTGTGTAGCACAGGGTTGTTGCAGTTTAGTTGCTAAGTCATGTCCAACTCTTGCAATCCCATGGACTATAGCCTGCCAGGCTCCTTTATCCATAGGATTATGCCTGCAATAATATTGGAGGGGGTTGCCACTTCCTACTGCAGGGGACCTTCTTGACCCAAGGATCGAACCATGTCTCCTATGGCTCCTGCATTGGCAGGCAGATTCTTTACCTCTGAGCCACCAGGGAAGCACGCAGCACAGGGAGTCATATGCAATATCTTGTAACAACCTGTAATGAAAAGCATCTGAAAAAGAATATATACACCTGAAACTAACACAGCCTAGTAAATCAACTGCACTTCAGTTAAAACTTCAATATTAAATGGTGTTCAATAAAAAGTAAAATTTTCTCAATCCATCCCCTCGCTCCAACCTTCTTTTTAAAAAACCCTTTCTAATGTCTATCATCATCCCATATAATGTATTTATATATTTATTTCTTGATTCATCTACTTTAAACTGCATATATTGACATTTTCTCTTAAGTCATATATTTTCACACAAAAGTTTGAAAATTCTCTACTGTGGCAAACAAGAACATTTGAGAAATACTGCAATGCAATCATGTTAAAAAGAAAGGGTAGGGGGAAGGACTCTCTTTTGAAGCAACTTTACTTCACCAGCAGCAGAAATGCAAAGGGGAAATAAATTTGAAAAGAATGCGAGTGTATTCTTTTTATGTGGTAACTCTAAATGTATTTCCAGCCATCTTCTTTTCTCCAAAAAATGAGGTACAAGTCCATCACTGACTGTATTTTTCCTTTACCAATACCTTAATTACATTTTTATATATTTTATCACAGGAGCCATTCCTATAAAATTTTATCTGACCCTAGACACTCATATTTACTGAAGACATGCAGCCTAAAAAAGATTAGCTCTGACTCTTTTGAACAATCACAGTAGATATCTTTGGAGCCTTAGTAGTGAGAAGACTGGGATGGCTGGTACTGGCTACTCTAAATTTATTCCTGAATTCTGACTGCTACCTGAAAAAGTAGCCTATCCCTCGTCTTGCACACTTCTATCATCTCTGCTGCTTTGAAGACTTCTGCTAAAAATCTGCTTACCTATCACCTCTCTTCCAAATTAAATCACAACTTCTCTGAGAGACAACCTCAGGACTGCCCTTTGATCTCCACACTCCCCACATTATCTTCCGATGACCACTAATGTCAGGTCACTGGTAATGCCAGAAGAGCCCCAGCTCTGGGATAGGATGGTGTGGCAGAGCTACACTTTGACAATGAAGGTCGCTAAAGCTCTAGATTTATATGATCACAGCTTGAGGTGCATTCTAAGAGAGGCCACCTGCTTGCAATGAACTACTCATCCATCCATCATGCTGTCCTGTGAGAGTGAGAGGAAATAAGAAAGGGGATGGAAAGAATGCAAGAATATGCTCTAGAGCTGTCTTCAGCAGTGTTATATGTTTTCTTAGATTCTGTGTTTGTTTGTTTGGCATCCATTAATCACAGAGCCAAAATAATGGTCAAAGTTGTTTACATTTCTCTTGTGATCCAACTTTTGCAGGCGTACAATATTTTCCAAGCCTTAAATCAACCCAGAGCCAGGCACCAAAGGACTAGCGACAGGCTCCATGTCCCATGCTATGCTATACTATGTCACTTTAGTCGTGTCCGACTCTTTATGACCCCAGGGACTGTAGCCCGCCAGGCTCCTCTGTCCATGGGATTCTCTAGGCAAGAACTCTGGAGTGGGTTGCCATTTCCTCTTCTAGGGGATCTTCCTGACCCAGGAATCAAACCCATATCTCATGTCTCCTGCATTGGCAGGAAGGTTCTTTACCACCAGCACCACCAAGCCTGTTGGAATTATTCAAGCTAATAGTCAGTTCTAAGCTATTTCCTCTCCCGCTTCTTGCCTTTCTCATATGGACACCTCATTAAAGGTGGTAGCTTATGCTCTTCCTTCACTCTTGCTTCTGCCTCCTGATCGAACCTGGTGCCTCCTCATGTGGCCCAGTACGGCATACCATGCTGTGGCCCCTTTTCTTGAGAACTGTAAGTAGTAAATTCTTTAATGTCATCATTCTATCGCCTTTATAAACTAAAAGCTGAGAACATATAAAGTAATACATAGGCACAAATCAAGTAGCTTATTCACTTACTGGTCTAAGATGAAAAATAAAACTATAGGCTCCAGAAAAGTAACAACCACCCTCTACTGTGCTTGCAAATTAAAATGCACATACAGCAAAATTCACTAAGAAGCTAGTGATTTCTGCATCTCTTTTTACAGAGCTCCAAAATAAATACTGTCTGCTGGCCAATATTCCAGTCCCTCTAATCCAAATGTATCAAGTTCATCCAAAGGAAGGGGCTGAGGTTAGGAGAGTAAGAAGACAGAAATGTTATTCTTAAATCAGTGCTTGAGGCCTGAGATCCAAAAGTAATTTTTTTGTACAATCACTCCCCTGACCAATCCTAGTCAATTGGTCAGTTAGTAATTCTCATGGAATGTTCTTGAAGGGAGCTCCAGGGGTAGATGCTAGTGGACTAGGGGATGGTTCACTACTCATTGAAGATCCTCACAGTGTCTCTATACATGGGGAAAGTGAATTCGCAGAGATACAGTCAACATATGGAGAAATTGTGTTCTGGATTCTGACCATAGGAAGCTATTCTCTTCCTGGACAATAAACATAAATAGCTAGAGACAATGACTGTTTCTGGTGCTGGATGAAAGCCTGGTAGTCCGGGCCCACTCTATGTGAGGAGTCTTGGATGAACACATAGAAGGAAGGAACTGTCTTCTGCTCAGGTGGTATCTTCAGGCCTGATTTAACCTTCAGATTTGACAGAGAGATAAGGATGTTGGAAGCAAGTGTCTAATTCTAGGTAGTAGAGGAACTGGGAGGGATGTTGAAGGAGGTGGGATGAAGACGTGTTTTTAAACGTCTTTATATCCCCTCAGATATAAAGTTGAGACTGAAAGTGAAAGTGGTCTTTAAGAGCTGAGAGGAGTCAGATAAACAACAGAGGATGCATCCGCTTCCACATTTGAATAATGTGACCCAGACGTCAGACCTGGGTAGGAATCCTGAATCCGTCACTTGCTGTGTGACAAGTGACACTCTGAGCAAGTTTTCTTGTCCTCAAATTCTCCTCTGTGACTTGGAGAAGATGGTAACTTTTGCAGGAGACAGCACTATAAAGCACTTCACATTATGTGAGTTTCGCTAAATATTCACTATCATTTGCTACCTTTTTACAATGCTATGTTTCCTGGAATGTTTACTTTTGAACTCTGGAAATGCCCCCCTGTTTTGTGCCAGTCTCAACCTATCGAGAGTGATGTTATCAGCTGGGAATGCCTTGCGGCCCTAATGCTTATGATGGATCTACCCCACAACAGGTTTTCCTAGGCCTGAGAGCCAACTGTGGCTGGACTGGCTTTTGTGGTTCTTATTATGATTATAAGAGGTACCTCAGCAGCAACTATCAGGGAACTTTGAAAAAACTCATAGGTACTAAAGAGTACACTGCGTTCCCAGGACCACACAGGGAGGTCCTATGTACAGAGAGACAGAGAGAGAGCTTGAACCTGAGCTTCTGCCTTTATTGGCATCAAAGATGGGATGCCTAGGGTTTCACAGGTTCACTCTTTATTGGTGAAATTTTTTAAAAGTGGATATTAAAGTGCAGGAAGGGAAAAGCAAATGGTCAGTTACCTAGGTCACAGAGGGCTTTCTGAAAAGGAAACTTCGTGTACGGGGTGGCCTGGCTCTTTCTCTAGTTGTGTAGTTGGCAATGTGTTTATTCAAGATCTCTCTCTGCTCAGTCGTTCAGTTGTGTCTGACACCTTGCAACCCAATGGACTATGGTCCACCAGGCTCCTCTATGGGATTGTACAGGCGAGAATACTGGAGTGGGTTGCCATTCCCTCCTCCAGAGGATTTTCCTGACCCAGGGATCAAACCGGTGTCTCTTGCATCTCCTGCATTAACAGGTGGATTCTTTACCACTAGCACCCACCTAGGAAGCCATTTATACAAGATGGATGACTTGAAAAGGATGTCTCTGAAATTCAAATCAATGTCAAATTCTTACACTGCAATAAAAAAAAGCTAATTTTCAGGCACTACATCCCTTGCCTGTGCCCTGGCTTAAAAATGGTAGTTTCAAATATCAGTTCCAACACCTGTGGAATGAATGGTCTTTGAAAGGTGATGCAATCTATATTTGTATTCCTTGTTTCTATAAAAAGGAAATAGTCATGATGCTCCAAATTTGTTGGGGAGACTAAAGACCAATTCAGATAGACTGTAATACACCTCCGTAGTGTCTGATTAGGAGAAGGCAATGGCACCCCACTCCAGTACTCTTGCCTGGAGAATCCCATGGACAGAGGAGCCTGGTAGGCTGTGGTCCATGGGGTCGAGAAGAGTCTGACACGACTGAGTGACTTCGCTTTCACTTTCATTTTCACGCATTGGAGAAGGAAATGGCAACCCACTCCAGTGTTCTTGCCTGGAGAATCCCAGGGACAGTGGAGCCTGGTGGGCTGCCATCTATGGGATCACACAGAGTCGGACATGACTGAAGCAACTTAGCAGCAGCAGTGTCTGATTGCTTCACCTACCTGGACACGTCACTTCCCTCCATGTGCCTATGATTTTTCCTCTGTATCAAGTGGGTAATGATGTGCTTACTTCACTTAGGTGTGGGGTATATTTGAGTTGACACGTGTTCACATGTGAAGAACACTTAGAAGAATCCTAGGACATAGATTACATAAGCATACAATAAATAGTGGCTATTATTACAATAAGTGATCAGAAAATAAGAACTGCTGCTGCTTCAGATGAAAAGAATGGCAATGATGATGATAACTATGATGGTAGTGATGAATTCTCTGGTGCCTATTCTAAAAAAAAGATTTGCTCTAGAATGTGAAGAGGTTTGAAACTGAGCTGTATATTTGCTCCCTGTGGGCCTAGTTGGTGAATAATGTTCTTAAGAAAATTCCCAACTAAATATTGAGGGGCTGACTGTGGGGCCCCTAAATATTCTGGTGAAGTAGCTGATTGAACAATTCCATTTAGAGGAAATAGTCTGGCTCAAATATGATGCCCAAATCTGTTATTCCTCTAGTCCCTCTTTTCAGTTTCCACAGAAATCTTTCTCAATTTTCTTATGTTGCGCTCCATCATGCTATATCTAATTGGGCTTCCCTGGTGACTCAGTGGTAAAGAATCTGCCTGCAGTGCAAGAGACCCAGGTTCAATCCCTGGGTGGAGAAGATCCTCTGGAGTAGGAATTGACAGCCCACTCCAGTATTCTTGTCTGGAAAATTCCATGGACAGAGGAGCCTGGCAAACTACAGTCCAGGCGATTGCACAGTGTCAGATATTACTAAAGCAACTAAACAGCAGCAGCAGCAGCCTATATCTAATTATTCACCAGATTTTATAAATTTCATCTCAAATCAACTTTCACACCCAAATCAACTTTCTCCTCTTTCATTTCTTGAACTTACTTATTTGTACTTATTTGAAAATGCATATTAAGTCTTTATTTGGTTCCTGACATATTCAGGGCTTAGGGGACAGAAAAATAAAGACAATAGTCTCTGTTCCTGCCTTCAAGGAGCTCACATTGTAGAAAAGGAAACAGATAGCAAACTTAACAAATATGCAAACAAAATATGTACAAGTTGTGATAAATACTGAGAAGATACGCAGACAATAGTAATCAGGAAAAGACAATGTAGATATGGAGTGTGGTGGTTAATTTTATGTGTCAATTTAACTGGGCCATGGGATGTCTAGATGATTGGTTAAGCATTGTTATGGATGTGTTCATGTGGGTGTTTCTGAATGAGATTAATATTTAAATTGGTAGGCTAAGTGAAGCAGATTGTCCTCCTCATTATTCATGAGCTGCATCCAATCAACTGAAGGCCTATAAAGTACAATTCCAGTTGAGCTATTCCAAATCCTGAAAGATGATGCTGTGAAAGTGCTGCACTTAATATGCCAGCAAATTTGGAAAACTCAGCAGTGGCCACAGGACTGGAAAAAGTCAGTTTTCATTCCGATCCCAAAGAAAGACAATGCCAAAGAATGCTCAAACTACCACACAATTGCACTCATCTCACATGCTAGTAAAGTAATGCTCAAAATTCTCGAAGCCAGGCTTCAGCAATATGTGAACCGTGAACTTCCTGATGTTCAAGCTGGTTTTATAAAAGGCAGAGGAACCAGAGATCAAATTGCCAACATCTGCTGGATCATGGAAAAAGCAAGAGAGTTCCAGAAAAATCTATTTCTGCTTTATTGACTATGCCAAAGCCTTTGACTGTGTGGATCACAATAAACTGTGGAAAATTCTGAAAGAGATGGGAATACCAGAACACCTGATCTGCCTCTTGAGAAATTTGTATGCAGGTCAGGAAGCAACAGTTAGAACTGGACATGGAACAACAGACTGGTTCCAAACAGGAAAAGGAGTATGTCAAGGCTGTATATTGTCACCCTGTTTATTTAACTTATATGCAGAGTACATCATGAGAAACGCTGGACTGGAAGAAACACAAGCTGAAATCAAGATTGCCAGGAGAAATATCAATAACCTCAGATATGCAGATGACACCACCCTTATGGCAGAAAGTGAAGAGCAACTAAAAAGACTCTTGATGAAAGTGAAAGAAGAGAGTGAAAAAGTTGGCTTAAAGCTCAACATTCAGAAAATGAAGATCATGGCATCCGGTCCCATCACTTCATGGGAAATAGATGGGGAAACAGTGGAAACAGTGTCAGACTTTATTTTTCTGGGCTCCAAAATCACTGTAGATGGTGACTGCAGCCATGAAATTAAAAGACGCTTACTCCTTGAAGGAAAGTTATGACCAACCTAGATAGCATATTCAAAAGCAGAGACATTACTTTGCCAACAAAGGTCCATCTAGTCAAGGCTATGGTTTTTCCAGTGGTCATGTATGGATGTGAGAGTTGGACTGTGAAGAAGGCTGAGCGCCAAAAAATTGATGCTTTTGAACTGTGGTGTTGGAGAAGACTCTTGAGAGTCCCTTGGACTGCAAGGAGATCCAGCCAGTCCATTCTGAAGGAGATCAGCCCTGGGATTTCTTTGGAAGGAATGATGCTAAAGCTGAAACTCCAGTACTTTGGCCACCTCATGCGAAGAGTTGACTCATTGGAAAAGACTCTGATGGTGGGAGGGATTGGGGGCAAGAGGAGAAGGGGACGACAGAGGATGAGATGGCTGGATGGCATCACTGACTCGATGGACGTGAGTCTGAGTGAACTCCAGGAGTTGGTGATGGACAGGGAGGCCCGGCGTACTGTGATTCATGGGGTTGCAAAGAGTCAGACACGACTGAGTGACTGATCTGATCTGATCTGAGTAAGAGAGAATTGGCTCTTCCTATACAACTACCTTTGAGCTGGGACATTAGTCCTCTCCTGTCTTCAGATTTAGACTCAGACTGGAATTCACATCTTCAGCTCTTCTGGGTCTCCAGCTAACCAAAGGCAAATCTTGGATTTCTCAGCCTCCATAAGCACATGATCCAAATCCCTTTATAGTAAAATTTTTATTGTTATGTATATGGGTTTCCCTGGTGGCTCAGATGATAAAGAATCTGCCTGAACTGTGAGAGACCTGGGTTTGATCCGAGGGTTGGGAAGATCCCTTGGAAAAGGGAATTCCTAGCCCCTCCAATATTCTTGCCTAGAGAATTCCACGGACAGAAGAGCCTGGCAAGCTACAATCCATAGGGTTGCAAAGAGTCAGACACGACTGAACTGACTAACACTTTCACTTTTTGTAGATATATGTGTGTGTGTGTGTGTGTGTGTGTGTTTCCATCTCTATCTTTCTATAAACCCAATTAATTTTCTGGAGAATCATGACTACTAAATGGGCTTATGGAAAGTCTGTCTGGAAATCTAACACTTGTGCTAAACTCTAGAGAATCAGAATAACACAGGCATGGTAAGAGCCAGAAAAAAATATATATATAATAATTCCAATAAAATGGAAGATGAGAGCAAAAGCCCAGGCCGAAAAGAAGTAAAATGAAAGCAGTGAGCATGAGATTATATTAAATAGAAAAGCAAGGTCCAGATTGCTTGGGTTTGATCGATAGGGAAGGAACTTAAAATTTTTCCCTAAAAGCATTGAAAATCCAAATAACTGGCCCTCAATAAATATTTGTGTGACAAATGAATTAAAGGATAAGTAGTTATTTCCCAAATGGTGAAAGTAATTTGAAAACTGTAAAAAGAATAACTATTTTTCCCCCATTCCTTGATAATTTTCATTTAGCAGGCCTGGCAGATGGGGGCAAAGGGGAGGATGCAGATAAAAGTTGGCCTTGTCACAACCGACGAGCAGAGGCAATGGATGTGCAAGCCCAGCACAAATGAGTTTCCTGATATGTTTGCAGTTTGGATTTTTTATCTGCCATAGCAGAATGTGTGTGCACTAATGCGGACTACATTTACCAGATATCATAAGCAATGAATCATCCACTCGGTAATGAACAAGGAAATCTCTCTTCTTCCCAGGAAGCCGGTTGCAGCTTTACACAAGAGCACCCTCTTCTGTGCAGTTGCAGCCCAGATTTCAGAGAAATGGTGATGGTCCCCCGCAATCCTGCTGCAAGCTGCATCCTGACAGTCAAGACTAAGGGAAAGCAAGCCCTTCTTAGCTTCTGTCCTTTCTTCCACACTCCCAAAGGCCATAGAATGCAGGATTCACCTGGAACACTTGCCTAAGCATGGGGAAAAGGCAGAGAGTGGAGTTTGGAGCACTTTATTGGGAAGGGAAATGGAAGCGCTTTTTACCTAATAAAATTCTACCTCATCACCCAACATAACAGGGGTCATCCAGCATGTTCTGGCCCACCAGCCCTGGGAGCTAGGGGAGCCAAATGATACCCAGAGTCCACAAGGCAGAGAGATATTCAGAGATTAAAGAAGAAGAACCAGTACAAACCCTGCATGTATACTGGTTGTGCTGTACTTTGAATGAAATGACTTTAAGACAAAAGAATTGGGCTCTGGTACAATCTGGCACTGCTTATTTGAGGGAAAGTTAGCAACTGTGGGGGCACTAAGTAGAGAGTACTCAAATATTTATTGAACAAATGAAAATATTGGCTTCCCATGTCTTTCAGAAGAGGGGAAACATGAAATCTTGTCAGCCATTTGTATCTTTAGTTTACTAGTTATTTCAGATAACTAAGGTCACAGTATTATTCCACATAGTATACCGCAAAACCCAGTATGTGCTGCGTTCAGTCACTTCAGTCACTCAGAGTCCTACTCTCTGTGACCCCGTGGACTATAACTCACCAGGCTCATTTGTCCATGGGATTCTCCAGGCAAGAATACTGGAGTGGGTTTCCATGCCTTCCTGCAAGGATCTTCCCAACCCAGGGATCAAACTCCTGTGTCTTACATGTCCTACATTGGCAGGTAGGTTCTTTACCACTAGCCCCACCTGGAAGATCCCGCCAAAACCTCAGGAACATACAAAAATGCATTTATGTAGCTCACAGCTGTGCTGGTTGGCAGCCCAGTACTATTGATCTCAACTGGGCTTGCCCAGCCATCTGCTTCTGCCTGGGGTCTTCTGAGAGCTGCTGATTTGGGGTGAGCTCAGCTGGATGGTTAGAGTCTGTTCCTTAGGACTTTCACTCTCCTCCTGAGATGAGCTGTCTGTTCTTAGGCATATTCTCTCTACGGGCATAGCAGACGTTTAAGACTGTAAGTTTAAGCAAGAAGACACTTTTCACGACTATACTGCCTTAAAAGAAAAGAATCAAAAATATATATATACACACACACACAATGTTGTTCATTGTTGTTCAGTCACCCAGTCATGTCCAACTCTTTAGGAAATGGCAACCCACTTGGATATTCTTGCCTGGAAAACTCCATGGACAGAGGACCCTAGCAGACTACAGCCCATGAAGTCTCAAAGAATTGGACATGACTGATCAACTGAGCACCATAGATATACATAGATATAGATATATAGATATATATAACTAAATCACTTTACTGTACACGTAAAATTAATGTGACATTGTAAATCAACTATACTCCAATTTAAAAGGAAAAAAAAAATAAAAAAAGATCCTACTGCTTTATGGCTGCTGACTTCCCATTGGTCAAAACAACTCACAGAGCCAAGTTCACCATTGTTGAAGTGGAAAATCACGTTTTTTTGCATGGGGGTCATGGGGAAGGAGTGACTATTTCTGAACATGAATCTTATGTACTGTGTAGAACTGTTCTTGTTAGATGAGTCAAGGCAGGACAAGTTAACACAAGTAGAAAAATGGCATGCATGACTAGTGAAGTCACTCAGTTGTGTCCGACTCTTTGCAACCCCATGGACTGTAGCCTACCAGGCTCCTCTGTCCATGGGATTTTCCAGGCAAGGGTACTGGAGTGGGTTGCCATTTTCTTCTCCAGGGGATCTTCCCAACACAGGGACCGAACCCGGGTCTCCCGCATTGTAAGCAGACGCTTTTACCCTCTGAGCCACCAGGGAAGTCCAGACATGCATGGGGCCTGGACAACTGAGCACATCCTGAGGGCTAATTCACAGGTTAGCCTATATCCCTTAGTCCTGAAAAGGACACAATGAAGTTGACAATATCAACCTCATTTTATAGAGGAAAAGGTTGAAGCTGTGAAAGTGTTAGTTGATCAATGGTACCAACTCTTTGTGCGACCTCACAGACTGTAGCCCACCAGGCTCCTCTGTTCATGGAATTCTCCAGGCAAGAATACTGCAGTGGGTAGTCATTCCCTTATCCAGGGGATCTTTTTGACCTAGGGATCGAACCCAAGTCTCCTGCATTGCAGGCAGTTTCTTTACCGTCTGAGTCACCAGGGAAATCCTGAGACTGTGAAGGGATGCAGAAAAATTGCTTAAGACCACTGAATTAGGAAGATGCCAAGTCAGGACTTGAACTTCAATCTGCTCTGTTCCAAATCCTATGCTCTTTACCATTGTGACTAAGATTGGGAAACTACCCCAGGAAGTAACCCTAACTGGTCCCAGTTCTAATCTTTAGATGAACATAAAGCAAATGTAGCCCCTTTCCCATAAGCCCATCTTTCTCATATTTAGAGTCAGCTTCCTTGTCATCCCTCCTTGAGACCACAAAAGCCCGTTTCTCTGTTCATCTTCCTAATTCCATTTCCCTGGACTTCATACTTTCCTAAGTGTCCAAGTCTAGGAATGACAGAGATAAACAGACCTGGAGGAAACCATTCAGAGACTTTCATAAAGCAGCACACTATAGAATGAAGACAAGTGGCCAAAGCAGAAACAAGGCATTTTATATGTGCTAAAAAGCAAGATGAAGACTTGGGGAAAGGTAAGCAAATTTGGTTGATACAACTACCAGGTGGTGTTTTTGGGCACACTGATCATACTATTCCTGGATATTTAGATCAGGGAGCACATATTAAGAAAGAGACAGAAAATAAGAATACTTAGAACTGACCAACTAGAATGATGAAGAAATCCAAAACCACATCACTGGAAGAATTTTTGGATACACTCAGGCTTTGCAGCTAGGGAAAGAAAAGAGATTTGTTAAAGCATGTGAGGGGTTATCATGTTGGAAAAGGGATTAAGGCTTTAGCAGGAAGAGCTAATACTAAACGGTAGGAGTTAAATATTTCTACACAACTTGATAATTAGAGCATGAAATATTAGAGCTGGCTAAATAAAGCTCTGATTTCCTTGGGAGACAGTATATTTTACTGAAGTTTCAAGAAAAGAGTGGGTAATTAACTTATTAAGAATTGGTCAAAGAGATTGGAATTGAAGTACACATTGGACTAACTGAACTTTTTTTGAACTAGCTGAACATTAAGATCTTTTCCAAATTTGGAAATTCCATTAAAGAAATCCAGAGAAATAGCTTTTTATTACTATAAATTATAATGATAATCATGGTAATAATAATAATCCATTATTCTTCTATTTTGTAGTATGGAACATACCATCACATACTCAAAACCATTTTGTGGGACAGGTAGAATAGATGTTTTGTTTCCATTGTATACAAGGGACCAAGATTCAGAGCTAAGTGATTTCCCAGGACATTCAAAGTAAGTAAAGGCCAATACATTCATTCAAAGTAAGTGAAAGAATTGAGATTCTTCCAAGAGCTGCATTGTATCAATACTATTGCTATCAAATCAGATCACGAAGAGAAAGTTAATGACAACTCTAGATATTGTTGGAGAAAGGAAGAGCTGATTTCAGAATTGTCAGCCAGGACTTCCTGTTTGGAGGGCTCAGAGTCATGTCTCCCTTTATTAATCTACTAGGAAACTAGCAATGAGCACCCTTAACAAGCCAGCAAGCCTCTTGTACAACTTACTCTGCAATTGCCTTGCTTTGACTGTACCCTGAGATCTTGCCAAAAAAAAAAAAAAAAAGGCTTATTTATGATACAGTACAATCAAGGGAACACAATCCAATTGGCAACTTTTTCTTTAACAAACTTTAGAGCTTTGATTGGACTTCCCTGGTGGCTCAGATGGTAAAGAATCCACCTGGGATTCTTTACCCACCAGGTCAGAGACCTGGGTTAGGAAGATTCCCTGGAGGAGGGATGGGAAGCCCCTCCAGTATTCTTGCCTGGAGAATCCCATGGTCAGAGGAGCTTGGTGAGCTACACTCCATGGGGTCACAAAGAGTCAGACTGAGTGACTAAGCACACATAAGGGTTTGATTAGCTTTACTTGGTTTTCGATATTCTGACTTTGAGGGCACTGTTTCCCCAACTGTTTTGTGTATTTCATTTCTGCATCTTCACTTTGGACTAGATGGACACCGCCTCCCTCACTTTTCCCTCTATCTTCACTTCCCTACAGTTCACAGGGCTGAATGAGGGCAAGCAGGAAAGAGGCTAATTCAGCTCCCCCCTCTCCCCACCTTCCTCATGCCAGCCTTCCCCCCAAGGGGAACCTTCCCTTTCTGAAGTGGAGAGCTGTCCAAGCACCCCTTCTGTCCCCAGGGACCAGCAGCACTCCTTCAGGTTACTTGTTCCCAGGTAATTTTTCAGCTCCCTATCAGCATTTCACAGCCTTGACTTTCCCGACTGAAAGAAGACTAATTAAAATGGCAAACCCTGCATTGATTTATTACCATATGGGTGAAAACAGTAAACCAGCTCGACAGTGTTAATGCGCCTGCTGCTCTTTCACCCCTCCCCCACTCTCCACACCTGTTCGCCGACCGACCAAGGCAGTGGGGAAATGGTGACATGAGTGCAGTGAGATTCCCCTGTGTTCCCTCTCTGATCCAGGTCTCTTTACCTCCCCCCATTCCATCTACCCCGCCATCCACCCCTAGAGCAAAGAACCTCCAGAACATGGGAGAATCAACTTCGACTTGACTGAGGCATTCTGCCCATCTCTCATCCAGTCCCAGGGGGACACTCGTTATCACTGCATTTCACAGATGAGAAATCTGAGAGTCCAAGAGATGAAGTAATTAACTCAAGGTCACAGGGCTGCTAGACAGACTACTAATTAAGCATGTACACTTGAACAAACCAATAATTCTTCATAAAGCTTTATTCAGTAAATACCTTTTGGATATTAACCACATGCAAACACTGCTCTCAGGGTTAGGAGATGAATGAAATGATAGAAGTAAGCCCCTTGTTTAAGAAAGTGGGGAGGACACTCCAGGAGCAGACCTCTGATATGAGATCCTGACAATTCTCCATGCCCTCAGAGAGCCTAGAACGAAGGATCCAGAAAGCAGCCAGGCTCTGGGTGCTCAAGTATAGGATCTTTTCCTGATTTACGTCACTTGAGTTCAGTCACTCAGTCATGTCCAACTTGTTGTGACCTCATGGACTGCAGCACGCCAGGCTTCAATGCCAGGCTTCCCTGTCCATCACCAACCCCCGGAGCATGCTTGAACTCATGTCCATCGAGTCAGTGATGCCATCCAACCATCTCATCCTCTGTCATCCCCTTCTCCTGTCTTTAGTCTTTCCCAGCATCAGGGTCTTTACATGATTTACATCATTCCTCTATTTGTTCATTTAGAACCTCTACTGACTTCCCTCCTTCTACTGCTTCCACCTCATTTCTCTTCTTTTCACAGCAAAATCCCCGTAGTATTATATACACCTTTATTTTTGTAAGCAATACTCTTTAGCAACTTATGTTTTAAAATTATGCAAAGCTGAGGCTGGCACAAAAGGCCCTCCCACAAATTGCCTGTGACCAACCACTGTTATATGTCTTCCTCCACACCCTAAATTCTTTCTATTGTGTTATTTCCTTTATATCATTTACCACCATCCAGAATTTTCTTACTGGCCTGTTCATTAGTTAATTGCCTGCTTTCCTTCTACAAGGATGGGTCTTGTTTATCATTGCAAACTTAGGACCTAGAATAGCAGGTAGACTAGAGGAGATCAAGAAATATTTGTTGAATGAATGAATGAATGTATCACCAAGTACCCCAATTATGCACTCTCCACAGTCTTACTCAAGTGTATTTATTCAAACTCATCAGAGACTTGTCTATCATGTATTCTTATGTCAGGTCTGTGACATTGCTTAAGGGTTATAGACGAAATGTGTAAACTGCCTAACATAAAGTCAGGCATATAGGAAGTACAAAATAATTATATGATGATTATGTAGGGGAAAGGAAGATTCTATCCTCTAAAAAGTTTAGAATTATTCTGAACACTATGAAATGTGATTAACAAATCATACTGAAGCTAAACCCATATGCAAAGACCTTGAGCCGAAACACCACTCTTTGCCAGAACAAGAACCACCAAATTCAAATGGATAGGGCAGCAGTAGCATTAGAAGCCAAATCAGATGAAAAATGGGTTCCAGACAAGAAGTCTGTGGTGGGAACAAAAGGAAAGAAGGCTGTTGGCATTAAGAAGCTGACGAAGTCTTTGGTGGGAAAAAAAATAAAGGCTGCAGTGATCAAGAAATCAGCAGCTGATTTGGAAAAACTAATACAATTATGTAAAGTTTAAAAATAAAATAAAATTAATTAAAAAAAGAAAGAAAGAAATCAGCAGCTGAAAAGAAGTCCACAGAAAAGAAACCCATCACAGAGGAAAAGAAGGCTGCTGCATAAATTTAAACTTGTTTTTTGTAAAGATCAAATCATCTTGGACAGCTAATCTTGAATAAAGACCTTATGAAAGAAGAATGAGAAAAAATGAGATTCACAAATGGAATTTTTAATGACAAGCTATTACACTAGGTGTTGTCCACAGGCTCATGAGCTGAGCACCGAAGAATTGATGCCTTTGAACTGTGGTGTTGGAGAAGACGCTTGAGAGTCCCTTGGACTGCAAGGAGATCAAACCAGTCAATCCCAAAGGAAATCAGCTCTGACCATTCATTGGAAGGACTGGTACTGAAGCTGAAGCTCCAATAATTTGGCCACCTGATGTGAAGAACTGATTCACTGGAAAAGACCCTGATGCTGGGAAAGATTGAAGGCAGGAGGAGAAGGGGATGACAGAGGATGAGCTGGTTGGATGGCATCACCAACTTGATGCACATGAGTTTGCACAAGCTCCAGGAGTTGGTGATGGACAGGGAAGCCTGGTGTGCTGCAGTCCACAGGGTCGAAAAGAGTCAGACACGACTGAGTGACTGAACTGAACTGATTACACTAGGTGCTGAGTTGAAAGACCCACATAAATATAAGCTCATTTCTGGGTTTAATAACCTACCTGGGTTAAAACCCATATGAAATCTAAATGACCATATGTGTTGAATAATTCAAGACAAGTTGGCTTACCAGGATAGTACAATAATTATTATATAATTGTGATGTTGTTGTTTTTCAGTTGCTAAGTCATGTCCTACTCTTTTGCAACCCCATGGACTATAGCCCATCAGGCTCCTCTGTCCATGGGATTCTCCAGGCAAGAACATTGGTGTGGGTTGCCATTTCTTCCTCCAGGGGATCTTTCTGACCCAGGGATTGAAGCCACATCTCCTGCACTGCAGGTGGATTCTTTATTGTTGAGCTGCAGCTAATATTTATAGGGCTCTCGTGATGTGAAAATACTTGATACACAGCGTCTTATTTAATTTTTACAGCCCAACAGGTATGAGTATAAACCCACCTTTATAGATGATGAAAGAATTTAGGAAATTATTTCTTTTGATAATGCACCAAGAGAGGATGTGGAAGAATCTGCACTTCAAGTCCAAGCGCATTTGCTAGGAAAGCTCATTCTTCTAACCACTAGGTAATGCTAGTGTGATAAACTGCTCATCTATGTAGGGCTGGCAATTTTGAGCAAACTGAACCAAGCATTTAAGTTGGGATGCTAATTTTTCAAGTTCGAAAGCGGTGGACTTGAAGCCATTTTGGATGGCGTCATTTGGGAAGACTGCACACAGACTAATGCAGTGAAGCGGCTCTGCAGGGACTGTTCGGGAGTGTGTTCAAGGGTGCAGCAAGGTGATGGCATGGGTCTTCCTGCTGTGGATTAACTACAGTCTTATCCAATACTGATTTTTTTCTAGGGCAATGAAACTCAGCCTCATGGTTTAGAGCTGTGATATAGAAAAGTGAAAACTCATTGCACAATGCACTCTAGAAAAGCATCCTTCCGTGTTCTTCAGAAGATGTGCACCATTGTCTCCCACGCACCATGGCCTTACAAAATGTCATTACACAGAAACCCATGTGTCTGTTATCTCAAAGCATCTGCCTTTGTACATCTGGTGTCTCAATTTTGCCTAACATCACGGTTAAAAGACACTGGCTTGAGGGGCAAAAATCTTGTTACCAACAAATTCCATTAGAAAATGGATACAGAAAATGAAGTGGGTACATACAATAGAGTGTTATACTGCCATTTGTGACAATACAGATGAACCTGAAGGACATTATGCCAAGTGAAATAAGCCAGACACAAAAAATAAAATACTGCATGAACTCACTTATATGTAAAATCCTAACGAAGCTCATAAGATCAGAATTAGAATGGTGGTTGCCTGGGGTGGGCGAGTGAGAAATTGGAGGTGATGGTTAAGGCTACAAAGTTTCACTTACACAAGACAAGTAAGTTCTGGAAATCAACTACTCTTAGCATAGTGTCTTTAGCTATCAGTACTGTATTGACTACCTGAATTTTGCTAAGAGGTGAGATCTTGTGTTTTTGTTTTTTATTTACCAAACCCAAAAAAAAAAAAAAAAAAAGTAATAATAAAGGAATAGTCAGGTTCAATCCCTGGACCAGTTAGATAACCTGGAAAAGGAAATGGCAACCCACTCCAGCATTCTTGGCTGGGAAATCTCATGGAGAGAGGAGCCTGGCAGACTCCATGGGGTCACAAGAGTCAGATACAACCAACTAAACAACAATGACAACAAAAGGGGTAGGAGGAAATTTGGGAGATGATGCATATGTCTGTGCCCTTGATAATGTTGATGGCTTCATGGATGAATACTTACCCCCAAGCTCATCAAGTTGTATACATTAAAGTCTACAGCTTTTAACATATCAATTACTGATAAACAGAGTGGCTTAAAAAAAAAGAAAAGGGAAAGAAAATGAGAGAGGAGCATAAGGGAGAATTGAACATCTTCTAAAGAAGGAGAAAATGGGGATGTGGCTTGGGAAAGGCTGATAAAAAATTTGAAGAATATTTTTCACTGAGTTTAGAAACTAGCCTGAATTTCTGATATCACATTGTAGATATTAATTTTTGTTTACTGAAGATTATTTGTACAAGTGTGACAAATATCTCCTAGGACAACAATAAAAACACTTCTAAGACTAAAGACTCAGAGGTAATCAAGTAGTGTTGATTTCAATGAGTACAGTAAAGCAATCCACATATGCAGAGATACCATGACTTTTTTCACAGAATATATATTCAGAGGGGAAAAAAGTGATTCAGTTCAGTTCAATTCAGTTGCTCAGTCATGTCTGACTCTTTGCGACCCCATGAATCGCAGCACGCCAGGCCTCCCTGTCCATCACCAACTCCCGGAGTTTACTCAGACTCACGTCCATAGAGTCAGTGATGCCACCCAGCCATCTCATCCTCTGTCATCCCCTTCTCCTCCTGCCCTCAATCCCTCCCAGCATCAGAGTCTTTTTTAGATGTGAAGATTTGATGATTATCAGCTAGCTGGTGTTGAAGTGCATCAGTTCAAGATTTTCAGAGTCGAGTTATACTTATGACGATGATTCACAATCACTTATTAGAATATAAAGAATGGGCATATGCATGCGGTTGGGATAAGGGAAATGTCACACAAGTATATGTTCCTCGGTTCTTTGTCTCATCACAACAAAGATTTGGAGTGCCGGACATTAAAACCCCCTCAGCGTGTCACAGCTCTCGGGTCTTGGATAGACCCTGTTATAGCTCTCAGGTCGCGAAAGGACCATGTTATAGCTCTTAGACAAATCAGTGTTACAGCTCAATGTTACAGCTCTATTTTATTTTGAAGATAGCAGGAAAATCCATCTTCGAGGCATGAGGGCACGTCGATCCAAAGACGTGAGGAGAACACCGCAGCGCACGGGGAAGAGAGAGAAAGAGAGAGAGTGCGAGCTTTGGCTCCTCTATTTATATGTTTATCTCTCCCTGGGCCTGTCCTATGGAAATTGGGCCAGCCAGGAGTGTTGTTTGTTTTACCTGAGGTCCTCACTCCAGTCCTCAGACCTTCCTTTGTTCTATTTTTGAGGGCTTTCCCCTTCTTTGTCTTTTAGCCACCACCATTTTGGACTCCTTTTCCCTATTCTACCTACCTAACAGAAGAAAGAAAGAAAACATGAGAAAATGCTTCAGAATAAGACTTGACAAATCAAGTCATGCTCAGCTCTAGTTACATAGAGAAGTAGGAATGTCAGCAGTAAGATAAATTAAAGTGACCTTTGTCAACTAAAAACTACAGTCACAACCTAAAAGTAGAGAGTAATTTATTTGGTGGGAAGGTTTAGGACTCCAAGCCCTGGAGACAGCATCTCAGTAGCTCTGAGAAAACTGCTCCAAGAAGGCAGGAGGGGAAGTCAGGCTATATACAAGTTTGCAACAAAGGAAGCAGGCAGTCTGAACATCAAAGATCAGGTATCAAGAGAAGGAATTTACCATTCTTTGTATGGGAAGATGTAAGCCTCTGGGCTCACTGAATTCATTCCTCTAATATGCATCTCAGATATCTGGGGCCAATCCTGTTTTCTTGTTCACCTTAAGGAATGGCAGATGGCTGCTTCTTGCATTTCCCCAGCTCCTCAGCAATCACCGTGGGGGGTAGCAGCTAGCAGCATCCGCGGGATCCCAGTTTGGGGAGCCATCATTCACATTTGGAGACCAGAAATCATTGATGGCTGTAAAATTTCTTTTTTATTGATATGGCAGAAAATATTTTCTTTTCACACCTTCTTAATAATATGCTTAATGCACCTGAATCTCATTAGAGAAAGTAATAACTCAGGTTAGGAGCAACAGGAGCCTGTGGTCTGCAAGAATTCCCTGTGTTCTCTTCCATTCTAATACCCACCCTCCCCATGCCACCACATACGAGCCAAAGAATGAAAGGCTACTGCTGTTAAGTGCTAAATGGTCGACTGAGCCATGGTCTCACCTGTCGGCTAACCAAAGGACATCACCTCAGAGATTTATCTAGAATTTAGTAAAGTATCCTGCCCTTAAAGCTGATGGGAGCATGGAAGCAACAAACCAATGAATACCTTGGAAATAATCTCCAAGGTCAATGGCAACTCAAGGCTCCCACAAGAAGCACACCTTCCCTACCTCCCTTGCTCCATCCCATCTCTTCCTCATTTTGTTGCTGTTATAGTTCAGTCACTAAGTTATGTTTGATCTTTGTGACTCCATGAACTGCAGTATGCCAGGCTTCCCTGTCCTTTCCTATCTCCCACAGTTTGCTCAAACTCATGTCCGCTGAGTCAGTGATGCCATCCAACCATCTCACCCTCTGTCTTCCCCTTCTCTACCTGCCTTCCATCTTTCCCAGCATCAGAGTCTTTGCATCCAGTGGCCAGAGTATTGGAGCTTCAGCCTCAGCATCAGTCCTTCCAATGAATAGTCCAGGTCGATTTCCTTTAGGATTGACTGGTTTGATCTCCTTGCAATCCAAGGGACTCTCAAGAGTCTTCTCCAACACTACAATTTGAAAGCCTTATTTCTTTAGCACCCAGCCTTCTTTATGGTCCAACTCTCACATGCATACATGACTACTGGAAAAAACCATAGCTTTGACCAAATGGACCTTTGTCAGCAAAGTGATGTCTCTGCTTTTTAATACACTGTCTAGTTTTGTCATAGCTTTTCTTCAAAGGAGCAAGAGTCTTTTAATTTTATGATTTCATGGCTGCAGTCATTGTCTGCAGTGATTTTGGAGCCCAAGAAAATAAAATTTGCCACTGTTTGCACTTTTCCCCCATCTATTTGTCATGAGGTGATGGGACCAGATGCCATGATTTTAGTTTTTCGAATGCTGAGTTTTAAGCCAGCTTTTTCACTCTCCTCTTTCACTTTCATCAAGAGTTCTTTAGTTCTTCTTTGTTTTCTGCCATTAGAGTGGTATCATCTGCATTTCTGAGGTTGTTGGTGTTTCTCCTGGCAGTTGTGATTCCAGCTTGTGAGTCATCCAGCCCAGCATTTCTCATGATGTATTCTGCATACAAGTTAAATAGCAGGGTGACAATACACAGCCTTGAAGTACTCTTTTCCCAATTTGGAACCAGTCTGTTGTTCCATGTCTGGTTCTAACTATTGCTTCTTTACCAGCATACAGGATTCTCAAGAGGCAGGTCAGGTGGTCTGGTATTCCCATCTCTTGAAGAATTTTCCAGTTTGTTGTGAGCCACACAGTCAAAGGCTTTAGTCTAGTCAATGAAGCAGATTTTTTTTTAATTCCCTTGCTTTTTCTTTGATCCAACGAATACTGGCCATTTGATTTCTGGTTCCTCTGCCTTTTCTAAATCCAGCTTGTACATCTGGAAGTTCTTGGTTCACATATTAGTGAAGCCTAGCTTGGAGGATTTTGAGCATTACCTTGCTGGCATGTGAAGTGAGCACAGTTTTCAGGTAGTATGAACATTCTTTGGTATTGCCCTTCTTTGGGATTGGAATAAAAACTGACTTTTTCCAGTCCTATGGCCCCTGCTGGGTTTTCCAAATTTGCTGACATATTGAGTGCAGCACTTTAACAGCATCTTATTTTAGGATTTGAAATAGCTCAGCTGGAAATCCATCACCTCCACTAGCTTTGTTGGTAATAATGCTTCCTGAGGCCCATTTGAATTCACACTCCAGGATATCTGGCTCTAGGTGAGTGACCACACCATCATGATTATATGGGTCATTAAGACTATTTTTTTTTTTTTTTGTATAGTTCTTCTGTGTACTCTTGCCATCTCTTATTAATCTCTTCTGCTTCTTTTAGGTCCTTTCTGTTTCTGTTCTTTATCATGCCCATCCTTGCATGAAATATTCCCTTGATATCTCCAATTTTCTTAAAGAGATCTCTAGTCTTTCCCATTCTATTGTTTTCCTTCTTTGCACTGCTCATTTAAGAAAGCTCTCTTTCCTCTCCTTGCTCTTCTCTGGAATTCTGCATTCAGTTGGGTATATCTTTCCCTTTCTCCCTTACCTTTCATTTCTCTTCTCTTCTCAGCTATTTGTAAAGCCTCCTCAGACAACCACTTTGCCTTCTTGCATTTCGTTTTCTTTGAGATAGGAGTTTATTTGTCCATGAGACAGTATAAAAATTTTTAAATTGTCTTGACTCAAGGTGAAAATAAATAAATTGCCATCAGGTTTAGTCTGTCAGAAAACGTTCCCCCTTCTTTTCTGAAGAGGATTTTTTAGCCACAGGGCAATTCATCAATGTTTGGGGATACAATGCTTCACCTTTGACAGATGTCACCATGTGTGGCATCCGTTATCACCCACTGCTTGTAACACCACAGAAAGCTGTACCCCTCCTGTCATGCTCTCTCTTCTGCAGGCCCGTTTCATCACCTCAGTGAAACCTGTGTTTGATTTGTTACTAAAAATGAAGTTACTTTATCATACTAGAAATAAAAACATACAAAATTTGCTCTTCAAGATGAAATTTGACAGTACTAGGTACCATGGTACCAGGCCATGTCCTACTGAGTTGTTGAATGTCATTATCTAAAAATATTAGGTTTCTTTTCCCAGAGAAAATGTTGTGTGTGTATGCTTCAGAATCAGGAGTGGGGTTTCCTCAGAATGTCGCTGACCAGATCATTCAGAACAAAAAGCCCCTCCCCATGACCCTTGAGGACAAGAGGCAGGAAAAACTCACTTCATTAATTGTCATGGTGATGTAGCACAGCATCTTCCCTTTCTAATTGTAGCTGAGAAGAAGATTCCTTGGGAACCAGGTGGGTTTCATATCATTCCACTTCCTGCACCTGTGTGTGATGGGTTGGAGATTGGTTTCAACTTCTTTTTTTTACAAGTTAGAAGTTATCATTGAAATTTCCAAATGTGTGGTAGATCAGTTCCATTCTATTCCCTTAGTGAACATGTATATCTTTGTGACTCCGAATGTTGGATTCTAATAAAAATTCTGGGGTGACTTGGAGTTTCAGGCTGGAATGTGTCAGCCCAGGAATTTTGGGTCCAGCCCTGGGTCTCTGGTCAGTCCCCTTTTCACTCCTAGCTGGATTCTACCCTAGGAAGGACCTTCTTGTACTTATTAGCGGGCACTACAGTCTGTCCCTCAGAGCTCAATTTGCAAATCAGCCACCCCTGTCCACCTAGACCACTTAGGTCCAGGGTGTACACAGACCCTGCAAGTGCTTAAAGGTGGCCCAGGGTCATTTGGGCAGCAGATTCCAGGGTCCTGACAACTGGGCAGAGTTTAAACAGGAGGATGGATGAGGAAGCATGGGAAGGAACAGGATGGATAAAACCTAGGGAAAAGCCCTCTAAGGCATGGAGGCCAAGGTGGGCTGGCTCTTGTTGAGTCTAAGGGCGTAACTGCATTCCACTCCAATTATTTCATTATAGATGGATATCATCTTTTTTTTTTTAATACATTGAACTTTTAATTTTACTTTATTTTACATAGCTGAAGTCAACGACATTTTGCACAGGATAAGAATCAATTTCTTTTTGGCTAAGAAAATTAAGGTGCTATTTTATTAAGCACTACTGATGCATAGTTTTAATCATATATATTGGATTTGGACAAGGGGTTAAACGAAGGGCTTGTTCTTCTCCATGATTTCTTTATGGTCTCAGCGATCTTCTCCACCCATTTTATTAATCAGTGAAAAAATCTGGCCTGCATTGTCTGTCGGACTTCCAGTCACCTCTCAGAACCACCTGACTTGGCTCCTCAGTGGTTGAGGACAACACAAGAGCAAGGGGCTACAGACTGATTGGCCAAAAAGCACTCAAATTTCTCTACAGGTTGCCACTCCTACTCATGTGTGCAAAAATCTCCCTGTCATAGTCATTTCTATAGTGGGCGATTCGGAAGTAATGACAAAGCACACAAAAAAGTGAACTAGTTCAGGGCCAAGGTCTAAAATGCATTCTTTCAACGAGTATATATTGAGGATGTACTTCTTTCCTGAAAACATCAGGAGACAATCCGGATCCCTAACCATCCCCTCTAAAAAATGCTTTGTCCTTATGTGGCTTATAATCTGGTTAGAAAGGATGGAAAGTAAACATTACATAGAAAAAAATAAGTATTTTTATCTAATATATATAGTATATTAGAAGATTAAAAATGTAATTTTATCATACAATAAAGAAATAATAGCAAGATAAGGAGTTAGGGTGGCAGTTTGCAGTTTTAAAGAGGGTGACACTGATTAATAGGGTGATACAAGGAGATCAGTCCTGGGTGTTCATTGGAAGGACTGATGTTGAAGCTGAAGCTCCAATACTTTGGCCACCTGATGCAAAGAGTTGACTCATTTGAAAAGACCCTGATGGTGGGAAAGATTGAGGGAAGGAGGAGAAGGGGACAACAGAGAATGAGATGATTGGATGGCATCACGGACTCAATGGACATGAGTTTGGGTAAACTCCGGGAGTTGGTGATGGACAGGGAGGCCTGGCGTACTGCAGTTCATGGGGTCGCAAAGAGTCGGACATGACTGAATGACTGAACTGAGCTGAACTGAACTGAGTAAATACTTGAAGGACATGAGGGAATTAGCAGTGTGAATATCTGGGGACAAGAGTTTCCGGGCTCTGGAGACCATCAGCACAAAGGCCTAATGGTTCACAAGCCAGAAAGAGACTAGCATGGCTGAGATGAAGTCAGTGGTGGCACGGGGTGAAGCACAGTAAATATAATGTCAAAGAGCCAGCAATGGCCAGATCTCTAGGGCATATTGGTTTAGAACAACATAGAATGCAATTTTTAATCTGAATGAAATGAAAAGCCATAGGAATGTTTTGAGCAGGGAAATGACACCGTCTGACTTGCATTATGAGACCTATTAGTTTGGAGAGATTGGACTGCAGAGGCACAAGAGTTGAAGCATGGAAATCAGGAGTGAGGCTATTACAGGAATCCTGGAGGACGCGTTCCCTGGACCTGGTAATAAGAGTAGCGATGGTAGAGATGGTTAGGAGTGGTAGCATTTTGTCATATTTTGAATGTACACACATCAGGAACTTTTGACAATCAGGAATAGGGGATGGGAGAAACAGACAAATGAAGGATAATGCTAAGATTTTTATCTTGAAACAGTGGATGAGAGAGGCTGACAGAGGAGCAAGTGTAGAGGGAAGATCTGGAAGGTCAATCAGATTTCCCAGTGGAGATGGTGAATATATTGTTGGATATTATAATCTGCAGTGAATGTATGATATAAATTTGAGTCATTAATATGTAGATAGTATTTAAATCGTAAGATTGGATGGAATCACCAAAGAAGTGAATAAAGATAAAGAAGTCAGTTGCCAAGTGGGACAAGAAAGTCTCGGAAGTTTAGGAACCCGTTCTTTCTGCCTGTTGCCTAGGTTGGTTGTTAATGGCACCTGTGATATGTGTGCCTGCAAACACAAGTTTATCACCTACTGAGCAGTTACTGTGTGACACTGTTTTGAGCATTTTGCAATATGGGCAATATATTTAATCACCATGTCAAATACATAAAATGGAAACTATCACTAACCCCATTTTACTGATGGCACAAATAAGGCATAGCAAGGTTATACCACTTGTCTAAAGTTCCCATGATAAGAAGAGGCAGGTAGTTTCGGTTAGACCACTGGTTATACAGAACCTAAGTGTTTCAGGCAGCCTTATTTTCCCAAGCACAATAGGAGACTGTCAACAGCAAGCCTGAGCATTTTGTGAGAACCAATCACTCCCTCCCCTCCAAAGCAAACCCCCAGTTAATATTAGGGCAAGAAGGGAATATTTCAGAAGGATAAAACATAAAATAACATGAAAGTTTCTTGACAGTGTATTATGGAAAGGGGAATTTCCCTCTTGCCCATAAAGGGAGCCTTATAGTCAAGGAGTCCACAGAATTTTTTGTGTGTATTTGTATACACCCACACACATAATTCCAAAGGCACTTAGTTTACTTGATTTTGAATTTTTGCAATGAATAAAGTTAGGCTGTTTGATTAGTTTTATTTCCCAAGATTCTGCAGAAAGATTCCTGCCAAGGGAAAGGTGACAATCCCAGTCTTAAACCAAACACTTTGTTTTGGAAATATTGTTTTCCAGTTTACCAGGCCTGGTTTCCACGATACTACGAGTGAGAGAGGCAGGCTCAGCCACACGTGAATTATATGTAATGGGGTTTCTGGAGGAAAAGAGGGTCCCTTATCAAACAAGGGCAAAGGGGGAGGTGTTCTGGGTCAAGAAAAGCTGTAAATACCACATCAGCTATTATATTTCGTAAGCTAAGTGGGAAGAGAGGAGGATCTGAACTTCTGAACTAAGAGAGTGGGAAGCAAAACAGGAAGGAGAGGTGCTGGATATCACTAGTCCTTAGAGAAATGTAAATAAAGAGAATATGAGATGTCACACGATACAGTGCAGTGGTTAGAGTCAAAAAGGCTGACAGGACCAAGGACTGGCAAGGATGGGGAGAAACCGAACCCCACAAGCTGCTGGTGGGAATATAACACGGTACAGACACTCTAGAGAACAGTCTGGAAGCTTCTTAAAAGAGTTAGATATATACTTGCCATTGTTGTTGTTCATTGTTGAGTCACTCAGTTGTGTCCAACTCTTTGCAACCCCATGGACTACAGCACGCCAGGCCTCCCTGTCCTTCACCATTTCCCAGAGCTTGCTCAAAATCATGTCCATTGAGTCAGTGATACCATGGCATGATGCCATGCCTTCCTCTGTCATCCCCCTCTCCTCCTGTGCCTTCAATCTTTCCCAGAATCAGGGTCTTTTTGAATGAACTGACCTCTTCACATAAGGTGGTCAAAGTATTGGAGTTTCACCTTCAGCATCAGTCCTTCCAATGAATATTCAGGACTGATTTCCTTTAGGATGGACTGGTTTTATCTCCTTGCAATCCAAGGGACTCTCAAGAGTCTTCTCCAGCACCACAGTTCAAAATCATCAATTCTTCGGCCCTCAGCCTTCTTTATGGTTCAATTCTCACATCCATACATGACTACCAAAAAAACTATAGCTTTGACTACATGGACCTTTGTTGGCAAAGTTATGTCTCTGCTTTTTAATATGCTGTCTAGGTTTATCATAGCTTTTCTTCCAAGGAGCAAGCGTCTTTTAATTTCATGGCTGCAGTCACCATTTGCAGTGATTTTGGAGCCCAAGAAAATAAAGTCTGTCACTGTTTCCATTGTTTCCCCATTTATTTGTCATGAAGTAATGGGACTGACTGCCATAATTTTAGTTTTTTGAATGCTGAGTTTTAAGGCAGCTTTTTCATTCTCCTGTTTCACTTTCATCAAAAGGCTCTTTATTTCCTCTTCATTTTCTGCTATAAGGGTTGTGTCATTTGCATATCTGAGATTATCAATATTTCTCCTGGCAATCTTGAGTCCAGCTCGTGCTTCATCCAGCCTAGCGTTTCTCATGATGTACTCTGCATATAAGTTAAATGAGCAGGGTGACAATATACAGCCTTGACATACTCCTTTCCCAATTTTGATCCAGTCCATTGTTCCATGTCCAGTTTTAACTGTTGCTTCTTGACTCATATACTGGTTTCTCAGGAGGCAGGTGACGTTGATCTGGTATTCCCATCTCTTATAGAATTTTTCACAGTTTGCTGTTATCCACACAAAGGCATTAGCATAGTCAGTAAAGCAGAAATAGATGTTTTCTGGAATTCTCTTGTTTTTTCTATGATCCAACAGATGTTAACAATTTGATCTCTGGTTCCTCTGCCTTTTCTAAATCCAGCTTGAACGTCTGGAAGTTCTTGGTTCACATACTGTTGAAGTCTAGGTTCGAGAATTTTGAGCATTACTTTGCTATCATGTGAAATGAGTGCAATTGTGAGGTAGTTTGAGCATTCTTTGACATTGCCTTTCTTTGGGATTGGAATGAAAACACCTTTTCCAGCCCTGTGGCCACTGCTGAATTTTCCATATTTGCTGCCATATTGAGTCCAGCATTTTAACAGCATTACCTTTTAGGGTTTGAAATAGCTTAGGTGGAATTCCATCACCTCCACTAGCTTTTTTCATAGTGATGCTTTGTAAGGCCCCCACTTGACTTTGCACTGTAGGATATCTGGCTCTAGGTGAGTGATCACAGCATCGTGGTTATCTGGGTCATGAAGATCTTTTTTTGTATAGTTCTTCAATGTTTTCTTGCCACCTCTTCTTAATACCTTCTGTTTCTGTTAGGCCCATACCATTTCTGCCCTTTATTGAGCCCATCTTTGTTTGAAATGTTCCCTTGGTATATCTAATTTTCTTGAAGAGATCTCTAGTCTTTCCCATTCTATTGTTTTCCTCTATTTCTTTGCATTGATCACTGAGGAAGGCTTTTTTATGTCTCCTTGCTATTCTTTGGAACTTACCGAAGAATACTTATCATAAAATCCAGCAGTTCCATTCCTAGAAATCAACCAAGAGAAGCAACAACATTTGTTTGCATAAAGACAAGGATGCAAATGCTTATCAGTAGCATTATTTACAATAGTGAAAAACCAGAAATGTCCATCCACTGAAAAAAATGGATAAACAAAAGTGGTCTGTCCATACAATGGAATACTTTTTGGTAATACAAAGAGAACAAAGTGATGATAGGTACTGCCACATGGATGAAACTCAAAAATATTATGCCAAGTGAAAGAAGCCACATGAACAGAGGATATAAAAGACCACATGTTGTGTGATTCCATTCAAGTGTAATAATAAGAAAAGGTGATCCATAGAGACAGAAAGTAGATCAGTGGTTGCCAAATACTGTGTGACTGGGATTGACTGTAGATAAACCCAAGGGAATTTTGAGGATTATGGAAGTGTCCTCAATCGGGATTGTGTTGACTGTTGCACCAATGGATAATATTACTAATCTTGGAGAGAGAGCAGTGAACAATCCTAAAGAGAGATCTTAGTTCCCTGCCCAGGACTTGGGCAGGAGTTAGTTCCCTGAGTAGCCTGGATGAAAACCAGGAATCCTAGACACTTGACCACCAGGGGCCAGAGGCTAGAAGTGAAGTGGCCCTGGCTCATTCTCCCATTTGAAAGCAAGAATGTTTCAAGGAGGCAAACACTGTGAAAACAGATACAAAGCTTATTTTTATAGACACAGCATAACTTGTGGGTGAGTACACAGAAAATAAATAACTTATTTATTTATAAGTTAAATAAATAATAAATAAATTTAAGTCAGAAGCTAGACAGAAATACAGACCCAGAGAGAAAGGGTGGGTGGCATTCTCTCTGATGAAAACGAGTCCAGTAAAGAGGTGATTTAAATCACTTATATAGGACAGTCCTTCCAGGCCTTTGTTTACTTTGGCCAATTATCTTGTTTCTTTTTTCACACCTGCCTGGGACCCTCGCCATGATGCATGTGAAATTTTTGCCAAGGTGGATGCCACTACAGAGGACTCTGTGTGCATGTCTAATCATTATGGGGTGGCACCCCCTCCCACTTTAACCTCCAAGTAGCCTTCCTGCTCATGTGAAGACAGGGACATTTTCATTGACTTCATATTACCATTTTTCAGTCGTTCTGTTCTGTCCAACTCTTTGCGACCCCATGGACTGCAGCATGCCAGGATTCCCTGTCCTTCACCATCTCCCAGAGCTTGCTCAAACTCATATGCATTGAGTCGGTGATGCCGTCCAACCATCTTATCTCCTATTGTCCCCTTCTCCTCCTGCCTTCAATCTTTCCCAGACTCAGAGTCTTTTCTAATGAGTTGGCTCTTTGCATAAGTGGCCAAAGTATTATAGCTTCAGTTTAAGTCCTTCCAATGGATATTCAGGATTGATTTCCTTTAGGATCAACTGGCTTGATCTCTTTTCAGTTCAAGGGACTCTCAAGAGTCTTCTCCAACACCATAGTTCAAAAGCATCAATTATTTGGTGCTCAGCCTTCCTTATGGTCCAACTCTCACATCTATACATGACTACTGGAAAAATCTCAGCTTTGATTATACAGACCTTTGTTGACAAAGTAATGTCTCTGCTTTTTAATATGCTGTCTAAGTCTGTCATAGCTTTTCTTTTTAGGACTTCAGGAGTGGGCACTTTATCTCTTCACTTCAGCAGAGCTCAGCTTCTGCCACTAGCTTTGTCCTAGAGTGTTGGGGGTGGGGGAGTTAGGAAAACAATGCTTCAATTTTATCTTGACAAACACTTGTCCAACTCTGGGACCATCTATCTCCTACCTCCTTACTAAAACTCAGCAAACCATACCCTCAAAATGGTAGGTCTCATGGTTTAAAATTTATACCTCAATAAAATTACTTTAAAAGAGAGGGATAATAATATCAAACAAGACCTTGTGGTGTTCCTGGGTACCAAAGCTGTTCTGTGTCCCTCAGTTTTTGATTACAAGAAATAGGCTTCATTAACCTCTAGGACCTTCCCTGAGTTCCAACTCAGCAGGTCCAAACAGATGCTAATTAGGGGAGAGAGGAAGGTCCGAAGAAACAATCAGTTCAGTTCAGTTCAGTTGCTCAGTCATGTCCAACTCTTTGTGACTCCATGTCTCCATGTTTCCTGTCTCCATGGACAGGGAGACTCTCCCTGTCCATCCGAGTAAACTCCCAGAGTTTACGCAAACCCATTGAGTAGGTGATGCCATCCAACCATCTCATTCTCTGTCGTCCCTTTCTCCTCCTGCCTTCAATCTTTTCCAGCATCAGGGTCTTTTCAAATAAGTCAGTTCTTTTCATCAGGTGGCCAAAATATTGAAGTTTCAGCTTCAGCATCAGTCCTTTCAATGAATATTCATGACTGATTTCCTTTAGGATGGACTGGTTGGATCTACTTGTAGTCCAAGGGATTTTCAAGAGTCTTTTCCAAAGATAAAACTCTATCTCCTAGGTTTAATTCAGTGCGGGGGGTACAAAGGGTTACAGAGGCCAGATTTAGCTTTAATAAATGATGGATATGAGAGAAACTGGGGATGAAGAATATTCCTGGTCCAATGCTGATTGGCTGTGAGGGACGAATGAGTAGATAGAGTTCAGGGTAACCCCCAGATTTTTGATGAGGAAATGATTGGTGACGTTAAACAAATGAAAGATAATGAGTTTGTTCAAAGAAGCAACGGTCATACTACATGGTTCCCTTCATGTTATAAATGCAGTGACTTCCTTTTCTACTTCCTTGAAAGTTTAGAATTGAAACAATTTCACGACCTCTTTTCCTTCACTCTCACCAGTCTTGGTTCTTTAAAAGAAGCACTTTCAGAACCTCCAAAACAGAGAAAACCAAGCAGCATATGAAATCCCAGGCGAGTCTGATCTAGTAAGTGTTACATTTTATTTTAGGAGCACAGAGGCTCAGATACCTTGGCCCACTACAGATGTAATAAACCTCTTCCTTTTTTAGCTTCTTCCCTGAAGTAATTGAAGCTCCTTCTCATAGTTACATGAGTCCAGTAGAAGAATAACTCAGGGACAGAAATTTCTACTCATAAACCAGTTAATCCCAGCCATTTCTAGCAATGACTTAGTTTAGACAAAGGGTAGTCTTCCCTCCTTTTCCCTGGAAGAGGAATGGCAACACACTCCAGTATTCTTGCCTGGAAAATTCCATGAACAGAGAGCCTGGCAGGGGTCGCAAAGAGTCAGACAGGACTGTCCACACATACACAGTCTTCCCTAAATTTGAAAAGAACTAGCTTTCTAAAAACATATTCCTTTAAGTTTTTGTTTGTTTCTTTGCTTGTTTAAGGAAAACATAATAGATTATTTGTTTTCTCAGAAGCTTATATGAGGCTAATTTTTCATTGTGTTCAGTCTCTCAATCGTGTCCAAATCTCTACAGCCCCATGGACTGCAGCCCATCAGGTTTCTCTGTCCATGGGATTCTCCAGGCAAGAATACTGGAGAGGGTAGCCATTCCTTTCTCCAGAAGATCTTCTGGACCCAGGAATCGAATCCTCATCTCTTGTGCCTCCTGTATTGGCAGGAGGATTCTTTACCACTAGCATTTTTCATTACCTTAAAACAAACGCAGTTAGAACCACAAAGCTACTTAGAAGCATTTCTCTATCAGTATATCTAAAATGAAGTTAATTAGAGAGATTCTATGTAAAATTTTTTAATTTTATTTAAATTTTATGTAATTTTATTTACGATTTTTAAAATTGTAAATAAATAATCTGCAATCAGAGCTTCAAAATAAGAGAAAGGATTATACAGGACTTTTTCTCCTATTAATGTTCTGTATCACCAAAAACTATATATTGGCTCTTTTAATACCGGTTTATTTCATGCAGTCATCACAAGTCCTATATAGTTTGAAACTTATTTTATATACTGACTAGAAACTAAGATTTTGGAAGAAGAAAAAACACTCGATTTATAACTGGAAGTTACAAAAATATTGCGGTATTTGCTTCATCCAGACTCATTTTTTAACAAAGGTGTATTTCCCATTTAGGTGGAAGCTTTCATTTATTCTTGTGAAATGTTGAGAAGCTGTGGAACACAAGTATAGCTAGCAGAGATCTCCTGTCTTGTCCTTGCCTGGGGCAATTCAGGCTCTCCTTTTCACTCCATCCACCAAGGAGGAACAGGACAGACTGAGAACAGCGCCGCTAAACTTTGTAGTTTTTCAAAATGAAATTTTGACTCAAGTCGTTTGTTAGAAATTCAACAACAACAATCTTCTGGTCTTACAGATCCCTGGATGATCTCTACCAGGTAAAACTTGAAAGGATTTCTGCAGTCTTCACCTATTTTCTTATTGGGTGACCAGTTGTAAGGTCTCAAGAGATAACTGTTAGTCTTTTCACACTATCATTTTCCTAAACAATTTGTAAATTCTTTTCACATATAAATAGCAATAGATTCTTCTGAGTAAATTTTTTAAAGAATGAAAGGAATCTCTTCTTCTCTACAATGTCTTTTGCCTTCATAAACCCATAGAAAAGTCCTTGTTCAAAAACTCAAGAGAAATATCTACCTCTTCTTAATAAGCAAGCCATCAAAGTGAATAGAATCCTGTACCTTAAGGAACAATACAGATGAAAATGTCTTTGAACGTGATCTCTCTCAGGAGGACGAGGAATACTCTAGATTGCAAAATTTGATGGGGAAAGTAAAAATGAAGGTTCTTATTTCTAAATTACAGGTAATAAGGTGATAGACACGCTTGACTTTCATAACGTTCTATGTACATGGAATTTTAACTTATTCAAGTAATGGTTACTCAAATTACAAAATGATTCTTTTCTTTAAGTGGTAAGCTTCCAACAGATACTTGTTTCTGTTGGCTACTTGAGCGAAGGGCTGGTTCAAAAGAAGGTGGAGAAGTTCATAGCTGAAATAAATAGATTAGACGTCACTGCTCACTGAAGATAAATCTGATGAATTATCTTCTGAAATTAGAAAGATGAATTTCTTCTGATGATGAATTTTTTATGATGATGAATTTCTTCTGAAATTAGACTGTAAAGAATTAGGGGAAACATTTATTAATAAAAATTGGATTTGCTGTAACTATTTTACAAAATGAAGCACATCCAAAACATCTTCCTTTTTGTAACAGTATCTGCTCCATTGCCTGTGGCCTCTCCCCAAACAACTGTTACTAGCTTGGTCCCAGGAAAAGCAATACTATATTTCTAGCTTGTGTGGTGGGACTGGTTGCCTAGCATTGCAGTAAATTTTACAAAACAGTTGGCAGAAGGATCAGACCAGCTCGGCTAAATGAATTAAGCAATCACCTAAGACTGCAGGGCATATTAAGGAAGAATGTCCACATTATAGCACTTGATACTCCCTTCTCACAGCCCCACTTCCCCAGTATAATGCTTTGGCTGAGCAGGCTGTAATCGGATATGAAACAAGGTTCTTGTTAAGTAGATGCAATGAAATAATGCTGAGTTTTTGTTGCATTAGTGGAGTTAAATGCATTTTATTAGCCCTCATTAGAAGGAGGGAAAACTTGAAGCTAAGGACTCATTAGCCGCCCCCTGTGAGGTAGAGTGGTTAAACTGCTAGGGGCCAGAGAAAGGGGACCTGGGCCACACACAGCAGATTCTGAAAGCTTGTCCTCTCTCTGTTCGCCATGACGAAAATGTCTGAGAACAGTTCGGGGGAGAAATGATAGGTCCAACCGCAGGTCAGCTGAAAATATGTGTTTCTTTCTAAAGCTGTTAATTTGACAAAAGGCAGAAGCCCCAGAAAGAAAGCACAATTATGATTTATACTTGAGATTCAAAAGGAAGTCATTTACTTTGGAGATTTGAAAAAAAAAATGCTACCAGCTCTCCAATTTTAAATAATATATTATGAAATCTGCTTTTATTCTAGTTTGTTGTTAGGAAAAAGCCACACACACACACACACACATGCGTCATTGTTCCGAAATAAAGTTTCTCCCCAAAGTAAAATGAATATGTGAAGTTACTTTGCTCAATTAAACTTCACAGTGTAATTTTGAGCTAAAGAACTAATGCATTTTAAATAACCCTGAAACTTTAGAATCTGGGACTTTCATTGTCCTCTTCTGTCTCTGTGATGCAGCTCTATGGAGTGACTAGATTGTGCGTGCATCCAGCTGATGACCTGTTATTACCTCTTATTACATCTCTGCTCCCCTATTTCCGTCTCATCTGCTGGCACCCTACCACTGGCTGTTTTACAAATCTAGTACACTCCAAACCAAGTCTATCATCGGTTCTTCCAAGGCCCTCCAATTCTCCCTCTATTAATGGCACCATCATCTTCACAGTCGTCCAGCATTGAAACCTTAGCATCATTTTTATTTTTTCACTTTTAACATGTGGTCAGTTTACGAGTCCTCTAGACTTAACCTCTGAAACACCTTTATGTTCATCCTCTGTCCTTTATCATAGTTTTACAAATCAGATCTTCGTGGTTCATTATTTGAACTATAGCCATGGCCTCAGCCAGCAGACAGGAACTCCTGTCCATTATGCTTTCATTATACTTCATCTTGCACACAGATTCCAGAAGGATCTTCTAGGAGCACAGCTCCAAATGGGCAGTTTTTCTTGCTTAAAATCTTCAGCAGGCTTCTACTGTCTAAATCTATAAAATGAGCATGATATGATCTATTGCAGAGTTGTAAAGCTCAAAAATGATAATGGATAAAGCTCTCTACCCAGCAGATATTACATAGTGAGAGTTCAGCAGTGGGTAGTTTTTCTATCTGTTGTCCATACCCTTTCCTCTGACCACACTGAACTGTTCATTGCCTCTATACCCCAGCCATGATGCAGTTTTCTTTTCCTGTTCTCCTTCAGTTGTCATGGCCTGGAGAACGCTGCCCTCATTGACCCAAATTCAAACTATTCATTGTCCAAGACCCAACTCTTTCCATCTCCTTCTGGATGTAAGGGACTCCTCACTCATCTCAATAACTACAGCCCTTCAGAAAGAGTTTTTTAAATTATTCTTGTGATTTTCTTATGCTTGCTAAGTACTAAAATTTAAGGAAGGGATTGACACCTAATTCATTTTTATATCTATTGTCTCATAATGACTGTCAGAGGGTTTTTCTCAGGACTACTTTATGGAACTCTGCAGAGCTCAAGAAATCTGTGCTTGCCTCTGCTGTCCCACTTCATCTTATGTCTGGGCAGAAATGGAGGGCAGTGAAACCTGAAATGAATTCCAGTTCGTGTTTGATCGAGCGGCACTTAATGCTCAGATGCTCACGTTAATGTGCAGGAGTCAAGTATACATTTTCTTGCTTTTCTACCAACTTGTCTTAGCAGTTCAACATGAATAGCCAAGTCTCCCTTCTATTATTATAGAAAGTCTATTTTGGCTACTGCCTCGTGCATTTTTTCTTTTCATGCAGAGATAGCTCTAAAAGACAATGTTTTCTTCATATCCATTTGTGTCCTCTATTAGCTCCCTTGCACATGGGCCGGGACCAGCCACAACCTGTGTGTGTGTGACACGTAACTCTGGCACCTCCCACAGTGCCTTCCTCCTGGTGATGTTCAGACCTTGTTCACTGAATAATAAAAATACTCAGGAATTTTTCAGTTACAATCATGATTCTATAAATCTTGATCCTATAAGCTTGCTTTTAGTTCTTTAGTCTAAGAAAACATTGATTAATTTGTATTAATAAAATAGCTATAAAATAAAAATACTGAGAATTTGAAAGTGCAATATTAGGGAAGGGTTCATAACTTCTAATAGTAGAAGAAGTAATAAAAGTAGAAGTTACACCTAGAAGTTACTAGTCCCAAGTGGTTACTATGGCAGGCAGTCTGTTGAAGGTTTTAATAAATCTCCAAAATACCTGTGATATGTAAGTTTATTAAAAAGATAAGAAAATTAAAGCTTGTTTAAGTAATTTGAGAAGGAAAAAACCCCATTTGATGGAGTAATGAAATAATATGTGGCTAATGTGATGATAATAGAAGATGATTTAATGACTTATGTAAATGTTTTCCAGAGAGCACTATGTATAAAATAGAAAGTTGGTTATAAAACAATTTTTATATATATATATATATATATATATATATATATATACATACACACACAAAACATAATAGAAAAAAGAAGCTGGGCAGGTAATATAGCAAAGTATTAAAATCACCTATTTTTTAATTAATAGATTTTGAATGAAGGGACTGAAACTATTTTATTTTTTAATTATTATTATTATTTTCTTCATTGTGTTTTAATACATGTAAGAATTATATTATTATTGAAAAAGAAGCATTTTAAAATTTGTTGCTGACATTACTGTGTGTAAATGTGCTTTTAATTAAAGGAAAATTGATGGAATCTGTGTCCCCCTGAATTATTCTAGGGACGTGCACTAGTTGTGCAGGTAAAACTGTTAAAACTGTTCTGGACTTGAGGCTGACTTTTTTCCAGAAAGGCCTGAGGTTGTGCCTCAGTGTGTGTCCGTCCATGACTTTCTGCACAGCAGTTTCTGACCAAAATGACTCTGACTACCCACCAACCAGCCCATACTACTCACAACCCCAGGGTGGTAATGCAGGCAGTTCCGACAGCTTTTTCCAGGCAGATGATAGGTTTGCATACATCCCCCTACCTTCCTCAGGGCCCCTTCACTCCTGCTTCTGACAAGGCAGGGTTTCCTGGCCTGCCTCCCTTGTGGAGAACCAGTCTTATACTGTCCTGAGTAACACTGAGGCCAGCAGTACTGAATGATCAAGTTAGACAGCCTAAGGCCCCCTTCCAAGAGCCAGGTCCCATGACAAATCAGAAAAGAAAAATATCTCCGGAGTCATCTTTCAGAGCAGGAGTAAAATTTGCTCTGCCACTTCGAGTACCTTGGAGACTACAAGGGACAAAGCACAGTGGCTGCAGCAAATTGTGCCACTTTTTACTGGGTTTTGTTTGTTTCAAAATCACAACCTAGAAGAAAATAAGTTCTACAAATTCCCAGAACGAAGTTTCCACAGTGAAGAAGATTAACCAAAGACTGAGTGGTGGAAAACTTTTAGGAGCTGTCCCCCAGCTCTGTCCCCTCCACATGTGTGTGCACGCTGAGTCCCTTCATTCCTGACTCTGACACCGCATGGACTGTAGCACGCCAGGTTCCTCTTAGGTCTCTTGGGTCTCCTGCATTGGCAGGTGGGTTCTTTACACTAGTGTCACCTGGGAAGCCCCCTCACATAGATGCCAATAATTGGCTTTCCTGAGGACTTTAAAAAGATATTTGGGTCATTAGGAAGACCTCTGAGGTCTGAGAGCATTTTGAGGAGCACAGAAATAAAGACTAATCCATTTTCTTATTTGGAGAAGACTGAATCCTTCAAGTCAAGCACAGGTTTCTAAGAAAGATGCTGTGAATGTCTACCTTTGATGGCACTGCAAAGAACATTCTATGAAAGCATGAAAATCTAAAAATACAACTGTTTAAAAAGCCCATCAAAAAGGGTTAAACACTTAGGAATAATCTTAATCTTAATAAACTTAATCAAGGGGGAGAAAAAATGTACTCTAAAAACTACAAAACTTAAGAAAAAGAAAAAAAAAGACAGGGCAGAGGACGCTGTGATACTAGGTGTGGCATTCAATTTCAGGTGCTCAAGCAATGCAACATTGACATCACTTTCTATAATTATACTTAATTTATATTTTCATCTCCTATCTGCCCGGTAATGAAAGGGTTATCTTAGCCAATTCAAAAGTCTTCAAAAAAAAAGTCTTCTTCATCCTTTCAGTAGTTATATAACCACGGTGTCAAGAAATATGAATGTATATAGTATTTAGAGCATTAAGACTTCCCTGATGGCTCAGATGGTAAAGCATCTGCCTACAATGCGGGAGACCGGGTTCAATCCCTGGGTCAGGAAGATCTCCTGGAGAAAGGAATGGCAACCCACTCCAGTATTCTTGCCCTGCCCCCCCCCCCAAAAAAAGGGGCTCAAAGAAATACTTGTCGTTGGTTCCATGGTGTAATGGTTAGCACTCTGGACTCTGAATCCAGCGATCTGAGTTCAAATCTCAATGGAACCTTTATGGGATTCCCCGGTGGCTCAGATGGTAAGGTGTCTGCCTGCAATGTAGGAGACCCGGGTTCGATCTCTGGGTCAGGAAGATCCCCTGGAGAAGGAAATGGCAATCCACTCTAGTACTCTTGCCTGAAAAATCCCATGGACGAGAAGCCTGGTGGGCTACAGTCCATGGAGTCGCAAAGAGTCGGACACAACTGAGTGACCTCACTTTCACAATTGTCTATTATCATTTACTTTAAAAAACATAATTTATAAAACATTTCTGTGGGAGAAGTAGCAGAGGGATTCTGAATAGTCTCCTCTTGCCCCTGCCAACGAATTTCCTTTACTCTGATAAAAATGAGAAGCTGATCCCTCCACCTCTGAGCTGATCAGATGACATTTAGCTCCTTCTGCACTTGGCTGTTTTCTTAGATTTCCGGGTTGACAGATTTCACAAGAATACAGTAAGATGGACTACTGTGCCTAGAAATCCAAGTTCCATAATCTGTATAACCTGAGGTGAATGTGAATGTGCCATGGGGAGTTCTTTCCGGAAGGAATAGTACTTTCAAGTTGTGAATAGACTTCAGACCTGGAGGTTGTATGTGAATATATGTATGAGCTTTCCTAGAATCCATTCTACTTCCCCTTCATTGTATAGCAGCCATGAAGTTTGGGTGGAATTGACCTCACATCCAGAACTATAGGCTCTGATTGGCCTATGACCTAAGCCCTGATCACTATAGTTAATTCAAGAGTAGGCATGAAACCTAAGTTGGTTCATGACCTAAGTGAAGATTGGAGCTTTGGTTCAATGGTTGAAAAAAGGGAAGTCTCCTATCCCTATATTTGTAGATAGGGATGTAGGGAAGCGCAGTTTGCTGCAGGAAGGTATCTTACAAGTGCAAGGAAAATTAACCTTCCTTTGTAACTTTCCTGGTGACTCAGATGGTTAAGTGTCTGTCTACAATGTGGGAGACCCGGGTTCGATCCCTGGGTCAGGAAGATCCCCTGGAGAAGGAAATGGCAATCCACTCCAGTACTATTGCCTAGAAAATCCCATGGACAAAGGAGCCTGGTAGGCTACAGTCCATGGGGCTGCAAAGAGTTGGACATGACTGAGCAACTTCACTTTCTCTTTTGTAACTTTAAGATGATGCTGACTCTATGGAAATAGAGATACAAAAAAAAAAAACCTAAGCCCTTTGTGAGAGAAGTGAAGCCCTACATCAGACCTCACTTGAAAGTCACTTTGCACTAAACCTCCATTTATGAAAGCTGAAAATGGCCTTTAATTTTTAAGCCAGTTTGAGTTAGATAATCTGTAAACTGCAAGAGTAAGCATTGGAATAGATATGGAGAAGAATTTATACTGATTTTTCACTTTAACAATCTCTCTTTTTCCTAAAAGTTTCCCAGGTGGCATTAGTGGTAAAGAACTCACCTGCCAAGGCAGGAGACATAGAGACAGGGATTCGATCCCTGGGTTGGAAGATTCCCTGCAGGCGGGCACAACATCCATTACAGTATTCTTGCCTGAAGAATCCCATGGACAGAGGAGCCTGGCGGGCTATAGTCCACAGAGTCTTACAGAGTCAGACAAGACTGAAGTGACTTCGCATGTGCATACACACACACACTTCTTCCCTAACTCTTTGAGCTTCGGGAAGAATGTGGGTTCTTTCTGAGTGAATTTACATCTGATTTAGCTAGGTACATGGTGGCACTACCAGTCCTGGGGCTCTTTAAACCAGGGGTTCCAAACCTCTGGGGGTTGAGGTGGAGCCAATGTAATAATAACAGAAACAAAGTGCACAATAAATGTAACATGTTTGAATCATCCCGAAACCACTCTCGCCACGCTGGTCTATGGAAAAATTGTTTTCCACAAACCAAGTCGCTGGTGCCAAAAAGGTTCAGGACTGCTGCTTTAAACTAAATTTCATAGATTGAGGGCTTTTGGATCTCCTAAGGATGTAAACTAAAAAATATACATGAGAGCAGGGGAAATTCTGGTTCATATTTATTTCTAGGTGTAGCTCTTGAAGTCCCAGTGGAAAGTGGAACCATCTCCCTGTAGACATGACTTCTACAGAAAAGCCATCAGACCCAACTTCAATTTTTTCACCCCTGTAAGCTTTCCCAAGATGCCAGCAAAGGTTTTCTGTACAAGTGGTGGAGAGGGAGATACATGGTGACTGATTTAAATATTCCAGGAGATTTCATGTTCCAATGGTTCCACTGCTGAGCTGCAGGCTGAAGGTGAATAAAGAATTGATAGAGAAGAAGAAGAGAAAAAGATGAAGGAAAAAAGCAATTTAGCATGTGTTATATATGATCAAGATCCAGCCTGAAATAGATTGCCATCTACTTCATTCAGTTCAGTTCAGTTGCTCAGTTGTGTCTGATTCTTTGAGACCCCATGAATCGCAGCACACCAGGCCTCGCTGTTCATCACCAACTCCCAGAGTCCACCCAAACCCATGTCCATCAAGTTGGTGATGCCATTGAGCCATCTCATCCTCTGTTGTCCCCTTCTCCTCCTGCCCTCAATCTTTCCCAGCATCAGGTTCTTTTCAAACAAGTCAGCTCTTCGAATCAGGTGGCCGAAGTATTGGAGTTTCAGCTTCAACATCAGTCCTTCCAATGAACAGCCAGGACTGATCTTTAGGATGGACCAGTTGGATCTCCTTGCAGTCCAAGGGACTCTCAAGAGTCTTCTCCAACACCACAGTTCAAAAGCATCAATTCTTCGGTGCTCAGCTTTCTTTATAGACCAACTCTCGCATCCATACATGACCCCTGGAAAAACCATAGCCTTGACTAGATGGACCTTTGTTGGCAAAGTAATGTCTCTGCTTTTTAATATGCTGCCTAGGTTGGTCATAACTTTCCTTCCAAGGAGTAAGTGTCTTTTAATTTCGTGGCTGCAATCACCATCTGCAGTGATTCTGGAGCCCCCAAAAATAAAGTTAGCCACTGTTTCCACTGTTTCCCCTCTATTTGCCATGAAATGATGGGACCGGATGCCATGATCTTAGTTTTCTGAATGTTGAGCTTTAAGCCAATTTTTCACTCTCCTCTTTCACGTTCATCAAGAGGCTCTTTAGTTCTTCTTCACTTTCTGCCATAAGGGTGGTTTCATTTGCATATCTGAGGTTATTGATATTTCTCCCAGCAATCTTGATTCCAGCTTCTGCTTCCTCTAGCCCAGCATTTCTCATGATGTACTCTGCATATAATTTAAATAAGCAGGGTGACAATATACTGCCTTGATGAACTCCTTTTCCTATTTGGAACCAGTCTGTTGTTCCATGTCCAGTTCTAACTGTTGCTTCCTAACCTGCATATAGGTTTCTCAAGAGGCAGGTCAGGTGGTCTGGTATTCCCATCTCTTTCAGAATTTCCCACAGTTTATTGTGATCCACACAGTCAAAGGCTTTGGCATAGGCAATAAAGCAGAAATAGATGTTTTTCTGGAACTCTCTTGCTTTTTCAATGATCCAGTGGATGTTGGCAATTTGATCTCTGGTTTCTCTGCCTTTTCTAAAACCAGCTTGAACATCAGGAAGTTCACGGTTAATGTATTGCTGAAGCCTGGCTTGGAGAATTTTGAGCATTACATTACTAGCGTGTGAGATGAGTGCAATTGTGTGGTAGTTTGAGCATTCTTTGGCTTTGTCTTTCTTGGGATTGGAATGAAAACTGACCTTTCCAGTCCTCTGGCCACTGCTAAGTTTTCCAAATTTGTGGGCATATTGAGTGCAGCACTTTCACAGTGCCATCTTTCAAGATTTGAAATTCCAGCTCAACTGGAATTCCATCACCTCCACTAGCTTTGTTCATAGTGATGCTTCCTAAGGCCCACTTGACTGCACATTCCAGGATGTCTGCCTCTAGGTGAGTGATCACACCATCGTGATTATCTGGGTCATGAAGATCTTTTTTGTACAGTTCTTCTGTGTATTCCTGCCACCTCTTCTTAATATCTTCTGCTTCTGTTAGGTCCATACCATTTCTGTCCTTTATTGAGCCCATCTTTGCATGAAATGTTCCCTTGGTATCTTTAATTTTCTTGAAGAGATCTTTAGTCTTTCCCATTCTATTGCTTTCCTCTGTTTCTTTGCATTGATCACTGAGGAAGACTTTCTTATCTCTCCTTGGTATTCTTTGGAACTCTGCATTCAACTGGATATATCTTTCCTTTTCTCCTTTGCTTTTCACTTCCCTTGTTTTCACAGCTATTTGTAAGGCCTCCTCAGACAGGCATTTTGCTTTTTTTTGCATTCCTTTTTCTTGGGGATGGTCTTGGTCCCTGTCTCCCGTACAATGTCATAAATCTCCATCCATAGTTCATCAGGCACTCTATCTATCAGATCTAGTCCCTTCAATCTACTTCTCACTTCTACTGTATAGTCATAAGGGATTTGATTTAGGTCATACCTGAATGGTCTAGTGGTTTTCTCCACTTTCTTCAATTTCAGTCTGTATTTGGCAACAAGGAGTTCATGATCTGAGCCACAGTCAGCTCCTGGTCTGGTTTTTGCTGACTGTACAGAGCTTCTCCATCTTTGGCTGCAAAGAATGTAATCAATCTGATTTCAGTGTCAACCATCTGATGATGTCCATGTGTAGAGTCTTCTCTTGTGTTATTGGAAGAGGGTGTTTGCTATGACCAGTGTGTTCTCTTGGCAGAACTCTATTAGCCTTTGCCCTGCTTCATTCTGTACTCCAAGGCCAAATTTGCCTGTTACTCCAGGTGTTTCTTGACTTCCTACTTTGCATGCAGTCCCCTATAATGAAAAGGACATCTTTTTTGGGGGGTGTTAGATCTAGAAGGTCTTGTAGGTCTTCAGAGAACTGTTCAACTTCAGCTTCTTCAGCGGTACTGGTCTGGGCATAGACTTGGATTACCGTGGTATTGAATGGTTTGCCTTGGAAATGAACAGAGATCATTCTGTCATTTTTGAGATTGCATCCAAGTACTGCATTTCAGACTCTTTTGTTGACTGTGATGGTTACTCTATTTCTTCTGAGGTATTCCTGCCCACAGTAGTAGATATAATGGTCATCTGAGTTAAATTCACCCATTCCAGTCCATCTTAGTTCAGTTATTCCTAGAATGCTGATGTTCACTCTTGTCACCTCCTGTTTGACCACTTCCAATTTGCCTTGATTCATGGACCTAACATTCCAGGTTCCTATGTAATATTGCTCTTTACAGCATCGAACTCTTCTTCCATCACCAGTCTCATTCACAACTGGGTGTTGTTTTTGCTTTGGCTCCATCCCTTCATTCTTTCTGGAGTTATTTCTCCACTGATCTCTAATAGCATATTGGGCACCTACCGACCTGGGGAGTTCATCTTTCAGTGTCCTATCTTTTTGCGTTTTCATACTGTTCATGGGGTTCTCAAGGCAAGAATACTGAAGTGGTTTGCCATTCCCTTCTCCAGTGTACCACGTTCTATCAGACCCTCCACCATGATACGGCTGTCTTGGGTGGCCCCACATGGCATGGCTTAGTTTCATTGAGTTAGACCAGGCTGTGGTCTATGTGATCAAATTGGCTAGTTGTCAGTGATTGTAGTTTCAGTCTGTCTGCCCGCTTATCCCCTCTCTCAGTGCCTACTGTCTTACTTGCGTTTCTCTTACCTTGGACATGGGGGTCTCTCTTCATGGCTGCTCCAGCAAAGCACAGCCACTGCTCCTTACCTCGGATGCAGGGTAGCTCCTCTCTGCCATGCTCGTGTACCATCACAGCTGCCACACTCCTGGGCCATCTACTTAATGTTTCCTTTATTTTCCCTTCTTTTGGTTATGTAATTAGGATGCCACATTAGGGATTTCATAGTAATTAATAATACATTTGGAACACATTTAGGATTAAAAGTGAGTTTGGAAATCATTAAAATCAGTACTTCTAACTCCTCAGTAGTCAAAATCCATTTACATGTAAATCCATTATAGGAAACAAATAAGAGAATTGTTATCTTTGAAGGCAGGAGATGAAGAAAAGGATTGTGTTGCCCTCATCCAACCCTACCCATTCCTGTAGTTTTAACAGACTTCCTTGGTACCCACCTACTTCCCCTATGTCTCATATTTCAGTGCACATCTTCTTGGCTTCCAACTTCCTATTATGTGTCTCTTTTTCTGATGGATTTCCTAGGTGAAGCCTATTTCAATCCTATGCACAGAAGGTAAAAGATGAGAAATGCTGGGGAATCCACGCCCCTCTCTAGATTAGCCCTCAACCAAACAATTCTCAGCTGACTCACTCTTCATGTGGGAGAATTCTGATGCACATGTCCTCAAAGTATGCTCCGTGGATATCTGGATGTCCTCAAGAAGTTATTGCCATAGTAATTCAAAAGTACTGCATAATTTTTGCTGCTTTCACTGTGTTGACATGTGTATTGACAATGCAAAAACTATGGTGTGACACTTTCCTTAGCAACCAGGCAGGGACACCCTATTTTACTAGTTGTACTGCTATACTGATAGTCATTGCATTAGCCTCCATCTTGGACTGATGAGGGAAAAAATAGTTCCACTTGAAACCTCCTTTATGAAGCAGTAAAAAATTACATTATATTAAATATTGACCTTTGAGTATTCTATGTGATAAAGTGGGAACTCTATATAAAGCAATTCTGCTCCATACTGAAGTATGACTGTTGCTTCGAAGAAAAGCACTTGTACAATTATTTGAGTACAAAGAACAAACCATGCTTATTCAGATTTGGGTACTTGGCAGATGTTTGCAAGATGAATGAAATCAGACGGTTACTTCAAAGAAACCACTGACAGTATTTGTTTCCAACAATACAATCTGAGTTTTCAAGAGAAAATTAGAGTTTTTGAAAACTTATATCCACCACTGTGAGTTTGATGACTTCCCAAAGCTTAACTGCTTTTTCTGATGACACAAGTGGGGATAATAATGAATGTGAATTTTTGAGGTTGTATAATGAAATATGTCAGCATTTGAAATATCTCCTTAACTCATTGAACCATGAATTTTCCTGTGACCACACATGATCAAAATCAAATATGGTAAAAGATTTGTTCAAATAACAGAATAAAAATATTGATTTTTAATGAAATAGAGTACAAAATGTTAATGGATGTGGTTTCAAATTTCACATTAAACCTAACCTTTAAGAAATGCTCAATTGTCAAGTTTTAGTATATATCAATCAAGAATATACATAATTACATGAGAATGAGAAATCTGTATGCAGATCAGGAAGCAACACTTAGAACTGGACATGGAACAATAGACTGGTTCCAAATTGGAAAAGGAGTACATCAAGGCTGTATATTGTCACCCAGCTTATTTAACTTACCTGCAGAGTACATCATGAGAAACGCTGGGCTTGAGGAATCAGAAGCTGGTATCAAGATTGCTGGGAGAAATATCAATAACCTCAGATATGCAGATAACACCACCCTTATGGCAGAAAGTGAAGAAGAACTAAAGAGCCTCTTGATGAAAGTGAAAGAGGAGAGTGAAAAAGTTGGCTTAAAGTTCAACATTCAGAAAATGAAGATCATGGCATCTGGTCCCACCACATCATGGCAAATAGATGGGGAAACAGTGGAAACAGTGGCTAACTTTATTTTTGGGGGCTCCAAAATCACTGCAGATGGTGACTGCAGCCATGAATTTAAAGGATGCCTGCTCCTGGGAAGGAAAGTTATGACCAATGTAGACAGCATATTAAAAAGCAGAGACATTACTTTGCCAACAAAGGTCCATCTAGTCAAGGCTAGGTTTTTCCAGTAGTCATGTATGGATGTGAGAGTTGGACTGTAAAGAAAGCTGAGTGCCAAAGAATTGATGCTTTTGAGCTGTGGTGTTGGAGAAGACTCTTGAGAGTCCCTTGGACTGCAAGGAGATCCAACCTGTCCATCCTAAAGGAGATAATTCCAGGGTTTTCATTGGAAGGACTGATGCTGAAGCTGAAACTCCAATACTTTGGCCACCTGATGCAAAGAGCTGACTTGTTTGAAAAGACCCTGATGCTGGGAAAGATTGAGGGCAGGAGGAGAAGGGGATGACAGAGGATGAGATGGTTGGATGCCATCACCAACTCAATGGACATGAATTTGAGTAAACTCCGGGAGTTGGTGATGGATAGGGAAGCCTGGCGTGCTGCAGTCCATGGGGTCACAGAGTTGGACACAACTGAGCGACTGAACTGAGCTGAACTGAGCTGAACTGATACATGCATATATGCACGCATATTTAAAATACTCTTCCCTTTTTCAACGGCATAACTGGTTAAGGGCAGTAGTATTTCACCTAAAACATACAGTAACAGATTGAGCACAGAGGCACAAAGAAGAATCCACTAGTTTTTTATTAAACCAGATATTGAAGAGATTTTAAAGCATTTTTTGAAGTATAATGTCATCCTCCTCACACAGGTATCTGTATTGGAAAATATGACAACCTTTCATAAAATGTTTGTCATTTAATTAACATGTAATGAGTTGACTTATTTTTAAATTACATACATTTTTATATTTTAATTTCTCATACAATAAATAGTTTTAGATATAACCCCACATGCTATAGTTTCTTGGGGTCCTCAGTAATGAGGATGATAAAGGTAAATTGAGGTTAAACATTTGAAAACTGTAGTTTCTCATTTCTGAGTTTCCTGGTAGCATTCATCTCAAACTCCCAGAGATAACTTTTCTAATAACACACTTTTGGGACTTGATTCACTTTCGTGCTCACGTCTCCATTCCAAGACCACAATTCCTGGGATCACCTTTCAAATAAACAGCTTATATGCAGATTCTCATAATGAGGTCCATTCCTGAGGAAATCAAATGAAGAGTCTCCTGAAGAACCATGGGACATAATTGAATAGCCATTGAATTTAACTCTTTCACTGCACAAGGAGGAAACTGAATGCCGATGAGAGAAAATGACATCACAGCCAGTGGTACATAGTCTACATGATCCCATAGGTCCCCTGCATTTTTGGTAGCCTCAGCCTTCTTAAAGGCAATACAGTCCCAAGGCCGCTATATCTGTCCATTACTATCTTCCCATCATCAGCATACAACATTGTATAAGAAGCATAGTCATGCCATGAACATTGCTTTTCATATTTGTCTGGATATTTTAAGTGCCTTTCAGTGTAGTATCCTTGGCAATCTAGGACATGAGACTTCCTCGGCCTCCAACCCTTGTTTTATTATCAGTCTTTCCTGAACTATAATACCTGAGGTCTCCTATATCTCTGAAGGATAAGAGGTCCTATAGATGGTAAAATATGCCACCACCTTTCAAAGAGCTTAAAATCTCATATTCACCTTGACATCCATATACATGAGTTATTCTCATTTAGTCGCTCAGTCAGGTTCGACTCTGGCTACCCCATGGGCTGTAGCTCGCCAATCTCCTCTGTCCATGTGATTTCCCAGGCAAGAATACTGGAGTGGGTTACCACTTTCTTCTCCAGGGGATCTTCCCAACTCAGATGTGAAATGAAGTATCTCCTGCTATCCATGGTGGGCAAGAAATGTCACAGCTATCTACAATTCTGGCCCTCCAAATGTGAATAAGGGCTCCAAAAAGGGAACACAATTTCTGCGGCCCAGCAGAAGCTGCCATACCCCACAGTGACTGCTAAGGAGCTGCTGCTGCTGCTAAGTCACTTCAGTCGTGTCCAACTCCATGCGACCCCATAGACAGCAGCCTATCAGGCTCCCCCGTCCCTGGGATTCTCCAGGCAAGAACACTGGAGTGGGTTGCCATTTCTTTCTGCAATGCATGAAAGTGAAAGTGAAGTCACTCAGTCGTGTCCAACCCTCAGTGACCCCATAGACTGCAGCCTTCCAGGCTCCTCTGTCCATGGGATTTTCCAGGCAAGAGTATTGGAGTGGGGTAAGCTAGAGGGATGCAAAAAGCAGCCATCCACCACATGAGAACAAGCAATAAAGGATATAAACAATTAAGAAATAGGATTTGGCCCCAGATAGCTGAGGTGCATAAGAAAGGAAGGAATTCAGTGAACCCAGAGGCTTGCATCTTCCCATACAAAGAAGAACACTGAATTCTTTAACTTGATATCTGGTTTCCTTAACTAACAATAATCTTTGATGTTCAGACTGCTTTGTTGGCAACAAAGCCAACCTGTAAATAGCCTGACTCCCTCTCCTGCTTCTTTGGAGTAGTCTCAGAGCTACTGAGATGTTATCTCCAGGGTTCGGGATCCTAAACATTTCTACCAAATAAAATAACTACCTATTTACATATTGTGACTAATATTTTTTTAGTTGACACAAGGATCCAATCAGCATATCCTAAATTGGTAGGCAGATTCCTTACCACTGAGTCGCCAGGGAAGTCCAAAATACATGAATACTATGTTCTAATCTTAGGTGAATTTACCTGCTGGATTCTTTTTTTTTGCTTTGTTCTATTTCTTATTGATTGGAATCTGCCTTAATTTAGATTTTTGCACTAGAGGGGCTGTGAGAATGAAAGAATAGACAGAGAAAGCGACAACCAACCTTGATTTCTTTTCTTAGATTTTTTCTTTTTTTTTTTTTTTTGCAGTGTTACATGTGTGGATATCTACCATGCATGAGTGCTCAGTCGCTTTAGTTGTGTCTGACTCTTTGTGACCCCACGGACTAGACTGTAGCCTGCTGCTCCTCTGTTCATGGGATTTTCCTGGCAAGAATGCTGGAGTGGGTTGTCATGCCCTCCTTTAGGGGATCTTTCTGACCCAGGGATCGAATCTGCATCTCCTGCATTGGCAGGCAGATTCTATACCACTGAGCCACTGGAGAAGCCCAAATATCTACCAATTAATGTTTATTCATCACTTATTCTACATCAGTACTTGTCCATACATCTTGCAAAGGGTGGGGCTGGAATTCTTGATGAGAGTTTTAACTCCAGAGACCCTCTCACTGTCAAAACAAGCAAGATCAGGAGCCTAGCCCAGTCACTTTTATACTTTAAATTTTATTTGGTGTCAAATATTTTTACCCACCAGAGATTCCCCATCTGGGTAGTTTGACAGCTCACTTCAGATGTGCAGTTCAGTGATTTCAAGTCTTGCAATTTCTATTCTGATCTGGCACCATAACCTACAAGATTTTTATAAAGTGAACTATTTATGTACTCTAGAATTATTCACTACTAATAAGACAGCACTACAATACTCATGTCAACTATAAAACAGGGTAAAAGAATGTTCTTTAATTTAAAAAATGTGACCCATGTCAACTTTCTTTGGACTGAGGAGTTTAGAACTGATTTGGGACTTAGAGTCCTGAATAAAATTAATGCATTGGAAACAAACACCATGCTCTCTTTCTACAACACACTTCTTGGAAGCCAAGAATTTTATGTGTTCAGGCAAAGTTTATATTATACTCAGGAGTTCACAATGGACCTCATTGACTTGCCAACCTCAGTGGTAGACCTCTTTTTTTTTTTCTTTTCTTATGAGCTCAAGGACTTATAGAGAGGAAATAATGTACAGTAATTAAAAACTTCTGAGATTCCTGTTGGAAACCCACAGATGAACACTAATTCCAAAGAGTCAGAGCATTTTATTTTACCAAAAATGTCTTAAGAAAAGTCTCTTTTTTTTCCCTATTGTAAAAACCAACCAGGTATACGTAACTATTGAGTAGCTCCCTGCCACATTCTGTGTTCAGTATATTCAAAGCTGCTGAAGAGAATATACATGAATAGAAACGTGACCCAAAAATTGAGTTGCCTTGGGAATGGGGATTAAGACATATTACCAGTGCATAGTAGAATTGGAATTATGTGGTATTCATTACTTGGTTTACATGGCAATGATTTAGGGTTTCATTTGGATAAAAATCCCCAAATTAAAATTCTAATTTCAAGTTTAAGTGAGTACTTAACTTATTTTAATTAATTTTTTAACACACTGTATATTTTGTCCTTCCTATTATAGGTTAAATACTCATTCACTTACTTTTTCATTCTTTTAATAGTTTCAAGTGTGTTTTATATGCCAGGCATGGGCTTATTTTGGGGAATGCCAATACAAATAAGACAGGGTCCTTGCATCAAAGTGCTCACAAGTTTGATGAATATATACTTGCAGAAGAAAATATTAAATTAAAAAGTATAAAAAAGAATTTTTTAAAAAGTAATCCTATCTTGGGTACCTACTGGGTTGTTCACATAGTTGACTATTGGTGCTTGTTGCTGAATGGAAGTTTAACTATTTACCAAGGGTCTCAATTCTCCTCTACACGGGCCTCTCCAAGGGCTACGGTGTTTCCTCGCAACAAGGCAGCTGAGTCTACAACACAGGAAATAGACACTGAGAGTCATCGTCAGAAATGGACTCAGGAGTTACAGAGTGTTATTTCTGCCACACTTTATTGGTCAAAACTGATCTCAAATCTGGCCCGGAACCTATTTACAAAACAGAAATAGACTCACAGACATAGAAAAGAAACTTATGGTTACCAAAGGGGAAATGGGTGGTGGGGTGAGGGGTGTGGATAAATTAGGAGTTTGGGATTAAAATATACACACTAACTATGTGTGTATATTTCCCTCCCCCACCCCACCAGGTGGATCATGGTAAAGAATCTGCCTGCCAATGTAGGAGACATAGGAGACTCAGGTCAATTCCTACATCAGGAAGATCCCCTGGAGAAGGAAATGGCAACCGACTCCAGTATTCTTGCCTGGAGATTCCCATGGACAGAGGATCCTGGTGGTCACAAACATGATGGTGACTGCATACACACATGAACTACTATATACGAAGAGAGTCAACAAATATATACTGTATAGCACAGTATAGCATGGAGAACTATAACAACATCTTCTAATAACCTATAATGAAAAAGAATCTAAAAAAGAATATACATATGTATGTATGGGTATATATATATATATATATATATATATATATTCACGGGTGTGAAAGTCACTCAGTCCTGTTCAATTCTTTGTGACCTTATGGACTACAGCCTGCCAGGCTCCTCTCTCATGGGGATTCTCCAAGCAAGAATATTGAAGTGGGTTGCCATGCCCTCCTTCAGTGGATCTTCCCAACCCAGGGATCAAACCCAGATCTCCTGGATTGCAGGAAGATTATTTATCTGCTGAGCTACCAGGGAAGCCCTGTATATTAATGATATTTCAATAAAAATTTTTTAAGTCTAGCTATAAAAACTAATATAAAAAGTAAAGGCATGTGCAAACAAAAAAGAGAGGAATTGTCAAAGAAAGGGGACCTCTTTAGAGATTAATCTATTACATTAAAAATAAGACGTATGTTGGAGTTCAAACCTTCCACAACCATAAGGACTCCTGTTATTAGGCTGATTCACTCAGCTAATCCAGGATAGATAGCCTCTGCATCTCAAGGTCCTCAACTTTAATCATATCCATAAAGTCTCTTTGGCCATAGCAGATAACATATTCACAGGTTCTGGAATTAGTATGTAGATAACGGCTTTAGGGAAGCCATTATTCCAATACTACATACTGTATTAGTCTACTTCCCTTAAAATAAAATCAGCACTAATTTTTTCTTTGAATATTTGAGAATCACAGTGCCAAATGAACTGTTGCATAATGTATGCCTAGTCCTCTTACTTTGTTTTGTCTGCAAGTCTCTTTTTAGTTCTGGCTGTCAGTTTGCAATCTTTCAGTTAAAACAATTTTTTTCCAGTCATAGACAACCACTGTTAAAAACTTAATGTGTTTTCTTTCATTTCTTATTTATATGTTTAAATGTTATGTTTAATTTTTTAACAAAAATTACATCTGGATGAACTATCTCTCTCTGGCTTAGTTCGCTTAAGGTACCATGAACATTTTATTCATGTCATTAAAAGTTTCTAAATACATGATGTTAATGACTGCACCATTTTTAAAATATATCTATGTTTAATGATTTTTCTCCTTTCGGACATTCAGGTTTTTCCCCTCAAAATGTGCTGAAAGGTCTGAATAAAAGCTTCCAGGTGACATCCTTCCAAAACTATTCCCCCTTTCCTTTTCCACTCAGATCTATGTGGACATTGAAGGGACATGTTCTCTTGGAGGCAGATGTCCTCTGGTCTGGCTTTTACAAAAGCTAACACACATGCGCAAGTTCTAATGGAAGGTTACCACATCACGTTTATGTTTTGTTACCAATACATCAGTTCATTTCAGTTGCTCAATTGTGTCCAACTCGTTGCAACCCCATGGACTGCAGCATGCCAGGCCTCCATGTCCATCACCAACTCCTGGAGTTTACTCAAACTCATGTCCACTGAGTCCATGATGCCTTCCAACCATCCCATGCTCTGTCATTCCCTTCTCCTCCCATGTTCAATTTTTCCCAGCATCAGGGTCTTTTTAAATGAGTCAGTTCTTTGAATCAGGTGACCAAAGTATTGGAATTTAGCTTTAGCATCAGTCCTTCCAATGAATATTCAGGACTGATTTCCTTTAGGATGGACTGGTTTGATCTCCTTGCAGTGCAAGGGACTCTGAAGAGTCTTCTCCAACACCACAGTTCAAAAGCATCAATTCTTTGGCACTCAGCTTTCTTTATACTCCAACTCTCACATCCATATATGACTACTGGAAAAACCATAGCTTTGACTAGATGGACCTTTGTTGGTAAAGTAATGTCTCTGTTTTTTAATATGCCGTCTAGGTTGGTCATAACTATTCTTCCAAGGAGTAAGCGTCTTTTAATTTCATGGCTGCAGTCACCATCTGCAGTGATTTTGGAGCCCCAAAAGATAAAGTCTGTCACTGTTTCCTTTGTTTCCCCATCTATTTGCCATGAAGTGATGGGACCTGATGCCATGATCTTAGTTTTCTGAATGTTGAGTTTTAAGCCAACTTTTTCACTCTCCTCTTTCACTTTCATTAGGAGGCTCTTTAGTTCCTCTTCACTTTCTGCCATAAGGGTGGTGTCATCTGCATATCTGAGGTTATTGATATTTCTCCCAGCAATCTTGATTCCAGCTTTTGCTTCATCCAGTCCAGCATTTCTCATGCTGTACTCTGCATATAAGTTAAATAAGCAGGGTGACAGTATACAGCCTTGATGTACTCCTTTCCTGATTTGGAACCAGTCTGTTGTTCCATGTCCAGTTCTAAGTGTTGCTTCCTGACCTACATACAGATTTCTCAGGAGGCAGGTCAGGTGGTCTGGTATTCCTATCTCTTTAAGAATTTTCTACAGTTTGTTTCTTAGATAAATATTTGATAAAACTTGGAAATTGCTAAAGGACAGAAAACAGTACTAAATTATTTATGCCTTACCTAAAAGTTTCTTGATGTAAATTTGAATGTATTTCAAGCAGAATAGAAACTTCCTGACAGCACTGCAATGGCAACTCTTGCTTTTTATTCATCAACAGAAAATTGTAGCAACTTCACCTGCTTGGTCTAAGTCTTTTCTCTCCCTGCTCCTAACCTGTTCTTGCTATTGTTTAGTCGCTAAGCTGTGTCTGACTCTTTGGAGACCCCATGGACTGTAGCCTGCTAGGCTCCTCGCTCCATGGGATTTCCCAGGCAAGAATACTGGAGTGGGCTGCCATTTCCTTCTGTAGGGGATCTTTCCAACCCAGGAATTGAACCCACATCTCCTGTTTTGACAGGCAGGTTCTTTACCTCTAAACCACCAGGGAAGCCCAACCTGCTCTGCATTATTCTAAAAACAGATCCATGATCTTATCACTCTTTTTTCCCCTGACCATCAGCAACTGCTCACTGCTCACAGAATTAGCCAGGTATTTGAGGCCATCTATTTGAAGCTTCAAACAGCTTTTGCAGCCTTATTCCCCAATTTCCACTTCATAAATTGTTACTGGCAAACTGATAATACTGTTAGTAAGTATGGTTTACTAACTGCCTGCTATGTATCTGGTGGGTTCCATATACTGGTAGTATTAGATACCTACATCAATCCTGCAGAGTGTCATTGTTATCTTTATTTTGTATATGAGGAAATAGATTCAGCATGTGTAAGGGGCAGTCAAGATTTGAGTCTCCAATTTTCCCAGGCTACCCTATTTTTTCTGATTTGTGCCTAAGAGGTTTTCTAATTGACCTTTTGCTTTTCTGGTTCCAAGTTTTTTCTCCAGCTGCCACCTGCCCTGTCCTCCTTTGGTTCCCTGTCTGTTGATGCCCTGTTCATTCTGCAAGGTTCTAGAGCTGTACTCAGTCTAGTGCCTTGAACACCGTTAGGTGCATAATATCCCATGAATAAGTAAATTCACGTTTGCTGTTTCTTTGCAAAAACATCTTCAGATCTTAGGAGGCAGCGATGAATGTCTTTCTCCCCATAGTTCCTGCATATAGTAGACAGTTCAGAAAGAGCTTATTAAATAAATGAAGTCCCCGTACCTCCTGGAACAAAAAATCCACAGGGCCTTGTACCTCCCGGGGTGTCCAAGACCCCGTGTCAGAAATGTATGTTTAGGCAGCAGGAACACACACATGAGGCAGGAGAATATGAAAGTACACTGGAAATTTTTCCTAGTTGGGTCAGCTCCAATTTGGCAAAAGCAGGCATACTGCTTTTTCTCCGGGGCTCTTTCTCCTACCATCACTTAATGCAAATTAGTCAGCAGTGTGCCGTGACACAGAACACTTGTGACCTACAAGAATTAGAGAGAGAGAGAGAGACTGTCATTTCTCAAAAGACCCATGAGGGGCAGCAAGAGTAAGCGATGTGGAGGGAGGTAGGGAAAGAGGGACTTCTCTCCGAAGAATTGCCCTGAAATAAGCGCAAGTAAAAATAAATCCACATATAAAACAACTGTACAAATGTTAATAGTATTTTCACAGCTGGATTTCTTTGCCTAAGATACTTAGCACTTACTTTAGAAAGCTCTCTTCTAAACAGGAATCGTCTGATGGATCACAGAAGCTGAACTCTGATGGAACTCTGACTTTGAACTTCACTTTTGCTCAGATGGGAATAAAAATGACTTTTTATAAGTAAGGACCTTAATCGTCATGACTCTGCATCAGTTCGTGGTAAGTGACCTTTATCTCACAGATGAGGACGCAGATGTAGGGCTCAGTTTAGGAAACTATATTCATAACATTCAGCGTATTTATATCTAGATTAGGACTCTGGATTTAGAACACTGGAAAACACCAACTTTGTCTGTTTCCATGGCAGCACAAACACCCCACTTGAATAACTGCCCAGTCACTTATCACAGCAGGATTAGTGGTCTTCTAAAAGGATCTGCATTCACATTCCTGGTATTTATTTCCTGAAGATATTAAGAGGGTATGCTATGGTCTTTGGTTTCAAAGACCGATGCCATAGGACATGACTAATCATTATGACGCACTTTTAGGGACTCTCCCCTTAGAAATGCCACCCAAACAGCATGACAATGTGATATGCACATATTAATAAAAATACAGGCTTCATCTCCAGATGATTGGCGGAAGCTATACTGATGAACATGATAGCTAAATAAATAATAGTAGAAAGGCTTGCAATGATTAAAATGTGTTGATGTCAACTCGCTTATTTATCTCATAAATATTTCATGAGTGACGGGACTTCCATGTGTCAGAGTACTAGCTATTGGAATATACAAGTAGAAATAGACATGGGCCATGTTTCAGTAAGTTTGCAATCTAGCAGACACCATTCATATCACCTAATAGAATATTCATTTACTATCTTTTTGGCCAAAACAAAGGAGTCTTCAAAATTTACAAAAAAAAAAAATGTATTCTTACCAGGTATGTGATAAGAAAATAGTTAAGCACAGCAATTATTCCTTCATGGTCAAATTAAGAAAAAATTCCTTGTGCATACAATCCCTGGTGATCACCAGCTTGAACTGGTGTCATGTAAGTCACTTAGAGCTCTCCACCGTGCTGTCTCATTTTTCTGCCTAGTCATAGCCCTGACTGTCAGGGCTTCTGCCCTACTCATCTGTGTGCCCAGTAGCTCAATATACCTCATGCCTCCTAGTCATGAAGGCAGAGTTGGCTGAAGGACGATGTCATCAGTGAAGGGAAGGTGAGGTTGACAATAAACTGAACACCACAGACAAATGTGAATGTGTTGGCTTTTACTGGGTTTTTATTTTTTAAATCATCATAGACTGACATTGGCTTTCCTTGGTGTACAGTTCTATGCACGTTTATATGCTTACAGGTTTGCGTAACCACTGCTATGACCAGGATTCAGAAAGGTTCCATCACTTCCCCAAATCCTCCCTCGTGTTATCCTATTATGGTCATTTCCTCCCCCCACCCACAACCTCTGGCAAACACGAATCTCTTCTCTATCCCTATAGCCTTGTCTTTTGAGATGGGATTCTTTCACTCATCATACTGTCTGAAATTCATCCAAGTTGTTATATGTATCGATAGTTCATTCTTTTCGTTGCTAAATAGTTATGTAGCCTATGGTATACCATAGTTAGTTCCTCCTTTTATACACTGAAGGATATCTGAGTCGTTCCAGTTTGGAGCTACTACACAAAAGGCTGCTTATGAACATTTGTGTACAAGTTTTCATGTGTACATATGTTTTCAATTACCTAGTGTAAGTACCCAAGAGTAAGATTGCTAGGTCATGTGTTAAGTGCATATTTAACTTTATAAGAAGCTGCTAAACCATTTTCCAAATTGGCTGGAGCATTTTTCCATCAGACCATGTGAGTTTAAAGTACTCCACATCCTTGCCAACACTTGGTATTGTCAGTATTTTTTCATTTCTGATATTCTAATGGGTGTGTAATAGCATCTCAGTGTGGCTTAAAATTGCATTATCCTAATGGCTTATAGTGATGAACATCTTTTTTCATGTGCTTATTTACTATTTTTTAAATCTTTTTGGGTGATGCATCTGTTCATGTCCTTTCCCCATTTGTAACTGAATTCCTTATCATTGAACTTAAGGGTTTTAAATTCTGGTTACAAGTCCTCTGTTGGATATATGATTTGAAAATATCTTCTTCTCATCTGTGGCTTGTCCTTTTTATTCTTTTAACAGTGATTTGGCAGAGCAAAGTTTTTAATAAACATCATTTTTTTTCTTTTATGGATGGTGCTTTCGTTTTCATTGCTAACACTTGACCTAACATCAGATCATGAAGATGTTCTTCTCTTTGCTTCTAAAAATTATCTTTTCATTGTGAATGCATTGATTTTTGAAGAACAAAAGAGATGAGGTGCTCGATAACAGATTGTCTTCATAATTTTGTAGATTTCTCGTTTGGATTCTAAGGAGTTATCGAAGCCTTTTAAACAAAATAGCATGTCTGTGAATGACTTTCATCACATAACAGGACCACAGTTTGTAGTTTACAATTTTAAAAAAATTAATAGTCCGATAAACAAGTTTTTTTTGTACGTCAGATGCATTTAGTGACTACACCTGATCTGAACCAACATGAGACTATTTTTTTGTCTTTGTCCCTCTTAAAGACTTTTTTGATGTGAACCATTTAAGAGGGCTTCTCTGTTGACTCAGTGGGTAAAGAATCTGCCTGTCAGTACAGGACATGTAAAAGATGTGGGTTTGATCCCTGGGTGGGGAAGATCCCCTCGGGGAGGCAATGGCAGCTTACTCCAGTATTCTTGCCTGAGCAATCCCATGGACAGAGGAGCTTGGTGGGCTACAGTCCAAAGAATCTCAAAGAGTCAGACCCAACTGAGCATGCATGAATGTGTGCATACTACACTACATATTTTTTTAAGTCTTTATTGAATTTGTTACAATATTGCTTCTATTATTCTTTTTTTTTTTTTTTTTTTTTTTGGCCAGGGAGGCATGTGGGATCCTAGTTCCCTGACTGGCCAGGTCTTAACTCCTGGTCCTCCAAGGAAGTCCCTGGATCAATAGATTCCTCTTAATGTGTCCTTTATATGTTCTGTTACAGAACTCTTTGTGTGTTAATTATGACCTGAGGAGAGTATTACATAATATTTAGTATATGGACTGAACTACCTACCTAACATCCAAAAAGATATGAATTCTGTAACACACGTGCTCATAAAAGTTTCAGGAAGAGGGCGGTGTACCTGTAATTTAAATGTCTCTCGTGATATGATAGCTCTTGTAGCAGCTGTAGGAAACCTCTTCCTTGGGTGTCTCCTAGTCCTTGTCACAAGTTCTAGCTGCTGTGACCGAGGATGTTTGGAGGGAAAGGACATACCGTGCTTTATTCATCCTGAATGAATGTGTCTTCTCTTGTAAAAAGGAGGGTTTATGACACCTTTTCCTACTCTTCTCTGTGATAGTAAATAAAAATGCTGACCAGTCAGCCTCTGAATATCTGGGAAGGCCTTTATTGTTGCATTATGGTGTGCAAACGGACAGAGGAGCCTGGAAGGCTACAGTCCATGGAGTCTCAAAGAGTCGGACATGACTGAAGCGATTTAGCACACATGCACACATGTGTATATACGTACACACGTGTGTTAGAAACAGGATGGCACACCTGGCTGAGGCTCAGAAACGGAGACTTGAGCCCTCTCCTCACCACGACAAGGACGCTGAGGTTGTGTCCGTGAGTGCCAGCCTCAGACACACGTGATGGGACTCGACACAGTGCTTGGTACATAGCAAAGGCCACCCTGACCACGATCTCTTGCCGCTTCATGTGCCGCAGTGACTGGAATTTTCTCTCATGAAGTCAGCCCATTAGACTAAAGATGCCTTCTTCTGGGGTGGGTTGAGGGGACATCAGAGACTCTCCCGGACCTGCACCGTGTCACTGTACCATCACCTCGATCCAAGCAGAAGACACGCTCTGCCTTTCCTCCTCACTTACAGCTGCCAAGATTGACAGTGAGGGTCCGAGATTTGATTCCATCGTCCGTCGAAACCAAGCACACCATGAGGAAGTTCAGGAACTATTCTCTTTAGGTTTCTAGAAGTTCATCTCCACACTTTAAAATTAGAGAGTAAAACCAGGAGCCAGGAGCAGCAAGAAAGAGGGGTTTGGCTTTCTCTTTCTTTCAGTTACGTATTTTTGTCCCACAGAGTTCCATTTGCAGAAAAGCAGTTAGACAGGGTCGTTTCTGGGGCAAGGCCATATTTAGAAGCTTGTTTTTGTGGTGCCAAAGGAATCGACACTTCTTTTTTTCTTCCCCAAAGAAAACAGAAGCTCATTATCCTGACAGAGGAAGTCCAGAAGTTTTTAGGTGGAGATTAAACTTTACTCTCAAACACTGAGGCCCCTGTTCTGCTTCTCGGTTAAGAGATTTTAGTAGCTTTTAAAAATGGTTAGCATGCTACATCGGTCGGCTTTCTAAATAATTTAGAGAACTTGTGACCTGGAGCTTTCATGGAGTTGATGTAACTGTTCTGGAAATCTCTTGACTTGAGCTTGAGACTCACTTTCCTACAGCTGCAGTATGTCCACCGTCAACAGCAGTCTGTACCCAGAAAGCAGGAGGGGAAATGGGGGGTGAAAAAAAAGACATACTCAAATTCTTTCCTGGGCTGCAGTTCTATAGATTCGCCACCAGGTGTCCGTCTTCACACAAGCAGTCTTTGCTTGTGTGATGCACTGCTTGACTGCAAGATTATTTTTAAAACTAAAGCCAATTTACTAGATGTTGGTACAAGTGGGTATACATGTGCACATATAAAACAAGGTCTCAGAGCCAAACTAAATAATTCACAATTCTTCATCTAAGTAGGAGTAATCAATCGGATCTTGTGTTTATCTTCTGATATTGTTTGGGAGAACTAATTAAAGTAGTTGAGTGGCCAGTGGATTTGCTAAATGGTGCAAAAAAGAAAAAGAAAAGAAATAATTTTTCCTCTTCCAAAATTTCATCTGGTGTTTGTAAAATTCAATGATCTTAGCATGCAGACAGGTTTATGTTCCCAGGAACATTTCTTTTGGTAAAAAATAGACAAAATTCTATTCTGAGCTGACTTCCTACTCTGCTGCTGCTGCTGCTAAGTCGCTTTAGTCGTGTCCGACTCTGTGCGACCCCATAGACGGCAGTCCACCAGGCTCCCTTGTCCCTGGGATTCTCCAGGCAAGAACACTGGAGTGGGTTGCCGTTTCCTTCTCCAATGCATGAAAGTGAAAAGTGAAAGTGAAGTCACTCAGTCGTGTCTGACTCTTTGCGACCCCATGGACTACAGCCTACCAGGCTCCTCCGTCCATGGGATTTTCCAGGCAAGGGTACTGGAGTGGGGTGCCATTGCCTTCTCCGGACTTCCTACTCTAGTGAAATGGAATGATTCAGTTTTGTGTTAGCAGAATTTCAAGTTCAATCCTTGGCCCTGACGTGACTGAAAAATCCCTTTCCTTGGAAGTGCAAGAATTAGATTTGATTTCTTTCATCCCAGAATTAGGAGTAACATTGTAATAGTTACCTAATTGGGTAACTCTAGTGGAGTCTCAAATTGCATAACGATGCCCTTGAGTCCATGCAATGGAAGAAATGCTGCTCTTGCAGTCACCTGATTGAGCAGTTTCATGGTGACCTCTTTATATCTCCCCCTTGTTTATTTCTTTCATCAGTACCTGAGAAGATAGTCACCATCCATTTAGGAATCTCCCCCTTTCATTCTTGCTGGCCAAAACATGGGTGTTTCTAAAAACCGGAGAAGTCCTTGTTTATGCTTTAATTAAATTGTTCACTAACATAACTAAAACAATCAACTAGTCCAGGAGATGTACTTTATGAGAAAGAGCTACACTATCCTATGCAAGCACTTCCGTGGGCTCTTGGGAAGCAGAGGAAATAAACAGATTGTATATCAAAGCACAGTGTTGAACCTGAAGACTTCCTTTCCTGTCATCATTATTAATTTTTGTTTGGTTTTGCTTATTTTTAAATTTTTGGTTTTGTTTGCTTATTATTTTTGATACCTTTAGCACATTAAAGTCAGTGTACCCAACAACTATATCCATGAAAGGATTTGCAGCAGGAGCAAAACAAGCCCTCAGCACTGTGCTTTCATCAATACTGGCCTGTCATTCCTACTCCTTCAAATATTTTTGGATATATTTACTAAAGCTCAGTTTCCTCCCAAAGTTTGTGGTTAGTAACATTATTTCTTATGTCATTGGTTTACTAATTTGACCAATGTTTATTTACCACTTACTGTGAACTTCATACTGTGGATAAAATAAAAATGACTAGGAACCAATCCACTCAAAAAATGACTACACCAGTGAACAGAATTTTCCAATTTATTTTCTAAATGTGCTTCTGGATCCTGTTGAATAAAGTGGAAATATTTAATGCTGCTGCTATTTGTGATATAAACCACATATCTGTTTTTTTGTCATGTAATACTTTTTAATAGGTGATTTTAATGTTTAGTGAATATTTTTATTCAAATATGTGAAGTATTGAGTCAACTATAACAGTGGAAGTAGAACACAGTGAGGTTCATGTTTATATAAAAGTATCAAGCAAATGATCTTGCCCATATTATTTGTACTAATGGATGCTAACAGAAAGGCAAGGATTGTTATACCCATTCTATAAAAGGGAAAAGAGAAATTCACTTTGTAAAACTATTTTTGCTTGGCTTTAGTTGTCTGAATATAATTATTTTACTTTTATTATTAAACGTAAGACATTACATCTGTTTCCAAAATGTTCTGGAATGGAAGAATTAACAGGAAACAAGTTCTGCAACTGAAACCCCTTTCCCTCCGAGCATAGCATCCATGGTGATGAATGAACGTTAGAGGAAGAAATAAAAAGCAGCACAAAACTGGAAGGAAACCTCTATATGCTTAGGTGAACCTTGGCTAGAATGAAATGGAGAGGATCCATCTCTGTTTCCTCTGAAAACCATCCTTAAAAATCCCAGAGTACATGTTACAGCCATAGTTGAAAGACCACGTGAATGTGTTGCTTTTTTTTTTTTTCCTACTAGGCAAGAAAACACAGTGGAGAGAAATTTACATTTTTTTGAGGGCTTCAAATCTGGGCCAGTTACTCTGATTTGAAAAGGAAGTTTTGTAAAACTGAAAAGAAGCAGGAAGAGCCCCTGTAAAGTCTGTACAGGGTCAAGGAAATTTAGTTTCATCTACTTGCTGAGCTTTGGCTAATTTGCCAACTCTAAGCTTTTACATTCATCTTGCTGTTTTCCATTTAAGGAGGTCATTCCTGAATTCAATCAATTAATGCTTATTGAATGTCAGCCAGCACTTAATAATGGGCAGGTAAATGAATGGACGTGGGTCTAGCCTTCAAGCTGTTCTCTGTTTAATGAGATCCCTCAACTCACCAAAATTATCATACTATGGATTTACAGTGATAGGAACTCAACTCCAGTAGCTCAGAGGGTTGATTCTATCACACACTAGGGAGTATTTGAGCTTGGCCTTAGAATATAATGAACTTATGGTCAGCCATGAGGTAGGGGAAGGTATTTTAGGGAAAAATGAAGAATACAATGAAAATATAGACAACATGGAATTATATTCTTGGGAAGGAAGCATAGAATAGCGTGGGTGAAACATTTGTACATGGGACAGAAGTAGTAAGAAATTAAGACAGAAAAAGTAAATTGAAGAAAATATTATGGTAGTTCTTGATATCATGAAAAGGAGCATAGAAGTTATTATGTAATAGCTACATTCAGAAAATGCTTTACAGTTTAAAAAATAGTGAACCATGACTTTATCACTTAGGACTCTTTAGGATATAAGCAACAGAACATGCAGCACGGATGGCTCGAAAAGAGAATTTTTTGGATTGCATAAATGAAAAAGCTCACAGGTTGAATTCAGTGACAAAATGACATCACCAGCATTCATCTTGGTATGGGTCTGAGGTTGGCTCTGTTCTCAGACTCCTGGTGACAGTGCCTTCCCTTGCTCTGTTGCCATGACCACAAAGGGACATCATCAAACACCCAGCTAGAAAAGCCTGTCTACTGAGAGCTAAATGGCCCAGAAGGCACTGAGTCCCGCATTCAGTCACACACCGAGTCCTGGAGCAAGCAGTGTGGTCAGGGTAAGGGGATGGACTACTGGTCTTTTAGCTGAAGACAGACACTTCATCCCTGTCACCTGGCTCTGTCAGAAGCCCTGATGCCCTCCAAACACTGTGGCCAAAAGAAAGAGGAATCCTTGTTGAGCCCCCAGACAAATGACAAAAGTCAGTCCTTGAGGAGTGAAGGGACTTGCCAGAAAGTTCTCTCCCTGCTGGCCCGCCCTAGCGGAGCCTTTGCATTCCCTGTCCCCCGCTGTTGTATGCTACCATTTCCGGATAGCACTAGGCACTGACCACCAGATATCTGGCAAGGGAGTGACACTGCCAGGCCCACTTTCATGAAGTAGATCTGTGGCAGCTTGGAAGACAGACTGAAGGTGAGGGAAACAAGAGGTGGGATGAGAGATCAGGAAGACTTCCTCCTCTGAAGGAGGGCAGGGAGAAGGTAAGCAAGAAAGGTGCATCCATAGTATCAATCTCATTAAGTGATCTTCAGTTCAGTTCAGTCGCTCAGTCGTGTCTGACTCTTTGCGACCCATGAATCACAGCACGCCAGGCCTCCCTGTCCATCACCAACTCCCAGAGTTCACTCAGACTCATGTCCATCAAGTCGGTGATGCCATCCAGCGATCTCATCCTCTGTCGTCCCCTTCTCCTCCTGCCCCAAATCCCTCCCAGCATCAGAGTCTTTTCCAATGAGTCAACTCTTTGCATGAGGCGGTCAAAGTACTGGAGTTTCAGCTTTAGCATCATTCCTTCCAAAGAATACCCAGGGCTGATCTCCTTTAGAATGGACTGGTTGGATCTCCTTGCAGTCCAACGGATTCTCAAGTGATCTTAGATGGATTTAATGAGGAGGGAGAGGAAAACATACTTTATGCTCCTTGTCACCCTGAAAATTGTGTTAGCAATGAGTTTCCTGATAATTTTATATTTCCTTAATCCCTTTCATATGGGCTAGTCATTGATGTAACACTTCAGTCATCTAATAATTTGTCAGAGAATGTGTCTGACTCTCTGCCAAGTAGAGGATGAAAACTCAAAAGGCAGAGACCCATTCTTCCTGCCAGAAACTGCCCACCAGAAATTCTGGGATGAGGATGCCATGAGCAAGGCAGGGACACAGGAAATGGACTGGAGTAGAAAGAAGGAGAGATAAGCAGGATGGACAGAGTAAATGCTGTGATTCTGACCCCATCCCCTCTTTAAGATTAAGGCAGCTACCATTCCTTCAGTAATGGGAGAGATTCTGCTGACAGCTCTCAGCTTTATCTCCAAGAATTGTCCTCAACTGAAGAGAGTCACCCACTCAAGAGCAGATCCCCTGGAAGTAACAGCAGTTAACGGTGTGTGTGTGTGTGCTAAATCACTTCAGCCGTGCCTGACTCTTTGCAGCTTTATAGATGGTAGCCCATTAGGTTCCTCTGTCCATGGGATTCTCTGGGCAAGAATACTGGAGTGGGTTGCCATTTTCTCCTCCAGGGGATTTTCCGGACCTGAGGATGGAACCCACGTCTCTTACATCTGCATTGGCAGGTGGGTTCTTTACCACTAGCACCAACTAGGAACCAGTCAATGGTGGGATATAAATTCTCAGACCCCTCCCTCAAGTCAGGGGAACTCTGAAGGGCCATCCAGCTTCAAACCTGCTAGTAGGACCAGCTGGGGCCTCTGCTGTAACTGCATCACCCTTCAGCCCACCTCCTCTACCATACATTCTTCACTCTCCTATGGGTTTTTGTCCAGTGTCCCCAGTAGACTTTCTGGACACACACCTTCTCAAAGACAGTGGACTAGGAGTGTTCAGTTGAGATGCCAACAGGAAGTCTGTGCAGATGTCAGGCAGGCAGGAGTTATTCAGATCTGGAGCTCAAGTTGCAGCTGAGGATACAAACTTGTGAGTCACCAACAGATGGGTAACGGTGAAGCTTAGAACTAGATGGACTCATACCCGGGAAGAAGGGGATTAAACGTACAAGAAGGAAGTGCTGTCTCCTCTAATCGAACTTTAAGCACAATTCCTTTTCACCCTTACTTCAAATATTCAAGTGCTATTTCTGAAGCATTTTTATTCTGAATAAAATTAACTGCTGACAGTAATACAGGTATTTTCTGTTTTATGATTATTGGAAACTATATCATATGTGCAAATGAATATTTGTGTAGGTTAAAAATGGTGATGAAATGAAATGAATTTCCTTCTAGTATGAAAGATGAAGCATTACCAAGAACTCTGAATTTCCTATGTACCTTTCCTATTACTTCCTCTCTCCATATGTCTCAAAGTTTCTTCCAGGGCTAATGCTTAGCTAGTGCACATTGAGATTACCATACCTGAACTAGTTACACATCATTAATAGAACCACTGCCTTGGGATTCCCCAGCCACGCAAGTGCCTTTCCTGGAACCCTCTGGACAACTCCATCACCCAGCATCTTAAACGAGTGCTCCCAGTGTAGCAGGAAGCAGAATCCATTCTGCCTGGTCACTATCTATGATACACCAGGGGCTGCAATGTATAAACAGATAATTCTTTTGGGAATTACTGTTTTGAATGTGGGGTTCATGATTCTTCTGATTTTTTTTGAGGGCAAAAGTCCTTAAACAATATAATTTATTATATGTGTTTAGTTTTATATAAAACATGCTCATACCATATATATTTTTTTCCTAAACTTGCTTTTCTTTCACTCAGTGTCATGCTTGTGGGACCCATCCCTGTTAATGCTTGTGATATATTCTTTCATTTTCACAGGTGTATAAAATTCCACTTTAATTTTTTTCCATGTTGAAACTAATTTTTCAGCATCAATTTTTAATCATCAGGTGCTATGTCACTTTTATCTAACATCAAGTTGGTACCTATTTGTGCATCTATATCACAGACATCTGTCATGGTCATCGCTCTTTCTAATGCTGTTTCAGTATAACTCAGCATCTCTAGTGTATGAAGTGAAGAGAAGTGAAGTCTCTCAGTCGTGTCTGACTCTTTGCGACCCCATGGACTGTAGCATACTACACTCCTCTGTCCGTGGGATTTTCCAGGCAAGAGTACTGGAGTGGGTTGCCATTTCCTTCTCCAGAGGCTCTTCCTGACCCAGGGATCGAACCCAGGTCTCCAACACTGTAAGCAGATGCTTTACCATCTGAGCCACCAGGTCTAAATATCTGATTGAGAAAATCTTCCTTCTTTGCCTTCTGCAAGAGCCTTTTGACCATTTTGGGCCCTTTATTTTTCATATACATTTTAGGATCAGGTTTTCAAGTTCTAGTAAAAAAAAATACTCTGATTTTGATAAGACTAGTATTAAATCAATCAATTAAATGTGTGGAGAAAAGACATAGTTATAATATTCAGTTCATTTCAGTCACTCAGTCGTGTCCAACTCTTTGCGACCCCATGAATAGCAGCATGCCAGGCCTCCCTGTCCATCTCCAACTCCTGGAGTTCACCCAAACTCACGTCCATCGAGTCAGTGATGCCATCCAGCCATCTCATCCTCTGTTGTCCCCTTCTCCTCCTGCCCTCAATCCCTCCCAGCATCAGAGTCTTTTCCAATGAGTCAACTCGTCTCATGAGTTGGCCAAAGTACTGGAGTTTCAGCTTTAGGATCATTCCTTCCAAAGAACACCCAGGACTGATCTCCTTTAGAATGGACTTGTTGGATCTCCTTGCAGTCCAAGGGACTCTCAAGAGTCTTCTCCAAACCACAGTTCAAAAGCATCAATTCTTCAGTGCTCAGCTTTCTTCACAGTCCAACTGTCACATCCATACATGACCACTGGAAAAACCATAGCCTTTACTAAACGGACCTTTGTTGGCAAAGTAATGTCTCTGCTTTTGATTATGCTATTTAAGTTGGTCATAACTTTCCTTCCAAGGAGTAAGCGTCTTTTAATTTCATGGCTGCAGTGATTTTGGAGCCCAAAAAAATAAAGTCTGACACTGTTTCCACTGTTTCCCCATCTATTTCCCATGAAGTGATGGGACCAGATGCCATGATCTTCGTTTTCTGAATGTTGAGCTTTAAGTCAACGTTTTCACTCTCCTCTTTCACTTTCATCAAGAGGCTTTTGAGTTCCTCTTCACTTTCTGCCATAAGGGTGGTGCCATCTGCATATCTGAGGTTATTGATATTTCTCCCCCAGCAATCTTGATTCCAGCTTGTGCTTCTTCCACCCCAGCATTTCTCATGATGTACTCTGCATACGAGTTAAATAAGCTGGGTGACAATATACAGCCTTGACATACTCCTTTTCCTATTTGGAACCAGTCTGTTGTTCCATATCCAGTTCTAACTGTTGCTTCCTGACCTGCGTATAGGTTTCTCAAGAGGCAAGTCAGGTGGTCTGGTATTCCCATCTCTTTCAGAATTTCCCACAGTTTATTGTGATCCACACAGTCAAAGGCTTTGGCATAGTCAAAAAGGCAGAAATAGATGTTTCTCTGGAATGCTCTTGCTTTTTCCATGATCCAGCGGATGTTGGCAATTTGGTCTCTGGTTCCTCTGCCTTTTCTAAAACCAGCTTGAACAACTGGAAGTTCACAGTTAATGTATTGCTGAGGCCTGCCTTGGAGAATTTTGAGCCTTACTTTACTAGCGTGTGAGATGAGGGCAATTGTGTGGTAGTTTGAGCATTCTTTGGCATTGCCTTTCTTTGGGATTGGAATGAAAACTGACCTTTTCCAGTCCTGTGGCCACTGCTGAGTTTTCCAAATTTGCTGGCATATTGAGTGCAGCACTTTCACAGCATCCTCTTTCAGGATTTGAAATAGCTCCACTGGAATTCCATCACTTCCACTAGCTTTGTTCGTAGTGATTCTTTCTAAGGCCCACTTGATTTCACATTCCAGGATGTCTGGCTCTAGGTGAGTGATCACACCATCATGATTATCTGGGTCGTGAAGATCTTTTTTATACAGTTCTTCTGTGTATTCTTGCCACCTCTTCTTAATATCTTCTGCTTCTGTTTGGTCTATACAATTTCTGTCCTTTATCGAGCCCATCTTTGCATGAAATGTTCCCTTGGTATCTCTAATTTTCTTGAAGAGATCTCTAGTCTTTCCCATTCTGTTGTTTTCCTCTATTTCTTTGCATTGATCACTGAGGAAGGCTTTCTTCTTATCTCTTCTTGCTATTCTTTGAAACTCTGCATTCAGATGCTTATATCTTTCATCTTCTCCTTTGCTTTTCTCTTCTCTTCTTTTCACAGCTATTTGTAAGGCCCCCCCAGACAGCTATTTTGCTTTTTTGCATTTCTTTTCCATCGGGATGGTCTTGATCCCTGTCTCCTGTACAATGTCACAAATCTCAGTCCATAGTTCATCAGGCACTCTGCCTATCAGATCTAGTCCCTTAAATCTATTTCTTAGTTCCACTGTATAATCATAAGGGATTTGATTTAAGTCATACTTGGATGGTCTAGTGATTTTCCCTACTTTCTTCAATTTAAGTCTGAATTTGGCAATAAGTAGTTCATGATCTGAGCCACAGTCAGCTCCCAGTCTTGTTTTTGCTGACTGTATAGAGTTTCTCCATCTTTGGCTGCAAAAAATATAATCAATCCGATTTTGGTGTTGACCATCTGGTGATGTTCATGTGTAGAGTCTTCTCTTGTGTTGTTGGAAGAGGGTGTTTTTGCATTCCAGTCCCCTATAATGAAAAGGACATCTTTTTTGGGGGGTGTTAGTTGGTCTTCATAGAACCATTCAACTTCAGCTTCTTCAGCATTACTGGTTGGGGAATAGACTTGGATTACTGCAATATTGAATGGTTTGCCTTGGAAATGAACAGAGATCATTCTGTCATTTTTGAGATGGCATCCATGTACTGCATTTCAGACTCTTTTGTTGACCATAATGGCTACTCCATTTCTCCTAAGGGATTCCTGCCCACAGTAGTAGATATAATGGTCATCCGAGTTAAATTCACCCATTCCAGTCCATTTTAGTTTGCTGATTCCTAGAATGTCAACGTTCACTCTTGCCATCTCCTGTTTGACCACTTCCAATTTGCCTTGATTCATGGACCTAACATTCCAGGTTCCTATGCAATATTTCTCTTTACAGCATCAGATCTTGGTTCTATCACCAGTCACATCCACAGCTGGGTATTGTTTTGCTTTGTCTCCATCCCTTCATACTTTCTGGAGTTATTTCTCCACTGATCTCCAGTAACATATTAGGCACCTACTGACCTGGGGAGTTCCTCTTTCAGTACCCTATCATTTTGCCTTCTTATACTGTTCATGGGGTTCTCAAGGCAAGAATACTGAAGTGGTTTGCCATTCCCTTCTCCAGTGGACCACATTCTGTCAGACCTCTCCACCATGACTTGCCCGTCTTGGGTGGCCCCACATGGCATGGCTTAGTGTCATTGAATTAGACAAGGCTGTGGTTTGTGTAATTAGATTGACTAGTTTTCTGTGATTATGGTTTCAGTGTGTCTGCCCTCTGATGCCCTCTCGCAACACTTACCTTCTTACTTGGGTTTCTCTTAACTTGGACATGGGGTATCTCTTCACGGCTGCTCCAGCAAAGCACAGCTGCTGCTCCTTACCTTGGACAAGGGGTATCTCCTCACTGCCACCCCTCCTGACCTTGAACGTGGAGTAGCTCCTCTCGGCCCTCCTGCACCGACATTATAATATTAAGTATTATTATTATAATATTAAGTATTGTTAATCATGGATGTCTATATTTTAATTCAATTGGGTATTTAAAGCTATCCAATAAATATTTATAAAGGTCTTACACATATTTTACTTTTATCCATGAGTATTTTATATGTTCAATTGATGTTATAAATAATGTCTCAACACTGCATTTTCTAATTGTATCTGGTATATATAGAAAACTTGTATAACTTTCTTACAAGTCTAAAAGTAAGTGTCTGCAGATTCTTCTGGGATTTCTATGTAGAATATGATGCCATCTGAAAATAATATTTTTTATTCCCTTCCAACAGTTACATCTATTTTTATTTGAGTCATTATATTGGATAGAACCTCTAAGTTAATGTTGGATAGAATTTGTGAGAGTGGGAAGACATGTCCTATTACTAATTTTAAAGAGAATGCCTTAAGTGTTTTACTATTTGTATAGTGATTTCTTTAATATTTTGTAAGTGCATCTTTTTCAGGTTGCAAAAGCACTCCTTACTCTTGGTTTACTAAGGAATTTTTAAATATAAAGAATTGGTGTTGAATATTATTGTGTGTTCTTTCTGTATACATTGAAGCAATCATATGATATTTTTGTTTGCTTGATTTGTTCATGTGGTGAACCACATAATAGATTTTCTAACATTGAACCGATCTTGCATTTCTGCCACGTATTCAAATTAGTGGTCAAGTATTTGTTTTATGAAATAAAGGATTCTGTTTGCTAATATTTTCCTTAGTGTTTTGCACCTGTGTTATAATTAGAGCTTGTCTGATTCCCTTGTCAAGATGTCCTTATCATTGGTTAGTTATGCAGGTTATAAAAACCTCATAAAATTAGTTGGGAGTAAGTTGTCTCCATTTTTCTATTCTTTGAAATATTTAGTTTAGTATAAGAACTGAGTTTTGTATTTCTTAGAAATTTGAATCACTCATCTCTAAAATCACTTTGTGCCTCATGTCTTCTTGAATTAGTTTTTAAAATTTACAGTTTTTCAAGAATATGTCAATTTCATGTAGATTTTAAAATATATTGGCATGAACTTTTCACAATATTTTACTTGAAAAAAATCTCTGCAGTTATGTCTTTTCATTTGTCACATTGTTTATTAAGATCTCTTCCTTTTTTTCCCAATCTATCTTGCCATTGTTCAAATATTTTCAAGGCAGATTCATGTTGATGTATGGCAAAAACCAAAACAATATTGTAAAGTAATTAACCTCCAATTAAAATAAATAAATTTATATTGAAAAAAAGAATCAGTTTTCCCTATGCTTATCCTTTCTTCTTTAATGGCTTTCAATTTCAATGATTGCTATTCTTACTTTTATTATTTCCTTCTTCTATTTGAATAAGGTTTATTATATTGACCTTTTTCTAACTTGAAAAGTTGGGTATTTAGCTAATTAAGTTTGGGACTTTCTTCTTTCATAGCATAAACATTTAAGCTTTTATACTTTCTTAAACAATTGTTTCAGTTAAATTCCATAAATTTTAAAATGTGGTATTTTCATAATTATTCTGTTCCAAGCACTTTCTAATATCCACTATAAGAATTTTGTGAATTTTTATAAATTTTAATATTATTTCCAAACTTACAGATTTTTTCAAAGTAAAATGCTTATTTTAAATAATTTTAAATTTACAAGAAAGTTTCAAAGATTATAGTACAGAGAATTCAAAGAGTTTCCATATATCCTGCACCCAAGTTCCTCTATCATTAACATTTTATGTTACCATGGCACATTTGTCAAAACTGAGGAACCAATAAATAAGTATAAAGTTTATGCATTATTCACATTTCCTTAGTTTCTGCCTATTTTTTTCTGTTCCAGAATCCCATCCTGGACATCACATTAAATTCAGTTTTCATCTTTCTTTAAACTCCTCTACATTGTGACCATTGTTAGACTTTCCTTGTTTCTTGATGACTTTGACAGTTTTGAAGAGTTAGGGTCAAGTCTTTTATAGAATGCTCTTCAATTTGGACTTGTCTGACTTTTTTTCATGGTTAGGCTGGAGTTATGAGTTTTTGTGAGGAGGTAAAGTACCATTTTCATCACATCATATCAAAATACATGCTACTGACATGACTTATTATTAATGATGTTTACCTTGATCACCTGCTTAAAATAATAGTTGTCAGATTTCTCCACTGTGAGGTTATATTTTGCCCTGTTCCATACTGTGCTCTTTAGAAGGAAATCACCCCACGCCATCTACCTTTACAGAGTGAGGAGTTATGTTTCATTGCATTGCAGGATCGGGGGAGGGGGAGTATCTACATTATTTTTCTTCTGAAAAGCAGATGATCTTTTTTCCCCTATTTGCTGCTGCTGCTGCTAAGTCACTTCAGTCGTGTCCGACTCTGTGTGACCCCACAGATGGCAGCCACCAGGCTCCCCCGTCCCTGGGATTCTCCAGGCAAGAACACTGGAGTGGGTTGCCATTTCCTTCTCCAATGCAGGAAAGTGAAAAGTGAAAGTGAAGTTGCTCAGTCGTGTCCGACTCTTAGCGACCCCATGGACTGCAGCCTACCAGGCTCCTCCATCCAAGGGATTTTCTAGGCAAAGTACTGGAGTGGGGTGCCAGTTCCTTCTCCAATGCATGCATGCATGCTAAGTCACCTCAGTCGTGTCCGACTCTGTGCAACCCTATGGATAGCAGCCCACCAGGCTCCTCCATCCACAGGATTCTCCAGGCAAGTAAATTGGTGTGGGCTGCCATTTCCTTCTCCCTAAACCCCATGAATTAGATTCAAATACACATTTTTTAAGTACAATTTGTATTGCATTTAAAACTTTTTCTTGTTAATATTGTTCTAAATTATATCTGCTCCCCATGCTGCTAGAAATGGAACTCCTGCCCTAGATTTTTAGTTTCCCAGAGAACTCCTTAAAATTTCTACAGGCTAGAATTTCACAGTTCCTACCTGTCACATAACCGTGCCATATCCATGTTAATTCTCTCTCTTTAACTAAAGTCTCTTGGCAACTTTTAAAAGTTGCCTTTGCTGCAGAACTAACGGAAGTTTTCCAGAGCCTCGTTTTCTTTGTTTCATTTAAAATGGTAATTGTTTTTTCTCTCGTTTGTCACGAAAGTAATATCCCTTCTAAAGAATGAAGCTCTTCTACCAAGTCTTCTTCATCCAAAAAGTGGATTTTTGACAACTGTTCGATTATAGTAGTGCCATAGAACAGTCTGTCGTGTGAAACACTAATTCCATTTAAGATCTGTGTTTTGTGTTAGAAAAGCATCAAAGCAAACCCCCACATTCTAGAAAGGCATGAGACATCTGAACATTATCTGTAGCAGGCACATCTGGTACCTAAAAAAGCATGGAGAACTCAGAATATACCTGCAGCCATTACACATATGATATATAAGTCCAGAGTATGTACACACTGATGGAGAAATATCTCTGGTATGAGACTCTGCTCGTGAAATATGGAACTTATTACTGGGTTTTCAGTTATTAACGAGTTAACCAAAGGGTCTTGTGACTCAGCTGCACAAAAGCAGGTTTATTCTTGGCTGCACACGATCTGTCAACATATCCATTCTGAGTCTAATGTCCTCAAAACCTGGACTTTCAGCCAAGTTTTCCCGGGGCTCTTAGACTTAGAAAGTCTTATGGTTAACACCTTCCTGCTAAGTATGACCCTAAGCAAAAAATGACAGAGTTCGGCTCACTACAGTGTCAAGGGAGAAGGAATGTCCGAGACGGAGTGGCTATCCCAAGACAGGGGACAACTGTAAACATACTCCTCTCTGTCCGGTGGAGAGGAGGGTGGCCTTATTGGCTTTGATTATAGGAGCCGAAGCTGGGGATCCAAGCCAAGTTCCACTGACATATAGGAAGCACACCTTGTGTTGCTTTTATGAGAAATTGTGGGTATTAATATCATAAATCTCAGTGATTGCTGAGACGGGCCTGCATATTGGGGCCCCATTGTTAGTCCGTACACGGCTCAGACCTTGCTCTAACACCAAGCTCCTTTCAAATTATTTTGGCAGGTGTGGAGGCTGTTCAGCAGTAATTAGGAAGAAGAATGAAGGAAGCAGAGGCTCCCCCTTCCTTATATAGTTTAGTGGGCTGCTGCACACTCTGTGCTGCAAACCAGCTCTGGAGGGCCAATGCTGGCATCTGGCCTGGGAGTAGTATGAACACAGAAAGTGATAAAGGACTTCAGGATAGTCATATCTCCCCATCAGAGCTGACCTGAAACATGATTTATCCTTACATGTTCCTCTATACTCATACTAATTGTATATATTCACATTTTCTGAAACAGCCATGATTGAAAAGAGCCTATCACGTTGTTCCTGAAAGAACATTTAATTCTTTTCATTCTTCTATGCAAGTGCTAAGTCGCTTCAGTTGTGTCTGACTCTTTGTGACACTTTGGACTGTAGCTCCACCAGGCTCCTCTGTCCATGGGATTCTCCAGGCAAGAACACTGGAGTGGGTTGCCATGCCCTCCTCCAGGGGACCTTCCCAGCCCAGGGATCGAACCTGGGTCTCTTGTGTCTCCCGCACTGGCAGGAGGTTCTTTACCACTAGTGCCACCTGGGAAGCCCCCTTTTTTTTTATTGGTGTATAACTGCTGTACAATGTTGTGTTAATTTCTGCTGTACAACAAAGTGCACCAGTCAGTCAGTTCAGTCACTCAGTCATGTCTGATTCTTTGCAACCCCAGGGTCGCAAAGTGTATCAACTATACTTATATCCCCTCCCCCTTGAGCCTCCCATCCCACCCTGCTCACTGCAGAGCACCAAGCTAAGCTCCCTGTGCTATACAGCAACTTCCCACTAGCTATCGTTTTTACACCTGGTAGAGAATGGCACCCCACTCTAGTACCCTTGCCTGGAAAATCCCAAGGAGCCTGGTGGGCTGTAGTCCATGGGGTCGCTAGAGTCAGACACGACTGAGCGACTTCACTTTCACTTTTCACTTTCCTGCATTGGAGAAGGAAATGGCAACCCACTCCAGTGTTCTTGCCTGGAGAATCCCAGGGATGGGGGAGCCTGGTGGGCTGCCGTCTATGGGGTCGCACAGAGTTGGACACGACTGAAGTGACTTAGCAGCAGCAGCAGAGAACATTTGGGCTTCCCTGGTGGTTCAGTGGTAAAGAATCCACCTGCCAATGCAGGAGATGCAGGTTCAATCCCTAATCCAGGAAGATCCCCTGGATAAGGAGATAATCTGCTCCAATAGTCTTGCCAAGGAAATCCCATGGACAGAGGAACCTGTCAGGCTACAGTCCATTGGGTGGCAAAGAACTAGACACTACTGATCGACTTAACAATAACATTTATTCTTATGAGACAGCTCATCCCAAATCCAGGTTTGGAAATTTCTCAGAACATCCTCACTGTGCTATGACCTCAACAAATAATCTGTACTGGAATCTGTCCCCATTCAAGTAAAAATGAATTGACAAAGCCAGTCCCAGTGTATATACATTCTAATGCTCCAGTACCAGAGTTCTCTTCCTTCCGAAATGACTTCCAAGACACCATCCAGGTTTGTGAGCCTACCATTTAAATCAAGTGGGAAAACAAGAGATGAACCTCTCAAGCACCTTTCATGAATTTGCTGTTTGCTCACCCAGGACTCTCTTCTCCACTGGGCAGGACCCTCCTAGGCTGGACCAGTTCACCGGGCTGGAAGGATAGCATCTCAGGCGTGACAAATGCTCCAGACTATTCTCTCACTGCTCCCTGTGCCTTCCAGTCTTCAGACCCCATGGGTGCTGATTTCCGATTTACCCCCAAATTAGAATTCACACACACTTGATGGTTTTCCCACTTCTAACGTAGCACTGAATCCTGCCTTTGTGTCTGGAATACCACCAACTCACAGTTTACATGTGGGATGTCAGACATGTTTTCCCCGCCACGATTACACCAGGACTGGACTTCCTCTCAGGAGGGACGAGCGATCTAAGGTGCTGCGTTCAGGTTGCTGTCTCCCCTGGAGGTGAGGGTTCGAATCCCACTCCTGACAAGCCAGTCTTTGGGCTTCCCTGATAGCTCAGTTGGTAAAGAATCTGCCTGCAATGCAGGAGACCCCGGTTCAATTCCTGGGTCAGGAAGATCCGCTGGAGAAGGGATAGGCTACCCATTCCGGTATTCTTGGGCTTCCCTTGTGGCTCAGCTGGTAAAAAGAGTCCGCCCGCAATTTGGGAGACCCGGGTTCAATTCCTGGGTTGGGAATACCCTGGAGAAGGGAAAGACTACCCACTCCGGTATTCTGGCCTGGAGAATTCCATGGACTGTATAGCCCAAGGGATCGCAAAGAGTCAACTGAGCGACTTTCACTTTCACTAGACTTTCACTAGAGGGTCCAGCACCTCAGGAAAGAGATACAATTGCAGAAGCATCCGCTGAGAAGGTTTCAGTTCATTTCAGTTCAGTCGCTCAGTCGTGTCCAACTCTTTGCGACCCCATGAATCGCAGCACACCAGGCCTCCCTGTCCACCACCAACTCCCGGAGTTCACTCAGACTCACGTCCGTCGAGTCAGTGATGCCATCCAGCCATCTCATCCTCTGTTGTCCCCTTCTCCTCCTGTCCCCAATCCCTCCCAGCATCAGAGTCTTTTCAAGTGAGTCAACTCGTCGCATGAGGTGGCCAAAGGACTGGAATTTCAGCTTTAGCATCATTCCTTCCAAAGAAATCCCAGGGCTGATCTCCTTCAGAATGGACTGGTTGGATCTCCTTGCAGTCCAAGGGACTCTCAAGAGTCTTCTCCAACACCACAGTTCAAAAGCATCAATTCTTCGGCGCTCAGCCTTCTTCACAGTCCAACTCTCACATCCACACATGACCACAGGAAAAACTATAGCCTTGATTAGACGGACCTTTGTTGGCAAAGTAATGTCTCTGCTTTTGAATATGCTATCTAGGTTAGTCATAACTTTCCTTCCAAGGAGTAAGCATCTTTTAATTTCATGGCTGCAGTCACCATCTGCAGTGATTTTGGATCCCCAAAAAATAAAGTCAGGCACTGTTTCCACTCTTTCCCCATCTATTTCCCATGAAGTGATGGGACCGGATGCCATGATCTTCATTTTCTGAATGTTGAGCTTGAAGCCAACTTTTTCACTCTCCTCTTTCACTTTCATCAAGAGGCTTTTGAGTTCCTCTTCACTTTCTGCCATAAGGGTGGTGTCATCTGCATATCTGAGGTTATTGATATTTCTCCCGGCAATCTTGATTCCAGCTTGTGTTTCTTTCACCCCAGTATGTCCCATGATGTACTCTGCATACAAGTTAAATAAGCAGGGTGACAATATACAGCCTTGATGAACTCCTTTTCCTATTTAGAACCAGTCTGTTGTTCCATATCCAGTTCTAACTGTTGCTTCCTGACCTGCATACAGATTTCTCAAGAGGCAAGTCAAGTGGTCTGGTATTCCCATCTCTTTCAGGATTTCCCACAGTTTATTGTGATCCACACAGTCAAAGGCTTTGGCATAGTCAATAAAGCAGAAATAGATGTTTTTCTGGAACTCTCTTGCTTTATCGATGATCCAGTGAATGTTGGCAATTTGATCTCTGGTTCCTCTGCCTTTTATAAAACCAGCTTGAACATCAGGAAGTTCACGGTTAATGTATTGCTGAGGCCTGGCTTGGAGAATTTTGAGCATTACTTACTAGCATGTGAGATGAGTGCAATTGTGTCAAAACCCGTTTCTGGCTTTCATTTTTCCTTTTTACTTTCACTTGAAATTATGAATAGAACTTCTTCCTGCTGTGCTGTGCTGTGCTAAGTCGCTTCAGTCATGTCCAACTCTTTGCAATCCTATGGACTGTAGCCCTCCAGGCTCCTCTGTCCATGGGATTTTCCAGGCGAGAATACTGGTGTGGGTTGCCAGTGCCCTCCTCCAAGGGATCCTCCTCACCCAGGGATTGAACCCACGTCTCTTGTGTCTCTTGCATTGGCAAGCAGGTTCTTTACCACTAGCGCCACCCGAGAAGCCTGCTTCCTGCTGTGCTGTCTTACAAACCACTTTAGCAATAATTGCTTCTGTGAGAAGATATGATTTTTTTTTAAATTAAGCTAGGCTGTCTTCCAAACCGATTTAAAATTTTGCATTATCACCAAGAGTGCATAAGAATATTCATTTCCTCACATTCTCTCCAGCAGGTGTTATGATCCTTTATATCCTTTGCCAGTCTCTTGGGTTCAAAGAGAGAGTACATTGCTACTTGATTTTGTAATTATGTGGCTTCTACAGAATTTGAACATCTTTTCAGGTGTTTGGTAGCTGACCTGCATATGATTTTCAATGAGTTGCCTCTGTGTTTCTCATATCAAATTTTCTGGTAAGTTAAAAAGCTATTTAAAAATTATAATAATATTTCCTTTTGCTCATCCCCTATGTTACATTTTCCAAAAATAATTATTTGTTGACAGTGTTTGTATTTTCCACATACATTGTTAATTAAAATTTTTTTAAGTTCTAATTAACATTTAAAATTATATATACATGTGTTGTTGTTCAGTCACCCAGTCATGTCTGACTCTCTGTGACTCCATCGACTGCAGCATGCCAGGCCTCCCTGTCCCTCACCATGTCCCGAAGTTTGTCCAAGTTCATGTCCATTTCTTCGGTGATGCCATCCAGTCATCTCATCCTCTGACACCCTCTTCTCCTTCTCCCCTTAATCTTTCCCAGCATCAGGGACTTTTCCAATGAGTCAGCTGTTTGCACCAGATGACCAAAATATTGGAGTTTCAGCCTTAGCATCAGTCCTTCCAACAAGTAGTCAGGGCTGATTCCCCTTAAAATTGACTTGATTTTATCTCCAAGGGACTCTCAGGAGTCTTCCCCAGCACCACAGTTCAAAGGCATCAGTTCGGCGCTCTGCCTTCTTTACGGTTCATACAGTTCTATACTTACGGAACTTATGGATCACAACCGTATGTGACCACTGGGAAGACCATAGCCTTGATTATACAGATCTTTGTCAGCAGAGTAATGTCTCTGCTTTTCAACACACTGTCTAGGCTGGCTCAGACAGTAAAGCGTCTGCCCACAATGTGGGAGACACAGGTTTGATCCCTGGGTTGGGAAGATCCCCTGGAGAAGGAAGTGGCAACCCACTCCAGTACTCGTGCCTGGAAAATCCCATGGAGAATCCTGGTAGGCTACAGTCTATGGGGTTGCAAAGAGTCAGACACAACTGAGCGACTTCACTTTCACTTTCACTTCCTGCCAAGAAGGAATTGTTTTCTAATTTCATGGCTGCTGTTGCCATCCACAGTAATTTTAGAGCCCAAAAAGAGGAAATTTTTCACTACTTCCATCTTCCCCCCTTCTATTTGCCATGAAGTAATGGGGCCAGATGCCATGATCTTGGTTTTAAGCTGGCTCTTTCACTCTCCTCCTTCACCCTCATCAAGAGGCTCTTTAGTTCCTCTCTGCTTTCGGCCATTAGAGTGGTATCACCTGCATATCTGAGGTTGCTGATATTTCTCCCACCTATGTTGATTCCAGCTTGTAACTCATCCAGCCTGGCATTTCTCATGCTATGCTCAGCATATAGATTAAACAAACAGGGTGATAGCAAATAGCCCTGTTGTTCCCCTTTCTCAACCTTAAACCAATCAGTTGTTCCATTCAGGGTTCTAACTGTTGCTTCTTGATCTGCATACAGGTATTCCCATTTCTTTATGTATATATGTATGTATATACAAAAGCATCTTTAGATTTTTAATTTCTAGTCTTATCTAAAAAGGCTTGTCTTACCTTTGGATGTACTTGGAGTATTCATTCTAGATTCTCAAATACACAATCCCACTTTTAAGGCTCTATTTCATGAAAATAAAAACCTTCAGACATAATATTTGCAGAGGGATATTATTTTAAAATGTTTTACCATGGAACAATAAAATATGCTGTCAACCAGAGAATGACTGAATAAACCAAAGACAATTAACACCATTAAAAGAAGAAAGATTTTTAAAAAAGAAGAAAGAAAGAGAACTGTGAAAATTGTCTTTGAGAGATTTCCATGAAATATTTTTGAGTGAGAAAAGCAAGTTGTAGCAAAAGCAATTATGCATAATATGAAGATACACTTGTAAAAAAGAAATATTTGTAAAAAAAAAAGATACACTTGTATGTATGAATACTTACACTGAATATTTACATATCTATATCTGTATGAGCATAGAAAACTACAAAAGGCTATATGCTGAGTTGTTAATAGAGATTAGGGAATTCTCTGGTTGTCCAGTGGTTAAGACTTCACCTTCTAATCCAGGTGATGTGGGTTCAATCCCTGGTCAGGAAACTAAGGTCCCACATGCCTCAGGGCCAAAAAACCAAAACATAAAACAAAAGCAACACTGTAACAAATACAATGAAGACTTACAAAAATGGTCCACATCAAAATATCTTTAAAAAAAAAGAGATGAGAAGGATAATGAGAGGTAGGGAAAGAGAAGAGTGGAGGAAGATAGAATAATAAAATTGAGGAAGGCTGTTTTAAAGACAATGTACAAGAACAAAAATATCTGCCTTAAAAATCAAGTGACATTTTTAATCTTAATTTAAATGTCTTGCATCACTGTAAGGTTTGAAGGTGAAAGTGAAAGTCACTCAGTAGTGTCTGACTCTTTGTGAACCCATGGACTATAACAGTCCATCGGATATTCCGGGCCAGAATACCGGAATGGGTAGCTATTCCGTCTTCAAGGGATCTTCCCAACCCAGGGATCAAACACAGGTCTCCCACATTGCAGGAGGATTCTTTAATAGCTGAGAAACAAGGGAAGCCCACGAATACTGGAGTATGCAGCCTATCCCTTCTCCAGTGGATCTTCCTTACCCAGGAATCAAACCAGGGTCTCAAACCAGGGTCTCCTGCATTGCAGCCAGATTCTTCACCAGCTGAACTACCAGGGAAGCCCTGTAAGGTTTACCTTTACGAATCTTCACCTTACGTTACAGAGGAGAGAAACCAGATTTTATATTAGATGAGGGTGTGATGGAATAGAAAACACTTGGGCTTAGCTTGGCTTCAGCTACTTGACAACTTGGCATTATGTCTCAAAACCCTGCATGGGTCTGATGATGGCAGGTCCTAAAAAAGCTCCAACTGTTCCTCATCTATGATCTAGCCCAGAGTTTCTCAATAGCATTGCTACTGACATTTTGTGTTGGATAATGAATTCCATGTTGTGAGGGACTGTGTGATGCAGAAGGCTTATCCGTATCTCTACCCCTATGTGCTAAAGGGCTGTAGCACCCAATAGTGACAACCAAAAATATCCCCAGACTTATTAAACGTTCCTTAGGGAAGTGAAATCATTCCATTTTGAACCACTAATCTCATCTGAATGATTATTATATCCTTTCCTGAAATTTGTTTTTCTGGTAACAAGAGGACACCTCTTAATGATTCCTTTGAAGATTGACCCCTTTGAATTATTTCAGTGCCCTTTATTTTGATTAAGTGTATGTCACCTTATTATTAGCTCAAGAGGGAGATATGATCTTGTTGTTTTCCTGCCAGTATTGCACAAACAAGTTAAGAGTGACTCATCCACTCTGGGTACAAGGAACCTCAGCCTTCAGGTGCTCTGGAAATGTTCATTATAAATCATAATTATCTGGATTGTTTGGAGCTACAATTATAGAGCTAGGGAACAATGACTTCAGATTTTTTGAAAATGAGGGAAGTTCCTTTCTACTTATTTGCTTTATTCCTATAGTAATCACACATACATAGGAACTGCATTATTCTTTATTGCACTCTTTTGTCTTAGAATTCCAGGCTTTTACACAACCGATAATCTAGGGCAAAGAAATCAATCAGGAATCTAAAACCTGTTAGGGTTTTGATGATTTTTGCTTTAAGGCTATCATTCTGACTTTATATGGTTCAGAAACCTCTGGAACTCTAAGCAGCCTAATTATTACAACCTAAGGGAAATTCTCCCCATATGTCACATAGAGATTAAGAATTTCAGGTCAGGAACACTTTGGTTTTGCCTCAGGCATAGCTGTCAATAGCTTTCTCAAATAGCCAAAAAGTACAGAAGGCTGTTGGGGAAGGAAACGGCAACCCATTTCAACATTCTTGACTGGGAAATTCCATGGACAGAGTAGCCTGACAGGCTACAGTCCATGAGATTGCAAAGCGTTGGACACAACTTAGTGACAAAAATAACACAGGGCATGGCAATCCACGCAAGTATTCTTGTCTGGAGAATCCTAGGGACAGAGGAACCTGGTGGGCTACAGTCCATAAGGTCGCAAAGATTCAGACATGACTGAAGCGACTTAGCACACACAGGCAATCTCACTAAAGGCTTTTAATGAAAACAAGTCTCAGATCACATTTTGCTACAAAATAAACAAGCTAATTAACAAAAACAGTCCTGTAAACATGACAAAGCTTCACAGCCTTTTGTTGTTGTCTTAGTTGCTAAGCTGTGTCCGACTCTTTGCAGGTTAACACCATGGACTATAGACTGTCAGTCTCCTCTGTCCATGGGATTTCCCATATCTCTTGCATCTCCTGCATTGACAGGTGGATTCTTTACCACTAGCGCAACTTGGGAAGCCCTTTAGTAAGATTGGGAGCAAGCAACTAACTGCATTACTTTTAGCAGTCTGGGGGCTACTAAGATTTATTTGGGTTTCCCAATACAGGAGACATAAGAGTTAAAGTGAACGTTGCTCAGTTGTGTCCAACTCTTTGCAACCCTGTCCCTGGACTGTAGCCTGTCAGTCTCCTCTGTCCATGGGATCCTCCAGGCAAGAATACTAGAGTGGGTAGCCGGTTCCTTCTCCAGAGGATCTTCCCAACCCAGGGATCAGTGGCTGATCTTCCCAACCACAGTGTCTCAGCTGGTAAAGAATCCGCCTAAGAGTCGTAAGAGAGGTAGGTTCAATTCCTAGGTTGGAAAGATCCCCTGGAGAAGGGCATGGTAATCCACTCCAGTACTCTTGCCTGGAGAATCCTATGGATAGAGAAGCCTGGTGGGCTACAGCCCAAGGGGTTGCAAAGAGTCAGACACGACTGAAGCAACTTAGCATGCACACAGTATTTATTTAAAAGAAACTAATTACTTGTTAAAACAAAAGAGCTTAGGCCAATTCAGAATACAAGTAAACTTTTCTGATCTTCACAACAATATTTAAAATGTTTGCTTATTCATTTATTCATAATAAAACTTTCCTAAATACTACGTGCAGGCTTTGTGCTGGGATTGCAATGGTAAACAAAAATGCTCCCTGTCTTCATGGAGTTTAAGCACTATAGGAGTGGAGGCAGTAATTATATACTTTAATAAATACGTGCTATTATTGTATGTTTTGAAGAACAGGTCCATGGTACTATATGTGATCTGCTTTGCTCAGAAGGACAGGAAAAAATTTCTGGAGAAACTGATGCTTACACTGAGATAGGAAGCATCTTTAGAAGTTAATTTGGTGAAGAAGGGAGAGAATAGTATTTCAAGAAGAGACAGATCATGTGAAAAATCCCTGAAGAGAAGGAGCATGGCGAGGACAAGGAGCAGAAAGCAGAGCAGTGTGACCAACACTGAGATGGCAAATGAAGAGAGCCAGGTAAGATAAGCTTGAAAGATAGACAGAGGAAAGATTTATTTTTAATGCAAAACAAGTTTCACCTAAATCTTAGAGCCAATGGGAAACCTTGAAGAATTTTAAGAGAAGATTTGCTGTAGTCAATGTTATTTAAGCAAGAGGTTGACAAAATCGTGTTTTGAAATTATTCTGGCTGAGTTTAAGGAATGGGGACGGAGGGGGCCAAAGAGCATGTTGGCAGGTAATTGAGGAGAGTATTTAAGTGGCTCAAGAAATGGAATATGATAGTTGGCATTAAGATGCCTGGAACAGTAGTGGTGGAAATGAAGAGAGAAAATTCAAAAATTACCTGTTAAGGAATAGTAACTGGACTTTGTGATATGTATTGGTTGTTGGGGGGATGAGAGGTGAGAGAAAAAGATTATAAAAATATCCTTGGAAAATTAGATTCATAAGATGAATATAATTTTGCTTAAATTTTAAGTGAACCTCAGATAATTTAACAAACATTCCCCAGGTTCACAGAAATAAACCATGGCTTAGCCAGAGTTGAATCCAAGTGAGTCACAGCAAAGCTAGAAGTTTATTCATGGCTGAAACAGTTTACAAGAGAGTAAATTTGACCTAGGAAATGAAACACTTTAAAAAGGTCTGGTGGCCTTTGGGGTAAAAATTGGAGTCTAGGTACTTTTAATGAAATATAAAATGCATCTTTTACCATAGACCTCTTATTCCACTTTTTTTCATTCACATTTTATTCAGACTGTTTCATACCTTTAGCATCTAGAAAACAAATTAAAATTTTTTCTGGAAGAGAGGCAGCAGTATCAGCTACATTGTTTTCTAATCTTTCCGAAACCCAACATGAAAAAAAGAATGGCTAGACAGCAAAATCAAAAACCCATAGATGATATTTTAAATAAAACTGAATAACACAATTCTCAAACAATAAAAGAATGAATACAAGCTACTACCAGCCAAGATCTGCATAGTTTTAGTATTTGTGTGTGATAGTTAGCCTGAAATACCTGAGAACAGGAGAAATTAAAAATAGCTCACACAGTGTGGTGGGAAGTGCCATGGGCCAATTTCAGATGAGCAGCTGAAATTAGGAGAGGTTTTTCTCAATGTAATTGTAAATTAGTGAAACAGGCCTATTGTAAATACCAGTGGGTCTGTAGTAGTAAATGTGCAATAAATTCTCTAACCTACCAAATCTTCTTTACAGGTAGGTCCATGCCCAAAGGAGAAACTTCTGAGAGTTGAAGCGAGACTGTTAAGAATAGGGACAATGGAGATGAAATAATAGGAGGTCCAGACAAAAGTGAGAAAAGGAAAAGAGCCAGGAAATCTCAGAAGCAAACAACCATATTTTTTAAAACTAAAAGAAGCAGTATATAACAGAATCCTCTGTGGAGTAAGAGCTTCCCTGAATCACATTTCTTTCTAAAAGTCGGGGAAAATTAGTTTCACAAAAAAAGAACACAGAAAAGACCTGAGGTTAAATTTCATACAGAATTATTAAAAGAAAAAAGATAATAAATAATATCCCTATAGGTAATGGAAATATGCCAGAAAGATAGGCTCTAAAACAGAATATAAGGCTATTGTGTTCAGTTGTATCTGACTCTTTTGTGACTCCATGGACTATAGACTGCTAGGCTCCTCTGTCCAAGGGATTTCCCAGGCAAGAATACTGGAATGGGTGTCCATTTCCTACTCCAGGGGATCTTCCCAACCCAGGGATTGAACCTGTGTCTCTTGGGTCTCCTGTATTGGCAGGCAGGTTCTTTACCAGTAGCACCTCCTGGGAAGCCCCAGGATAAACTATAAACTTATTCTCATTTAGAAGAAAGAAAACATAAATAAGAATAGGAAATATAAATCAGATTTAGAAATATTCATAAATTTAGTGACAGAACTCAGGAAACAATTAGAAGATTAGATCTTTTCAGAAATGAGGGCTAAACCAGGAAAAAGATAAAAACTGTTAAACATGACAGATGATACCTTAAGGAGAAGAGACGATGTAAGAGACTAAGAAAAGCAAGAAAGACCAAGATCCAGTATAGGTATAATGGGAGTCCCTGATGTTAGAAACCAAAACAAGAGAGTAAAACAAATGCTAAAACACAAGAATTTATGTTTCTTGAAATAAGGAATAGCTTGAAACTGCAAATTGAAAGAGTGTGTTATGTCTCTGAGAATACTGAACTGGAATGACCAACATCGAGACATGTTCTAGAAAAATTATTGAACCTAAAGTTTTATTTTATTTTTGAAATTTCACTAGCTGCTATGAAACTGTTGCTTGACAGATCTCACTTTTAATGACCTCTTCAGTCACTTACTTGGCTGAGGAAAGCCACAATGCCCAACACCATATCCACTTTCTAGGGAACTGGTCAGCTCTAGGATTAAAAGATGCAGTTTCTTCTCCCCACTTGAGATCAGCTGCAGTGCTCACTTCAGGGTTGGTAAAGCTTTGTTGCGGCTGCAGCACAGCTCAACTTCTCTCTTTACCCGATATTCCTTTCTCTCCTCCCCCACCCCTCAGCTAGTGTTAATCCTGAGGACGTTCTCTAGTAAACTTCCTTCGTGCTGATGGTCATATCAGTGTGGGCTTCCTTCCTAATCTGAAATAGGCAAGTAAGAAAAACAGCATGTGACTTATAAGGGAAAGAGTGTAGTTTATCAACAGGCTATCTGACAGCAACACTTTATGGGAGAAGAAAATAGAGTAACATGTTTAAGATATTAAGAGAAGAAAAGGAAAAGGAAAGTACAAGGGGCACAGACAAATTATTATCAATCTGAATAAGCTCAGAAAGTATTATTCCTTATGGGCCTTCCCTAAAGCATTTACTGAAGAATGAGCTTCAGATAAGGAAAGGAATTAGAAACACATATTGATAAAACCTGGAGAGGAAAATTTAATATGTAGATAGTTGTACAATTAGGACTAAATGAGGATTAAAGGAGAGAACAAATATAACCTGCAACGCGTCTGTGTGCTCAGTCGCTTCAGTCATGTCTGACTCTTTGTGACCCCATGTCCCCGCCAGCCTCCTCTGTCCATGGGATTTCCTGGGCAAGAATACTGGAGTGGGTTGCCATGCCCTCCTCTAGGGGATCTTCCCAACCCAGGGATCAGTCCCGAGTCTCCTGCTTCTGCTTTGCAGGCAGATTCTTTAGCACTGAGTCACCAGGGAAGTCCCATAACAAGCAATAGCTATCCACAGATAATGTAGATAGAGTGCAACTATAGAAAGGGACAGAATATGCACAAATGAAGTCTATTTTAACTGTCTTAGTAAGTATGTGGCTCCTAATAGTAGTATTATCATTATTCCGAAACTGTTGAATGTATGTAATGTGAGACAAGTAAAGAGCAGTGTTGGACTTGTCTAATCTAGCCATGATCCATGTCTTTAAGAATCAAGATTTCCAATGCAGAATAGGAGTTGGCAAGCTATAGTTCATGAGCCCACCACCTTCATGTTTGTAAATGACATTTTGCTGGACTATAGCCACACCCATACTTTGCATATTATTGATGGCTGCTTTCCTGCTCTAATGATAGAATTGAGTAGTTGCAACAGAGACTACTACTACTACAGAGAAGAAAGGAGTTGCAGAAATGATATAGAATCTGTTCAAGAAAAACCAGTTAGTCCTGATTTTGAATTTGACGTATCAGTATGAACACATCGTGTGTGTGTGTGTCTGTGTGTGTGTCTCTGTGTGTGAGCATGTGTGCACACCCGTGAGCACATGTGAGTTTATTTTCTGGCTGTATCCACTGAAGAGGCTTAGAAACAATAACCAAACAGATAGAAATGAACATCTTATTGATCATATCATAGTCTCAAACATATTTGACTATTAAAGGAATCCAGAGCTTCTAGGAGATTCAGTTCAGTTCAGTTCAGTCACTCAGTCGTGTCTGACTCTTTGCGACCCCATGAATTGCAGCACACCAGGCCTCCCTGTCCATCACCAACTCTCGGAGTTCACCCAAACTCATGTCCATCGAGTCGGTGATGCCATCCAGTCATCTCATCCTCTGTCGTCCCCTTCTCCTCCTGCCCCCAATCCCTCCCAGCATCAGGCTCTTTTCCAATGAGTCAACTCTTTGCATGAGGTGACCAAAGTATTGGAGTTTCAGCTTCAGCATCAGTCCTTCCAATGAACACCCAGGACTGATCTCCTTTAGGATGGACTGGTTGGATCTCCTTGCAGTCCAAGGGACTCTCAAGAGTCTTCTCCACTCCTAGGCATATACCCTGAGGAAGCCAAACTTGAAAAAGACACGTGTATCCCAACGTTCACTGCAATTTTTAGAACATGGAAGCAACCTAGATGTCCATCCACAGATGAATGGATAAAGAAGTTGTGGTATATATACCCAATGGAATATTAGCCATAAAAAGGAATGCATTTTAGTCAGTTCAAATGAGGTGGATGAACCTAGAACCTATTATACAGAGTGAAGGAAGTCAGAAAAAGAAATATAAATATCGTATACTGATGGATACATATGAATCAAGAAAGATGGCACAGATGAATTTACTTTCAGGGCAGCAATGGAGAAACAGACATAGAGAACAGACCTATGGACATGGGGGAGGGGAGGAAGGAGAAGGGAAGATGTATGGACAGAGTAACTTGGAAATTTACAATAACATATGTAAAATTGATAGCCAGTGGGAATTTGCTGTATGACTCAGGGACCTCAAACAGGGGCTCTGTGACAGGCTGAAGGGTGGGATGGGGAGGGAGATGGGAAGGAGGTTCAGGAGGGAGGAGACATGGGTATACCTATGGCTGATTCTTGTTGATGTATGACAGAAAACCACAAAATTCTGTAAAGCAAATATCCTCCAATTTAAAAAATTTTTAAAAAAAGAGTCTTCTCCAACACCACAGTTCAAAAGCATCAATTTTTTGTCACTCAGCTTTCTTCAGAGTCCAACCCTCACATCCATACATGACCACTGGAAAAACCATAGCCTTTACTAGACAGGCCTTTGTTGGCAAAGTAATGTCTCTGCTTTTGAATATGTTATCTAGGTTGGTCAAAACTTTCCTTCCAAGGAGTAATCTTCTTTTAATTTCATGGCTGCAATCACCATCTGCAGTGATTTTGGAGCCCCCCCAAAAACAAAGTCAGCCACTGTTTCCCCATCTATTTGCCATAAAGTGATGGGACCAGATGCCATGATCTTCGTTTTCTGAATGTTGAGCTTTAAGCCAACTTTTTCCACTCTCCACTTTCATTTTCATCAAGAGGCTTTTGAGTTCCTCTTCACTTTTTGCCGTAAGGGTGGTGTCATCTGCATATCTAAGGTTATTGATATTTCTCCAGCAATCTTGATTCCAGCTTGTGCTTCTTCCACCCCAGCATTTCTCGTGATGTACTTACTCTGCATATAAGTTAAATAAGCAGGGTGACAATATACAGCCTTGACATACTCCTTTTCCTATTTGGAACCAGTCTGTTGTTCCATGTCCAGTTCTAACTGTTGCTTCCTGATCTGCATACAGATTTCTCAAGAGGCAGGTAGGTGGTCTGGTATTCCCATCTCTTTCAGAATTTCCCACAGTTTATTGTGATCCACACAGTCAAAGGCTTTGGCATAGTCAATAAAGCAGAAATAGGTGTTTTTCTGGAACTCTCTTGCTTTTGCCATGATCCAGCAGATGTTGGCAATTTGATCTAGTTCCTCTGCCTTTTCTAAAACCAGCTTGAACATCTGGAGGTTCACAGTTCACGTATTGTTGAAGCCTGGCTTGGAGAATTTTAAGCATTACTTTACTAGCCTGTGAGATGAGTCCAATTGTGCGGTAGTTTTAGCATTCTTTGGCAGTGACTTTCTTTGGGATTGGAATGAAAACTGACCTTTTCCAGTTCTGTGGCCACTGCTGAGTTTTCCAAATTTGCTGGCATATTGGGTGCAGTACTTTCACAGCATCATCTTTCAGGATTTGAAATAGCTCAACTGAGAAATATACAAAATTATCATACTGGATTGTGATGAAGCTGTGAAAAGATTCAAGAGTCAACTTGAAGAGGTTCCATTCTGCAGTGGCTCAATTTTGTGCTTGAAAAAACATACTAACTGCAGTGGATTAAAACCCATTAAATACGTTCATGGTGTTGGTTGAGTTGCTAAGTCACATCCAACTCTTCTGACGCTATGGACTATAGCCCTCCAGACTCCTCTGTCCATGAGATTTCCTAGGCAAGAATACTGGACTGGGTTTCCATTTCCTTCTCCAGAGGATCCTCCCCACTCAGGAATCCAAATCCGATCTCCTGCCTTGCAGGCCAATTTTTTACCAACTGAGCCACCAGGGAAGCCCTCATGTGGTTGAGTTGATGTTAAAAGATAAAACTAGCAGTTCATCACAAAAGATTATTGGGAAACAATTTATCATCTTGAAAACTTATCATCTTGAAAATTAAGGACAAGAAAAATCATTTGCCCTTCCTTTTCAGTATAAACTTTTCTAGTAGGTAACCAATTGTAGATAAGAGGAAGTTTCTCTTATAAAATATTCTGATCTAATAAATGATAAATTTAGACTGACACCATGGGAAACCCCACAAAATATTAAGGAACCTATTCATCAAGCATCAGTTTCCACTAACATCACAAAAAGAGAGGCAACCAGACATCAAATGCCTTCTATTGTAAACACACCACCACCTATAGCCCTACTCAATAAAGAGAAACTGAGTCTGATGAGGATTTGTTTCATCAAATCCACATTGTAGCAAATCTCAATGATAGGTGAATGTGTTGAATTGAACCTTGTGTTGGCAATCAGCAAAATCCAGACTGTGGGGGCATTCATGTCAAATGCCTCTTACTCAACAGATAAGTTGTAAAGAAAAGTAAGGTATGAAGGGGGTAACTGTGGCTCAAAAGTCATATCTGTTTTATTTAAATGATCAAGGCTACAGTTACTGGAATGCTCACATGGGTAATGGGGCTTGCCTGGTGGCTTAGAAGGTAAAGAATCCGCCTGCAATGCAGGAGACCTGAGTTCGATCCCTGGGTCAGGAAGATCCCCTGGAAAAGGAAACAGCAACCCACTCCAGTATTCTTGCCTAGAGAATCCCATGGACAGAGGACCCTGGCAGGCTACAGTCCATGGGGTCGTAAAAAGTCAAGTAAGACTGAGCAACTTTCACTTTTTCACTTCACATGGGTGATAAAACAGCAAAGAAAGTTGATGAAGAAATCACTATGAAAGTGCAAGCCATGGTTAAATTTGAAGGGGGAGAAAACAGAATTGGAATAGCTTCTGAAGTGGAAGCAAATTTTGTTTCTTGTAATGGTAACAATGAAGTTCATTTTATAATAACTCATTAAGCCCTAGATAAAAGGTTTTCCATATAAGAAAATTTTACATTATAGAATTATACAAAGACAGCAGGAGGAATTGTAATGCATTTGAACTAGCCCCAGTTTATTCTAAAAAATAAAACAAATGGCTAGGGAGATACACTGTTGTGCAAGTAAGGTGTTAAACATATGGTTTACGCTCCCTAAATGTGCAGGAAAGATAGTTCCACTGAGAATTAAGATAGAAAAGTCACTTATAAACACAATGTATAGCTTTACTTGTTTTTGAGTTAAATGACATAGCATTATGTTTGAAAGTTATCTTATGTAGGTATAGTATGTTTCCTCAAGTCTTTTTCTTATTCTGGTAAAATCTTTGCTCTCTGGATGATTGGCTGTGCCAAGACAATTGAAATTATTAAGAACAATACCCAAGCCCAAGTGTTACCTTACTACATAAGTTGACAAAGGGGAAAGACCATGGTTGATGCCAAAGTCAAGGAACTTGGATGAGAAATGCCGCTTGGTTCCCCAGGTTTTATTAGCAGAAATTTCCCAGAACATGAAACAAAAGGATAGTGAATATTTAGGAGCTGCCTTGGGCACCCACAAGATGTTTGGTCATTATTGTGAGGTTTCCACAGCTGTCTACTTGTAGAAAGAGCTGCAGGAAATATGTCATCCTTCTTAAAAACAAGCAAGGGACACTAAAGCCTCATTATTGGTCCAAAGCAGGAAATAGAACAAAGCCCAACATAATACAGTTCTGCTGAAAGGAATGTGACTTAGGAAAGAGTGGTAGGTTTTTCTAAGGATTGATAGTCTAAACTGTTCCCAGGCCAGTCGTGTTTAAAAGACATGCTTATTTAATGACCAACAATTTATGACAAATTGCAAAGGCTATCAATAGGAGAAGGAAGCCTGTGCATCAAGATGTAATCCTTTTCTGATGCACCAGGAAATATTAACTACTGATGACAAAGAGGCATAAAACAAAGATGATTGTTGACATGCCATTCTTGAATGAATGCCAACACTGTTACTGCCCTTGAAGATGGGGAGGCCAGGCAGAGTCTCCCATAAGGACAATTATATTAGTTCCAGTGCTGGCTTCTCTACCAAGATCCTTTGTGATCTAAGGGAAGCATTAAACTGCAAAAGAGAGGGTGTGTGTTTCCCCCCCGCCCCGCCCCCACCGCCCAGTGGGAAATGAAAAACGATTAGGTTAGTAGTCTCTTTGTGACATTCATTAGCAGAGTCATTAGTCAAAATCAGCAGGTCACCTTTCCGAGGAAGTCAAGCCGTGTATATTCCAGGAGGTATATGAGAACTCTAGTGATACTGCTTTTAAAGAAAATCTGTGCATTGTCCATGTGCCAAGTATAAAATATTACTAGATAGTAATTGACAGGATACTGTGAAGTTTCAACTTTTATCTAAAAATAGACACTTAAAGTAATCTAGTGGTTTTCTTTGGAGAGATTTTAAATGATGTACTCATTAGTTCTTCCTTTTACCCAAATAAACAACATTGCAGAATTGGTCATGTATCTCAGTTTGCTCAGGGTCCACTCAACTGTATTACTATCCTCTCATGAGAACACTTGGACCCACCCCAGTCTTGAACCTCTGAAGCCTAAGTTGCTTGTTACATTGAGAAATTCTTCCTCACTAGAGAGTTAGGGGTGCATATTGATCTGTTGCCCTGCACCCAGGAAACATTGCACTAAGGATAATAGACCCTGTGTCCTCTGTGAGCATTGAGCCCCAGATTCAATCTTCCTTCCACAATGCATGTCCTTTTTGCCTGTCTAATTGGCCTTCTATTTCCATTCCCAGCTCAGCCTTCTATTCGGATCAGTCAGATAGATCTTTCCTTCCTTCTCTTCCTCATTCCCTCTTTTTTTTCTTATAGAATCATTATTCAAAGGGTGTGTGTGCATTCGTGCTTGCGTGTTCCTGTGTGTGTGTGTGTGTGTGTGTGCACTCATGCCTACATACACTACCTATGTTCCTGGATACAAGTGTGAAGATAGAGAAATCAGTAATACTCAGTTTTTGCTCTTACAAAGTTTTCAATCTGGTGAAAGAAAAAGTCATGTAGGAAATTAGCAACAATATGTATTTAAGAAAATGCTCTGTAATTAATGGGCTTCCTAGGTAGTACAGTGGTAATGAATCAATGCAGGAGACACAGGTTCAATTCCTCGGTCAGGAAGACCCCTGAAGTAAGAAACAGCAGTCTGTTCCAATATTCTCATGTGAAAAATTCCATGGACAGAGGAACCTGGCAGGCTGTAGTCCATGGAGTTGCAAAGAGCCAGACAAGACTGAGCAACTGACCACACACACACACACACACTCACGCTGTCTCTCTCCCCAATTAAAGAAACAGAAGTAAATGTCAAAGACAGTGTTTATAATCCATCTATTTCAATGCTCCCTGTCCTCTCAGGTCAAGTCCAAGTTTTACTCTTATGTATCTGTCGTAGCCCAGAGTATGGATGCTAACAAGTCAAACACATGATTACACGGCATATATATTACATGCCATATATACTCTCTATAATTTGTCTTCTTGGCCAGATAATAGACTTCTTGGAAGGCAGGCATGCATTTCAGTCTTACCCAGGTTCTCTGACATTATAAATTTCTCCTTACAACATTGGACACAAACTAGATAGAAATAATGATAATAGCAAATATTGAGTTCTTGCTACACACTAGGCAATGCTTTAGATGTATTAAATCACATACTTATCATTATCAAAAATCTTCCTTATAAAGATGAAGATGTATGAAGAGAGGTTAAGTAACTCATACAATATTGAAATTTTCAAGGGCACCCAATTGATAGCAGTCATCTTCCCAACCAACTTATGAGTTCTGAATCAATTTAGGAGTAACCAAAAATAAGAAAGACAGGATCGATATATCACTTTTTTACTCATTACACCTGCATTCCTGCATTGGAGGGAGTAAATAGCTTAAAGAAAAATGGTGTCTATATTAATACTGAACCAAGAACTGGAAAAGTTTACCCACCCGGCTGTGGCAGTGCTGGCCTGGCACCTGTGCTCTGCAGGCAAGTCGTGTCCAAGAGGATGAGGGGAGTAGCTAAGTTGATAATATATGTTAATAGATTCTTTCCAAATTTACCAATCAGATCCACTTTTCCATACTCTATGCGGGTGAAGCCAGTAAAAGGGAAACAGAAATATGCAGAGCATTCATGATTGAGCTCCTTCTATATGGAGGAAATAACAGTACTTGGGAAAACCTTTTCCCCTCTAACAGTCCCTAGAATTTTATTCCCTTAGCATATCAGACTTAGCCATTAAGCCTACTATCATCCAGAATTGCAACTATCCCGCTTTGTGGTAACAACCAGCATTGTTGTCCCCATCTTCATGAGCTGATGCCCAATTCTACAGGGTATCTTCCTGATTTAATTGGTGAAAAGCTTAGATTTTTGTTCTAAGAAGATTGTAAAATAGACCAGAATCTAATCAACTCTAGTCAACTCTATACCAACATAGCATAGCACAGTCTTGGGGATGAGATGAAACGAAAACACTAAGATATCCAAATACTGAAATGTAGAATAAAATTATAATAACCTAAAAGTGCCAAATTTGAACATGAAGTCCCTGACATTATAACTTTTCTAGAGAGACACTAATGTTCAATGATTAAATTCCTTTCACTTAAAACATTCAAGATTAAGAGATTTAAAGTCCAGCTATGATTTTGTATATTTAATTCCAGGGAGAAATTAAGATTCAGCAATTAAAGCTCTTTGAGACCTAAGATCCAGAGAAGAAATCAAATGTGAGTCAAAAGTCCAAGGAAGTTCAAACTCCCCCACAGCTTTTTACTCATTTCAATCTCAGAAGCGTTCTTGAGGAGGGCATGGCAATCCACTCCATTATTCTTGTCTGGAGAATCCCATAAACAGAGGAACTTGGTGGGCTACAGTCCATGGGGTTGCAAAGAGTCAGACACGACTAAGCGACTTAGCACGCATGCACAGAAGAGTTTCCACTCCCTAAGTAGAGTTCCTATGGCTGATAAAGTCTGGGCTGCATCTCAATGGGGTAACAGTAGCTAAGTCAGGCTTGTATTAGCCCAGTGTATTAGACAGTGTATTAGCCTTTTTAATACAATACTTTACCTTTTTAATAAATTCAAGAGTGAATAGAACACATAAGATTATCTAGGACCAGTCCCACATCTACCAAATTCAGAAAACAAACTCACTCCAGCTCTAGAGCAATATCATAGGAAAAATTTTATTCCTAGAACCTAAAACATGTAGTAATTCACAATCCTTTATCTGTTTTTCCAAAATTCAAAATGCATTTCATGGCAAATATTCATGTCAACTGACTGATGTGATTTATAGTTTTCATGTGTCATGCCAAGTATAAATATTTACATATTTTGTGGCAAAAATATGAATGTTAGATTATGGGGTGCTTCTGCAGATAGTATTTGAAGTATTTTGTGATGTTGATATAATCTGAATAATTCTGAATTCAGAAACACAGAAGGTTTGGGAGAAAGAATTACAGACCTATATGGTCAAAGAGTATCATGGAATTCAAATAGATGGAAATTTCATTTTCTTTAGTCATACCACATTACAAGTCGTCAGAATTAATAGCCAACGAACTCAAAGTCAATTGAAAGAAAATTTTTAGGAAATCTGAGGATGAAATTTTGACATGCATTCTGCCCTCTCTCTCTCCAAAAGGCATTTATGACACTGCTATCCCCTTGTGAAATTGGGAAGTTTGTCATAATGGCAGCCCCATCACTGGGTCCTATTTGAGGTGCCTTTCTTCCGTACAGTATTAAATGGCTCCCAAGAGCTCCAGGAGACATCTGATCAAACGTGAAAGTGTTTTTCAGCTTCTATTTGCATCAGGTTTGCTATCATTTCATTGTCCAAAGAAAGCATGTGGCCAATTCCAATTCAGAACAGAAGAGCATTCCAAGCCAGATGGCGACAGGAAGGAGAAAGAAATCTGTGGCCATTTTTGTAACCTATCATAAATTCTTTCCAGATGGAAGGAAACATGGCGAGGGAGAAGCATTTGTGGTCACACAGCTAGAAAGTGGCGAAGAGAGGATTCAATCTGATTCTCGATCTGCTCTTAACCCAGGTGCCAACCTGTCTCCTCCATTACTTTCTCAGTGATTGACCCCCAAGTCCTCTCCAAGTCTGGAGTCTCTCCACTAGGATGGACTTGGCCAGAATTATGTTACGTATAAGTAGAGCCTTACACTCCATCCCTCCAGGCATGGCTGCTCCATCACTGTGGGCAGTGCTGGGTGCAAGTATGATAAGCATGGGAATGGTATGGGTGACTCTAGGGTAAGCATATACTATGGCTCATGCTAAGCATAAGTAAAGTATAAGCATATACTTCACCTGAAAGAAGCTTCTCTCCCTTCACCTCATATGACTGTCCAGGTATTTAGACACCGATACCACTGCAGCACATGAATCAGGCATAAAGCAAAAAGATTGAGGTCTAATGTTCTGATCTACCCTCTGATTTCATCATGCTATCCTAAGGAAATCCACTTCATGACTTGAAAGCTCATACTAAGAAATTTATTAGAATATAAGGCTACCTTAATAAAAAGTATAATAAAATGTGATTGCTTCCAAATGAAACATATTTTATTTTCAAAGACAAAAATTCCCTGGGCCTTTTGATTGGTATTTTTTTTCTTCTCCTTCTTTATGCTATGACTCTTTCAACCTTAAAATGTAGGGTGACTATTGATCCAGAATACTTTGAATGAGGTTGATCACCATAGTTAGTTTGTTTTAACCATTAACACTAAACATCAGCTATAATGTGATTCCATATATGTTAGCTTTTCCCTGGTTATGGATAATACACAGTGTCAAGTATGGAATTTAGGATGAAGTCCAGGAGTTTATAGGGTGATAATATTGAAGCAGTGAAGGAGGAAAGTATTTCAGAAGGGGAATATAAAGTTGGAGCTTTAAAAATAATGTAAGAATGTATGTGGCTTGCTTGCCTTGGTTAGAATGTGGGCTCAGATGGTAAGGCCAAGAATTTAAATCATATAACGGCACACTTAGACATGTCCTAATCCTGCTGCAGAATGTCTATATTTTAAGCAGGTGGGAAAAAAAAAAAGTGAAGCAAAGTCTGCAGGTAATATACACAAATAGCAGAAAAGCTGCAAATGCCATAAAAAGTAGAAATATTGGTGACAGATGTTTTTAGATTATTGGAGGTCCCTTACTGCAGACAGCATCTTTATCATCTCTCTGATACTGCCTCTTCCTCCAAGCATGTGCCAGGCACCATAATGGCTTTCACAAGTGTGCTAGACAAAGGGATGCTGTGAAATAGCAGCATCCCTTCCACCTAATACCTTCACAGCAGTCTTGTAAATAACTTTCCTTAATCTAGCCACTCAGCAGGACACAATTCTTTTGAGAAAGAAGTCTCAGACCATATCATAGTTTCTCAAAAGAAATACTCTGAAGAAGACGGAGCATTAAACCTTTTATGGCTAGGTGATAAAAGCTTTTAGACATCTCTGTCAATCAGAGAGACAATACATATGCCAGATAGTTTATATTCTTTATACTACGCTGACTAGCAGACTGAATGACATATATATTTTGGTAGGTAAGTAGGCAGATAGATATATTTCCATATATGTATCATTGACTCATTTAAATAATTGAATTAATAAGCTGCAGTGAGAATAACCAATTCCTGAAGCTATGGAGAGTTCGGAAGCTCCAAAGAGATCTTTTCATAGCTTGAAGGGGCAAGACTGATGTTACAATTTCTGGGACAAGCTAAAAGAAGCAATGTGTAAATCAAACTGAGAAAAATGGGAGGATCAGAAGATACAGCAAAACAAGTCATAGATTTTAGGTTGTGTTCAACTTAAATCCATATTCTGGGTGACAAACCCATACCAAACAGTTATTCATTTTCCAGTGGATTTCTACTTCTAACGAAAATGCAATAGCAGAGACTGGATTTTTCTTTCCACCAGATACAAGCCTAAGTAATTAATTGTTGTTGTTGTTTAGTCACTCAGTCATGTCTGACTTTTTGTGACTATATCCCACCAGGCTCCTCTGTCCATGGAATATCCCAGGCAAGAATACCGGAGTGGGTTGCCATTTCCTTCTCCAGGGGATCTTTCTGACCCAGGGATCGAACCCACTTCTCATGTGTCTTCTGCATTGGCAGGCAGAGTCTTTACCACTGCGCCACTTGGGAAGCGGTATCTTGTATCTTGTGCCTTATAAATGTACATATAGTGAATGTACATACAGTGTACATATAGTGAATGCTCATCCAATGGATGAATGGTCATAAGAAAAAAATCAGAACTTTTGCTTCCAATGTAAAGTCAAAAATTGTATCTATGTACTCAATACATATACTAGAAAATAGAAATGAAAGGCTCTGAGTGCAGGAATTTCTGCCTAAAAAGGGAAATAATCTAGAAAAGAGCCTGGGTTTGTAATTGCCTTCAATTACAAATGAGAAATGCCCTGAATGGGATCAGGGAGGAGCTTTCTAAGTTACATCAAACTTAAATTTTCTTAAAATTTTTTACTCTTTAGTGCTCATAAAGCACGTTTTACTCTGTCTTTCTGAGTCCTGGACCACTGGTAAATCAACTCTAATTAAAAATATTGTAGCTTTGGTTTGCATTTCTCTAGTCTTTAATGATGTTGAGCATCCTTTTCCTGTGTTTGTTTGCCATCTGTAAATGGTATTGATGACCCTATTTGCAGGGAAGGAATGGAGATGCAGATGTAGAGAATGGACTGCGGACACAGTGGGAGAAGCAGAGAGTGGGACAGCTGGAAAAAGTAGCATCGACTTGTATACACTACCATGTGTGAATAGATAGCTTGTGAGAAGTTGCTGTATAACACAGGGAGCCCAGCCTGGCATCCTGCACTGACCTAGAGGGGTGGGTTAGGGGGAGAGAAGCGTAGTTCAAGCGGGAGGTGACATGTATAATTATGGCTGATTGGCATTGTTGTATGGCAGAAACCATCACAATATTGTAAAACGATTTTCCTCCAATTAAAAAATAAACTTAAAAAAAAGAAAGAAAAAAAAAAAAGAAACCAGCATTTTAGCTATTGTTCTTATTTATCCCAATGTAGAGTCATCTCTGATGCTGTAAACATCAGACATTCCAGGTCAGTGAGTGGACTTTCTTTTTTTTTTTTTTTTTCCTGTTTTGGCCATTCTTCCTTGGCAAAGCTTTCCTCAAGATTACAGACAGAACAAAGGATTCCACAGTGGAAAACCTACACTAGGAGTTCCCATCGTTCTCTTCAAATGTCCCAGCTGTCTCTAAGGGCTGTGACAGCTGCCAGCCAGCACAGGAGACAGGAGCTCCTGACGTGGGGGTGTTTCCCTGCCACATTGTGCTGGATGGGACATAACAAAGGAGCTAACCAGCTGGTGATGCTCAGAAAGCCCTCTCTCTCTCGGTCTATTATATGATGCTGAGAAAGGAAACTCAGGCAAGATCGATACATCCTCTGTGTAGACGTCAAATGGCTTGTGACGTTGGTTCTTTGGGGCTGTTTTGAGTGAGGATATTCCAGTCTTATGAATTCAACATGAATTTGGCTTGATGCCCCGACAGAATGCAATGTAGGCATAATTTGATCTTCCTGTAATTGTCTGTTTGACTTGGCAATCCAGACGAATTTTTTCCTGTGAAGTGAGACCAGAACGTCACCAGGACAGTGGTTGAGTTAATTAACGAGGCATAATAATGTGCATAATAAAAACTTATAATCTGAATTTTCTTCCCACTGTTTTCCTCTGTCCTTCTTGTAAAGAACTGCTTGTCTCACTAGAACCCGGGAGTCACCTTTCCTTAAATGAGCCTCTTATTCTTGTAAACAACATCAAGGGGAAACTAATAACTCAAGAACCATCTGTTTGATTGAGTCCTTGACTTTTTTTTTTCATTTCCCCCCATTGCATGTTAAAGGAAGTAAATAGGGGAAAAATTCTAATTATATTGCTGTTTACTGATTACAGGATAACTTTTATTGTATTTATCTTAAATACTGTTTGGTCCACGCCCAAAACTTTTATCGTCAATTTGCTCCTTCACAGCTCCCTCTTTTTTTTCTCTCTTTAGCATGTAGCTAATTAGATTTAAGCCTATTCTGAAGTCCAGGGTCTTTGCAGTCCAGGGGCACCAAGAATCGTTTGTTTGCAATGGTGTAAACAGTCAATTGAGAAACAGAAATATTTTCACAGGTACCAATGACAAGAGCATTAGACACAATGCATAATTTATGGCTTTAAGTTCTAGAAATTTTATCTGGCATGGTTGAGTTTGGGGAAATCATCAAATACTGATGGTGACTGCAGCCATGAAATTAAAGGACGCTTACTCCTTGGAAGAAAAGTTATGACCAACCTAGATAGCATATTCAAAAGCAGAGACATTACTTTGCCAACAAAGGTTCGTCTAGTCAAGGCTATGGTTTTTCCTGTGGTCATGAATGGATGTGAGAGTTGGACTGTGAAGAAGGCTGAGCACCAAAGAATTGATGCTTTTGAACTGTGGTGTTAGAGAAGACTCTTGAGAGTCCCTTGGACTGCAAGGAGATCCAACCAGTCCATTCTGAAGGAGATCAGCCCTGAGATTTCTTTGGAAGGAATGATGCTAAAGCTGAAACTCCAGTACTTTGGCCACCTCATGCGAAGAGTTGATTCATTGGAAAAGACTCTGATACTGGGAGGGATTGGGGGCAGGAGGAGAAGGGGACGACAGAGGATGAGATGGCTGGATGGCATCACTGACTCGATGGACGTGAATCTGAGTGAACTCCGGGAGATGGTGATGGACAGGGAGGTCTGGCGTGCTGCGATTCATGGGGTTGCAAAGAGTCGGACACGACTGAGCGACTGATCTGATCTGATTATAAAAATATGGATTCAACAACTTCGACTCTATAAATATCTATAAAGTGGTAACTATGTGTGCAGTAGGCACTGAGAGAAATCTGGATGTAGCAACAAGGATATCAGCCTTGCCCATCACAAGGGATCTCTACTAGGATCAAGTGAGGTCAAATCCATGAATGTTCTCTGTAGATTATAAGAGATTTAGGCTTCCCAGGTGACAGCTGTGGTAAAGAACCCTCCTGCCAATGCAGGAGACACAAGAGATGCAGGTTCGATCCATGGGTGGGGAAGATCCCCTGCAGAAGGGCATGGCAACCCACTCTAGTATTCTTGCCTGGAAAATCTCAAGGACAGACGAGCCTGGTGGGTACAGTCCAAAGAGTCAGACACAACTGAAGGGACTTAGCACGCAGGCACACTTAAGAGATGAATTGAGTTATTATCACAGCAAAGCATCTCATAGTTGCATTGGCCCCTTCATGACCTTAAGGTTGATTGGTTACCTTATATTTCAGGGTTGGGCAAGGAAATAAGAGTGCATTAATCAAAGTTTGGCTTTAGCATTTCTGTGGATAATCCTTCCTCAGAGAGAAGAAACATTACTTCCATATTAGGAGTACCAATTGATGCCATTTGGCTGCTGTCATTTAACACATGATTTATTTCCATTGAAGTCCTTGATTTCACAACACCATATTTTTTCTAAGACTTAGTGCCTTTCTTGAACAAAGTCAAAATTTGTCAAAAGCAACTTTTGTTAAAAAGAGAGCACTAAAAAAAAAAAGAGAGAGAGAGCATAAGTACTGTGATGCCTGGCACACTGTGTTACACGCCTGTGTTTGGTTTTCATCATTGCCAAGAGTTTGGAAGTCGAAATCTTACTGGAACACAGGGTTTGGACAGAATGGGTACATTCCACGTGAGTCACAGGCGATGAAGTCATAATTCAACTTCTAGTTTGATCAACTTCTTGAAAACGAGGCACGTCAGGAAACAACAGTTTTCATCAAAGGAAACATTTAGCCTGTCCTACTGCTAAACCTCAGCTAAGTCACTTTTATTTAGGTGTATGATACCGCTCTTAGGTCTGTTATCTTTTCTTTAATCCATTTTCCACCTTTGGGGAATTGTGGCAAATGTGTGTATTTTTCCCAACAGCTCTTTAAGAAGGACTTTCTGGAACACTACATTTTTAGATTAAGATTAGTTGAAAATTATTTTAAGAATTTGGTCATTAGGATATAGATACCAGAAAGGAAAAAGTGGATATCACTAACAAATACCTCCAGGATATTGCAAAATTTGGGCTTGGTATGACTGTTCTAACTCAAAAGAGAGAGGTACAAATGAGACCCAGTGTCTATCTCCTAACAGTCTACAATTTTAGACAACAGCAATCCACATAAATATATGAAAAAACCCCCAAGATTAAGATAACATACATTGCATAACAATTCAGGACAAAAATGGTAATAGTGTGTGACAGAGAAAAAGAAAAAAAAAGGAGAAAGTTGGAATTGAGAACTGTTCAGGGAAATTACAGTTTGAGGCTGAGATTGAGTTAAGAATATATCAACTTACTATTACTCAGAAACATTTTGCAAATGATATTTGAAACATGATATAATTCCTGTACCTTTTCTTTCATGGTATTGGTTTCACCAAACTAGGAAAAACCATCCTTGGTAGAGAAAAGTTCAGTTTACAGTCTAGTAGTCCAGGTAAGTACTAAACAAAAACTACTCAAGATACAAGTCAGTGAAAGCTAAATCCCACATAAATAGCCAACTGGAATGATTAGAGAAAAGTTAATGGAAGTATTGTAAGATTTGATCAGAGAAGACAATGGCACCCCACTCCAGTGCTCTTGCCTGGAAGATCCCATGGACGGAGGAGCCTGGTGGGCTGCAGTCCACGGGGTCGCTAAGAGTCAGACGCGACTGAGCGACTTCACTTTCACTTTTCACTTTCCTGCATTGGAGAAGGAAATGGCAACCCACTCCAGTGTTCTTGCCTGGAGAATCCCAGGGACGGGGGAGCCTGGTGGGCTGCCGTCTATGGGGTCGCACAGAGTCGGACACGACTGAACCCACTTAGCAGCAGTAGCAGCAGCATTGTAATAGTTGATATGGGCTTGGGAATCATTTTGGGGATGGCTATTTAATTTTCCTAATCTTTCAATTTTATTTTACTCCTTAACCAATTTCTGACAACAAAAGTCCAAGCCATGCTTCCAGGCAAGAATTTCGTTTGTTTGTTTTTGGGGTTTTTTGTTTTGTTTTTTCTCTAATCTAATACATTTTATTGCATTTTTAAATTGGAGTATAGTTGTTTTACAATGTCGTGTTCATTTCTGCTGTACAGCAAAGTGAATCAACTGCACTGATATACCCCCTCTTTTCTGGATTTCCTTCCCATTTAGGACACCACAGAGGAATGAGTAGAGTTCCCTGTGCTATACAGTAATTTCCTATTAGTTACATATTTTATACATGTGCAAGTGTGTTAAGTCACTTAAGTCATGTCCCACTCTGTACGACCCTATGGACTATAGCCCGTCAGGCTCCTCTGTCCATGGGATTCTCCAGGCAAGACTACTGGAATGGGTTGCCATTTCCTATGCCAGGGGAGCTTCCTGACCCAAGGATCAAACCCACTTCTCCAGTCTCCTGTATTGGTAGGCCAGTTCTTTACCACTAGTGCCACCTGGGAAGCCCACTGAATTGGACACAACTCAGAATCCCATCAGCACCCCTTGCTGTGTGGAAAAGGCTCTATCCCCATGGCCCTAGAAGGACTGGAATTACACAACTGGATATAAGTGCAAGTGCAGTTTTCATGCAGTTGTCACTCTTTGTTTCTTCTCAGGTTAACCCATAAGTCCCACGTAGTAGGGCTACATTGTATAGCTGGTGTCCATAGGTAAACAGTATTTGTCATTCCATAGGGATGTAGTTGGAGAAGGCATGGCACCCCACACCAGTACTCTTGCCTGGAAAATCCCACGGATGGAGGAGCCTGGTAGGCTGCAGTCCATGGGGTTGCGAAGAGTCGGACACTACTGAGCGACTTCACTTTCACTTTTCACTTTCCTGCATTGGAGAAGGAAATGGCAACCCACTCCAGTGTTCTTGCCTGGAGAATCCCAGGGACAAGGGAGCCTGGTGGGCTGCCGTCTATGGGGTCGCACAGAGCTGGACACGACTGAGCGACAGCAGGGCACGGAAGCGACTTAGCACACATGCACATATATATATGTCAATCCCAGTCTCCCAATCCATCCCACCCCCTTTCCTCCACAGTGACCATGGATTTGTTCTCTATGTCTGTGTCTCTATTTCTGCTTTGTAAATAACTTCATCCAGGCAAGAATTTAATGCTTGCAATAGAGCTGGCCTGTCTGCTTGTGCCCTTGCTGGGAGTGCTACCAAAGCCTGCCTCACATGCAGCCACCCTGCTTCCACAACTTGCCTAGACTGCTCCCCATCTTTTGCATTAGAACCACGTTCCCCACTTATGTCTCCTTGGCCCTTGGATGCCTTAGCTTCTCCAGCATCAGATTGTGCTCCGATCCCCTACTTCGGCGATGTTCACCCTCGTCCCATCTATCCTCGCCAGACTATCACCTTGCAGTTCCTTGCACTTCCTTGATGGATCCCCTCTGCTGAGTGATCCTCCTGCCTTGAGCATATTCCCAATGGTCCATATGAAATGAGGTTCCCCGGTAGCTAATACGGTAAAGAATTTGCTTGCAATGCAGGAGACCCAGGTTCAATCCCTGGGTCAGGAAGATCCCCTGCCCTTTCCAGTATTCTTGCCAGGAAAATTCCATGGGCAGAGAAGCCCAGTGGGTTACAGTCCACGGGGTTGCAAGGAGTCACACACAATTGAGAGAGTAACACTTTCACTTTCAGCCATGCCCACAGACCCAGGGAAGAAGACTGATCCTCATCTGATGCGCACGTGATCATTCTGCCATCAAACAATTATTTTCTGAGCACACACTATTTATCAGGCTGTATTTAAACAAGTTACTAACAATAGAAATAAGGCCCCTGCCTCCATGGAAATCATATTTGAGTGAAGGAAGTAGATAATAGAAGTCAGCCACTGTTCCACTGTTTCCCCATCTATTTCCCATAAAGGGATGGGACCAGATGCCAAGATCTTAGTTTTCTGAATGTTGATCTTTAAGCCAACTTTTTCAGTCTCCTGTTTCACTTTCATCAAGAGGCTCTTTAGTTTTTCTTCACTTTCTGCCATAAGGGTGGTGTCATCTGCATAGCTGAGGTTATTGATATTTCTCCTGGAAATCTTGATTCCAGCTTGTGCTTCATCCAGCCCAGCATTTCTCATGATGTGCTCTGCATGTAAGTTAAATAAGCAGGGTGACAATATACAGCCTTGATGTACTCCTTTTCCTATTTGGAACCAGTCTGTTGTTCCATGTCCACTTCTAACTGTTGCTTCCTGACCTGCATATAGGTTTCTCAAGAGGCAGGTCAGGTGGTCTGGTATTCCCATCTCTTTCAGAATTTCCCACAGTTTATTGTGATCCACACAGTCAAAGGCTTTGGCATAGTCAATAAAGCAGAAATAGATGTTTTTCTGGAACTCTCTTGCTTTTTCCATGAGCCAGAGGATGTTGGCAATTTGATCTCTGGTTCCTCTGCCCTTTCTAAAACCAGCTTGAACATCTGGAAGTTCACAGTTCATGTATTGCTGAAGCCTGGCTTGGAGAATTTTAAACATTACTTTACTAGTGTGTGAGATGAGTGCAATTGTGCAGTAGTTTTAGCATTCTTTGGCATTGCCTTTCATTGGGATTGGAATGAAAACTGACCCTTTCCAGTCCTGTGGCCACTGCTGAGTTTTCCAAATTTGCTGGCATATTGGGTGCAGCACTTTCACAACATCATCTTTTAGAATTTGAAATAGCTCAACTGGAATTCCATCACTTCCACTAGCTTTGTTTGTAGTGATGCTTCTTAAGGCCCACCTGACTTTGGACTCCAGGATGTCTGGCTCTAGGTGAGTGATCACACCATGAAGATCTTTTTTGTACAGTTCTTCTGTGTTAGATAGGTAGACATTTAGATTGCTATTAATTTTGTACTAATGTAAACAATGAAGAAGTTGACATCTTGTTGTACAAAATTTTTGCTGTTGTTCAGATTATTTCCTTGGGATAAATATGCAAAGTTAAAACTACTGAGCCAAAATGTATGAATGCAATAAGTTTACGCATATTTTTAAAACAGTTTCCGAGAATACTATATACATACCTAAACTCCTAACAGATTGCACAATTTTGCCAGTAAGACTGCATCATTACCAGCTTTGGAGATTTAGAAAGGGAACCAGAAAACTAAAAAGAAATTTTCCCCTAGTTTGTTATTTTCTCCAGGCCCTGTCTTGAATCAACCATCATAGAGGTTTCCTCCAGAGATTTTGGAACTAAGAGAGAGAAGGGGGGTTGGCTAAACAGCAGTAGGGAAACCTGGAGGGTGGGTAGTGTTAGTCTGTACATATAGAAAGTCTGCATAAGAATAAGAATGGGGACCTCTGGAATTTGGAGGAATATCTGTATCATAAAAGAAATCAAACAGAAAGCAAAAATATGCAGCCAATGGCCAATGCTATCAAAAATAAATAAGTCCTTGGATTATAGCATTTCCCCCCAAATAATTTGTTTTTGTTTGGTTTTTGCTTTGGGATGGTTTGGCTCATTCCATTGAGTTGTCTTCAGTAGTTTTCTATCTATAAATTCTTTCCTAAGTGTGCTTCTCCTCTGAGCCCTGACTCCAAGGAGCAGTGATTAAGCAATAGGCTGAGGATAATTTGGGGCTGGAGATCTTTAGTCACTGCTAAAGATTTCCTCTAATGTGCTAATGTCCTACAGATCCAGGCAAGATTCTGAAAAGACTAGAAATACAGTTATCTTCATTGGAGCGAACATCTTTATTCATTTTGCCTTTGGCAGCAAGATAAGTTTAATAACTACAATATTTATTATCAACTTTGAACTTAAGGATACCTGTAAACATCTCTCTTGCCTGTCCTTGAAATTAGCCAAGAGTAAATCAGGAATTGTGCCAAACAAGGCAATAGGAAAAAAAAATAATCTATTGGGAAAAAAGAAGGTTGTGGATGAGTCGAATTAAAACCATTCCATTGCCCTCAGAGATGATTTTGAAAATGAAATAAAATAGTTACTGCTGCTTTGAGCCATGACAACATCTCAGAAAATTTGAAAGGCAAAATGCCAGCACATTAATCAGTCGTTTCATTAGGGAAAGCAGAGAGTGCTGGAGAAAAAGCAAGAGCTACCCTGAAGGAAAGAAAAGAATCACTCACAGGAAAAAATGAAGAAGAATGGGAGATCTGACCAACCACCCTGCCTCCAGGAAGAGCCAAATTCTCAAAACAAATGGATTTCCCAACTAATACTGGCTGGAACATAATTTCCCTGGCAAAGTTCCACCATGGGAGGAGAGCTCTTTCCCAAGATCAGGGGTAGTAAGGGGGACTTTCCTGACCGGGAACTGTAGGCTATCTGTCACTAGAGTGGCTCCATGCCTTCAACTGAGTTGGACTAACTTATATTTTAACTTTTGGTCTAGTAAAAGTATGAAAATAGGTCATATAAATCTTATTTTTAATATAAATTTTAAATGTCCCCATTTCAGGCTAGGCTGTATGACATTGTGCTGTGCTAAGTCATTTCAGTCGTGTCTAATTATTTTCGACCCTATGGATTATATATAGCCTGTCAGGCTCCTCTGTCCATGGGATTCTCCAGGCAAGAATACTAGAGTGGGTTGCCATGCCCTCCTCCAGGGGATATTCCTGACCCATGTATCAAACCCACCTCTCTTATATCTTCTGCATTGGCAGGCAGGTTCTTTACCATTAGCACCACGTGGGGAGCCCAAGGCTCTATGATGTCGTTTCAATCTTTTAAGGCTCTATGATGTTATTTCAACATGATGTTATCTCAATATTTCTAAAACTTGGATGACTGGAGGGAAAGACAGAATGCTATTTAAAAATTGCTTGGGGAAAAAAAAATCCCCTTTTGACTATGAAGGTAGAAACAGAAATTCTAGGTCAGGCAGTCTCGTTTTCTGTGAGGCCTCTTGGTCAATTAAGTTCTCATTATCCTTGGTATTACTGTTAGGCTTCCATAAAGTAATCTAGATGCAAGCTTTGCCTCTGATGATGTTGTGTTTTGTTTAATAATGTGCCACGGAGGATGGGATATTGTAGAAAACTCACCCCACAGTGCTAGCTGGAGGTCTGGTATTTCAGTGGAGAACATCTGAAAGCCCTGGTCCCCAGAATGGTTTTAAGCAGATCTGAGGACAAAGAGCTGAACTCAAAGTCAGTACTGATAGGGAAGTGGACAAATGAGAGAGGTCTGAACAAGCCTGGAGAGCCAGCTGGGACAAGGATCCAACGGAAGTCAAAGGAAATAGAAGCAATCTCTGGTAGCCTGGCCTTTCTGAACTCCTTTTTTTAAAGACTGCATTAGATTTTCATCTGAGGCAATTTGTGGGAAAATGGTACTATCTCCTCAAGTCAGATGTCACTGACTCAGAATGGATGATAAGTGAAGGCCAATGTAGTGTTCCAAGACAGCATTTGGGAAATCCTTAAGCTCTTCTTTGTGTTTAACTGGAATTCCATCTAAAGGCAATAGCTGTTTTAAAAATGGATTGCATTCCACAAGGTTTCATAGGTTTTGTGCAACATAGTTTATTGTGAATAGTAATAATTCTGTTTTCTTATTTGATTAAATACCATCCATATTAGTATCTATTTATATTTCATCTAATAGCTATTAAGGGCTCAGATGCTAAAGAATCTGCCTGCATTGCAGTAGACCCTGGTTCAATCTTTAGGTTGGGAAGATCCCCTGGAGAAAGGAATAGCTGCCCACTCCAGTATTCTTGCCTGGAAAACTCCACAGACAGACGAGCCTGGTGAACTACAGTCCATGGGGTCACAAAGAGTCAGACACAGCTGAGCGACTAACACATTAACCTACAATAGTTTTCAGTCTATTTCAAAACCTGGTAGAATATACTTTCCACTCAATAACACCATCCCCTCCTCAACTGTCAACCTGACCTCCCATAGCAACTACAGCTGCAATTTTAGGACACTGAAATTTCTCTTAAGATCATAGATAATGTTTTTTTTTTTTTTTGTAATCTTTAATTGTACACTTCATGCAAACTACTAATATATCAGACAAGATTTGGGTCCAATAATTGATTTTACTCCAAAGAAATTTTTTCCAAATTCTCTCAGACACTTCTTCTAACCCTGAAAAGCCCCAATTAATCATAATCACTTTTATGGCAAAGAGTATACAGGGCTGATTGGAAAACAGTGGCAGACTTAGGGTCAGACAGACCTGGGTTTTAATATCAGCCTTAACATTTACTTCCCTGGTGGCTCACACGGTAAAGTGTCTGCCTACAATGTTCAGGAAGACCCGGGTTCAATCCCTGAGTTGGGAAGATCTCCTAGAGAAGGAAATGGCAACCCACTGCAGTATTCTTGCCTGGAAAATCCCATGGGATGGAGGAGCCTGGTAGGCTACAGTCCATGGGGTCACAAAGAATCGGATATTACTGAGCAACTTCCCTGTCACTTTAACATTTACAAGGTAGGAACCTTGAAAGTGTCTGACTCTTTGCGACCCTATGGACGGTGTAGGCCACCAGATTCCTCTGTCCGTGGGATTCTCCAGGCAATAGTTCTAGAATGGGTTGCCATTTCCTCCTCCAGGGGCTCTTCTAGATTGAACCTGCCTCTCTTACGTCTCCTGCATTGGCAGGCAGGTTCTTTACCACTAGAGCCACCTGGGAAGCCCCAAGGGACCTTGGGGTCTCCTCTAACATCTCTGTGCCTGTTTCCACATCTGACAGATGGAGATAGTACCTACCTCTAGGCGCATTGTAAAGAATAAAGGGGAAAGCCGATGTAACTTACATAGCCAATGCCCGGCCTGGTCAATTCTCCCAAGAAGTTTGCTGTTTATTCTCATTTTTGCATCTTCCCTCAGGGCACCCTTCTGGCCACTACTTTAAATTCAGCATTTCATCCACAATGTACCTGCTCTGTTCCCCACAGCTTTCTGGTCTCTTAAGGACATAGTATAGTCATAGATCTTTTAGACACTGTTGTGGGTCTTGCTTTCCTATAGTTTGGGCTTCTGGATAGTTACTGCCTGACCTCTGGTCCTACATAGAATTCTATGTGGGATCTGCCTGAGGCAGCGTGATAGGAGGACCGGCTCGGGGAACAGAAGCAGCAGCTGTGGTCTGATGGAAATCAGAAGAAGCTGTGTAAGTGCTGCCTCTGTCTCCCATTAACAAGGGCTTTAGCTCTTCCACTGAAATGCAGAAATAACAGTATATACATCTAAGGGTTATTAATGAGAACATTCACATAATGCTATAGAGATGGAGGTATTTATGATTACCTGCATGTCATGCCCTTATTTATGAACCATAGCAGCATGTTGCCAGTTCTGTTGTATAATAATAATGTAATTGTATAATAACATATTCCATATTTAGCTTATTATATGTCAGAGTCAGAAATCTGTTTGTCACATGTGCCCACAGTCGATTCCTCCCTCCTCTGTGCCGATCAGTCCCCTTGATTTTGTTCCCATTCACCACATGTGAACAAATTGCTTTCAATATTGTGGGGCATAACCAGCTCTCCTCAAACTCCTACCACAGTACTCAAGACTGCATGGCTTCCTGCTTTAATTTATTTCTTCTTCTTTCCCTGGACCACATCTAGTTCTTGACTACCATTTTCACTGATTAACACAATAATGTTCTGAGTACCCTCATCATTTTCTTAAAGTCATTTGCTAATTCTGTGTTAAGAGAAGCACTATTCCTGGCTTCTTGCGGTTGGAGTTGTCACTCAGACTAGGAACTTTACTTATCCTCCGATTCAGCCCATCCCGGTGCAACTAGTTGCACTATTTTACGCATGTCTGTAGCCATAAACTTGCATACTTGAATGTCTTCTCCCAGAGGCATGGCTGATGTTTCTAATTAGATTATACATGGGTCACCTAAATGGGGAAGAAGACATCGCCAAATGTAACTGAACCATTGAACTGTTCTCTTATCAAAGATGACAGTAAGACTTGGTCAGGAAAAATTGTGAAAGGCTTTTAAATATGCCATGAAGATTACTGAGTTTCTTTTCAAAAGAAAGTTAAGCTTTGTTTAGTATGTACCCTTTTGGGCTATATGAGTCTATGAAGACTGCATTTTTCATTGACTTGGAGCTGTTTTTCAATCAGTTTAGAAAACTGATGTTAATGCTAACCCTTCCTATTCATAGAAATTCAAATGAAATTTTCTTCCTGTGGAGGTGAAATTCATATAACCTTGTGCCCATGTCATAAGTCAATTTTGCATCCATTACACAAACTCATTTCAGCATCATTGATTGCCTGCTCTTTCCATTCTCCTTTGAACAAGTTTTTAGCATCTTATTAGTTGCCTCATTAATTAATAAGTAAAATCTTTGACACTTTTCATTTTATGTTTGTATGAAAGTCAAAATTTATCTCCTTTTTCAAATATAAATGATCACCTAATAAATTTACTTAGACTTTTATTCCCATGGGAAACCACAGACACTGAAGCTGTTCTTCAGAGAACACAGTCTACACTCAGGAAAACTCTTTACATTATTCCCAAGTGTTATTCTCAGTTGACTTACTTCTATATCTCTAAAAGCATCATGGAAAGAATTTTAGTCTGCCTTCCTGAACTCATCTATATGCAGCTGAATTCTAAAATTGGCATCCTTAAATTTCTACTTTTGTCAATCTGAAATATCCAGATAAACATACTTACTGCTCCTCCTACTTTGTTATTGTCAGCATTAATGAAAAAAGTGAAATTGTTAGTCGTGTCTGACTTGTTGTGACCCCATAGACTGTAGCCCACCAGGGTTTTCTGTCCATAGGATTCTCCAGGAAAAATACTGGAGTGGGAAGCCATTCCCTTCTCCTGGGGATCTTCCCTACTCAGATTGAATCCAGGTTTCTTGCATTGCAGGCAGAGTTTTTACTGTCTGAATCACCAGGAAGCCCATCAGTAGTCATATTACAGATGAATTTATTGATACATCTAGAAAGGTCCAGAACATCTGATTTTATGGGGAGGAGTCAGAAACTAGGCAGATTTCTGTGAGGAAATCCCAGTGAGAGTGACTTTTAGGGAAAGGGGAAAAACAGAGAGGGTAGACCTGAATTCTTGGATCCTTATCCAAGCAGAGGGTGAGCTGGATCCCCAGCAGCTGGAGACTAACAGGTAGTGTTCTTTTTTCTTGTCCATCTTTCTAGATGATCTGTGAGTAGAATCTAAGTCAATCTAGTTCATTATATCTTCAACACTTAATCAGTGCTGGAAATATTTGTTATATTAAATTTTTAGTAACTATTTTTTAAATTAATAAACAAATCACTAAAGAACAAAGCAATGAATTAGAGAAAATAGACTATGAGACAACTGGAAATATCAATTTCTTGGATAATCCAAGGGTGAAAGTGAAAGTTAGTCACTCAGTCATGTCCAGCTCTTTGGAACCTCATGGACTATAGCCTGCCAGGCTTCTCTGTCCATGGATTTTCCAAAAGCAAGAATACTGGAGTAGGATGCCATGCCCTCCTCCGGGGATCTTCCTGACCCAGGGATCGAACCCAGGTCTCCCGCACTGCAGGCAGATTCTTTACCATATGAGCTACTCAGGATGCCAATCCAAACCATAGTTTCAAATCTAGCTTCTCACTGTTTCCAAGCCTGACTTGCATTTTTCCCATGCTTATGCCTTTATTCCTGTTGTGCCTTTGTTTGAAATATCCTCCCAAACCTCCAGACCTATTAAGATACAGAACTCCAGCATATTCTTTCAGTATAACCCAAATCCTTTTATAAACCCTTCCATTAAGTTAGTCCCCAAAATATGCCATTATCCATCCTTTATTTTTCAAACTTATTTTTCTCCCAGTTTTAGTGATATATAATTGACATACAGTACTGTATTAGTTTCAGGTGTGCAGTATAATGATTTGACACACATATATTATGAAACGATGATCACAACAGGTTTACTGAACACCCACCATCTCATATGGATACATTAAATAAATAGAAAAAATTTTATTCTCGTCATGAGAACTCTTAGAATCTACTTTCACAAAAAGTTTTTATATATGATGTACAGCAATGTTAATTGTATTTATTATATCATACATTAGATCCGTAGTAGTTATTTATCTTGTAAATGAAAGTGTATACCTTTTAACAACTTCATTTCATTCAATTCTCCCACCCTCAAAGACCCTCCCCTGGTAACCACAAACATCTCTTTTTCTATGAGCTTGTTGTTTGCTCGTTTGTTTGCTTTTGAAGTATAACTGACCTATGACACTATGTTAGTTCCTGGAATACAACATAGTGGTTCAATATTTCTATACATTTTGAAAGGATCACCATGGTAAGTCTAGCTACCATCTGTCACCATACAGAGATATTACATAATGATTTGCTATATTCCCCACACTTTGCTTTTCATACCAGTGACTCACCCATTTTGTAACTGAAAGCCTGCAGCTCACAATCTTATTCATGTATTTCTCTCCTCCCTCTATGTGACATCCCTCTGGCAACCATATATTTGTACTCTTTGCCTATACTTTTGTTATACTTGTTCATTTGTTTTATCTTTGGTTATATTTGTTCATTTGTTTTGTTTCTTAGATTCCACATATAAGTGAAATCGTACAGTATTTCTTTTCCTCTGTCTTACTTATTTCACTTAGCATAATACCCTCTAGGTCCATCCATGTTTTCCCCAATGGTAGGATTTTATCCTATTATGGCTGAGTAATATTCCATTGTGTGTGTGTATATATATATAATATATATTCCATTGTGTATATACATATGTATACATACAGTTTTCTTTAGCCATTCACCTGTCGATGGACACATAGGTCGCTTCCATGTGTCATCTATTGTAAAGAATGCTGCAGTGAATAAAAATGCACATATCTTTTTGAATTAATATTTTCATTTTCTTCAGATAAATTCCCAAAGTGGAATTAATGTGCCCTATAATGGTTTTATTCTTATTTTTTTAGGGTTCTCCAGACTGTTTTCCAGAGTAGCTGCACTGATTTACACTCCTGCCAACAAGGCACAGGGGTTCCTCTTCTCCACATTTTCACCAACACTTATTTTTGATAATAACCATTCTGACAGGTGTGAGATGACATCTCATTGAGGTTTTTATTTGTATTTCTCTGATGTTCAGCATCTTTTAATATGCCTATTGTTATTTGCGTGTCTTCTTTAGAAAAATGTCTATTCAAATCTTCTGCCCATTTTTAATTGGATTGTTTGCTTTTTTTGATGTTGAATTGTATGAATTCTTTGCATATTTTGACTATTAATTCCATACCAGAAGTATCATTTGGAAATATCTTCTCCCATTCAGTAGACAGCACTTTTGTTTTTGTAGTAGTTTCTTTCTACTATGCAGAGATTTCTAGTTTGATATAGCCTGATTTGCTCATTTTTGCTTTTGTTTCTCTTGCCTGGAGAGAAATATGCAAAAGAACTGCTAAGACTGATGTCAAAGAATGTTCTGCCTATTTTCTTCTAGAAGTTTAATGATTTCAGGTCTTACACATAAGTCTTTAATCCACTTTGAGTTGTGTTTTGGGTTTATTATTTGAGAAAGTATCCCATTTTTATTCTTTTGCATGTAGCTATTCAGTTTTCCCAACACCATTTATTGAAGAGACTGTTTATCCCCATTGTATATTCTCACCTGCTTTGTTGTAGATTAAGGGCCCTTATAACTGAGCTCCTTTTAAGCTTTCTATAGAGTTCCATTAATTTGTGTATCTGTCTTTGTGCCAGTACCATACTGTTTTCTTATTAGTGAAGCTTTGTAGTATAGTTTGAAATCAGGGCTCATCATACCTCTTGGTTTTTCTTCTTTCTCAAGGTTGTTTTTTGCAACTGAGGGTCTTTGTGTTTCCATACAGATTTTATGATTATTTATTTTAGTTCTGCGTAAAATTCCTTTGACATTAATAGGTATTGCATTGAATCTGTAGATTGCCTTGGGTAATATAGTCATTTTAACAATATTAATTCTTCTAGTCAGCACAGTATAGTTTGTGTCACCTCCAATTTCTTTCTTCAGTGTCTTATATATCATCATATAAAACATCAATGAATCTGATACAGTTTTTGAGGTTTATCTCAGTATACTACATGTTACCACTATGTACTTATGGATCCCTCCCTCCAAAAAGGGGTTTTTGAGAGCAAAGACTATCTTACCTCTCTATTCCTTGAAATGCTGAGATGATTTTCTTATACATAGGAGGCTTTCAACAAAATGGTCTTGAATTAATGAATGAATACATATACCATTGGTTGCAGTTATCTCCACCAGATGTAGAGGGGCAAATTTAGACCATTACTAGAATATCACAGATGAAACAAACTTCAAAGTCCTTCTCTGAAGAAACTTATGCTCAAGATCCAGACTTGTTTGTTCCTGGGAGGTTAGCCATCTAGAGCTTCTTTAACAGTTCCGTTTTTCTCTGTTTTACTGCTGCTAGTAAGCATGCAAATCTTCAAAGATCATGCATAGACTCTTCAACACATGTGCTGTTGAAAGGAGCATGTTCCCCTATTGACCTTTACCAGCAAGGCTGCTGTGCAGAGAATGTTCCAAATACACTGCATGCTCTGGTAACACCAGCCCCACATGTTCGGCACTGATAGATGGTGGTTTATAAAGTACTGTAAATACTTGGAAGAATAATATTAGAACATGAAGGATGAGCTTTTTTTTAAAAGACACATGGATGAATTAACTATTTTGTTTCTCAGTTATGCTACTTATTTTCAATTAGGTTATTTAATATGATTAAAATATTTGAAATAAAGGACACAAGTTCTTTGCTTTTTCTTTTCAGAAAAAAAAAAAAAAGCTTTAAGGTTGCTTGTCCTTTGCCTTTTAGTCATAGTTGTGACTGGATCATGAAGAAACAATCTACATACAACCCAGAAGTCCTGCAACCATGCAATGGCATGAGAACACTGGTGGATAAGGTGGAGAAACCTTCTCATGATTGCTGCAAATCAGAGACCCTAATTTGCAACTTTAGTTTCGTTAGAGTATCTTTCCTAAACAACTTAGAGTTAACCTGTCTACACCACAAGGGAACTATTTGCTGGTAGGTCTATTTGAAGGATAGCCAGACCCACCTTATCTCATTAGCTTCTACATTTGTTGGAGCTGTTAGCTTAGGAGAATACAAGTCACAAAAGAAGTTTGGAGGTGCATCAATGGTTGCCAAAACCCACTTGGAAAAGCTATCCACCCTCATTTGCAAGGAGTCTGACCTCCACAGCAGCCATCATAGCAATCCTTTCCCAGTTTTTCCAAACTCAACTGGGGCCCATGTCTTGGCCCTCTGGTTTTTCAGGGAGCCTGTCCATGCAAGGAATATCCAGCACAAGGGCTGTTGCAAGCTGTCTTCCTGATTTAGAAGACTCAGGGGAGAAACAAAAGCCATCTATAAAGGCCTTTTAATTTTTAACATAAGCTTCAGCTTGAGTTGTACAGTTATCTCATTGGTCATCTTGATCTGAAGTCCATTCCATTCCCCAAATTCATCAGTGTGTAACTGCCACAGCTGTGGAGACTTTGGCACCTGCAGGGTACCCCAAGAGGGGCTCTCCAAACAGATGGTTTTATAGGCAGTGAGCCTAATGGCAAAAAGTTCAAGATTTGTTTTTCAAATAAGTGCATGTTAAGTGAAAAAAAAAAACTTTACAATGTCAATGAACCAGAGAAAGTTTTGTTGGTTAAAAGGAGCCTTATGAAAAATCTATCATACACCTTTGATTTAGAAATATAAAGAGAAACAGATTGACTTAGACTTCAATAAGGGGCAGAAAGACAAGAAAAATGACAGTCTCTAATGAATGTCATACCTATGTTCTGATTAAGGACTCCTTCCAGCTGTAATGTTTGTCTCTAATGAAGAAGTGTTTCTCAGTTTAGAAGCTAATTCCCAGAAATCAATTCGGAGGCCAGAACATGACTTGGGTTTAGGTCGTGTGTCTGCTCACTTTGCTTTAAATCTCAGGGGGCCATAAAAATCAAGTGAAAGCAGGACTGGATTAGAAATCAACGGCTTTGAGCTCTGAACCATATCCTTCTGATACAGTGCTTTGAGGTCCTTGATTTCTACTATTCACGCTTTGGTTGTCACATGGGTTGGTGTTAGAACCAGAAGTTGGTAGAACACTGAACAGGTGCTAAGATCTGAGCTCTGTAGAGACGGGCATCCCAGCCATGACTGTCAGCAGAGAGGCAAAAAGGAGAAACATACTACCCCTAGACAGTGTTGGCATGTAAGATATCCCCTCACCCCAACACTGCCAGTCTGGCAGCACACAGCCCCCTACCCCTACTCCTGCAAAAGTAACTTCCAATCATTTCTGAGAATAAGTGGTCACTATGCTTTTCTTTCTCTCCTCTACCCAAACATAAATGACTCCTTATTTTACACACAAAGGCGGCTAATGAGAGATTTTGTTGAAAGAAAAAAAATCAACATTTTTCAAAGATTTTTTCATTTTGAAATTTTTATTTAAAAATAGTATATATTATAGAGGAGAAAACTTAGGTGAACTTCGGTGATGAAACAGGATACTTCAAAAACTTCTAAATTTTTCTTAGACTTTAAAACTAGACGCAAATCTAGGTTTCAAAGCTGGCTAAATTCCAGGTTTGCACTGCAAGATGCTAAATAAGCAGATATCAGCATTTCTCAACTCTTCACTGCATTTTTAGTACCAGTCTATATTTGCATTTTTAATAGTGAAAAACATACTAAACCACATGGCTTGGAAGTGAATTGCTGCACACCTTTTAGCTGGAGGCCATATGGTGTAGTAGAGAAAGATAGTGTATGAAACACAAAGAAACTGGAAGGATGGTCTCTGCTGTGCCCTAACAGCCAGGTCTCCTAGGGCAAGTTTCTTAGCTCCTTTAACTTCAGTTTTCTCATCTCAAATTTTAAAAAGTGACTTTACTGTCCTGCTTACCTCTGAAGTTAAAAAGAAAGGTATTGTGGAGAGAGGTTCAGGAGGGAGAGGATATATATACATACAGCTGATAACTTCATTTGCAGCAGAAACTAACACGGCATTGTAAAGCAATTACACTGCAATTAAAAAGAATACATTAAACATTCTCTATGAAATTCTAAAATCATGAATATGCATCTTTTAGGACTTCCCTGGTGGGCCAGTGGTTAGGACTTCACTTTCCAATGCAGAGAGTACAGGCTTGATTCCTGGTCAGAGAGCTATGATTCTACATAGTACAGAGCCAAAACACACACATACACACACAAAACAGAAGCAATGTTGTAAAAAATTCAATAAACACCAAAAAATGGATTTAAAAAGTAAGTATGTATCAATCATATCTAAAACCCCTCTAAAAAAGCAGCTTTGGTGAAAGATTGACTTGCTGATCGAGTCCTCATGATTTTTGTAGAAGAAGAGACACAGATCCATTCATGGGTGAACTTCTCTGCCAGATTTAGACACTCAAACTGAAGGAATAAGCTTTTAGTAAGTGTATCTTCATGATTCGTCCAACGCTTTACTAAGGTAAGATTCCCATCTCCTGTGAGGTCCCCTTTTCTCCATTCAGTTCCAATCACCTCCACAGAGGACCCCATGTCTGAACTGGTCATCCTTTAAGAAGCACAGGTACAGTGCTCCCTGAATGACCCCTTTATGTGCCCTGTGATGGGACCCAATGACTGGTATTTGGGTAGACACAAATCAGAGCAGCCTAAAGTAAAGTCTAAAAGTCTTTGACATACCCTATTTTGTGACCAAAATGCAAATAAGTTTTGCATTTGACTCCATATTTATTATGATTTTTTAAACAAAAAATTTTAAATGGAAACAAAATTTTAATAATCATTATGTTTTCAGCAAAATGAACCATAGTTTGCTTTAGCTATCTTCTCCTTCTCCCTCTCCCCACAATTTCACCTAACCCAAGAGTATCTTTCTTAAGAATTATGTCCCCAAATTCTCTCTCCTTGAGGGCCTTAGAGTTCAATAAGATCTTTTAAAAACAAAATTCTAGAAAATACTACAGTTAGGTGAGGGAATAGCCAGTGTAGGGAAATTCTTTTTCATAGAATTTGATCTTAAGGAGTTTGATCTCATGGAGTTTGATCGCAAGGAGATCAAACCAGTCAGTCCTAAAGGAAATCAAACCTGAATACTCATTGGAAGGACTGATGCTGAAGCTGAAGCCCCAATATTTTGGCCACCTGCTGTGAAGAGCTGACTCATTGGAAAAGATCCTGATGGTGGGAAAGATTGAGGGCAGGAGGAGAAGGAGGCAACAGAGGATGAGATGATTGGATGGCATTATCGACTCGATGAACAAGAGTTTGAGTAAACTCTGGGAGACAGTGAAAAAACAGGGAAGCCTGGCATGCTGCCATCCACTGGGTCACAAAGAGTCAGACATGACTGGGCGACTGAACAACAACAAACTTCTCCAAGCAACTGACAGGATTCCTGGGCAACTCAACTTACAGACTCAGTCTAGCCACCTTCTTGGGGAAGACCTACAGGCAGCTGTCCATATTCTCAGGGCTATTGGGGAGAGAGTAACCCAGAATGTGGTACTTCATCTCTGAAATATCACTGTCCTCTGAGAAACATGTGTCTGGGTTAATCCTGCTCAGAGATGAGGTTCCTGAGTAGAATGTTTTGCTTTTTGCCCAACTGATTCCTTTAATCCCCAGGAAGAGACTGTAGACTTGCCAAACGAGCTATGGCTCAGGAGGGGAAGACTAGAAAGCGCTGGGCGTCATCCATGGCAGGAACCACAGCACCATATCTGACTGATGAGGGGTCACGTGTAGTCACCTCACATGCAAAACATGACACATGGGCAAAGTGAAGGCAGGCCTCAGTCTCCCACTGAGGGACAGCAGACGGTGTCTGCCTGCACAATCCATCTCCAGGGCATGTGTGAGGGAGGCGGAGTGGAATGGGCTAATGCGAAACATAAAAACGTACAGCTGAAACCCAGAGTCGCAACTGCAAACGGCCCTTAACCAGCACCAGGCCTCATCTGCTGGGAGTGTTTGAAGTCTGTAGACAGAGGCCGGTGCCATTCCACTCTAATTTCTCTTGCTGGAGCTCATCAGCTGTGGAATGCAGAGAGACTAAGCCTCTGGCTAGGGCCTGCTGTCAGGAACCAAAACCATGTCCACGGGATGGGGCAGTGCGTGCCCTAGATGACCCAGCTGTCTCCCACCAGCAAGAAATTTGCAAGGGGGCTGGCAGAGGTACCCATGAGGTGAGGGGCTGTGACTGGGTCTGTTTGACAGGTGGAGGAAAAGCAAGTCAGGTTGTGAAGATGGAAAACAGAGCCTTATAGACAAGGGGCAAATGAAGATCTAGAGCAGAGACTTCTCAGAGATGTCCTCTGAGCTCTTGCCCTCAGAAGGGTCCCCAGAGAGAAGAGTGGAAGCTTGGTGTTTGACGGGACATTCTTCTTTCTCCAGGGTGCTCTCTTGGGAAGGGTTACACAGTCTGAACACTGTCTTCTGTCCTTTCTGCATTATCAGAACACCAGAAGCTCCAATTGCTAAGGCTGCTAAGTCACTTCTGACTCTGTGCGACCCCATAGATGGCAGCCCATCAGGCTCCCCCATCCCTGGGATTCTCCAGGCAAGAACACTGGAGTGGGTTGCCATTTCCTTCTCCAATGCATGAAAGTGAAAAGTGAAAATGAAGTCTCTCAGTCGTGTCTGACTTTTAGCGACCCCATGGACTGCAGCCTACCAGGCTCCTTCATCCCTGGGATTTTCCAGGCAAGAGTACTGGAGTGGGTTGCCGTTGCCTTCTCTGAAATTGCTAAGGGAACCTTAACTAAAATCTCTGATTCATGTCATTCTGGAGTTGCTGGTAATTAATGTTATGGTTTAACTCAATGCCATGTCCTGGACCAGTCCTCCAAACCACAGAGGTTCCTCAATCTCTTCTGCATGAACTCCAGGCATTTTTGTATCTACTCTTCATTCATTTTTTCAAGAACTTTCTGGGCCTTCATACAATAACAAAACCTTCAGGTTTTCTTCTTGCTGTGTTAATTTTGTATTTATAGGGAGCTCTTCTGTGACTAGAATCAGGAAAATAAACCTAGAGACAAATCCTGCAAAAATATATGTCATATTCCTTCCAAAACATCTAGCCCTTACTTGGCCATCTGCATTATCATGCTGTTAAGGGAGAGATTCTTTAGTTTTCATTCCTTACTTCATTCATTCACCAATTACATATGGAGATCTATTATGTGTCAGTTTCATGATAGTTGCAGATCAATTTCCACTTAAAAGTAGATTCTTGAAGAGTAGTGTGTTTTTCAACAACCAGAACCTCAGTTTATTTATTATGGGCAATTATCAGTAAATAATACGGAAATGTAATGGTCCTGTCAACTACTGACCTCCCAGAGAAAATTTGTTTAGCAAAGATTCCATGTATTTTTAGTCATTCTGTCTAAAACATAAATTATGTCCAGAGAAGACAGTTATAGGTTTGTTTCTCTCTGCTTCTCCTCTCTAAATTCAATTTAAAACCTTGGAAATAATTTAAGACACAACCAAAAGAGAACCGTGGAAGGTAGACACAGGAAGGAAACCTGATTAGGGACTCCAGCACTGAAGGAAAAACATAACACAGTCCCAGTGCCTCTTACAAACTCCCATCCAGCAGAAGAAAGCAACCCAAAGCCTGTTTCCTCATAGCTAACCTAGCAAAAAAGGTGGCTCAGGCCTTTTTTGCTACCTAGGCCACAAGACCAGCAGCTCTAGCAAGAGATCCCCACTGACGACACATGGCCAGGGGAAACATTGTCCCTTTCGCCAGGACTGCGATTCTCTTCACCTGCCCAGAGATGGTTGACAGTATATCAAGTGGGAATCTCACCACAGTAATCACTCTGATTTAAAAAACATTCTATATCTCCTCTGGACTTGAGAATTTCCTTATCATCAAGAGATACTAGGCAGCTAGGAATGCCTGCAAAGGGGATTCTGCCATAATAAGAGCCAACTCGGGAAGTTCCTTGTCCCCACAGACCTGAGACTCCCTGCAGCTCCTGCAGCTAAGACAATAGGTGACCAGGCAGCATCTGGAAGAGAGAACCTTGGCACAACAGATGTCCTGGACCAGGAAGCCTCTTCTTTCCAATGGACCAGGCACCCCCTACTTTACCACTGTACAGCAGCCTGGAAAAATCTGCACATTTCCAAAGCAGTGACCAATGACAGTCTCATCTGCACAAGATACACCAAGCAGACCAAATTAGCATAGCAAAAGTTCTAAAATAAGCTTGCCTTTGGAACCACAGCCCACAGTGGGTCGTGGCCACAAAAGCAGGCCATAATCTGTATGTTGAACCTAAACAGAATCGCCTGCTAAAAAAAAGATTTATATATAAGCCACAGTTTTCTGACATGATAGTTTAAATGTCCAGGATACAGTAGGAAATCACTTGTCAGGAAAATCACAACTTGAATGGCAAAACACAATTAAATGATACTGCCATCAGGATGAGAGAAATGTCAGCATTATCTGAGAGGAAGTTTAAAGCAGCCATCATAAAAATGCTTTAATACACAACCATAAATTATCTTGAGACAAATGGGAAAAAAACCCAGAAAGTGTGATGAGAAAATAGAAGCTATCATAAATGAACCAGATGTAAATTATGTGAAAAAATACAATAATAAAAATTTTGAAACTTGCTAGATATGCTCAATAGTAGAGTTGAGGTGACAGAGCATAGAATTGGTGAACTTGAACACAAATCAATAAAACTTACCTAGTCTGAAAAATAAAGATAAAAGAGACTGGAGGAAAAAATGAACAGAGCCTTAGTGACCCGTGCAAAAATGACAAAAAAAGATCTCATATTGGATACCCTAAAAGGGGAGGAGAACCCGAATGGAACATAAAGAGTATTTGAAGAAATAATGTCTGAAAACTTCCCAGGTTTAGAGAAATACAGATTGATCGATTGATTCAACAATCTGAGCAAACTCAAAGAAAGCCACACCAAAACAACTTCTAAGGAAAAATCTTGAGAGCATTCTGAGAGAAACAGTGTATCACCTATTGGGAAAAAACCATGCCAGTGACAGCAAATTTCTTATCTGAAACCATAGAAACTAAAAGAAAGTGGCACATTTTTCAAGTGGTGAAAAACCCCAACCCCGTCAGGTACAGATTCTGTGTCCTGGGAAACTATCGCTCTGAAATGATGCAGGGGATACAGACACTTTCAGGTGAAAGAAAGCTAAAAGATTTCTTCACTAGACCTACTCTAAAAGGGACACAAATGCAAGTTAAGCCCCACATTTTACCTGAAGCAGGGAAATGTTTATATCTGTAGGCTGTTCACAAGTCAGATGCTCAGCACTTAAAGCATGGAAAGAAAAACAACATCAGAACACTGTAAATCAATTAAGACAGAATCCTAAATATTCAAGTAACCTGTGGGAAGGCAAGAAAAGGTATCTAGAAGGAAAAAAAAAAGGAAACAAATAATAAAATGGCTGACTAAAGCTCAATTACTTTAAATGTATTGACAGAAAGGCTAAATAGGTCAATTAAAAGGCAAAGATTGGTAAGATGAGTTTAAGAAAAAAAAGAAGGTATACACCAACCCAACCAAATGCTGTTTACAAGAAACTGACTTTAAATTCAACAATTAGACTAATGTAAAAATATAGAAAAAGATATTCCATGAAAGCACTACTCATAATAAAATGCAAGGATTGTTTTAATATTAAAATTGGATAGACGTGACTTCAGCAGAGATATTTACTAGAGGCAAAAAAAAGGAACATTAAGTAATAATTAAAGAATCTATCCACAAGGAGGATACAACTGTTATAGTGTGTATACACCCAAAAAAAATGAGCTTCAAAATACATAAAGCGTATTCTGATAAAGCTGAAAGAAGAAATAAACAGAAACCTCAATTAAGTAGAGGTGGGAAACCAGAAGGGGGCGCTCTCATGCCCTACCTTGATAACCAAGCCCAAACAAGAAGATGTCTTCCCTGGCAAGGTCTCAGCCAATGAAACGCCATGGACTTGTTTGTTTACTATGTTCTTCCCGACGTCTTTTTCTTCTGGGTAAAAATGCTCTCCTTCCCTTGTGCTATGGGGTCCTGCACATGGCTTTCCATGGTTGCAGACCCCAAATTCCAATTTCCTACTGATCCTGAATAAACCTATATTTGTTGGAGAAATATTTGGCAGGTGGCTCAGACAGTAAAGAATCCACCCTTAATGCAGGAAACCTGGGTCGGAAAGATCCCCTGGAGAAAGGACTGGCCACCCACTCCAGTATTCTTCCCTGAAGAATTCCGTGGACCAAGGAGACTGGCGGACCACAGTCCATGGGGTTGAAAAGAGTCAGACATGACTGAACAACTGACACTTTATTTCGGGTCAACATAATAATCTATACAACTACATCACAGAAAATCAACAAGGATATGAAAGATCTGAACAAAGGAATCAAGCAACAGGATCTAATCCCTACATATAACCCAATAATAGCTGAATAACACACTTTTTTCCATATGAGAAGAGTATGTTCACCAAGATATTAATAAATTATATCTTGGGCCATAAAACAAATCTCAATATTTTTAAAAGAACTGCAATTATATAAAATATGTTCTCTGAACAAAATTAAATAAATCTAGAAATTGGTAACAGAAAGACAAGAGAAAAATTTCCAAACATTTGGAAATTAAACTTCAGGCTCTTAAGTCATCTGTGGGTTAAAGAGCAGTCTCAAATGCATATTTGAAATATGGAATATGTATTTGAAATATGAAAATACAAATAATGAAATGAAAATGAAAACATAACATGTCAAATATTCAGAATATAGGTAAATCTGTCCCAAGAGAGAAATGCATAGCACTAAATGCCTGTAGAACACACATTTCAATAAAGAGAATATTGACAGAGAAAATAAACACATGGAAAGATAATAACATCAATAGCTATTAAGGAGATGCAGATTAAACCCGCTATAATCTATCACTATGCGCGTTTTAGATTGGTTAAAAGGAAAAGTGGTGATAACAGAAATATCTCAAATTTAATATAATCTAAGTGCCTTCCTCAGTCCTGGGTGTTCTTTGGAAGGAATGATGCTGAAGCTGAAACTCCAGTACTTTGACCACCTCATGCGAAGAACTGACTCATTGGAAAAGACTGATGCTCGGAGGGATTGGGGGCAGGAGGAGAAGGGGACGACAGAGGATGAGATGGCTGGATGGCATCACTGACTCGATGGACGTGAGTCTGAGTGAACTCTGGGAGTTGGTGATGGACAGGAAGGCCTGGTGTGCTGCGATTCATGGGGTCGCAAAAAGTCAGGCACGACTGAGCGACTGAACTGAACTAAACTGAACTCAAGTGGCTTCCTCAAAATATTAGAAAAATAAGAGCAAAATAAATTTAAAAAACAGGAAGAATAGAGATAAGAGAAATCATCTAACTTTAAAAAAGTAAAACAGAAAAAAATCAATAAAACCAAAAGCTTGTTCTTCAAAAATATTAATGAAGCTGAAAAATCTCTAGAAAGATTGATTGGAGTTGGAGTGGAGGAAAGAAATGGGAATAAAGGGAAATATTATAATACTGCAGACCCTCCAACCATTAAAAGGATAATAAGGTAATACTATAAAAAGCATTGTAGTCATAAATTTAATACCTTTTAAGAGATGGACCATTCCTTGAAAAATCACAAACTTAGAAACCCAACCAAGATTAGACATTATGAACATTCCTATAACCTTTAAAGAAATTGAATTCATGATTTAAAAACTCTACTAAACGAAACTTCCAGACCAAAATAGTGTTACTAGAGAATACTACCAAACTTTTAAAGAATAAACACCAGTTTTACACAATCCCTTCTGGATATCAGAAGAGGAATGAACATTTACCAACTTATTTTATAAAGTCGGTCTTACAAATATATTTAGAGATAATAGCATCCATTCCCCCCCTCCAAAAAAAAAAAAATACCCTACACTGTCTCTCATGGTTTAAAGTGGACATTCATGGGTGAAAAAAAAATAATAAAGCAAACCCAACTTCAAAGTAGACCTAATACCTCACACAAAAATTAACTCAGAATGAATTATAGACTTACATGCAAAATGCAAAAATGTAAATTTTTAGGGAAGAAAGCATGGGAGAAAATCTTTAGGATTTAAGGCTAGGCAAATATAATATTTGGAGAAGGAAATAGCAACCCATTCCACTGTTCTTGCCCGAGAAATCCCATGGACACATACATGAGCCTGGTGGGTTACAGAGTTCATGGCATCACAAAAGAGTCAGACACGACTTAGCAACTAAACAACAACAATCATAATATTACTTAAACCTGATATCAAAAGCATGACCCATAAAAGAAAAACTTGATAAACTGTACCTCATCAAATTCAAGATTTTGCTTTTAGGAATATGGAAAAACAAATTTTAAGCTGAGATAAAATATTTGCAAATGTCATGTGTGCCAAAAGAATTGTGTCTAGAACATATAATGAACTCTCAAAACTCAGCAGTATACCTGTGGCGAATTCATGTTGATATATGGCAAAACCAATACAATATTGTAAAGTTAAATAATAAAATAAAATTTAAAAATAAAAAAGAAATTAAAAAGTTCTATTAAGAACTTCTTTCTGTTCATAAAAATAATAAAAACATATTATTATAGAAAAAAAAGAAAAAAATCAAATTTCAAAAAGGAAAAAAGACATACTCAAATATTACAGTAAAGAAAATACGGATATGGCAAGTAAGCACATGGAAAATAATAACATCAATTGCTATCCAGGAGTTGCAGGTTAAAACCCCAGTGAGCTATTTCTGTACACTCTTTACACTGGTTAAAAGGAAAAATAGTAACAGCAGAAAATGCTGTATGTGGGAAAATTAGATAATCCATACATTGCTGGACAGAATATAAAATGATATAACCACTCTGGAAAATAGTTCAGCCATTTCATATAAAACTAAGCATATACTTATCAAACAACCCAGCAGTTGCATTTGGTGTATTTATCTCAAAGAAATAGAAAACCAGTATTCATGCAAAAACCTGTACTCAAATATTCAGAGCAGCTTTACTTATAATAGCCAAAAATAAAGACAATCATGTATTCTTCAGTGGATGGATGGTTAGACAAAATATAGTACATCCATCCATATTATGGAATACTACTCAACAATAAAAAGAGTGTACTCTTGATACAAATAGCAATTGGATAAGCCTCAAGAGAATTATGGTGAGTGAAAAAATAAACCCTCCAAAGTTACATATTATATGTTCCATCTATATAACATCTATTAACAGAAAAATAAAAATGGAGAACAGGTATGGTGAGTGGTTTCCCAAGCAAGAGAAAAGAAGAGAAGCAAAAAGCAAAGGAGAAAAGGAAGAATATAAGCATCTGAATGCAGAGTTTCAAAGAATAGCAAGAAGAGATAAGAAAGCCTTCCTCAGTGATCAATGCAAAGAAATAGAGGAAAAAAAACAGAATGGGAAAGACTAGAGATCTCTTCAAAATTAGAGATACCAAGGGAACATTTCATGCAAAGATGGGCTCGATAAAGGACAGAAATGTTATGGACCTAACAGAAGCAGAAGATATTAAGAAGAGGTGGCAAGAATACACAGAAGAACTGTACAAAAAAGATCTTCACAACCCAGATAATCACAATCTCTGACCTAGAGCCAGACATCCTGGAATGTGAAGTCAAGTGGGCCTTACAAAGCATCACTACGAACAAAGCTAGTGGAGGTGATGGAATTCCAGTTGAGCTATTTCAAATCCTGAAAGATGATGCTGTGAAAGTGCTGCACCCAATATGCCAGCAAATTTGGAAAACTCAGCAGTGGCCACAGGACTGGAAAAGGTCAGTTTTCATTCCAATCCCAAAGAAAGGCAATGCCAAAGAATGCTCAAACTACCACACAATTGCACTCATTTCACAAGCTAGTAAAGTAATGCTCAAAATTCTCCAAGCCAGGCTTCAGCAACATGTGAACCGTGAACTTCCAGATGTTCAAGCTGGTTTTAGAAAAGGCAGAGGAACCAGAGATCAAATTGCCAACACTCACTGGATCATGGAAAAAGGAAGAGAGTTCCAGGCAAACATCTATTTCTGCTTTATTGACTATGCTAAAGCCTTTGACTGTGTGGATCACAATAAACTGTGGAAAATTCTTCAAGAGATGGGAATACCAGACCACCTGATCTACCTCTTGAGAAATCTGTATGCGGGTCAGGAAGCAACAGTCAGACCTGGACATGGAACAACAGACTGGTTCCAAATAGGAAAAGGAGTACATCAAGGCTGTATATTATCACCCTATTTATTTAACTTATATGCAGAGTACATCATGAGAAACGCTGGACTGGAAGAAACACAAGCTGGAATCAAGATTGCCGGGATAAATATCAACCTCAGATATGCAGGTGACACCACCCTTATGGCAGAAAGTGAAGACGAACTAAAAAGCCTCTTGATGAAAGTAAAAGTGGAAAGTTAAAAAGTTGGCTTAAAGCTCAACATTCAGAAAACAAAGATCATGGCATCCGGTCCCATCACTTCATGGGAAATAGACGGGGAAACAGTGTCAGACTTTATTTTTTGGGGCTCCAAAATCACTGCAGATGGTGACTGAAGCCATGAAATTAAAAGACGCTTACTCCTTGGAAGGAAAGTTATGTCCAACCTAGATAGCATATTCAAAAGCAGAGACATTACTTTGCCAACAAAGGTCCCTCTAGTCAAGGCTATGGTTTTTCCTGTGGTCATGTATGGATGTGAGAGTTGGACTGTGAAGAAAGCTGAGCGCCAAAGAATTGATGCTTTTGAACTGTGGTGTTGGAGAAGACTCTTGAGAGTCCCTTGGACTGCAAGGAGGTCCAACCAGTCCATCCTGAAGGAGATCAGCCCTGGGCTTTCTTTGGAAGGAATGATGCTAAAGCTGAAACTCCAGTACTTTGGCCACCTCATGTGAATAATTGACTCATTGGAAAAGACTCTGATGCTGAGAGGGATTGGGGGCAGGAGGAGAAGGGGACGACAGAGGATGAGATGGCTGGATGGCATCACTGACTCGATGGACGTGAGTCTGAGTGAACTCCGGGAGTTGGTGATGGACAGGGAGGCCTGGCGTGCTGCGATTCATGGGGTCGCAAAGAGTCGGACACGACTGAGCGACTGAACTGAACTCCCAAGTAAGTGAGAGGCAGGCAGGTGTGACCATGAAAAATGTTGAGGTAATGAGACTCTTTTATGTCATTATAGATATGTGTGATATACATGCCTATATACCTATACAGGTTATAAAATTGTACTGAACTAAATACACACACACAAATGAGCACCACTTATTTATTTTATGCCTAATAATTTGTACCTCTTAATTTCCTTCCCCCATGTTGCCTTTCCCCATCCTTCTCCCCACTGGTAACCACTGCTTTGTTCTCTGTGTCTGTGAGTCCATTTCTGTTTTGATATATTAAATATTCGTTCACAATAAAACAATAAAATATTGTTTTATTTTTTAGATTCCACATATAAGTGAAGGGGCTTCCCTGGTGGCTCAGAGGGTAAATAATCTGCCTGCAAGGCAGGAGACACAGATATAATCCCTGGGTCACAAAGATCCTTTGGAGACGGGAATGGCTTACCCAGTCCAGTATTCTTTCCTGGAGAATCCCATGGACAGAGGAGCCTAGTGGGCTACAGTCCAAGGAGCCGCAGAGTCAGACACGGCTGAGCAACTAACACTTTCACAATGAGTGAAAACAAACAGTATGTGTCTTTCTCTGTCTGACTTATTTCACTGAGCATAATTCCCTTCATGTCGGGATGTAATATATGGCACAGGAAATATAGCCAATATGTTATAATAACTTTATATGGAATGTAATCTATAAAATATCATATCACTATATTGTACAGCTGAGATTAATATAATACTGTCAGTCAGCTATACTTCAATAAAACAAAACAAAAAAGAAACCAAAACAAGTACAGTAAAATTCAGAAAATATGTAGGAAGAGTATGAAAACCACTCTTAGTTCATGGACCATATCCACAGAGAAGCTTGTTGAAGAGAACTGAAATGATTCTCACTTCCATAAGGACATAAATAAGGCCACATTAGTGGGAAAGATTTTAGGTAAGACATCCGAACTGCTGCTGCTGCTACTGCTGCTAAGTCACTTCAGTTGTGTCTGACTCTGTGCAACCCCATAGATGGCAGCCCACCAGGCTCCCGTCCCTGGGATTCTCCAGGCAAGAGCACTGGAGTGGGTTGCCATTTCCTTCTCCAATGCAGGAAAGTGAAAAGCGAAAGTGAAGTTGCTCAGTCGTGTACGACTCCTAGCGACCCCATGGACTACAGCCCACCAGGCTCCTCCATCCATGGTATTTTCCAGGCAAGAGTACTGGAGTGGGGTGCCATTGACTCACTCTTTTAAGAAAGGAAAATTTGTTTTTCTAAGTTGTTATTATTGTTCAGCCTCTCAGTCATGTCTGACTCTGCGACCCCATGGACTGTAGCACAGCAAGCTTTCCTGCCCTTCACTATCTCCCAGAGTTTGCTCAAGCTCAGTCCTTTGAGTCGAACATCCTATCCAGCCATCTCACACTCTGTCATCCCCTACTCTTCCTGCCTTTACTCTTTCCCAGCATCAGGGTCTTTTTCAATAAGTTGGCAGTTTGCATTAGGTGGCTAAAGTATTGGAGCTTCAGCTTCAGCATCAGTCCTTCCAATGAATATTCAGGACTGATTTCCTTCAGGATTGACTGGTTTGAAATCCTTGCAGTCCAAGAGACTCTCAAGAGTCTTCTCCAACACCACAGCTCAAAAGCATCAATTCTTCAGCACTCAGCCTTCTTTATGGTCCAACTCTCACATCTTTACATGACTACTTGTAAAACCATAGCTTTGACTATACAGACATTTGTCAGCAAGTGATGTCTCTGCTTTTTAATATGCTGTCTAGGTTTTACCTTGCTTCCAAGGAGCAAGTGTCTTTTAATTTCATGACTACAGTCACCATCTGAAGTGAATTTGGAGCCCAAGAAAATAAAGTCTGTCACTCTTTCCAATCTTTACCCATCTATTTGCCCCATGAAGTGATGGGGCCAGATGCCATGATCTTAGTTTTTTGAATGTTGAGTTTTAAGCCAGCTTTTTCACTCTCCTCTTTCACCTTCATAAAGAAGCTCTTTAGTTCTAAGTACTACAAATCAAATAACATATTTTTAAGTACTACTCATCAAATAACACATATTTCATTGAAATGAAAGATCATATACATTTCATTATTAACAGTTACATGTGTGGCTCTCTGTTTCACCAAAGGGTAATAAAAAGCAGAATAGCATCATTATGAACAGCTTAAGAGTACGCTCCGTTGGGCTAGAGTATAAAATATACATTTAAATGATCCGGAAGACTGGAATTAAATTATTAAATAAGAAATGATTCCAAATAAGTAATCAATCTTCTATGTCATTCTCCATAACACCCCTCCAAAACAATGCACTGATTTCTTTATATCAGAGATATCAAATAACAGCTCGAATGTTAACATTTCTCACTTTTAATTACAACAGCTTCAAAAATCAGGTCAGAACTTCAGAAATGGAGAATCAAAGACTTGAAGCTCTATATTATCTACTTTTAGCTATAGTATAGCTACATAGAAGCTTCCCTGGTGGCTCAGATAGTAAATAATCCACCTGCAAAGCAGGAGACTTGGGTTCAATCCCTAGGTTGGGAAGATCCCCTGGAGGAGGGCATGGCAACCCATTCCAGTATTCTTGCCTGGAGAATCAACATAAAGAAGCCTGGTGGGCTATAGTCCATGGGGTCACAAAGAGTCAGACACGACTGAGTGACTAAGCACTAAGCACATAGTTACATAAGCACGTATTTATTAAATTTGTCCTAAAACACACTAGATGGACCAATATCAAAATCCTTCATTTACAACCTAACAACAACAGAAAGAGTAAACCAAATTTAAAAAATGGGCAAAGGACTTGAATACACATTTCTCCAAGGATGATATATAAATGGTGAGTAAGACCATGACTCCAGCACAAGCTGTAATCAAGGTTGCTGGGAGAAATATCAATAACCTCAGATATGCAGATGACACCACCCTATGGCAGAAAGTGAAGAGGAACTAAAAAGCCTCTTGATGAAAGTGAAATAGGAGAGTGAAAAATCTGGCTTAAAACAACATTTAAAAAAATTAAGATCATGGCATCTGGTCCCATCACTTCATGGCAGATAGATGGGGAAACAATGGAAACAGTGACAGACTTTATTCTCCTGGGCTCCAAAATCACTGCAGATGGTAACTGCAGCCATGAAATTAAAAGACACTTGATCCTTAGAAGAAAAGCTATGATCAACTTAGACAACATATTAAAAAGCAGAGACATCACTTTGCTGACAAAGGTCCATCTAGTCAAAGCTATGGTTTTTCCAGTAGTCAAGTATGGATGTGAGAGTTGGGCCATAAAGAAAGCTGAGTGCTGAAGAATGGATGCTTTTGAACTGTGGTGATGGAGAAGACTTGAGAGTCCCTTGGACTGCAAATATATTAAATCAGTCAATCCTAAAGGAAATCAGTCCTGAATATTCATTGAAAGGATTGATGCCAAAGCTGAAGTTCCAATACTTTGGCCGCCTGATGTGAAGAACTGACTCACTGGAAAAGACCCGGATGCTGGGAAAGATTGAAGGGAGGAGAAGGGGATGACAGAGGATGAGACATTGGATGGCATCACCAACTCGATGGACACGAGTTTGAGCAAGCTCCAGGAGCTGGTGATGGGCAGGGAAGCCTGGAGTCCATGCTGCAGTCCATGGGGTTGCAAAGAGTCAGACATGACTGAGTGACTGAACTGAACTGAAGACCATGAAAAAGTGCTGAACATCAGTGGTCATTAGGGAAATGCAAATCAAAACACAGGAAGATACTACGTAGCATTTAGAATGGCTATTTTTTTTCCAAAATGGAAAATAACTAGTGTTGATGAAGATGCAGAAAAAGCAGAACCCTCAGGATTTGCTTGTGAATGTGTAAAGTATTACAGTCACTATGAAACAGTTTGGTGGTTTCTCAAAAAGTTAAACAGAATCACTATATGATCCAGTGATCCTACTTCTAAATATGCGTCAAAGAAATCAAAAACAGGACTCAAATGTTTGCACACCAACATGCATAGCAACAGTATTCACAAGATATAAAACAACCCAAATGATGTACTTTAAAGGTTGAAAATGGACAGGTAAACAGAATCTGGAGAGTGAGAGAGAGATGACAGAATATGATTCAAACTTTAAAAAGTAAAAATTGTTACACATGCTACAACATGGATGAAATCTCAAAATATTATGTTAAGTGAAAGAAATCAGACACAAAAAGATAAATATAGTATGAATTCATATATCTGAAGTACCTACAACATGCAAATTCATAAACATAAGTAGAATAGAGATGACTAGGTCTTCAGGGGAGAAAAGAGTAGGGAGTTATTTTTTAATGGCCACAGTTCCTATTTATGATGATGAAAACATTCTGAAAATGGATAATGATGATGTTAGGCCAGCATTGTAGATGAACTGTGCATTGAAAAATGATTAAGATAGTAAAATTTATATTATGTGTATTTTACCATAATAAATAAAAACAACCACAATAACCTACAATTTGTTGCTGTTTTAGTCAGTAAGTCATGTCCAGTTGTTTGTGATCCCATGGACCTCCAGACTCCTCTGTCCATGGGATTTCTCAGGCAAGAATCTGGAGTGGGTTGCCGTTTCCCTCTCCAGGGGATCTTCCTCACCTAGGGATTAAACCCATGTCTCCTGCATTGCGGGTGGATTATTTACCACTGAGCCACCTGGGAAGCCCGAACTACCATTTTAATAAAATAGGTAAAATTTCTATGACTAAAAGTAGTATTAATGATGTAGAACAAACAAAACTGCTGATGGCATTGTAAAATGGTACAAACATTTTGTAAAACAGTTTGACAGTATCTTACAAAGTCAAACACATGTTCAGCTATCCTTGGTTTTTATTGAAGGGAAACGAAAACAGATGTACACACACAGATTTTTTAAAAAATGCTCATAGGGGCTTCCCTGACAGTCCAGTGGTTAAGATTCTGAGCTCCCATAGTAGAGGGCATGGGATCTATCCCTGATCAGGGAATTAAGATCCACATGTCTCATGGCATGGCCTAAACAAAAAATTCCTAATTAACTTCTTTCAAATTCCAATGCTTATAGAAGTATTATTCATAAAAGCAGAAAACAAAATCAATTCACATGTCCGCCAACTGATGAAAGGATATGTACACACACACACACACTGTGGAAATTTACACAGCAATAAAAATGAACAAAAATGTCTTGGAGAATATCAAGATAATTTTGCTGAGTGAAGAATTGTGGACAAAAAAATCATATACACTCTATCACTCTATTTATGTAATTCTAAAAGTAGGCAAACCCCAGTGATAAAAGTAAAGTCAGTGGTTATTTGAAGATGGGAATCAGAGTGGATTTGAAAGGAGATAGGAGGAAACTTTTTGATGTTGTCATATATATTAATTGCTTTACATATTGATTGTACCCATATTTATACAACTGTATGAAACAGTGTCAGACTTTATTTTTCTGGGCTCCAAAATCACTGCAGATGGTGACTGCAGCCATGAAATTAAAAGACGCTTACTCCTTGGAAGAAAAGTTATGACCAACCTAGATAGCATATTCAAAAGCAGAGACATTACTGTGCCAACAAAGGTCCGTCTAGTCAAGGCTATGGTTTTTCCAGTGGTCATGTATGGATGTGAGAGTTGGACTGTGAAGAAGGCTGAGCGCTGAAGAATTGATGCTTTTGAACTGTGGTGTTGGAGAAGACTCTTAAGAGTCCCTTGGACTGCAAGGAGATCCCACCAGTCCATTCTGAAGGAGATCAGCCCTGGGCTTTCTTTGGAAGGAATGATGCTAAAGCTGAAACTGCAGTACTTTGGCCACCTGATGCGAAGAGTTGACTCATTGGTAAAGACTCTGATGCTGGGAAGGATTGGGGGCAGGAGGAAAAGGGGACGACAGAGGATGAGATGGCTGGATGGCATCACTGACTCGATGGACGTGAGTCTGAGTGAACTCCGGGAGTTGATGATGGACAGGGAGGCCTGGCCTGCTGTGATTCATGGGGTCGCAGAGTCGGACACGACTGAGCGACTAAACTGACTGATGAACCTATGGAAATTCATTAAACTGGATAATTTAGAAAAAAAATCACTCATCTTTCTCCTGTGCCATATTACAAACCCTGGATTTCAGCATTTCATTGTCACCTGTCCCATAGAGTCTGAGAAGGAATGGGACAATGTCTAAGTTTGCCTCTTCGCTGTTCAAACTTCCTAGCCTGCATAGTTTTCCCTAATCCCTAATTACTTACAGTTTTTCTCTGAAAGGCTATAACATTTCTTTCGCAAGCAAAAACATTCCACTTTTAAACAAAAATAGCAATCACAAATATATCCACTTAGTTTTGGCTTTGGCCTCTAATCTGCCCACCCTCTCATGCTAGTCCCTACCACTGTTTCATCAAAAATTTTAGAACAAGGTAAACCACTCTGACCACAGCCCATGCTCAACTCCACAATCACTATGTAATTTCTATCACCAGTGTTCAACCAATGTATGAACACATTCTTCAGACATGCTTAAAAACATATGGAAAATGGCTTTTAATTCCTTTGCATTAAGCTTACCTAGCGAGAGAAAGCTGGGGGCCAAGGTAAGAGTAGAAAGACTGGAGGAAGAAATAAAGGAAAGGTTATAATGCAAAATTATATGAAGCAATATAGTATGTACTGTAGTGTGGGCTTTAACATTTCTTTAGAGAACTGGCCGTAATAAACAACATTCTACTTGAAGAACTGACACCTGCTACTGATTTTTCTCCTCTCAAATTGGAAGTTATTGGTGGAATTCTACAAACAGAAGAGGGCCTGGCTATGGCTTTTAGACAGCTGGAAAATGTGGTTTCAAGATGTCTGAGAGAACCCAGATGGTAGCCTGAACACAGAGCTGGTTAGGCGAGGAAGACCAGGAGGGACAGACAGAGGCAGAGAGAAACCTGGAGAGATGGAGGGAGAGAAACAGTAAAATCCAGATTCAATTTCTCACGGCAAGCTGCGCTGCTTGCTTATCTTGCTGATTCTCTAACCACTGCTCCCGTATCTTAGATCTAATAAAGCCCCAGTAAGATTTTTACCCCAAGCACCCTTTTGTATTTAATTGTTCACCTCGTACGCAATTGGAAGGAAATTTAATCCATATGTTTCTGCTCATTTACACTTAAATCATCCGAATATGGTGTTTTAACCCCAATTTGTCATTCACAGAAATTTTAGAGACTTAAATAAATCTCTGGAGGCCTGTCCCAATCCCTCTGCCTCTCCTTTGTGATCCTCAAGTAAACACATGTATTCGAATTCAAGAGTTTGCGGGTAAGTACAGAGAGTTTGAGGGTAAGTACAGAGATTTGCACGAGGTTTCAAAGCAAAGTTTACCTCCCTTTGTTGGTTCCCCTCCAACTTTAGAATGAATCGACGCCCTCCCAGGCACAGTCCATGAGCAGGCCGACTGGTTCAGAGACACGACAGAAAACCCTCCAGGCTGTATCTCTAATGATCCTGAAGGGCCTTATACTGATCTCAAACCTTGCCATAGCTGCAGTCCACAAGTGGTTCTGCTGGTTCAAGGAACCACTGGGAGACACTCCCATCTGTAGCCCTGAGGATCCTGCAAGGGTTTCAGTCCCTCTCAGCCACAGTCCACAAACAGTTCTCCTGCACACGGACCAGACAGGAGACACCCATGTCTGAGCCTCAGGGATCTTGAGAGGGCCCTCTATTTGGCTCCAGGCCCTTCAAACACAGTCATGGACAGTCTAGTACACTCAGAGACTTGGTAGGAGACATAGCCATTCAGAAGCAGGCCTGAAGACAAATAATGACTAAAGAGATTGAAGCAGTAGCCAAAACCTCACAACAACAGAGAAGTCCAGGTCCAGATGGTTTCACTGGTGAATTTTACAAAACATTTAAGAAGCATAAAGCCAATCCTTCTCTAAGTCTTTTACAAAAAACTGAAGAGGAGGGAACACTCCCAAACCCACCTTACAAGCCCAGCTTAATCCTGATACCAAAGGCAGATAAGGATGCCACAGGAAAAGAAATGTGTAAAAAAATATTCTTAATGGATATAAATGCAAAAATTCTAACAGAATCCTAGCAAACCAAATTCAACAGCACATTCAAGTCATCATACACCATGATTAGTCTTTTTATTTGGAGCATTTAGTCCACTGAAATTTAGCATAGTTTTTGATAAGTTATAGGTATGGTCTTATTGGGCTTCCCTGGTGGTTCAGCTATAAAAAGAATCCGCCTGCTGATGCAGAAGACCTGGGTTTGATCCCTGAGTCAGGATGATCCCCTGGAGAAGGAAATACCAACCCACTCCAGTATTCTTGCCTGGGAAATCCCGTGGACAGAAGAGCCTGGCGGGCTACAGTCCATGAGGTCACAAAGAGTCAGACACAACTTAGCAACTAAACAACAACATGTACTTATTGCTATTCTAAATTTACTTCTTTGCTTGTTTTCATAGTTCTGGTTTTGTTTTTTTTTTCCTCCTTTTTGTTTTTCCCTTGAGGTTTGCAGATTTTCTTTAGTGGTATTCTTGTGTCCCTTTCTAGTTTTTGCACATTTATTACAGGTTTTTGATTTGTGCTTACCATATATGGGGTTTATATATGTTGATCAATAACTATAACTACTTGTTTAAAACAGTTATTTAAGTTTAATCATATTTTAAAAGGTCTACATTTTTATTTCCCTCCCCAACATTTTGTGCTTTAAAGGTCATATTATTACATCTTTATATTTTTCCTTCCACTGTTAATTTATTGTAATTATAGTTGCTTTTACAATTTTTGTGTTGTAATCTTCATAATAATGTATTTAAGGGTTGATCCTCTGCCTTTATCATATATTTGAGCTTACTTGTGGGATTTTTCCTTTTCTGTAGTTCCTTTTTATTCCCTGGTGGCTCAGTGGTAAAGAATCCTCTTGCCAATGCAGACACACAGTTTTGATCCCTGAGTCGGGAAGATCCCCTGGAGAAGGAAACAGCAACCCACTCCAGTGTTCTTGCCTGGAAAATCCCATGGACAGGAGCTTTGTGGGCCAGTCCATGAGGTCGCAAAAGAGTCGGACATGACTTAGCAACTGAACAACGACGACTAATGAATTTAATACAATACTTTCCCATAGTATCTTACTTTTTGATATAGCCATTTCTTTTCCACTTAGAGAAGACCCTTAAACATTTCTTTTAGAGTAAATTTTAGTACTGAAGTATTATATTTAGGTTTTTCTTGTCTGGGAATTTCTTTATCTCTCCTATTCTAAATCTTACCGGGTGGAGTATACTTGTTGAATAGGCTGCAAATTTTTCCTTTACATCACTTTGAATATATCATGCCACTCACTCCCTTTTGTAAAGTTTCTGCAGAGAAATCAGCTGATAGCCTATTTACTTATTTAGTGTTAGTCCTCATTCATGTGTGACTCTTTGCTACCCCATGGACTGTAGCCCTCCAGGCTCCTATGTCCATGGAATTCTCCATACAAGAATACTGGAGTGGGTAGCCTTTCCCTTCTCCAGGGGATCTTACCAACCCAGAGATTGAACCCAGGTCTCCCTCACTGCAGGCAGATTCTTCACTGGGTGAGCCATCAGGGAAGGCCTCTTGTTTTATCTTGCTGCCTTTAGAATTCTCTCCGTATCTTTCACTTTTGACACTTTAATTATGATGTTATAATTCTTAGCGCAGTTTGAATTCATTCTATTTGGAATCCTCTGGGTGTCCCGTACCTGGATATCTGTTTTCTTCTACAGGTTTAGGAATTTTTCAATCATAATATCATGAAATATATTTTTGACCCCCCTCTTTTCTCCTTCTTATGTTTCTAGGGCCCCCATAATGCAATTTTTAGTATACTTCGTGTTATCCATTTTTTAATTATTTATTTTTTGCCATTCAGATTTGGTGATTTCCATTATTCCGTCAACCAAATTACTTATCGATTCTCTGTATTACCCAGTTTGCTATTAATTACTTCTAATGTGTTTTTCATTTCAGTTATTGTATTCTTCAGTTCTATTTCTTTTTTATATATTCTTGTACCTTCCATTCTGAAGGGGATCAGCCCTGGGATTTCTTTGGAAGGAATGATGCTACTGAAACTCCAGTACTTTGGACACTTCATTCGAAGAGTTGACTCATTGGAAAATACTCTGATGCAGGGAGGGATTGGGGGCAGGAGGAGAAGGGGACAACAGAGGATGAGATGGCTGGATGGCATCACTGACTCGATGGATGCGAGTCTGAGTGAACTCCAGGAGTTGGTGATGGACAGGGAGGCCTGGCGTGCTGCGATTCATGGGGTCGCAAAGAGTTGGACACGACTGAGCGACTGAACTGAACTGAACTGAACTGTACCTTGTTAAAATTCTCACTGTTCATCTATTCTTATTCTTAATTCACTTAGCATCCTTTTATTAGTGGATTATTAATAATAAATATTAGCATCCTTTAATTACTCATTTATTAAATTGTTTCTGTTTCATTTTTGTATGGATTTTCTCTTGCTCTTTTGGGAAGATAAATTTCTTCTGTCTTCTCATTTTGCTTAACTTTTTTTGAGATGCGGCGTTACCGACTGCATGAAGTTTTGAAGGCATGTCCTTATGTTGGAGCATCCCTGTAGAGTCTGAATGTGCCCAGTGGTTTTGGTGGGAGAGCTGGATTTTGACATGAACCCAAGTCACATCTTTCTTCAGGGTGTGCTGACAAATATCACCTCGCTAGAAGGTAGGGCTATGGAAAGAGTGGTTAGAACCAGAGGTAGGAGTGAGCCCAGGCTTCCACTCTGCTCAGTGGCTGTCCCCACCCTATCACTGGTAGGACTAAGAAGCAAGTTGCTGAAGCAGAAGCACTGAGGCTCAGATCCAAGCTGGTTCTGTTCCCTTTAAGTGTAAGCACTACCCCAGCATAGCCCTTCCCAGGTGGCAGTAGGGGTAAAGAACCCATCTGCCAATGCAGGAGATATAAGAGATGAGCGTTTGATCTCTGAGTTGGGAAGATCCCCTGGAGGAAGGCATGGCAACTCACTCAATATACTTGCCTGGAGAATCCCCATAGACAGTGGAGCCTGACAGGCTACAGTCCATGGGGTCGCAAAGCATCAGACACGACTGAGAGACTTAGCACAGCACCCCAGCGTACTTGCCCTTGAGAGGAGCAGTAGCAGAAGCAGAGGGGCCGTGGCAACTCTTGTATATGTGATGGTGTGTGGGTTGTGGCCATCTCTCTACAGACAGAGTTCAGAACTGCCTCTGACATGCTGCCTGTGCGTCAGGAATGGATGCCCCTGCCTTGCTCAGATGCCACTCGTGTCTGAATCTCCTTTATCCCTCATGGTCAGTCTCTTCCCTCAGCCTCTGCTGTTCCCCCATCATGTGGAGCTGTGCTGTAGGGCAGGCAGGTCCCATGTGGACTCTTGGCGTGAATCAAGGGCAGGCTGTGGCAGTTCGGCTGCAGCAGTGGTCAGGGTTGTTTTTGAGGCATTGCCTGTGTAAGTGCCAGGAATGGCTGTGCCCTCTGTCCCCAGCTCAGATGCTGCTTTGAGTCTAATCTGGCTTTGTTCTGATGCCTGAGCTCTTTCCTTGGTCATGGTGGTTCTTGCTCGAATGTGGAGCTGCAGTGTGAAGAAAGGGCGGCTGGGGCCTTCACTCAGGTTAGGCTGAGACGTTTGCAGGAAACCAGTCAGCCATCTGTGCAGTTTTAATCTGTCCTCTCTGCCCTGCTTCAGGAGCAAGCAAATGTTCTGGCACTCCTCCCAAGCGGACTCTTCCTATAGTCTTTCAGTTAGTCCCATCGGCCCTCCAACCAGCCAAGGGGGCACATCTTTCCATACTGGATCTCAGGGCTGGGGCACCCAATGTGTAGCTCAAAATGCTGACTCCCCAGGGAGGATCTCTACCCATGTAATCTCCCTTTTCCTCTAAACCCCTTTCCTGGGGGCACAGGTCCCAATCTCCTGTCCCTGTCTTTTCCCTTCCTACTTGATTTCATGCAGATCTTTCTTTCAGCTTTGGTTGTACAGGGTGCTTTCTTTCAGTTTCCAGTTAGTTTTCTGTGAGAATTATTCTGCGTATAGATGCATTTTGGATCTGTTCATGTAGGGAGGTGAGGCCTACATCCTCCTACTCTGCCTGCACAATCCCTTCATTTAAATGTTCATAAATGTGTCTGCCTAAGCAATCTTTAACTCATCCTTTATTTCTCAGCTCAGGCATTTATCCCATTGTACTTTCTGCTTAACACCATCAACTATATTATATTATGGAGTTAGTATCATTATATTTATTTATTGACAACTCTGTACTTCCCATTCCTTGAGAACAAAGACTGTGCTCTTTACCAATTTATCATCAACCCCTAGCAGAGTTCCTGGCACAAAAATTGACTCGAGCTTAAATGTTTGTTAAATTTGCAAAACACTTTTATGTACTTTATGTCCTTTCATAACATAACAATCCCCATAACAATCCTGTGAGGCAGGTATTATTATCCCCATGTAAGAATGGAGGAAATTAAGGCTTAGGGAGATTAAGTGATTGGGACAAGGGTGTATAGTTAATAAATGTCATAAATTTGACTGTAGCCAAGATCTTTTAAATACCGAAGTCTATATTCTTTCCATTATGCCACAGTTGCCTTTTGAGATGTTCTGTCTCAACTGAGGAAATGACCATCATCACCATTTTGCAGGTCAAGTAAAGCAGACCCTGAAATTCTGCCAGGTAATTCAGTTCTCTGGCAGCAGTAGGAACCAAGAATAGGAAACCAGTATTACTATTCTGCCTCATAGCCAATTCATTTGCATGTAATTAACACCATGTGTTTCTCGCTCAAATGAGCCTACAAAGATGAACATGGACCAACATACCAGTCTAAATCCTCCTCACAGTAGGCGAGTTTGGTATTGTGCAGGACAGAGAAGAAATATTTATAATAGACATTGTTTCCTTTTGCTTTTTACCTAACATACTTAGGAAAGTAACAAGAGCATGCTTGTAATGACTTCTCACCCCATGATAGACACATTCCCCCGTTCTCATCCTCTCTATCTCCTCTTTCATATATCTTTCACCTTGGCACCATTGGACATGAGGAACCCCAATGTGAATCTTAAAACCTCTGAAAATAGCTTCTGAACTCCTTCAGTTTGGGTTTAAAACTGGGATTTACAGCAAAAGCAGGTATATTCTGTTCAGTTCCTAAGTTGAAGGATTCTAAAGAGAATACTCAGGGATCCTGAAATACTCAGGGCATAAAGAACATTTTGCTCCTATCTTAACTACCTGTGATCTTTCTAGTGTAAATAAGAACTCCCTGGGGTCCCTCAGAGCCCCAGTACCCATTTGAATCCACTGTCGTCTCAACTTCCTTAGACATTTGGCAGTTTCTGCACCTTTCCTCTATAACTCAGTCCCAAGGTTTGGTAATCAGAGTTCATTCCTCTGCTTTGATTTACACAATGGCTCAAAGGGCTCAGCCTCAATCACTGGTTAGCAAGAAACAAAGGAGTTGTGTGGTCTTACTAAAAATCTGTTTTAAAGCAAAGAGTGGTTCCATACATCTATGGCTCCTTGGTTTCCATTTTGGAAATTAGACATTGACTCACCTCTAATTCTGAAGAATACTTTTCTCTTGGGAGTCAGAGAATTGCCAAAAGAAAAATTGAGCTTTCAAAACATAAGAGCCCTGAGTTATTAGGTAATATTTTGCAACAAGAATATGAAGAAAATTGGCAAAAATTAGCCAGAATCTGGTAATAAGAGAGAGAGCCGAGGAACAGTAAGATGTCTAAACTTAAAAAAGAATAAGGAATCATCATGATCATGATGCTACATTTTACCAAATACATCCAGAAAACAGACTTCGAAGGAATCCTAGAATCCACTAGAAATGTTATAATTTCAAAAACTGAAAGATTTGAGAATTGACTGAGAATGTGAATGATGGACAAAGGTGAGGGATAATCATCAAAGAAGTGTTAGGGGATTTTCCATCCAAAAAGCTCAAAGGTAATGTAATTCAGGATAAAATGATAATATCTTGAAAAGGATGAGCTTATTTTATGGTGCCTAGTTCACCGAACCTCTTGTCTTTCCACTTTGGCTGGCTTAGAGAGATAATTGGCTAATGTCCCGTACTGTGGGGATATAATGTCCCTGCTAACCATCAGCTACAAGAAGGCTGCTCCTTACTAATACAGGTCCTAAGTGGTCCTCAACTCCTAGAATGGAACTGGGAATACTTTTCTTTTAAAAAGTTAAATAATAAATGTTGAACACTAAAGATTTCATAAGATTTATCTGAAAACTTGGTAATGATTCAATAAATGTTTATTACATTAAGAGGTGAATAAATGCAGAAGGATAATAAATTTTGGTCCCACAAATAAGAGTTCTCTGCCTTAGAAGGAAGAATTAAATGATTTAGTACTTGAATGCTGATCACCACCTTACTTAATAATTAATTTTAGTACTATCTATATCTACTATTTTCATCAAATCAATATTTGTTTTCACATGCTAGATAGAAAATGTATTGCATCTGTTAGGTACAATATTCACCAGTGATATAAAAATTTATACTTATACTGATTACATTTTAATTAGTAGATAAATAAGCAGAATATCATCATAATGGAGGTTAAGTTCTACTGCTGCTGCTGCTGCTAAGCCGCTTCAGTCATGTCCGACTCTGTGCGACCCTAGAGATGGCAGCCCACCAGGCTCTCCCGTCCCTGGGATTCTCCAGGCAAGAACACTGGAGTGGGTTGCCATTTCCTTCTCCAATGCATGAAAGTGAAGAGTGAAAGTAAAGTTGCTCAGTCGTGTCCAACTCTTCGCGACCCCATGGACTGCAGCCCACCAGGCTCCTCTGTCCATGGGATTTTCCAGACAAGTGTACTGGAGTGGGTTGCCATTGCCTTCTCCAGGTTAAGTTCTATAATAGCAGTAAAAACACTTTTCACTGCAAATCAAAAGAGAAATATACTTAGTAGATAATCTCATTGAATTTTGTTTCCCCCATGCCTAATATTGGAATTTAAAAATTTTTTGGACAAATGAATGAAGGGATAAATTGTACAGCATTGAATTTAAACACCCCGGAGAAGAAAATGGCAACACATTCCACTATTCTTGCCTGGAGAATCCCATGGACGGAGGAGCCTGGCAGGCTGTGGTTCGTGTGGTTTCAAAGAGACTGAAGTGACTTAGCATGCATTGAATTGAAAGAAGTCACACAGTAATGAAAATAAGGCTAGGGCAGTCTTTCCTGAGGAATGCTTGAGTTCCCACTAAAGAGGAGATCAATCTGGGGGCCTCAAGTCTTAAATGTAGTTCATCAGCAGTATTTGAGGTAAGAGGCACTATTCCCTCCTAAGACTGCAAGGTGGCAAGATAGTGAAGACTTCTCAAGAGAAGCTGGAGGTTCATCAGACCTTGCCTCTCTAGGAATGAAATCAAAGCTGAATCTGTCCTGGAGAATTCTCTGCCTTTTAGAATTCTAGATGACCCAAGTTGAACAGTATTCATTTCTCAGAAGCTCTACCAGTTACGTGGCTGGGCTTGTGTGCCAAACCTTGTTGAAATCCATAGATTGGGAACCACCAGAAACTTGAAGAATCCCACAAAAGCAAATGTGCAGCCTGTAGTCTGACTTCGGTAAATACTCCATTTTCATCATCTCTCAACTGGGGGAATGGGGAGGGAAGGGATCAGATCATTGACTTTTCCCATTTCCAGCACCTCCTAATGAACTTTAGTGGATAACCTGGCAATGGTTATCCATTCCTTTTAAGAAACTGTAAAATCAATGTCACACTTCAATATCACAATATGAGAATATCAGCTCAGAAAGCCGCTGGTTATTTGGCAATAAACCCCATCCATGGAATTATAATTACGACTAGACAACTAAGTTTGTTCAAGACACCTATCCTGGACCACTCCCTTCGTATGCTCAACCTGCTGCTTTTACTCTTGTCTGCTCACTCATGACCTATTCTTCCATCCGGTCCTCATCTCTGACACATCTTCCAACCCCCTTGGCTTTGGAGAATGTCCCATTCCTTTTAGGATCTGTGACCTTCTGATCCCCTTCAGTTGCTACCCTCATTAGTTCCCACGGTTTTGGTAGCTGTTTCCTCCTCCACTCTTGCCCAGCTTCTACCTCACCCCAAGATCTGGAGAGGAGGTCTGGGGCACCAGGAACCATAAAAAGGCTTCCACAGCAGTCTGCTGGTGGAACTCAGGACCCCAGATTCAGAAATAGATGTGGTCCAGTAGAATCAGTAAACACTCTGAGACAAATGACTGGATTCAGCTGCTGGCTAAATCAGTGACTGGGTGACTTTGTGAAGCTCAACTTTTTTTGAGTGACCTCGTGCATATAATAGCAATGACATCATAATATTAGGTCCAGAAAACCTCTCCTAGGGCACAAAAGAATAAGATGTATGAATATGCTTTATAAGCAGTATCCACTCTTATTTGGCACTCTAACCAGCTTGAATTGGATCTTACAGAAACAAATATCTGCACCTCTGGTCTTCGTAGGCAACAGCAGGTAGTAGGATGCCCCTCAGCCAAAGAACTGATGCTTTTGAACTGTGGAGTTGGAGAAGACTCTTGAGAGTCCCATAGACAGCAAGATCAAACCACTCAATAGTAAAGGAAATCAACCTTGAACTGGAAGGACTGATGCTGAAGCTTAAGCTCCAATACTTTGACTACCCAATGCAAAGAGCCAACTCTGGAAAACACCCTGATGCTGGGAAAGATTGAGGGCAGGAGGAGAAGGGGGTAACAGAGGATGAGATGTTTGGATAGCATCATCAATTCAATGGATATGAGTTTGAGCAATCTCTAGGAGATGGTTAAGGACAGGGAAGCCTGATATGCTGCAGTCCATGGGGGTCACAGAGCTGGACACAGCTTAGCAACTGAACCACAACAGCTGATATTAGGTGATTTAAAAGTAAAATTAAAGTGAACAAGACAGGCAAAAGAACCATGCTAAGTCACTTCAGTCATGTCTGACTCTGTGCGATCCATAGACAGCAGCCCACCAGGCTCCCCCGTCCCTGGGATTCTCCAGGCAAGAACACTGGAGTGGGTTGCCATTTCCTTCTCCAATGCATCAAAGTGAAAGTGAAGTTGCTGAGTCGTGTCCGACTCTTAGCGACCCCATGGACTGCAGCCTACCAGGCTCCTCCGTCCATGGGATTTCCCAGGCAAGAGTACTGGAGTGGGGTGCCATTGCCTTCTCCAAAAAGAACCATACTTCAGTGAAATAAAGAAACTTAGAAGAAGCTATTATTTGAAAGATTAGAAAAGTAGAAGAACTAAGCAAACAACTCTGAAGCAACCTCCAGGGGAAGGAGCAGAGTTGCAAACAGTGATGAACACAACAGCACACCCATGTCAGCCCCCAGCTGCAGGATTGGAAATGCAATAGAAATCCCCAGCACTGTGATCTCTTTGGATCCATCCACCTACACAGAGTAGAGAGAACAAAAGACAAGAGCTCTGTGATGGTGGGAATGTGAAGACTAAAATTCAAGAGGGAGCCAATGCAGCCCAGAGGTTAAGTCTCATGGGTTGAGCTCAGAGGGGCCAGCTTCCAATCCAGCACTTCTGATCTTCATGCCAGGCTGCAGTCAGCACGATCCATCATCCATTAAGAGAAGCCTAGCCTCACCATCAGCTTGGAAAAAAGAATGAACGTGGTACTGTTGCCACTGATGAAAATAGACTGGTAGATTTGAACAATTTTGCCTAAATTTGCCCCTATTAAATTCACATGTGCAGCAAAGCAGTTGGCGCCTCATATCAGTTACAACATATGGATTTTGGAAAGTGAGACCACGGCCAAAAAGCAGGGGATGGGGGCTGTTAATTGTAAATGTGCTTTGTAAGCAGCCTTAAATCATCAAGGAGAATTGTTTCCCCATTGTACATGGGTGCATGTGTGTGAATATGTGTGGGTGTGTGAGTGTACATGCTCACACACACCCCTTAAAACACACAAAATATACTGCATCTTTGACCTCTCTCCTCAGGAGTATATCAAAGAAACTTTTTTTCCCTATTGCCTACTTTGTTCAAACTTTCAAATTTGTACCATGGGGGCAGGGAGGGAAGCTAAGCACAAAATGAAAGATTCTATTTTCTTGATGGCTGCATACCATCTACAGTGAAGCATAGATGCTTAAATTGTTGTTGTTGTTTAGTTGCTAAATCATTCCCGACTCTTTTATGACCCCATGGGGGGGCTCCAGGCTCCTCCATCCACGGAGTTTCCCAGGCAAGAATACTGGAATGCTTTGCCATTCTCTTCTCCAGGGGATCTTCCCCACTCTGGTCTCCTGCATTGCAGACAGATTCTTTACTGCTGAGACTTCTGAGAAGCCCCAGATTGTTAAATAACCACCTCCTACTTCACTTTGGACTTTTGCTTATGACTTTGCCTTAGACCTTCTCCACCAGAAAACAATTCTGGGTAATTATCAATAGTTTCAATTAAGGCTGGAAAAGGAGAGGGCTGAATTTGGTATCTGATGATAAGAATAATGGATTGGCACTACTCAAACGACAAAATGGATTCCATGTTATGAGAATCTTTGAATAACAATTAAGTTTGTTGAGGAAAATCCTAATAACCTGGGTGGAATCATATCTATGGAGCTGAACCTATGACCAAAAAAAAATTTCTGAATTGGGTTATTACCATTAGCTTGCTTCTTAGGCCCTCCTGCGTGCTAAGTCCCTTCAGTCATTTCCAACTCTTTGAGACCCCACGGACTGTAGCCCACCAAGCTCTTCTATCTATGAGATTTCCCAGGCAAGAACATTGGAGTGGATGCTATTTCCTTCTCCAGGGGATCTTTCCGACCCAGGGATCAAACCTACATCTCTTGTATTGGCAGGCAGGTTCTTTACCACTAGCGCCATTTGGAAGCACATCAGTTTTTATAATAAAAACTCTAAAGAGCAGGTTTTAGTCTCACAGTGAGCACAAGCTGGCACATCTGTGCCCACAGAACCCCCCTCTCTGAAAGGGTGACATTGTTTGTAGTCTGAGGGCTGGTCTGTTTCTGGTTTGATGACCCTTCAGGGCTCACCTTGGATCAGCTTTTCCTCCTAAGAAAGTCTTAAGCTTTTTTCTATTATGCCATTTAAAAAGTCTCTTTTCAAATTATAAAATATATTCGAAGTCTACACTTCTGGTCGTTATGCTTAATGTGATCTGTTTACTGCTTATATCTTCTGTGCCTGTTACATGTCAGCACTCAATATTTGTTGAATGAAAAAATTCAATATGACTCCCTTTTTCTGCCAATGGAATGAACATAGATGTCCTTCACTTCACAGAAGACAAAGTCAACCTCAGAGGAAGACTCCTTGTCAAACTCGAGTCTATGAATAAAGTTTATGGATAAAGAAACCTTCAGAGATCTTAGGCCCTTAGCCTCAGACGAAAAGGAAAATACATTATCTTGTGGGCCAGAATGCCCACTCTTTCAGTGTATGCCCCTCTGAAAATCGAATACTTTTACAAATCATATCAATGTTACTAATCATAGAAGTACTTATTTTGAATGTTTAAAACATGCAAAATATCATGGCTGTCGTTTTGTATACATTATTTCTTTGAAGCTTCTCATTAACCCCATAAAGTAGATGTAATTATCAACATCTTACAGACGAGAGACTGGAGTTCAGTTAAGTAACCCTCCTCTAGCCAAGCAGCTAGTAAATGGCAGAGACAAAATTTGAATCCAGTTTTAAAGCCTGTGATCTTAAATACTACCTAACTCCACCTACAAATACATTGACTAATGATTTATGATTGATTGATTATATATAATACATAAACCATAGACATAAAGTAGAACAGCGAGGAAGCCCATGTTGTAACTGTGATGAGGTTATCATGACCTTTCGGCTCCATGATTATAAGATGACAGCCATCAACCCCAAGCGAAAGTTTCGCACTCCTAGAGTCCGAATCTTGAAATCAATGGGGAGGACATCGGCCAGAGGAGCAATAGGCAGAAAGTCCAACAGGGCATAAACAGTTGGGAACCACCTCCGATTTAAGTTAGTCATTTCTTCTGGAAGGCCTTCTCCCGGGTTTACTTCCTCTGAGTAATGGGCTCACACTCTGGTGATACTTGTCCCGGATGCTCCCATGTATTGACCCTAGCAAGTTTGTTACCCAAGGAACAAAAGCTTTAGCTTGACTAACATTCTTCCTAACAGGCTGGATGCCTTGAAATTAACCATAATTGTAGGCATATCATAATGGAGCAAAGGCAAAAGAGTGATGAATGAAGATGAATGCTAAACACAAATATTTAAATATACTGAGACTGTATTTATAGAAAAGAGGCTACCAGCACATGGTTTGTGTGTCTATGTTTTGGGAGGTGGGGCAAGAGGTCAGTACATTTACTTAGTAGGGCAAGATTTTAATAGCATCATCGTTATACTGTGACCAGAGGCAACTAGTATTCATCAGAGAAATATTAAGACCCAGGCACAGCGAGAGGCTGAAGAAAGAAATGGATATAACCAGTTGGTGCCAACCCCCAATTCTCCAGCTTGTTGATGGAAAAATCAGCCAAATGACTCTCTGTTGACCCAGTATTTGACAGGGAGGTATTGGATGGCAGTTATTCCTAAAAAGAGATCAGTATTAAAGACGAGGAAAGGCAGCTGGTCGAGTCATTAACCACCCTAGTTTCAAAGCCTTGGTATTAATATAAAGCCTGGTGTTTCTTTCAAATGTAACCTAGAGTTCTAGAAAAGACTAAACAGTCTCTGTAGAATTAAGACGGCCCTAGTCGAAGAGATACATATTCACAAATAAAAGGGATAGCTTTTACCTGTAAAAACTGTCAGCTAGGAAGCTCATAGAGTATACTTTCAAAATCATTTTCTCTAGGCACTTCAGAACAGTTCATAGCAGGCATGTCTGATTATTACTCTGTGGCATAGAGGAGAACCAAAAACTGAACTCTGAAATAACTATCTCTGGATCTCTTGGTGACTAAAAGATGTTTCAGAAAATGGGTCCCATATGACACAGAGGATCTGAGAGCTCTATGAGAAGCAACCTTGATTTCTAAATACGAAGAGAACATAAAGAATAAGGTGCTGTTTTGCAGAACAAGAAATGAACCTTGAACTCAATTTATATGTTGAACAGCCCCCAAGAAATCACACGAATGAAGGAGCTGAAGAGGGGTCCCCGGTACTGCAAGGCTGACTATGTCAGGTAACAGATTTCAACTTTTTTCTGGGTCCTGATATCAGAAGAAAAAAAAAATGGTGTTATGGGGGGGAAAAAGTCAAGATGAGTAAATAGAGGGAAAAGGACTAGTGACTTTTGGACTTGGAAAAACACTCATGTATTTTGAGAAGGAAGACAGAGCATATCATGAAGCAAGTTGTCTGTAGAGTGAATTTGTGACACCAGCAGTTGCCTTGTGTGCCAGTGTTCCCTATCCCTAGCCCAAAACAGTTTTCAGTTTCCACTGATGGTTGCTTCTGAAGCTTTTCTAGAGAAGACAGTTGATGAAATGACCCAGATTTGCCCTGCTTAGGTGATAGGACAATTATTCCCTCCGTATCCCTTCAGGTCCCAGCCCATGAACGATTTTTGTTTCTCTACCTACCCCCACCCTAGGCCTTCCCAGTTGCAGGAGACGTAAAGAGCAACCGGTTCAATCCCTGGGTCAGGAAAAATCTCTGGAGAAGCGAATGGCTGCCCACTCCAGCATTCTTGCCTGGAGAATTCCATGGACAGAGGAGCCTGGCTCGCTAAGGTCCCATAGGGTTGCAAAAAGTAGGACATGACTGAAGCAACTTAGCATGCACCTCACCCTAAATAACCAATTGGGATTTTGGCAACAAGCGGAGCTGTTTCCTCTTCCTGGCACTGAGAGCGCTGGGCTGCACAGACAACCCTCCAGTCCGCCCGGGGGAAAAAATGGAGAATGGATGTGATACAGAAGCAAGTCTCCTGGGAGTGCCTGTGGACTCAGGGTTTATAACTTGTTTGGCTTTTATTGTTGTTTTTTTTTTCAAAGGCCTAACCCTTAGGCCACTGGCTAACTGATTTATCCTCTCTAGGCAGCGCTGGCCAAGAGAACAGTTCCTGTGGCCAGAAAGGGGAGGGGCTGCTGGGTCACACTGGAATGTTGGAGATCTTAACATTCTATCTCTTCACTCTGTACTGTAATCTCCATCTAACCACAAGAATGTGGCGGCTTTGATGCTCTGATGTTATCTTTCTCCATCTCTCACACTCTCAGGAAGGAGCCTTGAGTTCTCTGGCTTTCACTGCTGTACAAACTGGCTCGTCACCAGAGCAGATTTTTCAGTCCTTTTCCGTCTGCTCCGTATAGGCATCTGAGCTCTGGTTCAAGCACTTACTAGCTAGTGGCAATTTGAGTAAGAATCTGCAGAGCCCTCCCGGACATCTGGAATACACAGACCCACACACACACACAACATGGTTTTTCACGAAGTTCTCTCTGTTGGGCAAGTCAGTGGACACCACTGATAGCGTGTGCGTCACTAGATGGGTCAATTGTAAGACGCCATATCCCCATGGGACTCACGGGGAAGCATTTCACCCAAATGGCAGTGTAAGCTGCTCCCAGGAAGACAAACAAAAAGAGAAGCATTTGTATTCAGCAATTGTTCCTCATTCAGTCATCAGCTTCCCTAGTTGGGCTGAGAAGCTGTCTTGGCCCTCTTTGGTCACCCTGTTAGTTCAGTTTCCCCTGGGAAGATTGTCCAACAGGCTTCCTGAGTAATTTCCTAGGGCAAAGGGGTACCCTAGAGAACTTAGTTCCAGAGACCAGGACCAATGTGCCCTGTACTCTCTTAGACATCTTTTTTCCTATGGGATGAAAATGCCTCTTTTTCTTTTTTTTTCCCCTTTTTCTTTGTGAAAGTCTGTAGTGTGAAATCTGTAGTTCACAAGTCTGATGAAGTTTTTGTTTTGTTTTTAAAATAAAGCCTCCCCCATCCCAGGAAAACTGGTGCTCAAATCTTAACTGTTTGTCCAAATACTTGACATCAACTTCCTCTTGGAATGTATTCTATCTGCAAGAGAAGGGAAAAATAAACCAAACAGTTTGCTGCTTATAGGTTGGTAGGAAAAGGCCTTCACATGATAAGCCCAGACTTCTATTTTAAGGCTTTATTTTTCCAAATAAATCCATATAAACAAGGGTTTTGGAACCTAAGCTAGTCATCAAAAAGCTATGCTTCATGTGGTAGCTGAAACCAAGGCTGGGGTTTGGTGGGCAGGATTCTGGTAAGATAGGCTGCAGTTAAAAAAATAATAATAATCCAAAGTCCTTTCTCCCTATATTCTCATTCTGTAGTCTTCCCCTTCAGCTGTCAGATGAGGCTGGATAAGCAAGAACAGAAGGTGTCCCAGGTCTTTTCTTTATGGATGCTGAATCTGCATGAAACCATGTGCATGTTGGGGGATGCGGTCCCTCAGGACAAGGGGGGGATGGGAAAGGACAAAGTGTGGGTTTTCACAAAGCCATCAGTTGGGACATCCTATAAAAATATTGTTTATAGAGTGGGAAAATGTTCATGGTTATATATTCTTTTAGCCCTTTTGTTTCCACCCTTCTCACTCCAGTAAAGATTTTTAAAAATTGGTTTGGGGAGACTGACTTTTTTTCTATTGTAAAATGTGTGTGTGTGCGTGCGTGCTTAGTCTTTCAGTACTGTCCAACTCTTTGCAACACCATGGACTGTAGCCCACCAGGGCTCCTCTGTCCATGGGATTCTCCAGACAAAGAGTACTGGAGTGGTTTCCATGCCCTCCTCCAGGGGAATCTTCCCAACCCGGGAATCAAACCAGGATCTCCCGCATTGTAGGAGGATTCTTTACCAGTTGAGCTACCAGAGAAGCCCTTTAAAGTGTGTTCACAAAAACAAAAGTGAGAAAGCCATTCTCCGCGTCACTGTGATGACTTACCTGTGACTTCTTTCCATTCCAAAACCTTTGTTTACGTGAACATTTACAAAACGAAACTCCTACGTACAATTGCAATTATCTGGGCATTCTGAACTTGTATTAGACTTGAGGCATGCCACTGAGGAAGTTGCTAAATAGAATGGATACTCTCTTTACTTTGCCCCAAGTGCTTTCCATTTCATCATTTTGCTCATTCTGTCTTCACTGCAATCCACAAGGCTTTATTTACAGATTATCCCAGAGGAAACTAAAACTCAGGGTATATAGGTTACTTCCCTAAGGTTACTCAGCTAATACTTTAAAGGAGCTTGAAATGCAAACTCATGACTAGCTCCAAAGCCTGTATTTTAAAATTTTAGTTGTGATAAAATATACATGATATGGGAGACTTTTCTATGTCCAGTGGTTAAGACTTTGCCTTCCAAAACAGGAAGTGCAGGTTCAATCCCTGGTCAGGGACTGAAGATTTCACATGCATGGCAGCCAAAAAACCAAAGCATAAAACAGAAGCCATATTGTAACAAATTCCATACAGACTTCAAGAATGATCCATATCAAAAAATTCTTTAAAGTAAATTTTACCATTTCAACCATTATTAAACATACAGTTCAATAGAGCTAAGTCCATTCATATTGCTCTACAACTAACCTCGGGAAATTTCTCATCTTCCCAAACTGAAACTCTGTGCTTATGAAGAACAGTTCCCATTCTTCCCTGTGCCAAGCCCCTAGTAACCACAGTCTACTTTCTGTTTCTATAAGCTTGACTACTCCAGGCATGTTATATAAATGGAATTATTATACAATGTTTATCTTTTTGTGACTGGCTTATTTCACTTAGCATAATGTGTTCAAGATTTATCCATGTTGTAGCATGTTTCATCAATTTTATGTATAATGTTACAGATTCCATTTTAATAAATTGTGTACCTATCACCATAGGTTTATATTTACATCTATGCTTTTGTCTTCTAGATCCCATAAAACAAACAAAAGAAGTTGAATTACAAACAAAATTACGATGGCTAAGATTTTGTATTTGTCATTTGCCAGGAAACTTTATATTTTGTGTGTTTCCTGAGTAATTATCTACTGTCCTTTTGTTTCAACTTGAAGGAACTCTCTAACACTTCTTGTTGGGCGGGTTTAGTTAAATAATTTCTCCGGCTTTTCTTTGTGAGAATGTCTTAATTTCTCCTTCAATTTTGAAAGACAGCTTTGTCATATATGGAATTCTTGTGTTTTTTTTTTTTTTTTTTTACTTTCAATGCTTTAAATGTATCAGCCTTGTAACCTACAACATTGCTGCTGAGAAATCTGCTGAAAATCTCACTGAGGATCCCTGTGCTGCACAGTCACTTTTCTCTTACTGCTTTCAAGATTCTCTTTTTGTCTTTAACTTTCATCAGTTTGACTATGTCTGTGGACTCAATCTACTTGGAATTTGTTGAAATTTTTGCATTACAACTCATCTCTTTCCTCAAATTGGGGGACTTTTTAACCATTATTTCTTCAAATAAGCTTCCTACCCTTTCTCTTCCAATCTCTCTGTCCCTTCTTATGGGTTCCCGTAATGTGTATATTGGTCCTTTGGTTGGTGTCTCATGTCTCTTAAGCTCTCTTCACTTTTTTTAATTCTTTTTTTTTTAATCTTTTTGTTCCTCAGACACTATAATTTCAAATTATCTGTTTCTAAGTTGATTTATTCTTTGTTCCACCTGCTGAAGTTTTCTGATGAACAACTTTTATGACTCTTTTCAATTTAGTTATTGCACTTTTCAGTTCCGGAATTTCTATTAGATTTTTTTTTTCCCACAATTTTCATCCCTTTGTTAACAATCTCACTTTGTTCACATGCCATTTTTGTGACTTCTTTAGTTGTCCACGTTCTCCTATAGCTCATAGCATATTTAAGACAGTTGATTTAAAACCTTTCTCAAGCAACCTGAGGCTTGCATTCCTGTAGTTTGGTTTTGGGATCTGTATTTTATTCCTTTGACTGATCCATGTTTCCCTGTTTCTTTGTACGCTTCCTGATTTGTTGCTGAAATGGACATTTGAAAACCCAGTCACTTCCCCCAGTCTAGGTGAACTAGTTCTGTGCAGGAGAATATCTTCACTAATTAGCCTGGCATGCAGGCTGAAGGTCTTTGCAGGCCTTTCTGGGCCTGTGCGTATGCATTTTCTCTGGACATACGCATATGCACTTTACTCCCAACACCCTTGCACACATGATTGCTTTTAAAAGTCTTAATTTCCCCACATCTCACAGCTATTTCTTCTCAGGGTCTTGGATGTTCTATCATATTATTCCACCCTACAATCTCTACTCCCAGATGCTCATAGATATTTGCCCCCCCCTGCAGATCTGATGGGCTCCAGCAACCACCTCATCGTCCTCTAATATAGTATCAAAATTATGCCACTGTTCCCAGCACTCTGAGTCAGTCAAAATAGATACTACTCCCTTGGGTAGTTTCTAGACAAGCAAGAACATTGCCTAAAAGTTCCATTCTTTTCTCTCCATCTTGACAGAGAAACTAGGAATCAGGTGATTTTTCTCCTGATTGTGACAGCTGTGCTGGAGAAGCAATGGGACAATGGTGAGCAACAATGCAACCGTTTTTTTTTTTTTTCACCATTTTGAATGTGCTTTTGTTTTCCCCGTGGGTAGGCATTTGCTTGACTGCTGCAGATTGTTCACTTATTTCTAGCATTCTCACAAAGCTACTTTGGTCTGCATGTTGCTGCTTACTTGGTGTTTCCACTGGGGACCAAGGACTCAAAGCTTCTTAGTTTGCCATCTTGCTGACATCAGTCTCAAGTCCATATTTTGTAACTATGCTATGTTGCTTCCCATATGAAGCCAGAGCAACACAAAATAGAGCCATTTAAACCATTAGTGTAGTTAAGTCGAAAGCCTGAGGCAGCACAAGTTGAGCACAGACAGAAATGATCAAAGCTGGAATAATAAAAATAAACTTCATGGAAGAAAGAGTAACTAGCCTGAGCCTTATACTTATACACACACTCACACACACACACACTCAAATGCATCTCACGGGACAAGCTTTTATTGTTGAGAATCTTCCATAAAGATAGAAACCCTGAATCTCCAGATTCTTCTAAAATAACTCTGAGTTGTTTTTTTTATTGACTCCAAAGATGAGGAAAGGAAATTAGTTTCATCACAGTAAAGGGTGGGGCCAATTTGTTTGTTGCTTTGCTTTGTTTCATTTTGTTTTTGTAGACTGAAAATTGATATCTAGAAGTAAGCTCTAGGGTCTTCAGTACCTGTGGAGGCATAAACATAATGAAAACCCATCACTCACCATGCAAGAGACTCTGTCATTAGAGAGGAATGAGTAGCTGCAATCTTACAGCCTGGCATCTTTTCAAGCATGTACAAATTGCTTGGACTAAGGCTGAGCTGACATTTGGTGTCTGAGATGGTGCCATGGGTTGGGTTTTAACAACTAGTTCGAAAGCTTTGTATTTTACTTTGTGTTGTTTTTAATTGTTCCATTTTCCAGATGTTTATTCCTAGATCATTTCCCACAAAAATAGGGGAACTCCTTTTGAAAACCTGGATGTGTCAGATCCCTTTGGGCCAGAGGTTTTAGACTAAACTAAATAAAACTGGGAGGGAAAAGGTGCTTGCAATGTGTTTGAAGATTCTGAAGAAATCCTCTGTACAAAAACAACAAAGGTGGGACCAGGAAACAAAGTATTAATTTCATGTTCCCCCATTAGCTTACCACCTGTTCTTTCTGATCTTTACTCAGCCCGGAAAGGGGAAAAGGCTAATCTGTAGCACATTTATATCAACAAGCTTGCACCAAACTCTGCCTAATTATCCCCTTGAACCTGTGTCCTCTCACTGGAAGGCAGTTTCGCGACCTGGCTAACAGCCAACAGCGGCAAGCTGGTCTCCATAAGCAGGGCTAACGACAGCCCACTTTCACTCCAGGAGCACCATAATTGCCCAGAGCAGTTTACAGAGCCATTATTTTATGGCTATATTTCAGAAGAAGGAGTCAAAGGTTGGCAGAATGCGATTCCTAGCAGTGCAGTGTATTGGACCAGCTTCACTTTGGACCCCAGATCATTTCCTGGTGAAAATCTCATAGGCTTCCACCCCCCAAATAGCTGTTTTCCTGACAAAAGGCTATATAAGAGCTGTGGTTACCGGGTGGTGGTGTGAGGGAATAGAAGGAGCACTTGACAGGGAGTCAGAACCCCTTTTTCAACCACTCACCCGCCCGATAAAACCTGAGTAAGACACAAAATCGTGGCACTCAGAAGCTCATCTACTTCCAGATCTGCAGTTCTGTTGGATAAAAGACAGTGAATAGATGCAATGAATATTTATTGCGAAACCCATTATATGCTGGAGACTGATCTCAATCCCCAGACTACAAAACAGAGCCCCTGTCCCTTATGCATTCCAACTCATTGTTCAGTCACTGTTAAATCGTGTCTGGCTCTGTGATCCCATCAACTGCAGCACACCAGGCTTCCCTGTCCTTCACTATCTCCTAGAGTTTGCTCAAATTTATGTCCACTGAGTCAGTGATGCCATCCAACCATCTCATCCTCTTGCCCTCCATCTTTCCCACCATCAGGCTCTTTACATTAGGTGGCCAAAATATTGGAGCTCAGCTTCAGCATCAGTCCTTCCAATGAATATTCAAGCTTTATTTCCTTTAGGATTGACTGGTTTGATCTCCTTGCAGTCCAAGGAACTCTCAAGAATCTTCTCCAGCACCATAATTCAAAAGCATCATTCTTCAGTGCTCAGCCTTCTTTATGGTACAGCTCTCACATCTGTACATGACTAAAGGAAAAATATATGGACTTCTATAAAAATATAAGTGATATCTCTGCTTTTTTAGTACATTGTCTAGGTTTGTCATAGCTTTTCTTCTAAGGAATGTCTTTTAATTTTGCAGCTGCAGTCGTAGTGACTTTGGAGCCCAAGAAAATAAAATTTGCCACTGTTTCTACTTTTTCTCCATCTATTTGCCATGAGAAGATGGGACTTTATGTATGATCTTCATTTTTTGAATGTTGAGTTTTAAGCCAGTTATTTTCACTCTACTCTTTCACCCTCATCAAGGGACTCTTTCGTTCCTCTTCACTTTCTGCATTAGAGTGGCATCATCTGCATACCTGAGGTTGTTCATATTTCTCCCAGCAATCTTGATTCCACTTGTGAGTTTTCCAGCCCAGCATTTTGGATGATGCACTCTGCATATAAGTTAAATAAGCAGCTCATAAGAGACAATAAATAAACATGTGTATGATAAGATGTCAAGTACTGTAGAGCTATAGTTAGTGGTGGGATAAAATAAAGGAAACTAAGAGGAAAGTGTAGAAAGAGAAGAGGCTATTATTTCAGACGTGGCTCTGAGGGACATCTCCCAGAGGTAATATTTGAAAAGAGACCCAGCTTAAGGAGGGAAAGAGCAAAATGAGTGCATAAAGCAAGAGCACTCTAATAAGGGAACAGACTTCTGATTCTGTGACCTGAGATATAACACCTTTTCCTAAAGGTGTCCCATCATTGTGCAAATGATGTTCACCTTACTTGAGACTTTCCCCAGTTTTCTTAACTCTGTCCTAAAGCAAGGATGTTCACAGTGCCTTTTAGTTACACAGGTCCAGACAGGTCCAGAGTCACCATGGTTTTGACCAGTAGTGATATCAGCTCAGTTCAGCCTATTGAGCCTTTTTCTTTAAAAAAAAAAAAAAAAAAAAAAATATATATATATATATATACACACACACACATTTCATTTATTTATTTTTTGGCCATGCTGTACCGGCATGCTAAATCTTAGCTCCTCAGCCAGGGATTGAGCCCGCGTCTCCTGCAGTGGAAGCATGGAGTCTTAAACACTGGAACACCAGGGGAGTCCCATATTGTGCCCTTCTTGAGAAGATATTGTGGGCACTTTTAACTGAACTCTACGGTGCTCTGATTTCTTCAAGGATGGTCTTACAAAAATACCCAGCATCCCTCTCCTGGGTCGCAGCTGAGAACTCAAGAGTTCTACTTCTTTTTCCCAGATGCATGTGGCCAGGTTGCCATACTCCTCCCAACTCCTATAGATGACAATGGCTTGGCATTTCAAGGAGAGAAATAAGTTTATGGCCACTTCAGTCTTAATCTTAGCAGAATCACCACCCTGTGCTATTTGTCACAAGCCAAAAAGGCCAATAAAAATAGGCTGTAAATTGGGTGAATGACACAAACAGTGAAGCAGAAACAATTCAAAGTGTACAGTCGGGTAGTGATGTGTCATTCATTGCCACTTCACAGGAAAAGAGTGCAGGTTGACATTTGTGCTTTCATCTTTATATTAGAATGTATCTGTGTTATCTTCTAATTATCTAGCTTTAAACAATTCATTCATAAATGTTTGTGTGAGTCTGGGTGCTGGGTATGCTGCTAGAAAAAGTATATAACCTGGAATGTATGTATGACATGGAGTCAATCAGAATACAATAGTAAATTGAATTATTTGTCTGAAACTTCATTCCCCCCTCTTTTTCCAATACGCATTCCATCTACTATTGATACTGATGGTCCTTAAATTGCTTAAGAAAATAAACCCACGTTCCAAGTGTGAGTGAGGTCCCTTATTCTGCTGGTGTCTACTGTGAACAAGTCATCTTCCACCCTCCTGACAATCAAGTCCTCCAGATCTTGGAGAATGAAGATTTCTCATGGGAACAAACAAGAAAGTTATCCTGTTCCAGGATTATGAATGTGTAAGTGTGACTGAATTTTCCTTCTCTTGGGTCAAAAGATTAGGAGCCCCATGTTCAAATGAACTGCTGGGTCATTTGCAGCATTTCTCAAAATGTCAGAATTACTTAAAAATAAACCTCAGAGATAGAAGCATCATGACAAGGCAGAACTTCTCCATAACATAGGAAGTCAGTTTCCTAAGGTACCGTTTACCCTGTTCCAACCAGCCTCCAGAAAAGAGAAGCAAAGTACAGGTAATCCAATGGCTGAGGCAAATGCTCAGTAATGCTTCTCACATTATAAAGTCATCACATCTTGTCATCCTCTCCTAAGATATCAAACTCTAAGAGGAATCCAGATAAGAATAAGCCATTTCAGCCTCAACCGTTAAGGCATTCACATTCTCATGAAAATAAGCACCTATTAAGTGTACTAAAACAAGGTGAACTACAGTGATGTGAAATTGGCAAGACCCACTATAAGTGTTACTGAAATTCCAAGGAATCCAAAGTACCAGGACAGTGTGCAGGTCCTCTGATGCTGAGTCTCTGGACTCATCTCTGCTGTTCCCTTATTGTGTGTCCTGTCGTGTGCCAGGCAAACCAGATGAGCTGTGATAGTGCCGTGGAGCCATCTCCTATATGGTGGCTGCTAGGAGATGTGAGAAGGGGCCAAATAAATGTAAAACAGGATTCTTGCCTCAAAAACTTTGTGCTTGGGTGGCAAAGGTAGGTCTAAGAAAGAGATGACCCAAATTTTAACTGGCACATTGGTCTAAAAAAAAAAAAGTCCTCTAAATTTGCACCATCAGCTTAATAGCTTCAAAATGCAGATAGGAAAAGCAAAAGTCATACCTACTTTAATCTAAAGGTTCTGCTCTTTGGGTTAATGTGGGTTAACGTGGGTTGTGCTGATCACTCTTTGGACTCAATTCTAAGCCTTATTTCCCTCTGGTGAACTCAAGTCTCAGGTTAAACCAAAAGCAAACCTCTCCTTGCAGGATACTAGTGATAAACTGATAATTTCTCTGGCTCTTGTCTAGTCAAGTTAGACTTCAAATCAAGTTAATCTAGTTTAAGCTGAGCATTCTCAACAGTAACACCAAGCAAAATGACAATAAAATATGTTTTTTTCTAAACCGCATCAGACACTCAAATGCCAGAATCACAGGCTTAAATATACCATTGAGTACAGGAAAGTCTGCAAAATTCATCAATATCCCAAAGGTGTTCTAAGATATTTTCTCTCCTTCCTGATATTTTATGCTGGGGTTTCTACAAGAAGTTAGAGGTAGTGCAAAGGGTGTCACTTTCCCTTACTGCCCATCTTTTTCCTGTGGTTTCATTCCACACCGATTCTGGGGAAGTCATAAGAATATTACTGGTAAAAAGCCTCAGTGATTCAAGGATCCATTTGGGTCTATATCATAGGAGACACCACCTTAAGGAATTGGGAGATGAAACGTTATTTTCAATAATGATGTTCAAATTTTATCAAAAGTCAGATTGCTTAGTGAAAATAAATGTTTTCAATAAACTTGTCTTTAGCTTTGTGTTTCAAAGTATCTGCCCATGAAATGATCTCTTTTGTCTTTCTCAACTCTGCTGGGATTACACTTACTATAGTAAAAGTCTAGGAGTTATGTACTGTACATAATAAAACTGATAGTTTATTAAGTTCAATAATAAAACTCAGTACAAAACAAAGGCTGACATATTAGAGAGGTAAACCACGCTGACCCAGACTATACCTTTATAGGTTTTTAGCATCTGTAGGTAGTTATGTGGGCTTTTACTATCTCCAGTTCAATATAGTCTTCTGATTAAAAAACCTACTTACTACTTATCTGGTTATTCTTTTATTAGCTTGCAGACAGCATGCATTGCAGAATGTAATTTAGTTATACACCTTGTCTAGAAGCAGATGGGAAGAATGCTTTGAAAAAAATGAACAGTTATTCATTGAAAAATATAAAAAAAGAAAGCTGAGAAGCCAAAGGGAGTCATGATCCTTTGAGAACATTGGCTTTAGGAGAAATTTTTCCCTTGGGTAGGAGATTGGCCCTCTGCAGCATGAACAAATTCTTCAGCTATTCCCCTGGGACTAGGAAGACAGACGGGGTTTATGTAAAGCAATGGCTGAGCCCAAGACACGAATATTGCATGCTGGCACTTGGTCCATCATGCCCAGTGTCTCCACGCAGGTCCTTTCTTCCAGCGTTTCTAACGCACACTAAGGAGTGAAAACAAGGGAGACTGAGATTTACTGGGAAACTCACCAAACTAAGATTACACCATCCAAATATGTGGGTCTATGAACAATGGGGCTATCAAGGACAAGAACAAAGAGGCTGGTTAGCTCAAATACCCTCTGCAAGAAGCCTGGGGACTTTTTCTTTATGTAAATAAGAAGCCAGGAGGTATATATAGAGAGAGATTTCTTTCAATGAAATGCTTCACACAATTGCTGGAGGTTAAGCAGTTCCATGATCTGCCATCTGCAAGCTAGAGACCTAGGAAAGCCAGCAGTATAATTCATTCTGAGTTCAAAGGCCTGGGGACCAGGGGAGTTGATAGCATAAATCTCAGAAGGTTCCAGATCAAATAGGCAGGAAGGCAGAAAAGGGGGTAAATTCCTCCTTCCTTGGCTTTTTGCTCTATTCAGGCCTTTGATGTATTGGATGGCACCCATTCATGTAGGAGAACAAAACCAACTTTACTGATCACAGAGTCAAATGGCACTTTCATCCAGAAACAGCCTCCCAACACATCCAGAAATGACTTTTAATCTAGACATCCTGTGCCCCGGTCAAGATGACAAAAAAGTAACCATCACAGATTTTAAAGCACATTTCCCTCTATTATTAAACACTTGCATCAGACCTTAAAGATGAATATTGTCCCATTTTCAGTTTGAAACTGAGATTCAGGTAACTTGCATAGGTATAAGCACTATTATTTTTGTAAAATCATAGAATTTTTAAATTAAGAAATTGAAGAGATTATCTTACTTCAATGTTCTCAAATAGAAAATCTGAGCTTCTCCTCTTCCACTACCAGAGAGTTTAAGGATTTATGGTTAGAGGCTCTGTGGTCTTGCAGTGACCTAGCAACTGATCCAGAATGAAATCCAGATATCCACAAAGCAGTCAAGGGACCTTTACTGAGGCCGAACAAGGTGAAGAATAAAGTGCTGGCTATGTGCATACTCCCTTTATCCTGGGCTGAGAAATGGCATAGGCTTGATCAGGAGGTACTAGAGGAGATGGTGGTGGTCAGGGGATCATTCCAAGTTCCATATTCACTGCCCAGTCAGAAATAACTCTACCACGTGGACACAAAACTACACTTACTGGAGTCCTGGCTTTCTGATTGTGTAGCTCAAGTTCCCTGAGGTGCTGATGCAAAGATGCAAATTAGTATATAGAAATGAGACGTGGGTTCGATCCCTGCATCAGAAAGATCCCCTGGAGGAGGGGAAATAACAACCCACTCCAGTATTCTTGCCTGGAGAATCCTATGGACAGGGGAGCCTGGCAGGCTACAGTCCATAAGGTTGCAAAGAACTGGACACGACTGAGCAACTAAACAAGAGCAATTCATAGAGAAGACTGGTAACTGAAGGCTGCCAGCCAGCAGTACTCCCAACAGTCTAAGAATAAGCCTGTATCAGGCCCAAAGGGAGAGGGTTGGGCTGGGTGATATAGCGCAGTATACAATGATGAACCAAAGCTCTGAGCACAATCCACTGCTCTGTCCCCACATTATCTTTCATGAGCTGGGCTTTAGATGTTAAGAAAGCCTTAGATGCTTTCTTTACTGATTATATGACAGGGTACATTGTAAGTACTTAGACATATTTCTTGCATATTGTAAATATTCATTGAATATATGGTTACTATTACTATTTATTATCATTATTAATAAAGGCCTTCTCAAGACTGCAAGTTGAGTTAAAGGAAGTGCAAGGACTCACTGGAAGCCTTATTCTTTCTCTTTTTTTCAAGTCTTTATTGAATTTATTACAATATTGCTTCTGTTGTTTATGCTCTGGTTTTTTGGCCCTGAGGCATGTGGGATCTTAGCTTCCTGACCAGTGATCGAATAGGCAACCCTGCACTGGAAGGCAAAATCTTAACCACTAGACCAACTCGTGCACTTGTGAGTAAAAGAACACAAGGTATATGACAATAAGCTATTGTGACAGCTGTCTATATGATCTTGAATTTATATTTCCATTGAAAGGAGGTGGAGGTATAGATCACCTCTTGTGTTAAGCAGCATTTTTATTTTGTAGGAAACAGATTAGCAGAGATAAAGGACTTCATTCTATGAAGCTATAGTCAAATATACGCCAGGAAAGGCACAGGTACCACTATTTAATACAAGTTCCAAAATCCCCTTTATTATTGGGAAAGCATTTGTTTCTGACTAAGTGTAAGCACACAGCTAGCACAGGAGGGTCACACGTGCTAAACTGCTTCAGTCGTGTCCAACTCTTTGAGACTCCATGGACTGTAGCCCACCTGGCTCCTCTGCCCATGGAATTTTCCAGGCAAGAATACTGGAGTGGGTTGCCATTTCCTTCTCCATGGGATTTTCCCGACCAAGGGATTGAACCCACGTCTCTTTTGTCTCCTGAATTGGCAGGCAGGTTCTTTACCACTGGTGCCACGTGGGAAGTCTGGAGAGACATACAGTTCAGTTAAGTCGTTCAGTCGTTCAGTCGTGTCTAACTCTTTGGGACTCCATGAATCACAGCACACCAGGCCTCCCTGTCCATCACCAACTCCCGGAGTTTACCCAAACTCATGTCCATCGAGTCAGTGATGCCATCCAGCCATCTCATCCTCTGTTGTCCCCTTCTCCTCCTGCCCCCAATCCCTCCCAGCATCAGGGTCTTTTCCAATGAGTCAACTGTTCGCATGAGGTGGCCAAAGTATTGGAGTTTCAGCTTCAGCATCAGTCCTTCCAATGAACACCCAGGACTGATCTCCTTTAGGATGGACTAGTTGGATCTCCTTGCATTCCAAAGGACTCTCAAGAGTCTTCTCCAACACCACAGTTCAAAAGCATTAATTCTTTGGCACTCAGCTTTCTTCACAGTCCAACTCTCACATCCATACATGACCACTGGAAAAACCATAGCCTTGATTAGACAGACCTTTGTTGGCAAAGTAATATCTCTGCTTTTCAATATGCTGTCTAGGTTGGTCATAACTTTCCTTCCAAGGAACAAGCATCTTTTAATTTCATGGCTGCAATCACCATTTGCAGTGATTTTGGAGCCCCAAAAAATAAAGTCTGACACTGTTTCCACTGTTTCCCCATCTATTTCCCATGAAGTGATGGGACCAGATGCCATGATCTTCGTTTTCTGCATGTTGAGCTTTAAGCCAACTTTTTCACTCTCCACTTTCACTTTCATCAAGAGGCTTTTTAGTTCCTCTTCACTTTCTGCCATAAGGGTGGTGTCATCTGCATATCTGAGGTTATTGATATTTCTCCTGGCAATCTTGATTCCAGCTTGTGCTTCTTCCAGCACAGCATTTCTCATGATGTACTCTGCATAGAAGTTAAATAAGCAGGGTGACAATATACAGCTTTGATGTACTCCTTTTCCTATCTGGAACCAGTCTGTTGTTCCATGTTCAGTTCTAACTGCTGCTTCCTGACCTACATACAGATTTATCAAGAGGCATGTCAGGTGGTCTGGTATTCCCATCTTGTTCAGAATTTTCCACAGTTTGTTGTGATCCACACAGTCAAAGGCTTTGGCATAGTCAATAAAGCAGAAATAGATGTTTGTCTGGAACTCTCTTGCTTTTTCAATGATCCAGCAGATGTTCGCAATTTGATCTCTGGTTCCTCTGCCTTTTCTAAAACCAGCTTGAACATCTGGAAGTTCACGGTTCACATATTGCTGAAGCCTGGCTTGGAGAATTTTGAGCATGACTTTACTAGCGTGTGAGATGAGTGAGATGAGGGACATACACTGGGGCTTAAACGCCCACACTGTACATCTGTGGTTGGTGACCATCCACCAACCACTCCCCATTCTTCTGATACTGGACCCAGATTTTCGTTAGAGAACAAATCTTCTCACCATTCCTTATCACTCAGTTCATCACAGAGAACTTTCTTTCCCCCAGTGAGGCCGAAGCAGGAGCTCCAAGTCAAAATAGCCCATCTCTCTTCTCCGGGGATTTTAATCTAGTGATGAATATGATAAAGCCCGAAAAAAGTAGGTGCTAGTTCATCTTATTGGTGGTTGCCCAAATAAACATTCTATCAGCTCCTGTTCCCTAAATCCCTTGCTCCTGGAATTTCTGAACCCTGGTCTAACACTTCATTGATTCTGTGAGAGTTCTACCTTTCCAATGAATTCCTCTTTCTTTCTTAATTAAGTTAACCAAGGTTGATTTATATCACATGCACCCAAGACTGTAGGATGAAATAATTAGACTTCTTTAACCAACCAAATCCATCCCTAACGATAAGACCTTGGAAAATATACTTACTTTCAATAGAGGAAGGAAACACAAAACTCTAGCTTATGTGTGGCTTCTTCATCTGGGAAGATTTTATCAGTAAGCTGCAGTGAGAGTCTGAGAAAACAGGATACCTCCATAGAACCCTTGAACGAAGATCAATTTTTAACTATAGCATATGTATTTTATTTAAACAACTCAGAACTTTTCCCATATACAGCAAAACCTATTGATAAACTCATATTGCATTAAAAATGCCAGCACTCTCTATCAACAGAGCAACATTTAGTGCATGAAATTTCAATTATATCTAGCTGGTCTATTGGGCTGAAATTCTGAAGAGTCTGGGTTTATCTATTAGAAAGGGGTTTTTCCCAGAATGTCTTTTACTTAGGTATGTGCTTGCATGCTGCTGTGGTTTATTTTATATCAGGAAGCACATTATAAGACAAGTCAGAATGTAAAGGGAAGTCTCCAACAGTAGAATATTTTTTCAATAAACCCTTAACCTGCAATAAAATTAGATTCAGTAATCCTTTATTCCAGAGAAGGCAAGGGCACCCCACTCCAGTACTCTTGCCTAGAAAATCCCACGGACTGAGGAGCCTGGTAGGCTGCAGTCCATGGGGTCGTGAAGAGTCGGACACGACTGAGCGACTTCACTTTGACTTTCCACTTTCACACATTGAAGAAGGAAATGGCAACCCACTCCAGTGTTCTTGCCTGGAGAATCCCAGGGACCGGGAAGCCTGGTGGGCTGCCGTCTATGGGGTCACACAGAGTCAGACATGACTGAAGCGACTTAGCAGCAGCAGCAGCAGCAGCAGCAGCAATCCTTTATTGAGCATCTGCTGTGTACAACTTGCTAGGGTAGTTTTTTGGGGTGGCTTTTAAGTGAATAAGGCAAAATCCTACTTGGAAGATGCATATGATAAGTCAGTGTTGCAAGAAAATAAGGCAATTAAATCAGTATTTGCTTCCTGAAAGAAATAACATTTGAGCTAGGATTTGAATAGCATTTGCTCTAGGACCTGATGAATAAGTAGGCTGTCAGAAGATAAAGAAAAGGGATTGGAGTTTCCAGAAATAAAGAATTCATAAAGAATTATTAACATATGGTGATGAAAAAAAAGCTAGCTAGCTGGACTATCTGGTATATGCACAAAAGTAATAAAAGTTTAAGGTGCAAGAGTAGATAGTCACCATCCTGAAAACTGTCATAAATGCCTCAGTGATGTGTTTAGATGTATTTCTTCTTTCCATAAGACAGAGCCTAGGGTACCCACAGGATCGCACTAGAACACTTGATTCTAGTTCCCCTGGAGGTTACATTTGGGCTAAGGGAAAGAGGCTTCCCTCTATCATCATACAAAAATTAACTTGAGATACAACACAGACCTAAACATAAAAGGTAAAACTGTAAAACTTCTAAAATAAGAAAATGAAGGTGTCTCTTCATGACCTTGAGGGAAGAAATGATTTTTTTTAGACAAGGTACAAAAAGCACTAAACATAAAAATACTAGGCAATCAAACCTCATTACAAGTAAAAAGTTCTGCTAATCAAAAGTCACCATTTAAAAAAAAGGAAAAACAAAAAAGTACAAAAAAATATTTGCAATACACTTTTCTGAAAGTTGAAATTTACCCAAACTAGATAAACAACTTCCATAATTAGATTTAAAAGACAACAATAAAACTCAGATTAAAAGAAAGCCTTGGACTCAATATTTCACAAAAGAAAATACACAGATGACCAATTAGTGTTATGAAGTTACTTAACACTTGTAGTCACGAGGAAATGAAAGTCAGAATCCACAGACAGACAATACGGCATGCCTTTTAGGATGTCTAAAGTTAGAAAAACTGACAACACCAAAATTTGTGATGGATGTGTAGAAACTGGAACTTTTATCTACATCTGGTGGGGTGTAGAATGGGGCAACTACTTTGGAATATAATGTGGCTGCCTTGAATAGAGTAGAAAACACATCTATCCTGTGACTCTGCAGTCATAGTCCTAAATACTTGCCCATGACAAATAAAAACATGGGTACATAAGAGATATATTCAAAAATGTTTCTAGCATCTTTATTCATAACAACCCCAAACTGGAAATAACCCAAAAAGAGAAAGTATAAGCAAATTGTGTTATATATAATGGAAAGCTTCTCAGCATGAAAAAGAATGAACTACTGAAGTTATTACCAAATATACTGGTCTCAAGAAAACTTTCTACTCTTAAAAATATTGCAGAGCCAAAAAAGAGCCTTTTAAATGTGGCTTATAGCTCTCAATATTTACCGTATTACCAACTGAGAAATTTAAAAATGTGTATTCATTGTTCACTTTAAAATAACAATAATAATCTTATTACAGGTTAACATAAATGAAATGTCTATGAAAATAATATTTTTCAAAACAAAACATTTAGTGAGAGCAGTGATACTGTTTTACTTTTTGGATCTTCAATGTCTGGCTTAAGAAAAGGTAACCAGATTATCTTATCAATTCTTCATTCAATATTATGCAATACCAGGACTTCATTTATCCTTGGGAGAATTATACTATACTCCCATGAGAGGATAAGAGTGAAAAAGGTAAACGGCACCTTTTTTAATCATTATAAAAATATTTTTTACTTCACAGACCCTCTTTAAAGGGTCTTAGGGCGCCCTAATGACTCTAATTGGGGCTTCCCTGGTGGCTCAGGTAAAGCGTCTGCCTGCAATGCGGGAGACCCGGGTTCAATGCCTGGGTCAGGAAGATCCCCTGGAGAAGGAAATGGCAACCCACTCCAGTATTCTTGCCTGGAAAATCCCATGGATGGAGCCTGGTAGGCTACAGTCCATGGGGTGGCAAAGAGTCAGACACAACTGAGTGACTTCACTTCACTTTTTCACTTCAAGGTGCCCTAATGACTCATTTTGGGAATCACTAAACTATTGGTACACAAAACAATAGGATGGGTTTCAAACACATAATGAGCCAAAGAAACCAGACGCAAAAGCTACAGACTGTGTTACTCCATTTGCATGAAGTCTCAGGCTAGGCAGAATAATTTATAGTGACAAAAATCAGAATGGTGGTAGCCTGTGTAAAGTGAGGGTTGACTGGGAGAAGAATGAGGAATTTGATGGAAATGTTCTATATCTTTATTAGAGTGGGTTGCATCAATACAAACATTGAGTATTGATGAAAACACACAGAATTGCCCTCTTGAATCTGTGTACTTCACTCTACTACATTTGTATTAATTTAAAAAATCAAGAGAGAGCCAAATACTGGACTATAGTAGAACATAAATGTGATTGAAATTGAACATTTTCTAAGGTCTCTTATGTTGTTGCTGTTTACTCGCTAAGTCATGTCCAACTCTTTGCAACCCCATGGACTATAGCCTGGTCAGGCTCCTCTGTCCACGGGATTTCCCAGGCAAGAATACTAGAGTGGGTTGCCATTTCCTTTTCCAGGGATCTTGCCAACTCAGGGATCGATCCCTCGTCTCCTGCATTGGCAGATGGATTGTTTACCACTGAGCCACCAGGGAAGCCCAAAGTCTCTTAGAAGGAAGGTAAAACTATTTGACTAATCTCATAACTAAAGGAGGGTACAGATACTAATCTTATAAAGTTTAAGTTAAATATGTATGCTAAAATTTCTAGAGTAAGTGTTAAAAGAACAGAAACAGAGAGTGTAGTTTCTGAAGTAGTAGATAGAATGCATGAGGCAGTACATTTGCAGGATCGTGACATTTCAATATATTAAAAATAAACAAGATGAGGGGATGGCAGAGGGAAGAAGAAAGATAAAAGTGGACAAATAGAAAATACAGAATTAAAAGTAGAAATTGCATCACTGTGGCACAATGAAATGAGCTTAGTCCATGTCAAATCCTTAACTGGATGTACAAAGTTGGATTGGTCCCTTGATTTCCTTTATAAAAAGTTTAAACAAATGAACCTCTAAGTTCTTTTTTTTTTTTTTTTTATTTTATTTTTTTTAAACTTTACATAATTGTATTAGTTTTGCCAAATATCAAAATGAATCCATCACAGGTATACATATGCTCCCCATCCTGAACCCTCCTCCCTCCTCCCTCCCCATACCATCCCTCTGGGTCGTCCCAGTGCACTAGCCCCAAGCATCCAGTATTGTGCATCAAATGAACCTCTAAGTTCTTTTCTCTGAAAGTGAAGGTAAAGTTGCTCAGTCGTGTCCTACTCTTTGCAATCCCATGGACTGTAGCCTATCAGGCTCCTCGGTCAGTGGGATTTTCCAGGCAAGAGTGCTGGAGTGGATTGCCATTTCCTTCTCCAGAGGATCTTCCCGACCCAGGAACCGAACCCGGGTCTCCCGCATTGTAGGCAGATGCTTTACCGTCTGAGCCACCAGGGAAGCCCAAATTTTCTTTCTTTTCTCTAGTGGGTTTTTTTTTTTTTCCCCTTCTTTTTCCAGGGCTTGATTCAGGACAAATTCTTACTTAAAAATCTCAATGCAGACGAATAATAACCATAATTCACATTAAAATATTCACCCTTGTGAGGGTCAAATTGCTTTTGTTTGTTTTTCAGAATGTAAACTCTGAAGCCCTTGGTTTATCTTAGATCCTTTAATGTAGTGAAAGATTTGGCTTGAAAATGCTTTCAATCAAGATCCTCACAGTAACACTCATTTAAGAACCAGATAAATAAATCCTCCACTCCCTCACTCAGTCTCTTGTTGTGTACAGATCCCTTGTGCTCTTTCCTAATGTTTGGCTCATTAACAAATTCATTTGATACTTTCCTTGGGAATTTCCCACCTCTGTTGGGTGAATTGGAGCAAACAGCTTATGAGAGAGTCCTACCTCCCTCTTGAGTGGTGCTGGATGGTGTTAGAGGGCAGCGCGACTCCCTTGAGGACCCCAATCTGTCCTTAATTACTAGTGCTAGCGGAAAGACTGTAAGCCCTCCCGGATGGCATCAGGAAGCTAAATGAGTGCTTCTAGCTGCTCACCTTTCAATGCAAACTGGGGAAAAAGAAATGGATTCTCCATGGCAACTCAAAGGAGAAAACTAAGTGTTTGCTATGAGCATTATGAATTGTTACTGGATTTTTCTTTGGAGTTATTCCTCTTTTTCTGATTTATTTACTTTTAATTGAAGGATAATCACTTTACAGTATTGGGTTGGTTTCTGCCAAACATCAGCATGAACCAGCCATAGGTATACACATGCTGGAGCTTTTTCTTTACTGCAAAGAAAATGCATACGCATCAGGGAATCATAGCACAGTGTTACGTCAAGAGGTCAAATCTTTCATTTAACTTTTATTTGTCTTTCTGGGAAAACATGGTTCAGTCTCTCATGCCTGTTTCCCTACAGAAAAGATGTATAATTGGGATTGCTGGAAGATTCCTTATGGACCAGCTGTTCTCCAGGGAGCATCACAGGGAGCATCACAGGGAGCACTGGCGACTACCAGGGTGAGTCCCTTCCTCGGGTCATCAGACTGGCCTCCAGTAGTATTAGTCTTCCAAATTCTACTATATTCTACTTAGTTAGCATATTCCTTTGAGTTTGAAATTAGCACCACTTCAGTATCTTATTGATAAGGGGGGCAGCCATTCTATTCACTCGGATAAGAGTCCTAGTGGGGACCCACCAGGAGCAGCTGGTCCAGAGAGTTTTTACTCCCAAAAAAGTACTCTCTAAATTACTAAGGCTTAAGTATGATATTATCATCCATAGCTGAATATCTTGCATTAAGCTCTGAGTAAAATATATAACTTAACCATAGATATGAGTACTTGGTACTTCTTTTAGCTTCTTTTATACAATATAATATATTTACAATCTTTAAAAAAGCCAAACTGTATTAAAAACTTTATAACAAAAATATCTACATCAGGGTCACCAACAATTCTGTGGCCAGGAAATTAATTTGAAGGAAATCTGGGTACCATTTAGTAAGTGGATGCAGTGTGGCTGCCCCTGAAAGCTCAGCATGGGGAGTGATTGCTCCAGAGAGTAGAGGGCAGTGTTAACAAAAGCTAGGGGACATGCAGCCATAAGGATGACTGCACTGACTTGCTGGGTAGAAAGGTATGGAAGAGAAGAGAACCCCGGCAGGCTACAGTCTGTGGAGTCGCAAACAGCTGGACACTACTGAGAGACTAACAGACACACGGAAGAGCGGTGGTTTCCAGACACAAGCCAGGCTCTGCTCCCCACACCACAGCACCTCAAAGCTACTCAGCCATGGCTGCCTGGCTTCTCAGGTTCACCCCTATGTGGCTAGCAAGTTTGGGGGCTAACTCCCAGGTAGCCCAGTGGTAAAGAATCTGCCTGCAAATGCAAGAGACACAGGAGATGCGGGTTTGATCCCTGGGTATGGAAGATCCCCTGGAGAAGGAAATGGCAACCCACTCCAGTATTCTTGCCTGGAGAATCCCATGGACAGAGGAGCCTGGCAGGTTACAGCCCAAAGTGTCACATAGAATTGGACACAACTGAGCATGTATGCACAGACTAAACCCAGCTTCTTACTCAATCTTACATTGAGGAGTAAATCAAAAAGTTTTTTTTTTTTTTTTTGCAAGCCTTAGGGATCTCTCACATCCACACATGACTACAGGAAAAACTATAGCTTTTACTAGAAGGACCTTTCTTGGCAAACTAATGTCTTCGCTTTTTAACATGCTGTCTAGGTTGGTCATAGCTTTTCTTCCAAGGAGCAAGTGTCTTTTAATTTCATGGCTGCAATCACCATCTGCAGTGATTTTGGAGCTCAAGAAACTAAATTCTCTCACTGTTTCCACTATTTCCCCATCTATTTGCCATGAAGTGATGGGACCAAATGCCACGATCTTAGTTTTCTGAACGTTGAGCTTTAAGCCAACTTTTTCACTCTCCTCTTTCACTTTCATCAAGAGGCTCTTTAGTTCTTCTTCGCTTTCTGCCATAAGGGTGGTGTCATCTGCATATCTGAGATTACTGATATTTCTCCCGGCAATCTTGATTACAGCTGTGCTTCATCCAGCCTGGCATTTCGCATGATATACTTTGCATGTAAGTTAAATAAGCAGGGTGACAATACACAGCCTAGTCAAAGCTAGATTTTTCCAGTCTAGTCAAAGCTATAGTTTTTCCAGTGGTCATGTATGGATGTGAGAGTTGGACTATAAAGAAAGCTGAGTGCTGAAGAATTGATGCTTTTGAACAGTGGTGTTGGAGGAGACTCGAGAATCCCCTGGACTGCAAGGAGATCCAACCAATCAATCCTAAAGGAAATCAATCCTGAATATTCATCGGAAGGACTGAAGCTGAAGCTGAAACTCCATTTACTTTGGCTACCTGATGCAAAGAACTGACTCCTTGGAAAAGACCCTGATTTGGGGAAAGATTGAAGGTGGGAGGAGAAGGGGATGACAGAGGATAAGATGTTTGGATGGCATCACCGACTAGATTGACATGAGTTTGAGTAAGCTGCAGGAATTGGTGATGGACAAGGAAGCCTGGAATGCTGCAGTCCATGGGGTCACACAGAGTCAGACACGACTGAGTGACTGAACTGAACTGATGGGGCTCTGCTTTTCATTGTATATTACCTCATCGAATGAGCACCATTCCATGAGGAAAGGATACCCCAACATTTTGCCAAATACATTTTAGTTGGAATGATATTACTGACAGAAGCAAAGCATTCTCTCTTCCCTGGGAAGTCCTTGCCTCCCTTCATTGTAAATTCCACCCTATCACACAAATTTCCATATTGTTACAAGCCCAGGAAGCACTTAAGGCACAATGAGAAATACAGCCCTGGCATATTCCTTCCTTTCTATTCACCTCTTTTTTCACCCATTTACCACCAAGGGTATCTTTCTACCAGCTGAGGAATTATGTGATTCTTAGCACTACAGTGTTGTACAAAACTGCTTAAGCCCATGACGGATTTGTCTACCCACCCTCAAACTCACACTGACAGGCTATTGCTCATTCCTGACCACATTTACGAAGGCAATGAGAAGAAATCTGAACATGACAGCAATTCTCAAGACCCACCGATAACAGCTACATTTGTCTGGCTGATTTTGCTTCCAATAAGAGTTATTTCTATTCAGATCACAAAAAGCGACTGGGAAAATTCTCCCTGAAGATGTGGATATCTCCGTGCACTGCTTCTGTTCTACATAAAATAGAAATGACCAACCACACCTCAAGGACTACTTTATGGTGTTCTCAAATCTCTGAACCCAAAGGTTTCCATGGAAACACATACATCAATCTTACATTGAGGAGTAAATCAAAAAGTTGTTTTTTTTTTTTTGCAGGCCTTAGGATCTCTCACATCCACACATGACTACAGGAAAAACTATAGCTTTTACTAGAAGGACCTTTCTTGGCAAACTAATGTCTTCGCTTTTTAACATGCTGTCTAGGTTGGTCATAGCTTTTCTTCCAAGGAGCAAGTGTCTTTTAATTTCATGGCTGCAATCACCATCTGCAGTGATTTTGGAGCTCAAGAAACTAAATTCTCTCACTGTTTCCACTATTTCCCCATCTATTTGCCATGAAGTGATGGGACCAAATGCCACGATCTTAGTTTTCTGAACGTTGAGCTTTAAGCCAACTTTTTCACTCTCCTCTTTCACTTTCATCAAGAGGCTCTTTAGTTCTTCTTCGCTTTCTGCCATAAGGGTGGTGTCATCTGCATATCTGAGATTACTGATATTTCTCCCGGCAATCTTGATTACAGCTGTGCTTCATCCAGCCTGGCATTTCGCATGATATACTTTGCATGTAAGTTAAATAAGCAGGGTGACAATACACAGCCTAGTCAAAGCTAGATTTTTCCAGTCTAGTCAAAGCTATAGTTTTTCCAGTGGTCATGTATGGATGTGAGAGTTGGACTATAAAGAAAGCTGAGTGCTGAAGAATTGATGCTTTTGAACAGTGGTGTTGGAGGAGACTCGAGAATCCCCTGGACTGCAAGGAGATCCAACCAATCAATCCTAAAGGAAATCAATCCTGAATATTCATCGGAAGGACTGAAGCTGAAGCTGAAACTCCATTTACTTTGGCTACCTGATGCAAAGAACTGACTCCTTGGAAAAGACCCTGATTTGGGGAAAGATTGAAGGTGGGAGGAGAAGGGGATGACAGAGGATAAGATGTTTGGATGGCATCACCGACTAGATTGACATGAGTTTGAGTAAGCTGCAGGAATTGGTGATGGACAAGGAAGCCTGGAATGCTGCAGTCCATGGGGTCACACAGAGTCAGACACGACTGAGTGACTGAACTGAACTGATGGGGCTCTGCTTTTCATTGTATATTACCTCATCGAATGAGCACCATTCCATGAGGAAAGGATACCCCAACATTTTGCCAAATACATTTTAGTTGGAATGATATTACTGACAGAAGCAAAGCATTCTCTCTTCCCTGGGAAGTCCTTGCCTCCCTTCATTGTAAATTCCACCCTATCACACAAATTTCCATATTGTTACAAGCCCAGGAAGCACTTAAGGCACAATGAGAAATACAGCCCTGGCATATTCCTTCCTTTCTATTCACCTCTTTTTTCACCCATTTACCACCAAGGGTATCTTTCTACCAGCTGAGGAATTATGTGATTCTTAGCACTACAGTGTTGTACAAAACTGCTTAAGCCCATGACGGATTTGTCTACCCACCCTCAAACTCACACTGACAGGCTATTGCTCATTCCTGACCACATTTACGAAGGCAATGAGAAGAAATCTGAACATGACAGCAATTCTCAAGACCCACCGATAACAGCTACATTTGTCTGGCTGATTTTGCTTCCAATAAGAGTTATTTCTATTCAGATCACAAAAAGCGACTGGGAAAATTCTCCCTGAAGATGTGGATATCTCCGTGCACTGCTTCTGTTCTACATAAAATAGAAATGACCAACCACACCTCAAGGACTACTTTATGGTGTTCTCAAATCTCTGAACCCAAAGGTTTCCATGGAAACACATACATCAGAAGGACCAATGATCAGGAGGAGTGAAAGAGCAGGACATGCTGTCCCTTTCTGACTGTCTTAACACTGGTCATAGTTATAGTCTTCCACATCATGTAGTTAGTCCATGGGGTTTTATATACAGTTGCTTCCAGTAGCAGGAATCCTGACTCTGTGACATGAAGATAGCAGCATTCACAATGGAGGACGGCCTTCACTTACCTCCTCAGAGTGTTCAAATTGCTAATACTTAGATTTCCTCATTTGCCTCTGATAACAGGGCTAGAAGAAGGTGGGTATTAGACACCCATTGCATTTATAAGAAAGGAAAGAAAGTGTTCAAGTGATCTGTCTTAGGCTACACAGCTTCTGACAGGAACAACTTGAGTAACTGGAGTCCAGATCTAGACATCTATCAACTGCACCAATAATTCCATTAAGGTTTTTCAAGCACTGGGTAAAAGCCAGGCATCCTACTGGGTGTTCTCATTAAGGCAGTTCTCAAGTTTTCACAGCCCAGAGAGGACTAATGACTCTCTACTCTACAAGACCTCAGAGTACAGAGTACATTTTATTAAAACACTTAGCATCTTCTTGGAGAAGGAAATGGCAACCCACTCCAGTGTTCTTGCCTAGAGAATCCCAGGGACGGCGGAGCCTGGTGGGCTGCCATCTATGGGGTCACACAAAGTCAGACACGACTGAAGTGACTTAGCATAGCACATAGCATAGCATCTTCTACTCATATAGTTATTTTCCTCTCTTTCTCCTAGGATTCTGAGATTTCCTCAAAATCAGGTTGTTTTTGTTGTTGTTCAGTTGCTAAATCATGTCTAACCCTTTGCAACCCTGTCCTTCACTATCTCCCCGAGTTTGCTAAAACTCATGTCCATTGAGTCAGTGATGCCGTCCAACCATCTTACCCTCTGTTGTCCTCTTCTCCTCCTGCCCTCAATCTTTCACAGTATCAGGGTCTTTTCAAAGGAGTCAGTTCTTTTAATCAGGTAGACAAAGTACTGGAGCTTCAGCTTCAGCATCAGTCCTTTCAAAGAATATTCAAGTTGATTTTCTTTAGGATTGACTTATTTGATCTCCTTGCTATCCAAGGGATTCTCAAGAATCTTCTCCAGCACCACAGTTGGAAGGCATCAATTCTTCAGCACTCAGCCTTTTTTATGATCCAAATCTCACATTTGTACATGTGAGAAAATCATACTACTGGGAAAATCATAGCTTTGACTAGATGGACCTTTGTTGGCAATTTGATGTCTCTGCTTTTTAATACACTGTCTAGTTTGGTCATAGCTTTTCTTCCAAGGAGCAAGTGTCTTAATTTCATGGCTTGCAGTCACCATCCACAGTGATTTTGGAGGCCAAGAAAATAAAATCTGCCACTGTTCCCATTTTTCCACATCTATTTGCTATGAAGTGATGGGACCGGATGCCATGGTCTTAGTTTTCTGAATGCTGAGTTTTAAGCCAGTTTTTTCACTCTCCTCTTTCACCCTCATCAAGAAGCTCTCTAGTTCCTCTTTGCCTTCTGCCATTAGAGTGGTATAATCTGCAAATCTTATGACATTGGTGTTTCTCCTGGCAATCTTGATTCCGTGAGTCAAGACTGTGAGCCGCCCAGCCTGGCATTTTGCATGATGTACTCTGCATAGAAGTTAAATAAGCAGGGTGACAATATGCAGCCCTGATGTACTCCTTTCCCAATTTTGAACCAGTCCATCGTTCCATGTCCAGTTTCAACTGTTGCTTCTTGACCTGCATATAGGTTTCTCAGGAGACAGGTAAGGTGGTCTGGTATTCCCACCTCTTTAAGAATTTTCCACAGGTACCTTGTCTTACTCAACTTTGTATCTTCTGCATTCATCCAAGTGCCTGGAACCCAGGATACAAGAGATGTGCAGAATAAATAACAATTATGCTAATAAAATAGACTCAAAGATTCACAGTGCTGAAATAAGGCTTGAACAAAGTTTTATGGAAACAGAAAGGGGAACATGACTAAATCTACCTAGAATCTTGGAAAAGTGTCACAAGGAAGGTGTCTCTAGAGTCAGGATTTCATGAAATAGGAGAGGGAAAGACATTTTAGGTGCAGGAATTTCATATACATGTCCAACACGTGTATTAAACATGGCCCTGCCTGGCCTAAGAGGCTGTACAATGCCAGAAGGGGAGGCACAAGTAAGAACAGAAATGTGATTACAGCAAAGAAACACATGAACTAAATAAAAATAAATTTTAAGTAACTAACATAAAGTAAGCAAAATTAACAAATTTAAACAAATGAACATGTATTTTAATTTGCATTGATTGCCTTAGTCAATTCATTAATTAGAGTTTAAAAATGTGTCTCGAATTACAGCGCCGAAGAATATTTTTTAAGTAAGATTTAATAAGGGGGGGTAGGGTAGGAAATCCATACACTGCAAGGCTGAAGCTGATGAGTTAGAAGCAGCGGCCTGTTGGCCAGTGCCTGCCCGCCTACCCGGCAAGCTTTCTCTACGCTGAGGCCCCGCCCCCGTCGCTGCCTGGGGGGCGTGGCCCGACCTCCAGGCTGGCGTGGCAGCACCGCCGCACCTGGCACGCATTCCCCGGGCTGCAGCCGCACCTCGGGGGCAGGCCTGCGTCTGAGCTGCAGAGCCTTTAGGGATCCCCGAGGCCCTCTTAATCAATAATCCCCGGGGTTTTTTATGAGGGTTGGATTATGAGGATTTGGAAAGGGGACGATTAAGCAGTACTTCAAAGACGAGCTCCGGCCGCACCTGCAGCATTTATGAAGATCTATTAATAGAAAGCACACGATTTAGCAGTAATCCCTAATTCAGAGAAAATCAATGATTTATGCCTTGGGGCCCAGGAGGCACTGAGGACTTTGGTTCATGGGCTGCCCGGAGGCAGGGTGTGCTGGCCCCACATCTGGACACGGATGATGCTGGGTCAGCGAGGGTTGTGTGGGACACTTTTGGCCCTACCAGTAACTGGAAAAGAGTTCTGCAGACTCGCAGTCAGCCCCCCCCCCCTTTTTCCCCCCTTTTCCCTCTATCCTGTAATGTCAGCCGTTTTGGTGTAGGATCTAGGTAAATCTCAGGCCCTGCTGGTAGTAGGTATAGGGCCAGTTTGCTGGAAAGTCACAGTCAGTCCAGGGGTCTGTCTGTAGCCAGACCCCCACCCTCCTCCCTCTTCCTCACCTGGACCTCCGTTTTATCATCTGGAGAATGGTGGAAGTCATTCCAACAGTCATCGGAGTACCTTGTGAGTGGCATGGAAATTCTAGAATTCGTCAGAGTCCTATTGGATCCTTAAAGGTTTATGTTTTTTAATTTCTCACTAGAAGAGTTATAGAACAGATCCATTCATTAATGTCTTAGTTCATCTCAGAGAGCCAAAAGCCCTTTGGATATACTTTTGCTGATTAAAACAAGAGAAAAACGTGTAAATCACGAGAAGAAGGATTCAGGTTATAATCTAACACTAAAATGAAAATTCTGCAAATAGCAAGGATAGTAAAATAGTCCTTTGTCAGTTTTTAAGAAAGAAATATTCAATAGAAGGTGAGGGATGGGGGAAGTGGATATTTTCTTAAGAGAGAATTTGAGACCAGAGGATTGTTCATATTCATGGCATGATAATCAGTTTGCAAAAGATCCAAAAGTGTTTTTCAAATAATCCATTCAACTATTTAAAAATGAACAGGTATGTATGGACATTTCTATTAAAGTCTTCATATCCCCTCCCATGCACATATAAATATATTCTCTACCATTAATGTTAAATTCTTTAATTAAATCATCATGTATATTTTAATTCAGCCCCCAGGTAACACTTCTGCATTATGAACAGAAATCTGATGCACAATTCCAAAATTTCAAAACATCATAATATAGGAAGTGGTTAAACTTATTGCAAAGAAGTATGTACCATCCCAGAGTTCACCACACGGCTCCTTTCTGTAGATGGAGATAAGTTTATAGAGCATCAGTGTGGAGCAGGAGGGAATTCAAGGGATGGGTAGAGAGGGTACAAATAAAACCCCACACCCCTTGACTTAGAGCACCCAGCCATGAGACCAATCTCAGGATGGAATGCACTTAGTGGGAAAAAAGAAATCAGATTCAATCACATAATTTGCCTTTGCAGTAAAAAATTTTCTTTGTTATAAATATTTTATGCGCAGGTAGATTTTTTTTAAAGTAACCAACATGCAAAAATATAAAGAAGAAAATAAAAATTACCATGCATTTCACTGCCTGGAAATAACCATTGTTATTATTTTGGTATATTTCTTTCCATTATTTTTTTTCCTGTGCTTATCTACTTAGAGAAAGATGATACAGACGTAAGCATGAAAGTTGTTGTGGTTAAACAAAATAGGGGTCACACTTGGTGTTGCTTTGCATTGTGCTTTTTCTCTCCATACTATCCTCATGAAGGTTTTCCCATGCTATTAAATATTATTTTAAAATATAAATTTTCATGGCTTTAAAACTTAGGTTGCAAGTTTATTAGTTTCCCCCTTTTGCTAAGAGTTTATTATTAACTTTTCAATATTTTAAATAGAACAGGTAGGAACTTTCTAGTTTATCCCAGAGAGATAGTAAAATGTTATATGAAGATCACATACTCCAGAGCCAGACTGCCCAAGTTGGACTCCTAAGTCTACCACTAGCCATGTGTCTTTGGGCAAAATTATTTAACTTCTTTCACCCCAGTTTCTTTTTTTTTCACCTGTAAAATGGGGTTTAATAGTACTCAGTTGAAGAGGTATTATTAGGAATTAATGAGTTAATGTATGTAAAGTGTTTAGAACCTTAAGATAACACCTACTGTATCGTAAGAGCTATACAATCATTGATTGCTGTAATATAATGAGGTATTCTTGCTTAGTTTTACTCTAATTTATCCAGGATCACCCTGTATGTTTCAGAATGAATGTTTCAGTGATGATATTTATTTCTGAAACATTCATACTCATTTTTCAGAGCATTTGTTTATTTACTTATTTTTATTGAATTAAAGTTGATTTCTGTGAAGAAGCTGAGCTGTGAAGAAAGCTGAGTGCCAAAGAATTAATGCTTTTAAACTGTGGTGTTGGAGAAGACTCTTGAGAGTCCTTTGGACTGCAAGGAGATCCAACCAGTCCATTCTAAAGGAGATCAGTCCTGGGTGTTCTTTGGAAGGAATGATGCTAAAGCTGAAACTCCAGTACTTTGGCCACCTCATGTGAACAGTTGACTCATTGGAAAAGACCCTGATGCTGCGTGGGATTGGGGGCAGGAGGAGAAGGGGACGACAGAGGATGAGATGGCTGGATGGCATCACCGACTCGGTGGACATAAGTTTGAGTGAACTCCGGGAGTTGGTGATGGACAGAGAGGCCTGGCATGCTGCAGTTCATGGGGTCGCAAAGAGTCGGACACAACTGAGCGACTGAACTGAACTGAACTGATAGTTGATTTGCAACTTAATTTCTGCTGTACAGCAAAGCAATTCAGTCATACATATATATGCATTCTATTTTGCCTTTTTTAATTTAATTTTTATTTTATATTGGACTTAATTGACTTATAATGTCATTAGTTTCAGTTGTACAGCAAAGTGAATCAGATATATGTATACATATAAACCTTCATTTTTTTAGATTCTTTTCCATATAGCTCATTACAGAGTATTGAGTAAAGTTCCCTATGCTATACAGTACGTCCTTGTTGATTATGCATTCTTTTTATATTCTTTTCCATTATGATTTATCACAGAATATTGAATATGTTTCCCTGTTTCAGAGTATTAGCCATCGCTCATCCCCACATTGGGTGCAGATATGGATACTGGAAAGGTGACAAACATGATGTCCCATTATCTGGACTCCTTTTTCCATGACACTGTCATCCTTTTGGTGTTTAGATGTCCATGACCTAAAATAGGGGCTTCCCAGGTGGCTCAGTGGTAAAGAATCCACCTACCAATGCAGGAGACACAGGAGACCTGGGTTTGATCCTTGGGTTGGGAAGATCCCCTGGAGGACGAAATGGCAACCCACTCCAATATCCTTACCTAGAAAATTCCATGAACAGAGGAGCCTGGTGGGCAACAATTCATGGAGTCAGAAAGAGTCAGACATGGCTGAGCATGTACACACGTATATCTAAAATAGCATCAGGAAAGACTCAAATCCACAATTCTTTCTTTCTTGCTTTCCTCTCCCCATCCTCTATCTCTCACATCCACACCCGGACTCCTTCTAGCCCAAGCCTTCCTCTTCCCACCACAACTGACATATAAATCCTGAATCACAAGTAGATCAAGAGGAAAGAAGTTAATCCTGGGCCCACAAGACCTATCTTTGGAGCCATTTCTGACCATAATGTCCAAGCGTTTTTGCTACTTTCTTTTACAGTGTTTCTTTTGTTCTCCTCAGGGCTATGATTTATGCTTTAGGCTGAATTCTATTTGAGGGACATTATTCCTCCTCCTTCTGAAGGGATTGGAGGGAGAGGAGGAAAAATGTACTCTACATGTGTATCTACAGGAAATGAGGAGGGCTCGCTGTCTCTGCAGAGAGCTACAGTTTGGCAAACACCTCACCTCGGGATTTCTGACATTAATGAGGTAGCAAGGAGTGGAGAATTGCCTGCTGAGAGACAAACTTCAGGGAGATTACTCAGAGCATCTTGCTCAGCAGAACTGATAAGATTAAACCAACCGTAACCTAGTAAACAAACCGCTTGGGAAAGACCAGAAATATGTTATGGTTTTGCTCCAAGAAATGTAACTTTGGTGCTCTGTGTGTTGGACAAGTTGAGTTATGTGAAAGAGGACTAGGTCAGAAAGCAAACCAAGGGCCTGTTTTCCTGTTTAAAAATCTGCAGCCTGGGATTAGCTTTTATAATCTTGTGGAATAAAACTCACAGGAAAGGAGGCTTCTAAAATAGTTCTGCTGAGATCACGCTTTCCTTTCTGCACTCTTTCTCTCTTTTTTTGCCTTCCGTTGAGTTCCATACCTCTCCACAGACCTAAGGCGAAATTCCTAGCTGGCCCTAATCCAGGCAGATATTTTTAATAGGGTAATTCTATACTCTGTGTACTCCTTTCTGTTTAAATGAGTCAGCAAGCCTTTACCAATGCTGTGTTTATTTGCTTGCTGATAAAGGGGCGTGCTCAGTTGCTGAGTTGTGTCTGACTTTTTGTGGCCCTATGGACAGTCAACCGCCAGGCTCCACTGTCCATGGAATTTCTCAGGCAAGAATACTGGAGCGGGTTGTCAATTCCTTCTCCAGGGGTCTTCCCCACCCAGGGATTGAACCTGCATCCGGCATTGGCAAGCGGGTTGTTTACCACTAAGCCACCTGAGATCATGTTCTCCGTTAAAGGACTGTGTGTGCAGCAGCAGAAGGGCCTGTGTTCAAGTACTGTTTCTGGCTGTACCAAGAATGTGGCCAAAGGAAGCCATCAAGCCTTCACTTACCCATTTGTGACATGGGAATCCTGCCAGCCTCGCCTACTGTATAGGATCATTGAAAGGATTAAAAGAGATCATGTGTGTTTACATGAAGCACTTCATAAATTTAAAAGTTCTCCCATGTACCATACCAACTGCACTTCCCAAACCCAGGTAACTCTTCCAGGACAAGGCAGTCCTAAGGAAAATTTTAAATTCATTCCAGATGATATGCCCCAATCATTTGCCTGGTCTCAGTCTTAATTGGCTGGTTCTGTGGGTTGAGATTCTCCCTTCCTTAAATTGTGCATCCTTGACCTTTTCATAGCATTCTTTCCTTACTTCTGACAAAATTAAAAAGCCATCAGAAACAATGAGGTCTACATAAGCTCTGAATGCCAAATTTGGTGGTCAGTTGACTTCAGAGGTCAATGTATCTACACACCAGGCAAGAAAATTTAGATATAAATGTGGCTAGCTCTGAAAGGCTAGTTTTCAGAAGGTCTCTTTAAAGTTCCCTCATTGCCTCATACAATAATTGGATGTCTTGTGACCATAAAAAGCAATAAAGCCCTGGCCATTTGTCAAGTACATTCATTGGAGTATAAAGACTCTGTAGGGCGATAAACTAGTGATAAATAGGAGGTGCCTGACTATTTACCCTATTTCTGAAGAATGATGCGTGATTGGGTATGTGACACACCCTGCAAAACATGAGTTTTCAGACTGATATACTTTTACCTGAGGAATATATCCACTATAGAACAAATACAACCAACCAAAGAATATGAAGCTCTAGTAATAGAATAGTTGCAATGGACACACAATGTAAAAACAAATAAACAAACAAAAAAACACAATACCCCCAAGAGATAATGATACTAACAGTAAAAATCAGAAGCAAGTGACCATAAGAATCAAGTAGATATACTAAGTATATAAAACATAGTAACTGAAATAAGTAATCCAATAGGTGAAATCAATAACAGAATGGATAATGCTCAGACATTTGGGTAATCAGAGGGGAATAAGAAAAGAATACTGTCTTTTATACAAAATATACAAGAAAAACTAAAAACATAAAAATGCTATACAAAATATAAAGGAAAAACTAAAAAAACTAAAAACTTTTTACAAAATTTTTTACAAAAAAACTAAAAACTTTATGCAAAATATAAAGGAAAACCTAAAAACTAGAAGTATCAGTGTACAGATAATGAGGGTGCAAAATAAGAAAAATAAATACAGGGGGAAAACATTTAAAAAATCATGATCAACTTTTCAGAATTAACCAAAAATGAAATGAAATAATTTAGTTTTAAAAGTCTCACAGCATGCCTAAAGATATCAAAGATGAAGAAGGCATTCAAAATGCTTCTAAAAGTAAGAAAAATAACTTACACAGGAAAAAGGATCAAATTTATACCATCTTACTGGCAAGAAACTTGGATGCAAGAAGTATTATTATGGATAAACTTGTAGCTTTATGTACAATTATCATGAAATTTTAAAAGTCTAAAATATATTAACAAGGAAGTCAAACCAATTATACAAAAAGGAAGAATTTAAGAAAGATAAAGATAAGATTCAATTAAGTAAGCTAGTGGAAGAATGGGAAAAAGACAATAAAATAGAAAATTAAAAGTAAATAAATAAAAATAAACTAAAAATATATAAAAAGTTAAAAATAAGTAGGTTATTTGGAAGAATTAATTTTTAAAAAGAATCTTATCAAAACTAATAGAAAAAAAAGAGCAACAAATAGAACTTACCAAACAGTAGTAAAATAATATTTTAAAGTATTATGAATATATGCAGATATGCTTCTGGAAAAAATATGATGTGGCAAAACTGAGGGAAGAAAAATGGAAAATATTGTGCAATAAACTTTAAGAACAATTTAAAAACTCTTCTCCAAAACACCCTTAGACTCAGACGTCTCTCAGTTCAGTTCAGTTCAGTCGCTCAATCGTATCCGACTCTTTGCCACCCCATGAACCGCAGCACTCCAGGCCTCCCTGTCCATCACCAACTCCCAGAGTTCACTCAAATTCATATCCATCGAGTCGGTAATGCCATTTACTTGAGTTCTAACAAACTTTTAACTGGAAGGTTTATTCTTGTTTTATGTAGTGTTTTCCAGAAATTAGAAACAAAAAGAAAAAGCTCTACAGGCTATTTTATGAAGTTAGTCTTGATTCCAACACAGAATAAAAAAAAAAAAAAATTCAGGGGAAAAACCCTATTTCCATTTGAACATAGCTCAAACAAATCTTAGATTTTTAACTAACCAAATCCAATAGTACATTTTTAATTGAATCAAGATTGAGTAAAATTTAGGCAAGGATGATTTTATAAGAAAACAATACAACATACCATACTAACAGACTAAGGAGAAAATTCAGAGGATGACATCAGTTGGTTGGGGGAAAGTATTGAATAAGGGCTTCCTAGGTGGCACTAGTGGTAAAGAAGCCAACTGCCAGTGCAGGAGACATAAGAGAGAGGGGCTGCATCCCTGGGTTGGGAAGATCCCCTGGAGAAGAGTACAGCAACTCACTTCAGTATTCTTGCCAGAAGAATCTCATGGACAGAGGAGCCTAGCCAGCTATGATCTGCTATGGTCCATAGGGTCAGAAAGAGTCAGACATGACTGAAGTGACTTAGCATGCACACACACTGAATAAACCTCAATATGTATTTATGATTAAAAAAATACAACAAATTTGGAATAGAAAGAAACTTTGTTTTTAAAGGTTATGTAGCTGAAATATAGCAAAAATGTTATTTTATACAGAAACTTTAGAAATGTGATCAATAACAAGAAGAGAATGCCAAATATCACTGCAACTATTATCAGACATCTATAATTGAGTAGATGCTTACTGTTATCACTGGCAAATTATGTGATGAAACAGAAAATAAAAAGTGTAGGAATTGGAAGGGGAAAAGTGTAATGGGCATCATTCGCAGAAGGCTCCACTTCATGGGCTTGCCACCTCTGACCCTTCACTCAGAAGGGTCTGATGCTTGGTGTAGTGCTCTGCCTGTGCTCAAATTCTTAATAATTTTATTTATGAACTGTTAAGTGCAATCTAATAGGACAATGGAACATGCGTGGGATCAGAGAGGAAGGGTACAGTACACTCTTTCTTCCACTGCCTAAGCACTTAGGGTTCATGATGCCTCATGGGCACAGACTTCTGGCGGACCCACAATGCACAAGAGTTCACCAACACTCACAAGTAAAAGATAAGCGTGTACTATTGATGACAAAGTAAGTGGGGTCCTGACAGCCAGGAGAAGACAGCCTTTCAGTTCAGCCTCAGAACTTACTTTAAATGCAGAAGGAAGGCAAAAATATTCTAAGAATCATGAATGCAAAGCAGCATAATTGTGAAACTGAATTATACTCTTAAAAATGTTTAAAACAGTAAACTTTATGATATATATGTTTGCAGAAGTTAAAGCATCTAAGTACTGAGACTTCCCTGGTGGGTCTAGTGGTTCAAACATCGCCTTCCATCACGGGGGGCAGGGGGGTGCATGTTCAGTCCTTGCTCAGGGAACTAAGATCCCACATGCCTTGTAGCCAAAAACCCAAAACATAAAGCAGAAACAATATTGTAACAAATTTAGTAAAGACGTTAAAAATGGTCCACGCCAAAAAAAAAGTACTTAAAAATCTTGATAAATTGATAGATAAGATACATAATTTTAATTTTTATTGTTCTGATTAAAACTAAGAATTTTTATATATTCATGTTTATGTCAATTGCTAATATTCTATTAATGTATTCATCTTTTATTTATTGACTTGTATAGAGTTTTCATTATATTAAGATTATTAGTATATAAAGAAAAAATCACACACACAATTATTTTCTATTTTTTTTCTCAAAGATTATTTATTAACTATTCTCACTCATGGTAGAAAAAAAAAAAGATAGTAAATGAAACTGATATAAGATGAAAAGCCAACATTTCTTCCCCAAGGATCTCAGCTGGATTATACAGAATGGACCACTATGGGCTTCCTGTTTACAGCTCACTTACAGGAGAACTCAGAAAGCAGAAATCAAGAAAGGACAGCCTAATTTTCTTCTAAGGTATGGGGTCTCACCTGGTGCAATAAAGTCACGAGGATGATTCTTCTGAACAAAAGGTTAGAACACTTGTAAGTCTAAGAGTGACATCCCTGCCAAGTAGCTACAGTGCTACTTTCAAAATGTCTTAATTACTGTAGAATTTTAATACATTTTAAGAATTTTAATTAAAAAAAAGAAGGAAATTTGAATGACTAAAGAAACCTATACTCTTCTATTCATGTCACTTCCCTGTATGAGCCAAATACTCATGCTGAAAATTATGACACAGAACAAAAGGGAAAGATAGGGCAACCCACAGCTCCCTTTCCTTTCAGTCCTTTATTCCCCAGTAAGTAGAAGGCTGACAGTGTTAGAATGTTCAGCATATATCAAGAAGTGAAATAAAATTAGTTGGGTTGGTCCTATGCATATCGTTTCTACTGTTCTGGTAACGTAGGCATGCATGAGCTATGAAAAAATGTATAATTCTGAAAACAAATTAAACCCTCTCATAGTTGCATTTTTAGGCTGGCATTGCACAGTATAAAATGAATGGTAAAATTTGAGCTGATGATTAAAAATTTTAATTTCACTTTACTTAGAACAATATTCAATAGCTAAAGTAAAATGCCATAGCAAGCCAAGAGAGAGACCACTGAAAAAAATTGTACACTTTAGTACTCTTAGCAGCTACCTTTTTTTTTTTTTCCTGCTTTTTAAGTAAAGGACCCTGAATTTGCATTTTGTCCTGGGCCCTATAACTTATATGGCTGCTCTTATTTGCAGATTATATGATTGTTTACATGGGGGAAAAAGGAATAGCCAAACTCTTAGAAGAACTGAAAGAATTTGGGATCCAGTTTCAGTACTTTAAAAAAGATCAGTATCATGTTTCCAAACTATCAGTAATCATTAGAAAATATAAAAGCTTTATGTTTTATTAAAGTATAAGATATTATTTATAAAAGCTAATAAAGTATCTAAGATCTAACTTAACCTGAAGTACACAGAGCTTCTAGACATAATTTCAACATCCTAATAAAAGATCTAAAGGAAAATCTGATTAGTTAGGCGGTCCAAGTTCTTGGATGAAAAAAGGAATGTTATGAAGATACCAATCCTCCCCTAATTAATCTACAAATTTAAAACAGTCCTCATCGCAATCCCTGCTGGAGATTTTTATAGGTATATGGAGAATAAATCTACATGAATGGCAAAGGCAAATTAGTTGAAAGTGAGAACTTAGAGCAATAAAAACAAAACAAATCACAGGTCAATGGAACAGACTAGAAAGTTATAGTTATTGCTTAGTCACTAGGTCATGTCCAACTCTTTGTGACCCCATGGACTGTAGCCTACCAGGCTCCTCTGTCTATGGAATTATCCAGGCAAGAATACTGGAGTGGGTTGCCATTTCCTTCTCCAGAGGATCTTCCCAAAGAAGGAATTGAACCCAGGTCTCCTGCATTGCAGGCAGATTCTTTACAAGGAACCCCATAAAATAGAGCTTATGCTCTATTACGCCCCATAGAACATAAGAGCCCATGAAAATACCTAATTGTGCATTTGAACTGTTCTTATGAAAGAAGAAAAGCACTTAAAGCCAACTATTATTTGTTCAGTCAGTATCACTCCTGTCTTATGAGCTATGCTCAATAGGAATGTGTCTAGCAAGTTACAATTAAGCAAAAAAAAAAAAAAAAGACCTTTTCCTAAAGAACAGCCTTCCTTAGAAGGGAGCGTTTTTAACAGTGTCACATACACACAATAAAAACAGGTAATTACTTTGGTTAAAAAGTATGCACAAGTCTCACTTGGAAGTTACGAATGGAATAAGAATGCTTTGTGGAAATGCTGACTGACTCAAGTGCTTTTTATTTTTCCAATCAACAAGTTGTCTCTTGACAAATGTCATTTCAGTGGCCTCTCATGCATTACCCTGCTCTTATGCCAATGAGAACACTTCTAAAGTTTCACCCTGTAGTTTGATGTTTACAGGACTTTCCTGGTAGTCATCCTTTATCAAACTAAAGATGACTTCTTTATATTCTTATTAGAAGTATTTTTCAGGTTGGCAATGAGTTCTCTATTAAAATTACTATGTATTTTTGTGTCTTTTAATCTAGAAATGTAAAACATTACATTACACTCAACGTTTCCTGTGTTGAGCCATTCTAGTATAATGTATTTCTTTTTTCTAGAAGCTGCTTGATTTTACTTGCATATATTTATTTATGATCTTACATGTGTTGCCATGAGTAACATTTATCTATTAGATTTTTGATACTCTTCTTTTCAGTTATGGTGTCAGAAATATGGTAGTCTTTCTTGCTTTACATTTTTCTAGAGTCATCAGGTTCATACATTCCAAATTCAATGATGGAAAAAGTGGTGAGTAGGGGAATTCCGAGCTTTGCAGGTGGTGCTAGTGGTAAAGAACCACCTGCCAAGGAAGGTAGGAGACATAAACGATATGGGCTCAGTCCCGGGTGGGAAAGATCCACTGGAGGAGGTTATGGCTATCCACTCCAGTATTCTTGCCCGGAGAACCCCATGGATAGAGGAATCTGGCAGTCCATAGACCAATGGGTCGCAAAGAGTTGGAGACAACTGAAGTAACAGCAGACACACTCACACCCTGGGGGATTCCTTGATGGTCCAGTGATTAAGACTCTGCATTTTCCAGTGCAGGGGACACAAGTTTGATCCCTGATCAGAGAACTAAGATTATGTATGCTATGAGGTCCCCTTCGTAAAAGAGAAGAAATAAGTGATAAGTATATTCTCTAATTTGGAAATCTTTTTGCATCTGTTTTTTCTTCTTTGTTGATTATGATGTGATTTTAAATAGCTAAATATTTATTTTATTGATGTTTTAAAGAAAAATTCTTTTTTGTTTAATTGAAGATTGTTATTTCTATTAATTTCTTAGGTTTATATTCCATTAATTTCTGCTTTATCTTTATTAGTCCCCTTCATTTACCTTTTACACTTTTTGTTGTTATTTGCTAAGTCATGTCCGACTCTTTTGCAACTCCATGAACTGTAGCCTGCTAGGCTCCTCTGTCCATGGGATTTTCCAGGAAAGAATACTGGAGTGGATTGCCATTTCCTTCTCCAGGGGATCTTCCTGACCCAGGAATCAAACCCCTGTCTCCTGCATTGGTAGGCAAATTCTTTACCACTGAGCCACCAGTGAATGTGTATACTTTTTAATATTTTTAGTTGAATGCTATTTTATTTATATTCTTTCTTGTTTTATAGAAAAAAATGCACTAAATAACACATAGTCATTTGAGTAATGATATTTTAATGTAGTACATTGATTTTATATGTTTCTAAATGGTCTGCAACACTATGACTTCTTCTTAAATCCTAGTTTTATTTTTATTAATTTCTAAGTGGATATAATATTGAACTTTTTTCAATATCTACTTTTGCATTATAATTAGAGAATATTCACCTATTCATTTGAACTTATGGAACTTATTGATATTTTTCATAAATATAGAACCAGTTTTTCCTATCTGTTTGAGGAAAATCTGTTCTTGTTTCTTCATTCATAAGTTCTATACACATATATTTAATTAATATTGTTAGTTTGATTTTTAAATTTATATCTTTAGCTGTTTAATTTATAAATTTCTGAGAGACAGTGACAAAGCAACCCACCATCATGGAATTTCTGAATTTCTTCTTGTATTTCCTGCAGATTTTGCTTTATTTAATTTGATGCTCTTTTGGTGAATTGTTCTTGCTTCAGGCAGGGCATCCAGAGAAGGCAATGGCAACCCACTCCAGTACTCTTGCCTGGAAAATCCCATGGACGGAGGAGCCTGGTAGGCTGCAGTCCATGGGGTCACGAACAGTCAGACACAACTGAGCGACTTCACTTTCACTTTTCACTTTCATGCATTGGAGAAGGCAATGGCAACCCAGTCCAGTATTCTTGCCCGGAGAATCCCAGGGACGGCAGAGCCTGGTGCGCTGCCTGGTAGGGTCACAGAGTCGGACTTAGCAGCAGCAGGCAGGGCCTTTGCACTTGTGTATGCATTGCGTATAGAGAAGACATTATGCTATTCACTCTGCCTAGGAACACTTTCCCTACCATTTCATCCCTAACATCCACATGACTTGCTTACTCCATTCAGATCATCTCTTCAGAAAGGTATTCCTGATTACCATACTAAAATAGAAGCCTTCATCATTTTTAATCTCCTTTTATTATTATTATAGCACTCTAACCACTCCCAATTATATTTATACATTCATAAATTTATTTCTTATCTTTTTTTCACTAGAATAAAAGGTTCTTGAAGGCAGCAAATATGTTTGTCTAGATTAGTGTTATATTCCCAGCAATTTGACAATAGCTGGTACATTGTTGATGCTCAAAAAATAAATGTTAGTGTTAATAAATAAGTGAATGAATGTACACTTTTCTCAGAAGAATTCTGTTTATCTCAGTTAATGATTTTTGCTTGAGTTTTGTCTACTATTAATAGTTTTTGTGTTTGTCTGGTGCATCCTTTATATTCATACTAAAAATTTTAGAAATATTTTGTTTCACCTGGACCAGCAGCATATATCTGGTTTTTGCGTCTTTACTCACTTTAGCAAATTGTGTTTTAACATGAAAATATAACCTACTCACATTTATTATGGTTACTGATATACTTGGACTTACTGCTGTGATTTGAAGTTGTCTATTACTATTTTTCCCACCTTTTGTAGTATTAATTGATAGCTGACATGTATGGATATTTTTGCATTCCTGTCCCCTGTGATGAAAAGGACATCTTTCTTTGGTGTTAGTTCTAGAAGGTCTTGTAGGTCTTCATAGAACCATTCAACTTCAGCTTTTTTGGCATTAGCGGTTGTGGCATAGACTTGGATTGCTGTGATATTGAACGGTTGGCTTTGGAAATGAACAGAGATCATTCTGTCATTTTTGAGATTGCACCTAAGTACCCCATTTTGGAGTCTTTTGTTGATTATGAGGGCTACTCCATTTCTTCTAAGGGATTCTTGACCACAGTAGTAGATACAATGGTCATCTGAGTTAAATTCACCCATTCTAGTCCATTTTAGTTCACTGATTCTTAAAATGTCGATGTTCACTCTTGCCATCTCCTGTTTGACCACTTCCAATTTACCTTGATTTATGGACCTAATGTTCCAGGTTCCTATGCAATATTGTTCTTTACAGCATCAGACTTTGCTTCTATCACCAGTCACACCCACAACTGGGCAATGTTTTCACTCTGGCTCCATCTCTTCATTCTTTCTGGAGTTATTTCTCCACTCTTCATCAGTAGCATATTGGGCACCTACCAACCTGGGGAGTTCATCTTTCAGTGTCATATCTTTTTGCCTTTTCATACTGTTTATGAGGTTCTCAAGGCAAGAATAGTGAAGTGGTTTGCCATTCCCTTCTCCAGTGGACCATGTTTTGTCAGAACTCTCCACCATTACAAGCCTTACAAATAGATGAGAAAAGAAGAGGCTCTAAAGGCAAAGGAGAAAAGGAAAGATATACCCATCTGAATGCAGAGTTCCAAAGAATAGCAAGGAGAGATAAAAAAGCATTCCTCAGTGATCAATGCAAAGAAATAGAGAAAAACTATAGAATGGGAAAGACTACAGATTTCTTCAAGAAAATTAGAGATACCAAGGGAACTTTTCATGCAAAGATGGGCTTAATAAAGGACAAAAATGGTACAGGCATAACAGAAGCAGAAGATATTAAAAAGAGGTGGCAAGAATACACAGAAGAACTGTACAAAAAAGATCTTCATGACCCAGATAACCACGATGGTGTGATCACTCACCTAGAGCCAGACATCCTGGAGTCCAAAGTCAGGTGGGCTTAGGAAGCTTCATTACAAACAAAACTAGTGGACGTGATGGAATTCTGCTGAGCTATTTCAAGTCTTAAAAGATGATGCTATTAAAGTGCTGCACTCAATATGCCAGCAAATTTGGAAAACTCAGCAGTGGCTGCAGGACTGGAAAAAGTCAGTTTTCATTCCAATCCCAAAGAAAGGCAATAGGAAAGAATTTGCAAACTACTGCACAATTGCACTCATCTCACACACTAGCAAAGTAATGTTCAAAATTCTCCAAGCGAGACTTCAATGATATGTGAACCGAAAACTTCCAGATGTTCAAGCTAGATTTAGAAAAGGCAGAGGAACCAGAGACCAAACATCTAGATCCAACATCCATTGGATCACAGAAAAAGCAAGAGAGTTCCAGAATAACATCTGCTGCTGCTACTGCTGCTAAGTCGCTTCAGTCATATCCGACTCTGTGCAACCCCACAGACAGCAGCCCAGCAGGCTCCTCTGTCCCTGGGATTTTCCAGGCAAGAATATTGGAGTGGGTTGCCATTTCCTTCTCCAATGCATTCATGCATGCTAAGTCGCTTCTGCTTTATTGACTATGCCAAAGCCTTTGACTGTGTGGATCACAACAAACTGGAAAATTCTTCAAAAGATAGGAATACAGGACCACCTTAACCTGCCTCCAGAGAAATCTGTATGCAGGTCAAGAAGCAATAGTTAAAAACAGACATGGAACAACAGACTGGTTCCAAATTGGGAAAGGAGTACATCAAGGCTGTATATTGTCACTCTGCTTATTTAACTTATATGCAGAGAACATCATGTGAAATGTGAGGCTGAATGAAGCACAAGCTGGAATCAAGATTGCCAGGAGAAATACCAATAACCTCAGATATGTAGATGACACCACCATTATGGCAGGAAGTGAAGAGGAACTGAAGAGCCTCTTGATGAAAGTGAAAGAGGAGAGTGAAAACATTGGCTTAAAACTCAACATTCAGAAAACTAAGATCATGGCATCCAGTCCCATCACTTCATGGCAAATAGATGGAAAACAAGGGAAACAGTGAAAGACTTTATTTTCTTGGGCTCTAAAATCACTACAGATGGTGACGGCAGCCATGAAATTAAAAGATGCTTACTCCTTGGAAGAAAAGCTATGACCAATCTAGACAGCATATTAAAAAACAGTGACATTGTTTTGCTAACAAAGGTCCATCTAGTCAAAGCTATGGTTTTTCCAGTAGTCATGTATGGATGTGAGAGTTGGACCATAAAGAAAGCTGAGTGCCAAAGAATTGATGCTTTTGAACTGTGGTGTTGGAGAAGACTCTTGAGAGTTCCTTGGACTGCAAGGAGATCAAACCAGTCAATCCTAAAGGAAATCAGTCTTGAATATTCATTGGAAGGACTGATGCTGAAGCTGAAAGTCCAATACTTTGGCCACCTGACATGAAGAACCTACTCATTGGAAAAGATCCTGATTGTGGGAAAGATTGAAGGCAGGAGGGGAAAGGAATGACAGAGGATGAGATGGTTGGATGGCATCACTGACTCGATGGACATGAGTTTGAGCAAGCTCCGGAAGTTGGTGATGAATAGGGAGGCCTGGCATGCTACAGTCCATGGGGTCGCAAAGAGTCGGACACGACTGAGTGACTGAACCGAACTGATGAATATTTTATACTGTACAGTGTACCAATTCATATTCCAAGTACTTTTTAGTTTTTATACCTTTTAACATTTAAAATAACTCTATGATTTACATTGCAAGAGAAGAAAGGCTTAGTAATATCCAGTAACTTGCTAAAGGTCCCGTAACTGCTAAATGCCAAACCCGGGCTTGGATATTATCAATCTGTCTCTAGAAACCATGATCCTAACCTTCAGATTATGCTGCTTCTCTTGTCTGAGTTTTCTTTCTCTCTCTCTCACAAATGATTTGAACACTGCATATTTTACTTATACACCACTAATGATAATACGTAAATTTTGATGAATTGTATTTCAACATATTTTCAAACAAAATGGATAATAGCTTCTACAACCCATCCCTCCTAAAATATATGAGACCACCAGCGTGCTTCTTCCATTGCACCTATGCTCAAAGTTTTGTTGACATAATCTAGAATTTTCATTTCAGGTTGTCAGATTGTTATTAATTTTATTTTTCATTACACTTTTTCAAATTGCTGGCCAATAATTTCTGCCTTATGGTCTAGGAAGATTTGTCCACTTACTTTCTTGATAACCAATATTCTTCATCCAAATCTACTCTCTTACTTGACCCCTTTCATTTAATTTTTGGCAATTGATTATAGGACCACTAATGTTTTAATTTCCTAAATGCTTTCCTTCTCTGATTATTTTCTCTGTCATAACAATCTGTCTTTGGTTTGGATGAAATAGTATTTAAATTTTCCCAAAGTTACTTGGTAGAGTTTTTTCCTAGTCTTCTATTTTCTTCCTATTTTTTCTACTTTTTTCTAGTCTTCTATTTTCTAGTCTAGTCTTCTTCACTGATTCTATTTCCTCTAGTGCTAATTATGTTTCTTCATTATGTCTTTCTTAAATACTGTATATTGTTCTCAAGTGATTTTTCACTGTCCATTCAGATTTATGACAAGGATGATTGGTATTGATAGTTGTATTTGATTTTCTCTGCCTTGTGGAACTTTGTTTTACAACTTTAACTTTGTGTAAATGGATAAGTATACTAAAGAGCAGACTTCCCTTTAGATACATGAACGAGAAACAGGAAATCCCCAATTATCAAAATGAAAAAGACTTTTCCTGGGGAGTATAGTGTTTTATGGAGTATTTCACTCCTGAATATAATTGAGTTCTTACATCACTTTGGATTTCTAAAGTTATTAATAATTCAAGATCTTCTCCACTTTTCTCCCAAGTGCTTCCAGTATGAGTATACTAAGATATCTCCAGATGATACATGATATTAATCATTGTGATGAAATAACTTTTGAGCATTTTCTCTAGAACATATGTTAAGTGCTTTATTTGGATTATCTCACTTTTGTCTCAAAACCACTCTGTGAAGTTTGTACTTTTATTGCCCATGTTTCACAGATAATGAGACCAAGGCTGAGCGTGATAATGAAACCCATGAAGACTAAATACCTTGTCCAAGGTCACAAAGTTAGTGAAGGATGGAGCCAGTATGTCGATCCTGACAGGCTGACTTAAACATAGGTGCATACTGCCTCTCTCTGATATGCTGCCACTTTTCTCTACTGTAATGTGGAAAATGGAATCTTCTTTAACCCTTAATTGAGTCATGAAGCTTAGAGGAAAATTCCAGAAAAAAAAAGTTTGGGTGAGACAAAGGCGTGGATTATAGGAAGGTGTGCCTTGTGCTCTGAGGCATGGAATTCCTCTATCTGCAAAGGCTGACTTCTCCTAATGGCTTACCCAGGCCACACTTTGGAGAGTTAAGGGTCTGTGATAGCTCAGTTTCAGGCTGTTGTTATGATTTATAGCCAGGATACGGCCCTGCACATAGCAGTCATGTGCCATTCTGTTTAGACTCGAGTGCTCAAAAGATTGCCTCTTGTCATTTCAACCCCAGTTTAATAGGAAACACAAGCCACCCTGGAGATGACAAACCTATCGCCTGGTTGGATGTTCAACTCCTCAGCTCTGCAGAGCTTGAGCTTTCTATTTTTAGAGTTTAGTGCAGCTGAACACACGCTGGGTGAGTTTTGTTTAAGGCCTCCTGCCAGACTTGACTTACCACACACACCAGCCAAAGAGGCAACACAGCAGGCCAATTAACCAGCAGCTGTCTGTCAACTGAATAAATGAGGTGAGTAGATAGCAAAGGGCTGTCTTTGCCACAGACAGTAAGCAGAACACATGGATTAACTCTTCTGGTCTCAGAGTTCCGTAGGGTAACCCACTATTTATTCAACTGGACTCCTTGATTTTTATTAGAGGAACTTGATGACCCTACCTTTGGCAAAGTAAAGGGATCTCACCTTAATTGCCACAGAGAAAATCTGTTTTTCAGGTTATCATGAGATAATGCTAACATGAAACTGCTATCAAGACTCTGGTTGTGAGAAATGATTTTTATCAAGAGATGCCTTAAAATTATATATAATATCATAGAACAGAATGCTTTAAGAGATAAAACTCCACAGTCTGTCTGTCTAGGCTGATTATCTCAACTCCCTTCTTCCTAGATTTGTGTTTTTGAACAAATTGCCTGACCTTTCTAGTATGAGTTTCCTGGCTGACAGATGAGAATAACAGTTCCCACATAATGGACTTGCTTAGAGGGTTAAGACTTCCCTGGTGGCTCAGACGGTAAAGCATCTGCCTACAATGCGGGAGACCTGGGTTCAATCCCTGGGTCGGGAAGATCTCCTGGAGAAGGAAATGGCAGCCCACTCCAGTACCCTTGCCTGGAAAATCCAATGGACGGAGAAGCCTGGTAGGCTACAGTCCATGGGGTTGCAAAGAGTCGGATACAACTGACAGACTTTACTTTAGAGGATTAAATCAGATAATCCTTGTAAAGTGCTTAGAACAGTACCTGGCACAGAGGAGGAATTTAGTGGATGTTTGTTGTTATTACCTATTTGAAATTTTAACCAACCTGTAGAACCAGTAAGGTAGGATTATCATCACAGTGTTTACTAATGATCTAAGGAAGGATCTAAGTAAAAGGATCAAGTTCACATATTTTGAGTTTAACTGAACTGAGACTCAATCCTCCACTGTTTGATTAGAAAATCTTGGAATTTTTCAAGAGCTTCACCAAACTTTATTCCTGTAGGACAGCTTTTTTCTGACTTGTTCTCTGGCCTTCTGCCAAGTCCCCACAAGTCTAAAATGAGACAGACTCATTACATCTGTGATTGGAGCAAATGAAGGGCTCATGGTGGGACTGTTGTCTACCACATCACACAGCAGTTTATGTGCTCATGAGAGAAATTCCTTGGGAATCAATTTTTGATAAAATTGTGCTCTTTCTGAATAAGTGGTTTGTTTTATTTTTCTTACAGAGAACTGTCTCTAATCATGATCTTTCTTTGTTTTGGCTGTTAGGAAGCTTACAGTCAATTTGGTTGCCCTTTTCTAGTCTTTCCAACTATTTATCTTATTCCAGATTTGTAATACCCCTTTTCTTATTCCCTTCTTTCATTCCCTTGATAATATATTTTATCCCATTGAACAGAATACATTTTAGAAACTTCTACAGTGCCTTTCAGAAAAAACAAAAATGAATGTATAAAAATTCTAAAAATATAGTTCAATATATGTTCATCTCATTTCTTGGATTTGGCCTTAGCTAGTCCCATTGGGTCCAGCATTTTCCCAGGGTTAGAAAAGCCCCACTGGAAATATGAACACAATTACTTAGAGCTTCATGATATCTAGTATGTTAATAACAAGCCAAGGCTAGGCTGATTTAAACTAAATCAGCAAAGTTTATGAAAATAAAAAATTTCATCATCAATCATATGCTAATTTATTTGATACACAAATGATTGGCTGCTAGGGATATAAAAAAAAATCAAGGGTAGGTAACAAGTGCTATGTGCTCAGTCACATCCAACTCTTTGCAACCGCATGAACAGAGGAGCCCATAGGGAAGAATACTGGAGGGAGTTTCCATTTCCTCCTCCAGGGGATCTTCCCAACCCAGGGATTGAACCTGCATCTCCTAAGTCTCCTACACTGGCAGGCGGATTCTTTACCACTGAGCCACCTAGGAAGCCTATAGGGAACCAGAAGAGGAAGCAATTATATCAGCTTATGAACAACCCTTTCTCTTCATTCGAGGCTGGTGCAGGTTCCCCTTCGCTGTGCTCTCTGCCTTGTATTTATTACACTACAATGTAATAAGTTGTTTCTTGATTTTTATTACTTTCCTAAGCCCAAGATAGCACCATAGTGATACATAGAGAGATGATATAAATAATACAAAGTCAATGCATTTTCTTGAATGAATGAATCAAGGGTGCAGAGGAAAAACACTCAGTCGAGTTGGGTAGATGGGACACTTGAGGATTTCTGTCTTAATAGACACAGGAACATTGTGTCTACTAAGTGAAAATGTGTAAGCCAGTCAAAGAAGAAGAGGTAGGAAATTCTAAGCAAAGGAATTCGTGTGCACATCATGGAAAGTATGATGTGCTGGGGGAATTGCAAATATTTCAATTTGTCTCCCATCTGGGTTAAGATGGACTAGAAGAGATGAACTTGGAATGTGAATTTTATCTTGTGCCTTATAGAGAGTCATTGATGAATTTTAGGTAGGGGAAGGGGCAGGCTATGAGATGATCATGTATGTGTTTTAGAGACATTACTTTGACTCCAGTGAGGACTGGGGATGGATGGCAGACATTTAGGAGGCAATTACATCAATCTAGGAGAGAAATGATGAAGCTTTTAATTAATTAGGTAGTGGGAGTTGTGATGTAGAGAAGGGGTATACGTGAGGTTTTAAGGTAGTGGAGTCAACAGACTTAGTGATCAATTGCAGATGGAAAATGTGGGAGGGGGAGGAGTCTGCAATGCTTCCCACGTTTCTATGTTGGTTAACAGGATGGATGTTGGTGTCATTTTTCTAAACAAAAAATAAAAAAAGAAGGTGAGGGGAGTGTGATTAAGTGAAGTTTGGACACATTGCCCTTGTGATGCCATGGGTAAGGCCAAGTAATGCAGGCTTTTAGATGCAAGGATCCAGAGCTTCAAAGATTGATTTGGCTAGACACTGCATAACTTGGTGTCTCCCCAAGTTAGCTCTACACAGTCGGTGTAGAGCTGACTGTGGAAGACGGGAGCAGAATGTGTTTTCTAAGCAGATTAGAAAAGGGTAAAGGATAGAATACAGTGAGACATTGACCTTTGGGAGATGAGCAGAAAAAGAGGATCCAACAAAGGCTGAGAAAAGCAAATGGGAGAGAAAAATTAGTAAGATCTCAAGCCAAGAGAAAAACAAATTATCAAGAAATCAGGAGAGTCTTTCATTCCAGCAACTTGACACACTAGATATCCTGAACAATCCTCCTTCTGGAAAAAAGTGCTGGAAAAAATTTTTAAAATATTTTCAAATGAATTGCCAAACTGGTAAGTAAGGAATCCTCAGAAGCAAAAATCATAATGCAAGTATAGATCTAGAGAGTCAAGCTGGCCCTGAGAAATAACTATTGAGCTCCAGAGAACTTGAGCTTTCACCTTGAGAGCCACACAGCGTACACAAAGCAGGAGCAAATAAGAGGAAGAGTCTAATAGGAGATGCTTTAGAAATGTGAGAATCTTATTATAGTACAAGAGTAAAAATAAATAAATCAGCTCAGCCAAAGAAGAAAACAAGAATCTTGCCCAGTATGAGTTGCTTCTCTTCAGTAAGAAAGGGGAAAAAATATCACCCTGAGAAAAAGTTTCTTCTAAGAATTCAGAATTGTGAGCTAGATTTTACATTGTTTCAAAATGAAATCATATTAAGAAAAAGAAAACCACAAATACTAAAACACAAAGTAAACATTGAAACAATAATCAACAGAAATAGTAGAGATCTGCTCTCACATTAACAAAGATTATATGTTCCAAAGTTGTCAAGCAAAGAGCAAAAACAAAATGTTTCATGTACTAAAGATATTAAAGAGCATATTAAACATACAATACAAAGTCCAAAATATTACTAATCAAATTTATGGAAGGAGGCAAGTACAAGACTGCAAGAGAGGTAATATTTGAAGATATTGTGGTTAAAATTTTAAAGAATTGATTAAAGAAACCAATTTTAACTCTAGGCAAGCTACAAATTTCAAGCAGAATGTGTTTTAAGGCACATTAGTGATATGCAATATACCAAAGAAGAAGAGAACATCTTAAAAGTGGACAGAGAGAAAAGAACATTCATGTTAAAAGAGGGAGAGCAACATCTGAATTCTCAGCAAAAATAGGTAGTCAAATAAAATACCCAATGTCCTGAGAAAACAAAGCTGTTGTTCTAGGATTGTTTATTCTCTTTCAAGAATAAAGACAAAATATTAAATTTTCAGTTAAGCAAGAGATCGCCATCAACAGGACTCTATTTAAGAAACTTTGAAAATGTGTACTTAATAAAGAAGAAGGAAGTAGCTGCAGATGGAAGGCAAAAGATAGAAAAATCAATAATGTACAAAGAAATTAATAATTGTGTGGGTAAACATAAATCATTAATTCTTTAAAAATAGCACTAACATATATGTTAGATGTTATGTTATTTATATATATTATATATATACTAGTATATTATTAGTATAATGTATAAAGTATATTATTATATATGATAATTATATATAATGATTATTTATATGTATTGGTACAATTACAAGAGATTGGACTGCTCTTAGATCATCTGTTATCTGAAGAGAGGTAACAATACCAACTACCTTTATATTTTGTTAAGTACACATTTTAAATGCCCAGAGAAACTTTAAAGCACTTGAAAATTTTTACTTTATCTTTTAAAATTATTTATACTTTGACAGGACACTTTAAATTATTGCTGTAACGATTCAGATAACACAGGCATAAAGCAATCAATATTTCTTAAAAATCAGAGACTGACCAATACCGTCAAATGTACAAGAAAGTCAAGTAAATTAAAGAGTAGAGTTCTCCTGGAATTTAGAAACTAGAAGTTTCTTTAACAGCTAGAAATCTTGAAGGAAGGAGCGCCAGTGTAGTCATGAGAGTGGACATCTGACTATGTGAAGAGGCAACTGTGAGTAAGGAAATGAAGATAATGAGCATCAATCTTTTTTCTTTTTTTTAAAGAATTTTGACTATAATGGGAAAACGAAACAGAAAAGTGTTGGATGCAGAATCAAGAAGAATTTTAAGTTTAGAGATATTTGAGTTTATTTATAGGCTAAGAACAGAAAGCAATTGACTGGGATTAGTTGAGGATGGAAAAAAGAAAGATAATTAAAGAATCCACGTCCCCAGAACATGATGCAGAGTACAGGTGGAGAGGATAGGCCAGAAAGACAACACCTTTCCATTTATACAAGGATACAAGGAGCAGACTAAAATAAATAGAATCAGAAATGAAAGCGAAAATACCCTAAATATCAGAAATACAAAGGATCATAAGAGACTACTACTAATAATTATACATCAACAAATTTGACAACCTGGAAGAAATAGATAAATTCCTAGATATATACAATCTTTCAACACAGAATCATAAAGAAATAAAAATATGAACAAATTACTAGTAAAAGATTGAATCAATAATCAAAATCTCCAAGCAAACAAAATTCCAGGACCAGATGGCTTCCCTGGTGAATTCTACTAAACTCTCAAAGAAGAATTAATACTAATCTTTCTCAAATTCTTCCCAAAAATAGAAGGAAGAATGCTTCCAAATTCATTTATTAAGGCCAGCATTCGCATGAGGTGGCCAAAGTACTGATACCAAAACCAAGCAAGTTCAGTTCAGTTCAGTTCAGTCGCTCAGTCGTGTTTGACTCTTTGCGACCCCATGAATCCCAGCACGCCAGGCCTCCCTGTCCATCACCAACTCCCGGAGTTCATCCAGACTCACGTCCATCAAGTCAGTGATGCCGTCCAGCCATCTCATCCTCTGTTGTCCTCTTCTCCTCCTGCCCCAAATCCCTCCCAGCATCCGAGTCTTTTCCAATGAGTCAAGTCTTCGCATGAGGTGGCCAAAGGACTGGAGTTTCAGCATTAGCATCATTCCTTCCAAAGAAATCCCAGGGCTGATCTCCTTCAGAATGGACTGGTTGGATCTCCTTGCAGTCCAAGGGACTCTCAAGAGTCTTCTCCAATATCACAGTTCAAAAGCATCAATTCTTCGGCACTCAGCTTTCTTCACAGTCCAGCTCTCACATCCATACATGACCACAGGAAAAACCATAGCCTTGACTAGATGGACCTTTGTTGGCAAAGTAATGTCTCTGCTTTTCAATATGCTATCTCGGTTGGTCATAACTTTCCTTCCAGGGAGTAAGCGTCTGTTAATTTCATGGCTGCAATCACCATCTGCAGTGACTTTGGAGCCCCAAAAAATAAAGTCTGACACTGTTTCCACTGTTTCCCCATCTATTTCCCATGAAGTGATGGGACCAGGTGCCATGATCTTCATTTTCTGAATGTTGAGCTTTAAGCCAACTTTTTCACTCTCCACTTTCACTTTCATCAAGAGGCTTTTTAGTTCCTCTTCACTTTCTGCCATAAGGGTGGTGTCATCTGCATATCTGAGGTTATTGATATTTCTCCCGGCAATCTTGATTCCAGCTTGTGTTTCTTCCAGTCCAGCGTTTCTCATGATGTACTCTGCATAGAAGTTAAATAAGCAGGGTGACAATATACAGCTTTGACATACTCCTTCTCCTATTTGGACCCAGTCTGTTGTTCCATGTTCAGTTCTAACTGCTGCTTCCTGACCTGCATACAGATTTCTCAAGAGGCAGATCAGGTGGTCTGGTATTCCCATCTCTTGAAGAATTTTCCACAGTTTATTGTGATTCACACAGTCAAAGGCTTTGGCAGAGTCAATAAAGCAGAAATAGATGTTTTTCTGGAACTCTCTTCCTTTTTCCATGATCCAGCGGATGTTGGCAATTTGATCTCTGGTTCCTCTGCCTTTTTTAAAACCAACTTGAACATCTGGAAGTTCACAGTTCATGTATTGCTGAAGCCTGGCTTGGAGAATTTTGAACATTACTTTACTAGCATGTGAGATGAATGTAACTGTGTGGTAGTATGAGCATTCTTTGGCATTGCCTTTCTCTGGGATTGGAATAAAACTGACCTTTTCTAGTCCTGTGGCCACTGCTGAGTTTTCCAAATTTGCTGGCATATCGAGTGCAGCACTTTCACAGCATCATCTTTAAAGATTTGAAATAGCTCCACTGGAATTCCATCACCTCCACTAGCTTTGTTCGTAATGATGCTTTCTAAGGCCCACTTGACTTCACATTCCAGGATGTCTGGCTCTAGGTCAGTGATCACACCATCATATTATCTAGGTCATGAAGATCTTTTTTGTACAGTTCTTCTGTGTATTCTTGCCACCTCTTCTTAATATCTTCTGCTTCTGTTAGGTCCATACCATTTCTGACCTTTATCGAGTCCATCTTTGCATGAAATGTTCCCTTGGTATCTCTAATTTTCTTGAAGAGATCTCTAGTCTTTCCCATCCTCTTGTTTCCCTCTATTTCTTTGCATTGATCGCTAAAGAAGGCTTTCTTATCTCTTCTTACTATTCTTTGGAACTCTGCATTCAAATGCTTATATCTTTCCTTTTCTCCTTTGCTTTTCGCTTCTCTTCTTTTCACAGCTATTTGTAAGGCCTCCCCAGACAGCCATTTTGCTTTTTTTACATTTCTTTTCTATGGGGATGGTCTTGATCCCTGTCTCCTGTACAATGTCACGAACCTCAGTCCATAGTTCATCAGGCACTCTATCTATCAGATCTAGGCCCTTAAATCTATTTCTCACTTCCACTGTATAATCATAAGGGATTTGATTTAGGTCATACCTGAATGGTCTAGTGGTTTTCCCTACTTTCTTCAATTTAAGTCTGAATTTGGCAATAAGGAGTTCATGATCTGAGCCACAGTCAGCTCCTGGTCTTGTTTTCTTGACTGTATAGAGCTTCTCCATCTTTGGCTGCAAAGAATATAATCAATCTGATTTCGGTGTTGACCATCTGGTGATGTCCATGTGTAGAGTCTTCTCTTGTGTTGTTGGAAGAGGGCGTCTGTTATGACCAGTGCATTTTCTTGGCAAAACTCTATTAGTCTTTGCCCTGCTTCATTCCATATTCCAAGGCCAAATTTGCCTGTTACTCCAGGTATTTCTTGACTTCCTACTTTTGCATTCCAATCCAAGCAAAGATGCCCTTAAAAAAGAAAATTACAGGACAATAATAACAGGACAATTCCACTTCTGGGTATTTAACAAAAGAAAGCAAAACACTAACTTGAGAAGTTATTTGCACATCCCCTCCCTGTTTTCATTACAACATTATTTACAATAACATTATTTGCTTCCAGATATGGAAGCAAAGTAAATGCCCCTTAAGAGATGAATGAACAACATTCTCTCTCTCTCTCTCTCTCTCTCTCTCTGTCTGTCTCTCTCTCTCTCTATATATATATATATAGGCTTCTATATATGTGTGTGTATATATATACATATAGGCTTCCCAGATGGCACTAGTGGTAAAGAACTCCTCCTGTCAATGCAAGAGACATAAGACACATAGGTTCCATCCCTTGGTTGGGATAATACCCTGGAGAAGGAAATAGCAATGCATTCCAGTATTCTTGCCTAGAGAATCCCATGAACAGAGGAGCCTGGTGGGCTACAGTCCACAGGATCACAAAGAGTTGGACATGACTGAAGCAACTTAGTGCACACACACACATATGCAAATGTATATGCATATATATATATATGTAATTTTTAAGCCACTGAAACAGAATGTAATCTTGCCATTTGCAACAAAATGGATGGAGCTTGAAGGCATTGTGCTAAGTGAAATAAGTCAGGCAGAGAAAGACAAATACCATATGATCTCATTTGCATGTGGAATTTTAAAAAACAAAAACAAACAAGCAAAATAAAATGTAGCTCATAGATACAAACAGTTTGATGGTCACCAGACACAGGAGGATGGTGGTGGGGAAAATAGATGAAGCAGATCAAAAAGTACAAACTTCCAGTTTGAAAATAAGCCATGGGGATATATGTACAGCATGATGATTATAATTAATAAATATGCAATGTAATTGCATATTTGAAAGTTTCTAAGTGAGGACTTTGAATAAAGAGGATACAGGGTAAGGATGGGTACAGAGATTTTATATATATATATAACTTTATATATATAGATAAAACTTTATAAGAATCTTAAAAGAGGGAGAGAGAAAGCAGCCTAGGATAAGTATTTATGAACAGTGAGGTATATTGAGAACTGCTGTTTAGGGAAGTGGATTGGGAACTAATACAAGACTTATTGAACCTCAAGGCATGATTCAGAGCCTAACTGAGGTTCAAAATGTCACATCTGAAAGGGGACATCATACATGGTGGTATTATCTTTCCCCAGCAGTGCTCAGCAGGACAGCAATCAAGGAAGGAGAAATTTGAATTCAGAGTTGGGATTTTGATGGCTTTAGGGTCAAAAGCACAAGGAGGTTGAGCTGGAGCAGAGGGAAATTAACAGTGAAGCTAATGAAGTTTCAGGTCCAGGACCTCTGATGCATAGGCCTGTGAGGACCCACAGACCACTCACATGGTCATACAGCTTCTTAAATTTTACAAAAGTGTAATATTTAATTGGTCAAGACCAATCTCTTTTTCCATTCTATTTTCAGGTCTGTCACACTTCCCCTCTCTTCATGTGACAAACATTTCTGTGATCCAGCTTAAGGGAAGCCAAGGTAAGGGTTAGGTTTAGTAGAATATGTTTATAGGATTCACAGACTCTGCTATGTATAAGTAAGTCATTGTTGTTTAGTCACTGAGTTGTGTCCAACTCTTTGCGACCCATGGACTGTAGCCCACCAGGCTCCTCTGTCCATGGGATTCTTCAGGCAAGAATACTAGAGTGTGTTGCATTTCCTTCTCCAGGGTATCCTCCCAGCCCAGGGATCAAACCCTCGTCTCTTGCATTGACAGGTGGATTCTTTACCACTGAGCCACCTGGGAAGCCCTAGGTAAGATACCATTATATAACTAATTCCAGGGGAGGATTGGCTTTCAGAAAATTCCCACTGCTCCTCATCACCTGGACTGTGATGTAGATTCAGGACCAAGAGTCCTCTTGGGGTGTGCCTGTGTCCTGCAGTGCCCAGCGCTGAAGGGGTATGAAAACTGGTTGATGAAAGTTGATGATTCGGAGAGCATTGAAGATTAGTCATTGCACAAGAAAACTTGAAACACCAAGAAATCTTAAAGCCCGTAAATGAATGAGGCTTAATAGAAATTTCCCCAAATTTGACAAAAATCCTAAAATTACTGTAACAAGTTGTAAAGCTCAGGGGACTTCTCTGGTGGTCCAGTGGTTAAAACTTCACCTTTAAACTCAGGGGATTGGGGTTTGATCCCTGGTTGGGGAGTTAAGATAACACATGCCTTATGGCCAAAAAACCAAAACATAAAATAGAAGCAATATTGTAACAAATTCAATAAAGACTGAAAAAAGTTACAAAGCTGAAAGAAAATGTTCACTATGTATTTGAAATTGTTTTATTATAAATGTTTCTCTTTTATTATAATTGGGGCATTATACTGATTTTTAATTATGTGTTTATTTTTGATATTTTAATTTATTTATTATCATTTTTTCCAGCTTTATAGTGACATAATTGACACATAACATTGTGTTTGGATAAAGTGTGATTAGTGTGGTTCCTCATCATCTTACTTCCTTAAGTCACTGAATGTTGCTTATTTTCAGAAGAATAATGATTCGGCCAGTGTAGACAATGCTTCTGGAAAAGATCCTGATTCTGGAAAAGATTGAAGACAAAAGGAGAAGGGGGCAGCAGAGGATGAGATGATTAGATAGCATCACCAACTCAATGGACATGAACTTGAGCAAACTCCAGGAGATAGTGAAGGACAAGGAAGCCTGGCATGCTGCGGTCCATGGGGTCGCAAAGAGCTGGACGTGACTTACTGACTGAACAGCAACAACAACAGACGGTGTTTCAGGAAAAAGCAACAGTAGCCAAGATAAAAGATGGGGCTGCTTTATTCTTGTGGTCTTCCTGATTCCATGTAAATAGTTAATATTACTATTTATTATTTTTGGCTGCACTATGCAGCCTATGGGATCTTAATTCTCTGACCAGAGATAGAACCCAGGCCCTGGGCAGTGAGAACACAAAGCCCTAAACACTGAACCACCAGGGAATTCCCAGTTTATATTATTTTTGACAATTTCAGGATAGTAAATAGAATCTTATGAAATATTTGCTATAAAAAGAAGCCCTGACTGTGATCAGAGTGAGAGCCACTGGTCTAGGCCAACCAAGTATCTAGGGCTTAGATTCAGTCCTCAGAATTCTTCTCTGTGTCTTTCACCTCTACATGAATCTCCTTCAACTTATGACTCTCAACCATCCTTGCCAATTTGAGGATAGTGGGGCTGTGTACAGAGGTCTGCACCAGGCCATTCTGACTCTCTTCCAGTTGACATAAATCCACCTCAAACCACTTTTCTCTCACTCTTTCTGTTCCTCAAAGACATCGATTTGTTTCTGCCCCAGTGCTTTTGCATACTCTTCTCCTCAGGTTTTTGCATGTCTGATATCTTCTTGTTCTCAGTTCCCAGGTTTAATATAACCCTTGGGAAGGCCTTCTGGATGCCCTGTTTAAAGCTGCCCCCACAAACGCTGCATTACATGATCCTGTTTTGGCTCCTTCATCACACTAACCACTCCTGAAAATCAACTTGTGGATAAAGAAGATGTGGCACATATATACAATGGAGTATTACTCAGACATAAAAAGAAACGATATTGGGTGATTTGTAGAGAGGTGGATGAACCAAGAATTTGTCATACAGAGTAAAGTCAGAAAGAGAAAACCAAATATCATATATTAATGCATATATGTGAAAACTAGAAAAATGGCACATACAAACCTACTTGCAGGGCACTAATAGAGACACAGACATGGAGAATGGATGGGTGGACACAGTGGGGAGGGGCGGGGCTGGCATGAACTGGGAGACTGGGATTGACATATGTGCAAGTCATGTGTAAAACAGATAGCTAATGAGAACCTGATGTATCACACAGGGAACTCAGCTCAGGGCTCTGTGGTGACATAGAGAGGTGAGATGGGGAGGGGATCCAAGAGGGAAGGGATATATGTATACATGCAGTTGACTCACTTTGTTGCACAGAAGAAATATCACAACATTGTAAAGCCACCCTCAGTTCAGTTCAGTTGCTCAGTCGTGTCTGACTCTTTGCGACCCCATGAGTCGTAGCACGCCATGCCTCCCTGTCCATCACCAACTCCCGGAGTTCACTCAGACTCACGTCCATCGAGTCAGTGATGCCATCCAGCCATCTCATCCTCTGTCGTCCCCTTCTCCTCCTGCCCTCAATCCCTCCCAGCATCAGAGCCCCCCCCAAAAAAACTTTAAAAATTAAATTAACTTATTCACTCTCCTTTTTAGTGACCTTCCCTTTCCACTGAAATGCAAGCTCTATGACAGCAATCTGTCATTTTCAGCTCTGTGTTGCCAGTAACTACACAATATCTGGCATATAATAAATGTTCAACACCTATTTCAGAAATAGGTGGGGTCAGCTTCAGGCGGTAAGTTGTGAGGGGCCACACACTGCAGTGAACTGTCCATAATGGGGAGGTTCAGCTGGCACAGTGCAATCAGTCTGCACTATCTGCAGCTGTCTGGGGATCACATTTCCAAATCACCTGCTCTGGCCCAGGCTGCAGGAACTGAGCTGTCAGACAATGCCTGGTAATTACCCCAAACTCATCTACACCTTCCCTGTCTATGTCCTAATTGAGGTTTAATGACTTCGGTCACAGAAGAGGACTTTTCCTGCCTTTCTAGAGGTAGATTCTTTCATTTGAGAATCAAGCCAATTAGTCTAGCATCTGGGGTAATTGACAGAAGTCAGGCCTGACTGCATGGAATTCCCAGGCCAGACAGGTCTCTGTGGTTGCTGTCAGTGATGTGCCTATTGGTTTTCAATGTAACTGGATGCACTTTAGAAGATGAGGACAGAGGCAGGGATGGGAGAAGTCAGAGTATATGAGGTGTTTATGATTTAAGCTGCACACGACCTTTCTTTACACCTGCTCTATCTTAAACGCTTCTTCTGCTTTATAGACAACAAATTCATTACATAAAATTAGGTATGACTCATTTGAGTGGCCTTTGATTTTATCCTTTTAGCATAATTTACAATCCATTTAGAGTCACAATTCAGAGACCTAATTATCATATGAGTGAGGTTTCTTCTTGAAATTATTTATCTTCATTATCCTGACCCCTTGCCTTTCCTTTTGCCACTCTTTCCTCGGCTACCCAGTCATGAGGCCCAGCAAAGGCCATGCAACTAAGAAGCTTCTGTGAAATTAGATGGACTGAACCCAGGACTAGAAGGTTACCAAACTCTAACTAAAAGAGGTAGAAACAGAGACGTGGTCTCCAACCCAGGAACACCTGTGGAAATACTTGGCCTTCTAGAACCTTCAGATCCCCTGTAATGAATGGAGTAATCAGCAAGCACACATTAGGGGTTCACACCAGTCTTTCTGGACCGCCTTTGTTTGTGTTGGACTGGATCCACCCGAGACAGGCAACAGCTTGGGAGATGGAATACTGCTGGGTAAAGTGATGCCCTGCAGTCAGCTCCGGATGCGATTTTAGTTCTGCTCTAGGCTCTGGAAACCACCCTGTGGCTTTAAGCAACCCCTAAAATAGTCTCACAAAGAGTAGGATGATTATCACCAACAGAACTTGGCTGTGGAACAACTGGTTCACTCAGATTTTCCTTAAAGTGTGAAACAGAAGATTATAGCCCTCAGAAATATTGTTTTGAGAAGGGGGAAGTGTGCATGCTTATTGAATTATTGGGTGATGTTCCAGTACTCATTGGAAAAAGGAAGCGGTGGGTGGGCTTTGAAAAGACTGTGAATGAGCATGGCCTCTGCTTATTCATATATTTTAAATCTGGGTCCAAAGTGGCCATCTCATGGGTCATATTACAGGAGAAAAGTAATAAACATGCACAGGTTTCTTTTTTAATATTCAGACATCAGAGGAGTGAAAAACAATGAGGGTCACGTCGCTAATTCTTGAAAATACTATTTCAATCAATCAACCTATCAGTATTTCCTAACCCGTTTGAATATACTAAGCGTGCTACAGAGCACAGGGCAAAGGAAAATTCACAATGGTTGGTTGAATTATATTATTTAGAGCAAAAGTACTCTAGGGAATTCAGGAGGAAGAGAGAGATGACAATAATTGCTAACATTTATTGAGTGCTTCCTATATGTCAGTTCAGTTCAGTTCAGTCGCTCAGTCGTGTCCGACTCTTTGCGACCCCATGAATCACAGCACGCCAGGCCTCCCTGTCCATCACCAACTCCCAGAGTTCACCCAAACTCACGTCCATCGAGTCGGTGATGCCATCCAGCCATCTCATCCTCTGTCGTCCCCTTCTCCTCCTGCCCCCAATCCCTCCCAGCATCAGAGTCTTTTCCAATGAGTCAACTCTTCACATGAGGTGGCCAAAGTACTGCAGTTTCAGCTTCAGCATCATTCCTTCCAAAGAACACCCAGGACTGATCTCCTTCAGAATGGACTGGTTGGATCTCCTTGCAGTCCAAGGGACTCTCAAGAGTCTTCTCCAACACCACAGTTCAAAACCATCAATTCTTCGGCACTCAGCTGTCTTCACAGTCCAACTCTCACATCCATACATGACCACTGGAAAAACCATAGCCTTGACTAGATGGACCTTTGTTGCCAAAATAACGTCTCTGCTTTTGAATATGCTATCTAGGTTGGTCATAACTTTCCTTCCAAGGAGTAAGCGTCTTTTACTTTCATGGCTGCAATTACCATCTGCAGTGATTTTGGAGCCCCCCAAAATAAAGTCTGACACTGTTTCCACTGTTTCCCCATCTATTTCCCATGAAGTGATGGGACTGGATGCCATGATCTTAGTTTTCTGAATGTTGAGCTTTAAGCCAAAGTTCCTCTTCACTTTCTGCCATAAGGGTGGTGTCATCTGCATATCTGAGGTTATTAATATTTCTCCCAGAAATCTTGATTCCAGCTTGTGCTTCTTCCAGCACAGCGTTTCTCATGATGTACTCTGCATATAAGTTAAATAAGCAGGGTGACGATATACAGCCTTGACATACTCCTTTTCCTATTTGGAACCAGTCTGTTGTTCCATGTCCAGTTCTAACTGCTGCTTCCTGACCTGAATATAGGTCAAGCACTTTGTAAATAAATACCTGGAAGGCATTAACTTACATTATCAATCCTCGCAACCCTCTATAAAGTGGAAACTACCATCATATCTATTTTACAAATGAGGTACTGATACATAAAGAAGTTAAATAACTCCTACAGAGTACACACTTATTGAATGACATACTCCTTCTTCTTTTGGGTGAAATAATTCAGTCATACAAAAAGATATAAAAAACTATTTTTTAAAAAAATACATGTATACCCATTACCCAGCTTGAGAGATATTATTCCAGAAGATAATATCCACTGGACACTAAATATCTTATGGACACTGTGAAATCTGCTTTCAGAATGGTTGAACAGAGTGATACTGGCCCTTAGGCCACTCTGGCAATTTCTTGAGGTTCACCACTCTTTCAGGCTCATGTTGCAATTGGTGATAAATTGAACTGTCATCAGATCTTTGCATCAGCTTCTCATCACATACAAATGTTATAATGAAAAGGAGAATGGTAGATAATACTATTTAGGAAAATGAAAGTCAGGTTTCTTTGAAGAATCTCTTATCACAAATCTATAGCCACACACGAAGGGACACCCCCTGCTCTTTGCTCAGCTGCACGGTGGCATAGCAACTGCTTTCTGGGTAGTTCTCCATTTTCCTTTAGAACTTGAGCTTCCAGAACTGAGAACACAGTCTTGTTCTGAGTTTCAACAGTAGCATTTTCAAGTTTCCTGAGCTTACAGTTCTGTAGAAAATGTAAAATCATTCACAGGAGATCAAATTTAAGACAGCAGTCACTGCCTACTACTTCAGTAAAAGACTCTCGGAGCGTCCGTTTCTTGAGTATTTGTCCATGTCCTCTGATCCCTCATCCATCATTTCCTGTTGAGAACATGGAAAAGTTCTCGAACAGTGAAGATATTGCAAGAGAGATGTTATTGCATGGGTGTAGCCGCAAGCCTCGAATATCCCAGAATAAATCACTTTCCTTTTTTGCCTCTACCCCCACCAAAGTGGGGTTTCCCCAAAGGCCCAGTGGTAAAGAATCAGCCTGCAATGAAAGAGACATGGGTTCAATTCCTGGGTTGGGAAGACCCTATGGAGAAAGAAATGACAGCCCTCTCCAGTAGTCTTGCCTGGAGAATTCCATGGACAGAGGAGCCTAGTGGGCTGCAGTCCACAGGGTTGCAAAGAGTCAGACAAGACTGAAGCGACTAAGCATGCATTACTAGATGAGGGCCTCTGGACATCTTTCCTAAACACACCTCATCTTCCTCCCTCTAGAATTAACCACACTCCTAAATACAGTAAGTCCTCTACGTATGAACCTTCAAGTTAAGATCTTTCAAAGATGTGAACATGCATTCACATGTCCAGTCACAAGCTAGTTCACATGTCTGGCATACATTGTCCCTTGCATGCACCCTCTATAAGTGCTTGTGCTTTTGTGGACTTTACTGAACAGTGCTATATAGACTACTGTAGTAGAGTATCTTTATTTCAGGCCCAGGATGTCCAGAAGCAAGTGTAAAAGCAGCAGTGATGTAACTGGTACTACCGTGTTTTTCCAAGTACTGTACTAAGATTTAAAATATTTTCATTGTCTTTGTTATTGTTTTTATGTATTATTTGTGTGAAAAGTATTATAAAACCTATTACAGTGCAATAGTATTTAAACAATCATGTTAGTTGGGCTCCTAGGCTAACTTTGTTGAACTTATGAATAAATTGGACTTACAAATGCATTCTGGGAATGGAACTCATTTGTATGTAAGAGACTTACTGTATACAGTCCACCTTTTCAAATGCTACCTTAAACTACCAAGGAAACCAAAAGGATGCAGCTGCTGCTGCTGCTAAGTCGCTTCAGTCGTGTCTGACTCTGTGCGACCCCATAGATGGTAGCCCACCAGGCTCCCCCTTCCCCGGGATTCTCCAGGCAAGAACACTGGAGTGGGTTGCCATTTCCTTCTCCAATGCATGAAAGTGAAAAGTGAAAGTGAAGTTGCTCAGTCATGTCCAACCCTTAGTGACCCCATGGACTTCAGCCTACCAGGCTCCTCCGTCCATGAGAGTTTCCTAGCCCTTGGAAATAAAAATGGACATGTTTGACTTGAATGGTGACTGGGGTTTGGATCAGCAAAGAGAAGGGACTTAGGGCAAGGAGAAAACATGAGGAGAGACCAGAAGGTTGGATTAGGGAAAGAGGTCTAGTACACACTTGACTGGAAGAGAGGGGGTACACGGACAAGTGTGAACACTTTGCTCAGAATTACAACTGATATAGAAGAAGTTATAGATATAAAGTCAGATCATGAGTGGTCTTGATTGATGCATATATTTGACACTGGATAAATAAGACAGCAAAATGGAGTCATGAATAAATGATGCTTCCCCAAAATTCAGCAGCCAATCACATCAGTCTTGTTTATAACCAGACATAAGGCCTTGCTCAGGGTCTGACACATCAAAGATGCTCAACAAATGTTTGTTCCATGAAAATTTACTGACTGAATTACTAGAAAACCTGCATCTTCCTCTGGTTCATCAAAGTTGCCAGACATATGAGATAGAGAGAGAGAGAAGGGGGGGAGAAGAGGAGAAGAGTTGAAACAAGACTGGCATTTTGGGGTGTGAGGAAATTTATCAGGCAGTCAAGGAAGTTTGCTAAGAGGCAGGTGCAGTGAATCTGGACCATTTCCCATGAAACATCAGCACATCTCAAATCCGAATTTGAAGGAGATGAGTCTTTGTTCTTTTGATGGAAATGCCTTGACAGCTTTTGTTGATACCCAAGTTCAGCTCCAAGAACCAGGCTTCTTTGCTTTCCAGATAGGCTTAAATAGAGGATGCAGCCATTCTCACTGAAGTGAAAGTCACTCAGTCATGTCCGACTCTGTAACTCCTGACTGTATCTCACCTGGCTCCTCTGACAATGGAATTCTCTAGGCAAGAATACTTGAATGGGTAGCCATTCCCTTCTCCAGGGGATCTTTCTGACCCAGGGATCGAACCCAGGTTTCCCGTATTGCAGGCAGATTCTTTATCATCTGAGCCACCGGGGAAGACCATGGCCATTCTCAAGGGGCTCCAAATCCAAAAAGTTTCAGTCCTATACGCTCTTTTACTTTCCTTAATATTCTATTCCATTGTCAAATTTTCTCACAGGAGCTTTACCCAGCATATTACCTTCATGACTTTCTATTGTTTGTGGACTAAAATCCAAATTTCCTAGTGTGGCATATAGCATCGAAGAATTTTTATACTTTGGCCTGTGTTTATCTTTCCCGCCTCATTGTCCCTCATTAAGTTGATGCCACGCCAGGGGCCCTAGCTATCCCCCAAGCAAGTTAGACTCTTTTCCTCTGGATATTCACTTACATGGTTCTCTCTAGTCAATATCTCCCTCACTTCCTTTACCATATACAGCAACCCTTCATCTTTCCCAAGGTATAAATTAGATGTCACAGCCTCTATGATGTCTTCCCAAGCTTCCTCAAAATTGAATTAATTTCTCCCTCCTCTGGGGATATATGTCTATTACAGCATATGTCCCATTGCATGGTATTTATTGGACTACATTTCAGCACAGCTAGACTACAAATTTCCCAAGAGTAGAGATGTAATATCTGAAACACCAGTTCCTCTTAGCATATAAAACATTACATTTATTTCTAATTAAATATCTCAGGTCTTCCCAGGTAGCTCAGTGGTAAAGAATCCACCTGCAATGCAAGAGACATGGGTTCGATCCTTGGGTGAGAAAGATCCTCTGGAGAAGAAAATGGCAACTCACTCCAGTATTCTTGCCTGGAAAATCCCATAGTCAAAGCAGCCTGGCAGGCTATAGTCCAGGAAAGAGTTAGACATGATTTAGTGACTGAGCGTGCACACAGGTATCTTGGCAGGTAATACAAAGTATACATACTTAGTTCTAGGGCAGTGCTGAGACACTTAAATATATTCAGAAAGCACTTTTTACTCACTTGATCAACCTTCAGTCTACTATGAGAACACCTCCTTTTTCACGATACCAACTTTGGAAAAACACTACCATCGCCTGGTTAGAGGCTGCCTCTGTGACTGTGCGTCAGGAATGTGGTTGCACACTGCATCCCTCACCCCATTAGACACATATGGGATTGAGACTGTCTTTCCCAATGAGTCAGTACACAATGAGGGAATTATGTTCCAGGACACTGTTCATGATTCAGCTCCACAAAGCCATCATTCTGATTAGTCAAAGCTATGGTTTATCCAGGAGTCATGTATGGATGTGAGAGTTGGACCATAAAGAAAAGCCGAGCGCTGAAGAATTGATGCCTTTGAACTGTGGTGTGGGAGAAGACCCTTGAGAGTCCCTTGGACTGCAAGGAGATTCAACCAGTCCATCCTAAAGGAACCCAGTCCTGAATATTCATTGGAAGGACTGATGCTGAAGCTGAATCTCCAATACTTTGGCCACCTGATGCGAAGGACTGACTCACTGGAAAAGACCCTAATTCTGGGAAAGATTGAAGGCAGGAGGAGAAGGGGACAACAGAGGATGAGATGGCTGGATGGTATAACTGAATCGATGAACATGAGTTTGAGCAAACTCTGGCAATTGGTGATGGATGGAGAAGCCTTGTGTGCTGCAGTCCGTGCGGTCACAAAGAGTTAGACACAACTGAGCAAATGAACTGAACCGAACTAATAGAATCCTCATAAAGATGTGGGATTTACTTATAATCAAACTAATACCGATAAACTACATAGTCCAACTATTCACCAAATACAGTATTAAGGTAATAAATGTTAAAAGCCATCTAAATATGATGCCAAGCAACTTGCATTGTGTGTTTCTCCCCAGTGAATAGACCTATATATCTATTCCTGGGGACTCTAGTTGTGGCCATAAATTCTTAAAATTTTAAGGACAAGGTTTTTCAATTACAAATACCTAAGACTTTTTTATGGAGAAATCCAGATAGAAAACTGCATAATGGGAAATACAGAGTCTTTAGAGTACAGATCTCCTCCGATTTACCAATGACCCCAGGAAGAGCTATGAAATTCAATTTTTATTCTCTCCATCTTTGGGAATGCCATGCACTTCTCCACTCATCCCAATCCCTCTTCACTAAAGCATGAAAGTGAAAGTGCTAGTCACTCAGTCATGTCCAATGCTTTGTGATCCCATGGACAGTAGCCCATCCAGACTCCTCCATCTATGGGAATTTCCCAGGCAAGAATATTGGAGTGGGTTGCCATTCCCTTCTCCAGGTAATCTTCCTGATCCAGGGATCAAACCCAGGTCTCCTGCATTGCAGGCAGATTCTTTACCATCTGAGCCACCAGGGAAGCCCTAACTTCTTCACTAACTTGGCAGTAACTCAACTCTTGGGGCCTAAGGAACTCAGTGCTGGGACAGAGGGTTACTCAGGTGGATTAATGGGTATAAATGATCAAATTTCAGCTTGTCTTTCAATAGGTTTCATAGGTGATTTCTGGACTGTTGTCCACTGTCACTATTGGAAGATGGCTTTTTATTTGCAAACAATAAGCTTATAAATGAACTCCTTAAAACACAAACATTTCTAAGCCTGTCTGCATCCAACCATGTTGAGGAACCACATAGGAAAACAAATTCATATGCCTTTTGTATCCTGTTCTAAAGGAAACCTTTTACAATACAACATGCAGTAGCTGACTCCTGCAGTGCATTCATATGACAGACAGTTGTCCATTTTGGCATTAGTTAATACTTCTGCCCAGGAGCAGATTTTTATATTGCTAATGAAACATGTGGTGCATTATGGAGGCTCTCAACGTTTCAATAAGTCAGTGTCCTATTATATGGCTAAATGCAGCTGCTGCTGCTGCTGCTAAGTCGCTTCAGTCGTGTCCAACTCTGTGCGACCCCATAGACGGCAGCCCACCAGGCTCCGCCATCCTTGGGATTCTCCAGGCAAGAACACTGGAGTGGGTTGCCATTTCCTTCTCCAATGCATGAAGTGAAAAGTGAAAGGGAAGTCGCTCAGTCATGTCCGACTCTTAGCGACCCCATGGACTACAGCCTACCAGGCTCCTCTGTCCGTGAGATTTTCCTGGCTAAATGCAGGGTAACTGCTTAAAGATGAATGACTCTGTTTGCTGTTGTAGAAGACATGTATCTTCAGAGGAAGACAAACAGTTGATTAAAAGAGAATGAAGACATCTGGGCATCTGGTTCCCCTTTGGGCGCTCTATTAATGTCACAAATAAACATGTCTTTCAATTTTCAATTAGCAATGATTTTGAGATAGAGTGACCTGTGTGAGGATTGAAATAATGGATTCAGAATTGTCAAAGGTCTTCCTAAATATCAAGGGAAAGACTGTCCAGAGATTTGGAAGTTATTTACCTCACTGAGGGGAAAGAGAATAAGTGAGTAAAGCTTCTTCAATCATCATTGCCAAGAAGTGAGATTGAGTTGAAGCAAACAACTTGGGAGGTGCATTGCCTCTTTGACAAGCTGTTATAAATGATTAACCAGGAGGAGGAAGACAAGAGAAGCAAGGGGAGGGGGGAAGATAAGAAGGAAGAAAATAAAAGGGCAGAAGGAGAGGAAGAAAGAGGGGGAAAAAAAGATGGACCCAAAATAACAATGTTTAATCATAAACTTGTTCATACTTTTTATCTGGAGAATGTCACTAAAGAATATAATATTCCTCATTCACAACTGAGATTGGGAAAGTTGACTCTCAAAAGCACAGGAAATACTCCCTAACTCATAACATCTTGTGTGTGTGTGTGTTCAGTCGTGTCTGACTCTTTGTGACCCCATGGATTATAGCCTGCAGGCTCCTCTGTCCATTGAATTCTCCAGGCAAGAATACTGGACCCAGTTGCCATTTCCTTCTCTGGGGGATCTTCGTGACTCAGGGATCAAACATGCATCTCTTGTTCCTCCTGCATTGGTAGGTGGGTTTTTTACCAACTGAGCCACCATAACATAATATTTGCTAATATTTCTTATATTCGAGGTAATGTTTCAAGTGCTTAATGCATTCGGAAGCATTTAATCCTCACAACAACCCGGGTAGTGGACTCTTTCATCATCATCACCATGAATCAACATCATCAACCTTGTTTTACAAATAAGAATGTTGTGGGGGTGAGAGGGTTAACTAGTTTGTCCATGACACATAGCAGGTAAATGCAGAGCCAAGATTTGGGCACAGGCGTCTGGCTTGGAAGGTCTTGCTCTTAAATACAACACATTATTGCCTCTTGATACAATGCATGTGATAATTAAAACATTTTCAAACCAATGTTGTTATTGCAACAACAAAATACCTGGGTTTTTAAGAAGTAATGTAGTATTGATGAGACATGAGCAAGTGCTCAAAATTATGTCTCCTATCAAACTTCTCTACTGGAGATTGACACATTTTGTTGAATTTGTATTTTTCTTGGTTTGCTCTTCAAAGTTTGCTATAGTGCCTAGTCCATGCAGGGCTTCCCAGGTGGCGCTAGTGGTAAAGAACTTACCTGCCAATTCAGGAGATAAAAGAGACGTGGGTTCAATCCCTGGGTTGGGAAGATCCCCTGGAGGAGGGCATGGCAACCCGCTCCAGTATTGCCTGGAGAATCCCATTGACAGAGGAGCCTGGTGGGCTACAGTCCATGGGATCACAAAGTGTCAGACACAGCTGAACCTCCTTAGCACACACACACACCAGTCCATGCAGGGCTCTGACACTGAGTGTTTATTACTTAGGGAATCTGACAATGCATGGTGCTAACAGACAAATGTAGACAATGTAAGTCCCTATGAACATTGTCTTCTCGCAAGGGATCATGAGAAACAAAAATCTATGTGTATATATATATGTGTGTGTGTGTGTGTGTGTGTGTGTATGTATATGTGTATATGTATCTCCCTATGTATATTTTAATATATCTCCTATATGTATATGCAATATATAATCTTTGCTTACTAGGTATGGAGTACTAGCACATTTTATCTTATTCCTCACTTACTAAAGGATTGAGTCAACTAAGTGACACAAGGAATCGAAGTAAAGACTGACCTCAGCTTCTGTGGGTCCCTAATCACCAGGAGATATGGTCTTTTTTAATTGGTTAGGCTGTGCCTCTTGTTAACTCTGTCAGCTCAGCCAAGTTACCTACCTTCTGTGAACTCGTTTCCTCATATGTGACTTACAGATAATAAAGGCTACTCCATCATACTGTTATGCAGATTACATAAGATACGTTGAAACAACATCCAGTATGCAGGAGCCAAATAGCAAATGTTAGTCTTCCTTCTTATCAATAAAACATTTGAAATTCCTGAAGATCTTACTTTGTCCCAAGTGTCTCCCTCCATCTTGCCTGTCAGCTCTTCTACCCAAAATTAAAAAAAATAAACAAGTGAAGTTCTGTGATGATCTTTACAGTTTCTGAAAACTATTGAAAACCCCAATTTCTTTCTCAAATGTGAATTCAGAGGCACAAAAGCTCAACTTCTGTGAGAGCATGGCTGAGAGAGAGCATGGCTGAGAGAGAGCATGGCTCAATTGCGTAACTAAAGCAGATGGTCCATGACTCTATCTCATCCAAAAGCTATGTCATTCCCAAAGTCAGCACTTCAATCAGCAGGCCCTGACTCACTGGTAGGTCATAAAATTCATTTACAGGGTTGCAACCAGCATTTTTTTTTAATAAAATAGAACAAAAATAAAACCAGATAGGTTTTGAAATGTCAGCATATATGACACACTTGTAGATAAGAGAGGTCATGTTTTGTGCAACTCATTTCAGTTGTGTTTAGTCTGCGCACACTACATTGCAATGTAATTCCAATTTCAACTCATGGGTGGTTTCTTGAAGATGAGTGTCAAAATCAAGGGACTGTTAAGGAACCTCTTTTGTAACCTAGGCCAAAAACATTGACATCCATATATTAATTTGGTTCAGAAGTTGCCTAATTCTTAGAAGTATCGCTCCACCTCTGTTGAAGTTTGAGATCTAAAATTAATTTATTAAAGGTTGGAATCCAAAGGCCCAGGAGAGTTGGTGTCTGACTTCTTATTACTAATTTTTAGTGTGGTTCTCATCACTTAATGCTCAGTATTTTTCAGTACATTTGAGAGAGATCTATAAGTTGGTGGACTTGACAAGCGTGTTAGGAGAACTCAATACAAGTGTCTAAGTAGTACTTTAAAACTCATGACCCTTAAGTTTCATGAGGATAGTATCCCTATTTTTTCTGTTATCCTTCATCCCCTATGCCCTTGGTCATTATGGATTTCCAAATCTCAGCAGATTGCTTGGTATAGTCTAGGAGCTAATTTATATAGACTGAATGAATTAACAGTAAGTCTAGCTTTGGATGGCAATACAAAATGATGATCTCCCCTAACAGTTGAATCCATTTGGCTACTTCAGTATACTTCTTGTTCGCTTAAAGACTGAAGAACTCAGCCAAAATTTTCTCAACCATAAATAGTTCTAACAGTACAAGAACAAGTTACATGACACCACAAGGAAGCAATCAGTCAAATGGAAAGTGCAGTTCATTTCTACAGAGCAAAAATAGGGGTAACACTAACAAATCTACAGCATAAAATTTAAGAAGAAAAGGAGCAGGAGAGGAAGAGGAAGGAGAAGACTAAGAGGAGGAAGGAAAAGCAGAAGAACAATTACTCTTTAGAATAAAAAAGATTAAGAAGCAACTAGTAGAATGAGTGGAACTTGCTTGGATTCTGAACTATAAGAAGATGTATTGAGGGCCTCTAGGGCAAGGTATGGACTTGGTATTAAATGATTTTAAGAAATTATCATTAATTTCTTAGGTATGATATGGGCACAGTGATGATGATAAACATAGAATGCCCTTCAGTTCAGTTCAGTTCAGTTCAGTCACTCAGTCTTTGCGACCCCATGAATCGCAGCACACCAGGCCTCCCTGTCCATCACCAACTCCCGGAGTTCACTGAAACTCACGTCCATTGAGTCAGTGATGCCATCCAGCCATCTTATCCTCCGTCATCCCCTTCTCCTCCTGCCCCCAATCCCTCCCAGCATCCGAGTCTTTTCCAATGAGTCAACTCGTCGCATGAGGTGGCTAAAGTACTGGAGTGTCAGCTTTCACATCATTCCTTCTAAAGAAATCCCAGGGCTGATCTCCTTCAGAATGGATTGGTTGGTATCAGTTAGCAATTCATGCTAACTGTTTACAGGGGGAAAAAAAATCTGTGATTTGTTTTTAGATATCCAAATAAAGATGTGGATGTGTGGGGGAGGATTAGATAATATAAGATTAGCCAAATGTCCGTTATTGTAAAAATTGAAGAACAGATACATGGAGGTTCTCTATACTATTAGCTCTATTTTTGTATATATTTGAGAATTTCCATAACAAAACATTAAATATAGTTAGCCCTAGCAGAGGAGAAAACAGACAAGGCAAAATTTCAGGGCTGCAATTTCACGCTCTCTTGAACAGCGGTACTCCAGGGGGCCCAAGATGGCTTTTACTGGATCTTGTGCACTGACTTTGAACAGGTTCCAAATGTGATAATCTGGTACTGCTCGCTCATTATTTTTTTTTAAAGTAAAAGATCATATGCACTGTTAGAAGCATCAAAGCTTCATTCTATTCATCTTGAGCAAAATGTTCCTCCCAGTACAGCCTTTTCCTTGAAAGAGGAGGAGGGCAGCGAGAGGCTGGGGGTGAGAGGTCGGGGAGGAGAAACGACCATTGAGTTTTCCACGTTCGGGAGAATGGCAGGGTCCATGGGGAGACAGTAAATTGAAATTAAGGCTGTTTCAGGCAGCCTACAGGATGTGCCTGCAAATGTAGACATATCTAAATGGTGAAAAAGTCTGTTTGTGCCCATTCATATGAAGTGAATGCCTTGTAATGTGCTCCAGCCCCTGGGAATGGTGGCGGGATTGAGGAACAGAGGCCGGAAGAATGGGATGGATTTGACATAAGTACTTTTAAGTGCTCTGAAGGCTGGGCTCCTCCCTGCGGTTTAATAGCAAGGTCCCCTGGGAGCTACAAGGAAGGAGCCAAGTGAATCCCTACAGCTTTTCGTTTTAAGGATAACAAATCTTAAAGCAGGTGTGAGTTCAGAAAGATCCTTTTACCCCTTGTTTTCAGTCTGCTGTGGCTGGTCGGCTCTCTGTGTATTATTATCATCCCACAGAATGAAGCCTGGGGTAAGGGAAGGGAGGGGAGGCAAGAGAAGCTGAATAAACAAAAATTGCTTCGAGTGACTAATATTCATTAAGTCCACTGGTCATGCGCTATGAAATTTATTAAACTGTGGTTTCCAAGAGAATGTATTAGAGTGGAGTTAATGAACACAAATAAAAAAGAGGCCTCCAGGAAATGGTTTCCTGGGGGTGACTTGAGATTGCTGAGTAATGTGACAAGAGATTATGACGTTAAAAGCTTCTGGCATCATCTAGAAGGCTGATTATTGGAAGGGGTTGCCCTCAGTGGAGGAGGAGAGGTAGGCAAGAGACTAAAAAGTCTGACTTGTCTGAAAAGGGGGCCTAAAGCCGCTCACTTACATTCGTTAAAGAGGCTCTGTGCTGAAGACCTCTGAACTTTAGTGCTGCCATCTGGTGGAAAAAATGTTTGTTGAGTCCAGAGAATAAAGATGGCAACCACCATCTTTAAAACATCAGGAATTTGCGTGACAGTGGGGAAAATTCTTTGTGGTGTGAAGAGCAAAGGCCAGTGCTTCTAAAGTCATCAGCTCTGCATAATTTGACTTGACTATTATATAAAGAGAGCTCTGGCATTCCATTCTGCTCTTCTGTTTCTTTAGGATTTGGGATATCTACTTCATATGATTAATTTTGTAGAATCCTACCCAACATATTACCCCTCCTAAGAACATTTGTTTCATAACAGTTCTCCAACCAGAAACCTGAGGGCCATCCTTGCCTCTCCTCCTCCTCCCACACCAGTCATCCAATCCACCAGCAAATCCTGTTGGGTCTAGAGACCCAATATACCAGGACCACTTCTCACCGTATAAATTGCTAAGACCTGATTTGAGCCATTGGCATCTTTCTCCTGGATGACTGCAATTCCCCAAGTTGTGCTTCTTGCTTCCAGCCTTGCAATCTACTGCCTATTCTCTGCCAGCTGCCAAAATGAACCATTGTTGTTGCTTATTTACTAAGCTGTGTCTGACTCTTTTGTGACTCTATGGACTGTAGCCGGCAAGGCTCCCCTGTCCTTGGGATTTCCCAGGCAAGAATACTGGAGTGGGTTGCTATTTCCCTCTCAGGAGATCTTCCTGACCCAGGGGTGGAACCTGCATCTCCAGCCACATCTCCTGCATTGCAGGCAGATTCGTTACCACTGAGGCACTGGGGAAGCCCAACATGAACCATTGGAGTGTGTGAAATCATTTCACTTCTCTGCTCAAAATCTTCCCATGTCTCTCATTATTTACAGCTTTAATGAGAGACATACAAAAAAAGAAAAAAAAAAAAAAACCCTTTCCATGACTTCTAAGCTCACTTGGAGCAGATCTAAAGTCCTACAATGCATATCATTGCCCTAAGTGATCTACCCCAGCTCCCTAACTGAATCTCTTTGCTCTCCACTCAGTGTGTTCCCACCACACTCTCATTGCCAGTCCTCAAAGAAGCCATGAATATCCTTGACTCAGTTCCATCTGCCGGGAATGCTCTTTCCCCTGAACAAGGTGCTGGTCTCCTTCCCTTTCTCCAGGATCTCTCTAATCCAATATTACCTTACTAAGGAGGCCTTCCATTACCATCCTGTTTAGAATAACACCTCCTCCTGGTCCTCTCAGCAGTTTTTATTTCCTTTCTTTGATCAGTTTTTACCAACAGCATTTGTCGTCTCCTAAAATGTTATATATTTACATGTTTGTGTCCTTCTTTTCCATCTTCCCCAAAACCTCTACAAATAGAACGTAAGACTCCCTGGTGGCTCAGAGGGTAAAGCGTCTGCCTGCAATGCAGGAGACCTGGATTCAATCCCTGGGTCAGGAAGATCCACTGGAGTAGGAAATGGCAACCCACTCCAGTACTCTTGCCTGGAAAATCCCATGGACAGAGAAGCCTGGTAGACTACAGTCCGTGGGATCGCAAACAGTCAGACATGACTGAGCAACTTCACTTTCACTTTCCATGAAAGCAGGAAGAATATAGTGCATTTAACATGGTTCATTTGTTTCAGAAACTGCAAAGGCAGGCCAACCTGCTCATAATCCCTAGACACTCCAGCTACCGATAAGCCCCCATATGGGCAGGATTTTTGTCTGACTTAGTTTCCCTCTGTTCCCAGCACCTAGTACTATGTCTGATAAATTGTATATATATCATGTTTTCTTCTTTAACAGCTTTATGAATTATAATTTAATCTACTCATTATAAGTGTACAATTCAATGATTTTTTAAGTCAGATTTATAGAGTTGAACAATCAACACCACAATCCAGTTTTAGAACATTCCCTTGAACTCCAAAAAGTGTACTCATGCCCTTTGTAGTTCATTCTCACCACTCTCCTCAGCACCAGGCAGTTAATGTCCTGCTTTCTGTCTCTAAACATGTGCCTTTTCTGGCGATTTTGTGTATATGGAATCATATAATATGTAGCTATTTATATCTGGCTTCTTCAAGTCAGCATCATTTTTTGAGGTTCATGCATGTCATAGCATCAGTTAGTAGAATTCTTATTTCCTTTCTATTGATAAATAAGTACTGCCTTATACTGACATATAATTTTTTAAAGTCAGTCATCACTTTATGGACATTTGGATTTTTCCATCTTATACTTTAAATGTTCATATACATACCTTCATGTGGACATGTTTTCTTGGGTAGGTTCCTAACAGTGAAATTGATGAGTCATGTAAATTTATGTTTAGCTTTAAAGAAACTATCAAACTGTTTTCTAAAGTGACAATGCATTTTATATTCCCATCAACAATGCATAATGGTTCCAGTCTCTCTACTTTCTCATTAACTCTTGGTTTTACCTTTTTTATAGTTATTCTAATCAATATATCAGATCAGATCAGATCAGTCTCTCAGTCGTGTCCGACTCTTTTCGACCCCATGAATCGCAGCACGCCAGGCCTCCCTGTCCATCACCAACTCCCGGAGTTCACTCAGACTCACGTCCATAGAGTCAGTGATGCCATCCAGCCATCTCATCCTCTGGCGTCCCCTTCTCCTCCTGCCCCCAATCCCTCCCAGCATCAGAGTCTTTTCCAATGAGTCAACTCTTCGCATGAGGTGGCCAAAGTACTGCAGTTTCAGCTTTAGCATCATTCCTTCCAAAGAAATCCCAGGGCTGATCTCCTTCAGAATGGACTGGTTGGATCTCCTTGCAGTCCACGGGACTCTCAAGAGTCTTCTCCAACACCACAGTTCAAAAGCATCAATTCTTTGGCATTCAGCCTTCTTCACAGTCCAACTCTCACATCCATACATGACCACAGGAAAAACCATAGCCTTGACTAGACGGACCTTTGTTGGCAAAGTAATGTCTCTGCTTTTGAATATGCTATCTAGGTTGGTCATAACTTTTCTTCCAAGGAGTAAGCGTCTTTTAATTTCATGGCTGCAGTCACCATCTGCAGTGATTTTGGAGCCCAGAAAAATAAAGTCTGACACTGTTTCCACTGTTTCCCCATTTATTTCCCATGAAGTGATGGGACCGGATGCCATGATCTTCATTTTCTGAATGTTGAGCTTTAAGCCAACTTTTTCACTCTCCACTTTCACTTTCATCAAGAGGCTTTTTACTTCCTCTTCACTTTCTGCCATAAGGGTGGTGTCATCTGCATATCTGAGGTTATTGATATTTCTCCTGGCAATCTTGATTCCAGCTTGTGTTTCTTCCAATCCAGTGTTTCTTCCAGTCCAGTGTTTCTCATGATGTACTCTGCATATAAGTTAAATAAACATGGTGACAATATACAGCCTTGATGTACTCCTTTTCCTATTTAGAACCAGTCTGTTGTTCCATGTCCAGTTCTAACTGTTGCTTCCTGACCTGCATACAGGTTTCTGAAGAGGCAGTTCATGTGGTCTGGTATTCCCATCTCTTGAAGAATTTTCCACAGTTTATTGTGATCCACACAGTCAAAGGCTTTGGCATAGTCAATAAAGCAGAAATAGATGCTTTTCTGGAACTCTCTTGCTTTTTCCATGATCCAGCGGATGTTGGCAATTTGATCTCTGGTTCCTCTGCCTTTTCTAAAACCAGCTTGAACATCAGGAAGTTCACGGTTCACATATTGCTGAAGCCTGGCTTGGAGAATTTTGAGCATTACTTTACTAGCGTGTGAGATGAGTGCAATTGTGCAGTAGTTTGAGCATTCTTTGGCATTGTCCTTCTTTGAGATTGGAATAAAAACTGACCTTTTCCAGTCCTGTGGCCACTGCTGAGCTTTCCAAATTTGCTGGCATATTGAGTGTGTCATTTTAACAGCATTATCTTTCAGGGTTTGAAATAGCTCAACTGGAATTCCATCACCTCCACTAGCTTTGTTCATAGTGATGCTTTCTAAGGCCCACTTCACTTCACATTCCAGGATGTCTGGCTCTATGTCAGTGATCACACCATCGTGATTATCTGGGTTGTGAAGAACTTTATTGTACAGTTCTTCTGTGTATTCTTGCCACCTCTTCTTAATATCTTCTGCTTCTGTTAGGTCCATATAGCATTGCAGTTTTAATTTGCATTTCTCATACAACTAATGTTCAACTTTTTTATTCACAATAATTATTAGTAACTTGAATATCTTCATTGGTAAAATATCTACTCATCTTTTGCCTATTTTTATGTCAGATTATTTATCTTACTGAGTTGTAATTGTTATTCATGTATTTTGGGTACTAGTCCTTTATGAAAAAATATGTATGACTTGCAAATATTTTCTCCTTATGTGTGTCTTGTCTTTCTATTAGGATAATGGCATCTTTGGCAATACAAACAGTTTAAATTTTGGTAATGCTCAATTTATCAGTTTTTTTATGGATCATGTTTTGGAGTTATGTTTAATAATTTTTTTCCTACTCAAGATCACAAATATTTTCTTTGATATTTTCCTCAAGAAGTTGTATAGTTTTAGCTCTTACATTTTGATCTATAATCCATTTTGAGTCAATTTTGCATATGATATGAAGGTTCTATGTCCAGGTTTTTCCATGAGGAATACAATAATCCTAGCATCCTTGTTGAAAAGATTATTGTTTCCCAGTTATTTGTCCTGACTTTCTTTGCTAAAAATCAATTACCCTTTAATGAAATGAACTATTTATGGACTCTTAAATCTGTTCCATTGATTACTAAGTGTATTCCTGCACCAATAACACACTGATTTTTTTAGTTTGTTTTTTGCTAAGATGTTATAGTAAGTTTTGAAATCAGATAAAATAATGCCTTGAGTCTGTTATGTTCAAAACTAATTTTGGCTATCTAGGTCCTTTGTATTTCCTTATAAATTTTAAGAGAATTTTGTCAATTTTTGCAAAAATACTTGCTTGTATTTTGAGAGATTGCATTGATTATATACACCAATTTGTGGTGAGTTGCCATCTTAATCATATTGTATACCTTTGGTTGAGTTCCAGAAGTAGTTGTTTTTATCAATTTGTCCAACTTGATAGTTGCCTTTAGAGAGAGGATTTGCCAACCCTGTCACACAACCATGCATGTGAATTCTATAACTCCAACCAAACTCTAAGCTCTAGGAGGCAGCTACCATATTTTCCACTACTTTGACACTCATTAAATAAAGTAAATTGCTTTTTTCTATCATATAATGTGCTGTGATGGAAAGGATTTCATAGACTTTGGAGAGGATATTGCTTGTAGATATGGCAGGAAGAATTGCAAAACAAGCATTGTCAGCATTATTATCTTCAGAAAGAGAGAAATGTCTGACAAGCTTCACTGACTAAAGTCAGACAAGGCCCAAGCAAGAAAAGTCATGGACACCAATCCAGTGTTCCAGAGTCTGTTCTCCTTCAAAGACAGGAAAAAAGAAAATAAACCTAAATTCCTATAAAATGGAATTTGGTTAGTTTTATGGGGACTTCTGGAGAGGAAAAATATATAGGGATATTTTTCTAAAGTATGTTGAAGAAAATTTATCTCAGGCATCATTTATGAAATGGGACTATAATTATGTTTCTGTCATGTTTTATATTGAGATATGTCTGAGGCTTGGGAATGGGTTAGAGGGCCTTTCAAAAGTCCCTCCTAAGAATCTTCAAATCTTGATTTATGTATCCTCCTACCACATCCATATCCATAGCTGTATTTTCTGAGTTAAAGCACAGAAGATTTATCAGTTTTTAACATATGAGAGCCTCACACATTTATCTCTCAAGTGTCATAATGGTGGACTTTCACAAGGCCCCAAAGCTTGGCACAGACTTTGAACTGTGTTTTTATTTTTATACCTTTCCTGTATTGAAAGACACATAGTGGAGAGAAAAGCGAACTGTGTTAGAGAAAGAATACAGCTGATACCCAGGTTGGGCCACCCAGAATGCACCAGGATTAATGACAATTTGGCCTGACAGCATCCTGACCACAAGAAATGAAGTCACCCTAGGAAGTGTTTTGTAGAAGAAAATTAAATCAGCAGAGTGAAAAGGGGAAAAAAAGAATTAAAAGCATAAAGTCTAAAATATACATTGTCCAAGTATTTTCCCCCCATTAATTTTGGAAGCCCTTGAGTGTTTCCAGGGAAATTTAATCTGCATGTTTCTGACCCATTTACACTTAACTCACCACAACGTTGTTTTCTGAGTCATTTGTTGTCCAAGAAGCACTCTGAACCTCGTTCATAAAGACTTTTATTAAAGTGATTGTTTTCTTTTTCCTTCAAATGAAATTATGCTTTTCCAGATTGAAATGAACATTGAAATGATCCCTAAATTTAAAACTTGTGACATATAAGATGGAACCACTTTTGATCATAATGTATTCCTAGTCAGGTTTCCAACCCAAGGTGTTTTGGTCTTGGCAGCATTACAATAAGAGGTTGAAATGAAAAGACACAGGTTTGTTGCTCTTTGGATAGACAAAGTGAGCCCTCTCAGGCCTTTAAAAAAAAAAAAAAAAAGGCAAAGCTTTTAAGGAACCCCAGCCAGTCTAACAGTCAGCCCTGCTTTAGAATCCATTGCAAATAAAGCTCGGAACTTGAGCACACTGGAAGCACTAGGAATGCTTCACGATCTTCAGGGCTTTGTGGCCCAAGAGACTAAACTGTAAAACGAGGGCAGCAGTAGCTTCTACCTCTAGGATTTCAGTGAGGATTAAATGAGATAATCGTGTAAGGCAGCAGGCCTCAACATTTTTGGCACCAGAGGCCAGTTTTGTGGAAGACAATTTTTCCTGGGATCAGGGCAGTGAGGGGGTTGGTTTCAGGATAATTCACGTGCATTAATTTTTATGTACTTTATTTTTATTATTATTAATTGATATATACAATGAAATAATTATACAACTCACCATAGTGTGGAATCGGATCATTGGGCGTTAGATTCTCATAAGGAGCACACCTCACAAATCTCTCACTTGCGCAGTTCACAGCAGATCTGCACTCCTATGAGAATCTAATGCAGCCACGGATCTGACAGGAAGCGGAGCTCAGGAACTCAGGTGATAATGTGAGCAATGCGGAGTAAATATAGATGAAGCATCGATTATGCCTGCCACTCACTTCCTGCGGTGGGGGAACATCTCCAATCAGTTGACTTTAAGTAAAGGAGATTACCTCAATAATGTGGATGAGCCTCATGCAATCAGTTTTGAGGCTTTTAAGAACAAAAATAGGTTTCTCGGAGAAAAAAATTCTGCCTAAAACTCCATCATCAATTTCTGCCCCAGTTTCCAGACTGTTGCCTTACCCAGTGGATTTCAGACTTAGCAGCCCACACAAATTGATATGATGTATCCATCCTTAAAGATGTTGATAATTTCTCCCTTAGAGTAGAGGCTTGACCCAGAAAGTGAGCGTTTTGCTTGATAACTTCCAAAGCTTCCTAAATTGTTTCAATCTTCTATTTGGAGGAAGAAGCATTGACTTCACTTGCTGTCTGTCACCATTATGATCCAAGGGTGTAGAGGTTTGCTTGCCCCATTTGCTTCAGTGTTACCAAGTCGCATGTGATACAACATTTATTCCGTCAGCAAACGTTTATTGAGTGCCTCCTCTGTGCCAGGTACTCAACCTAGACACTGTGGAGTAGAGCTGTAAAAAAAAGCAAAAAACCCTTTCCCCTGTGAGATTTACATCCTCATGAGGGAAGACAACATGCAAACAAATAAATAAGTAAAATATATTATTGATATGATGATAGGTTCTTTGGGGAAAAACAAGTCAGGGGAGGAGGCAGGCAATGCTAGAGGTAGGTGTCATTGAAATAGGTTGATGAGCCGAGTCTTCCTTAAAAATATGACCTTGGAGCAAAACCAATGTATCAATAATGCTATGTGGAAATTGCCAAATATTTCTGTTTTAAAATGACAGAAAATTCTGACTCACAATGGTTTAAACAATAAAGGAAGACCATTTTTCACATAACAAAAATAATAAGTATAGCAGCATTTATTGAGCATCCACAGTGTACCAGACACTCTTTTGAGCAGCCTACATGTATGCACTCACTTAAGGCTCACAATCAGCCTTATAAAGTAGGTACTTTTTGTATCCTTGTTTCATAGGTGGAGAGACCAAGGCTCAGAGAGAGTGAGATTTTTCCAAAAGTTTGTGTGACTGGCAAGTGGCATAGCTCTACAGATTTGTCCCTGGCCAAGTTTCTTTCCTGACTCAGATGTTTGCCAACGAGAGAAAAGGCAGGTAGATCATGTCAGGGCTCTGTCCCAGGTCTTCCCTGTGTCTCTCCTAGCTCCAGTCTCCTCTCTGTTTTGCCTTATCCTCAGCTGTAGTGAGATGGCTGCAGCATTTCCATGAGTCACGCTTGGACACAAGAGAGAAAGGGACTGTCCTTCCTGGGTCACCCCAGGAAGTACTAGGACACTTATCTTCACGGAACACGGGAAGGCAGTGGGTCAATGGGCCCATTCCTAGACCAATCACTACTAAAGGGGAATAGGTTTAGATCAAACTAATTTTTTTCAGGAATGACAAGGATATCGGGATTCAAATGAAAGACTTTGCCAATGATCTATTAATGGCTTGTGCTTGTATTACTTTCCTCAGCTGAGGTCCATCAACAGAAACGAGTAAACATCATGTCTTTCACAGCCAGAGTGCATGCTGTATGTCACACTCCACCTTGGAGAAACTGAATGTTTGATCTATTTGATTCTGTTGTGGATCTTGGACATGAACCCAGGATAGGCAGTGGTCATATAAAAAAGGCCACAGCTCCACTGGGGGCACGTGCTGCAAATTCTGTTCTCAGTCTTCAGGATTTTAGTGTTGAGCTGTTTTATACTACCCTCTCCTAACTGACATCACCAGAAGTGTTGATAACAAGAAGGGCTGTTTATTTTGACCTCATACATCAAAGTGACTGGATTTCTTATCAGATGTGTTCAAAAGCTTTTAGTCTGACTAAAGACCATCAGGAGATTTTTGGCTGTGTGCTAAAAGTGAGAGTAGAAAAAGGCCACTGAGTGTATTTCTGAAATCACACTTGGGTAAAAAAGCAGAAACTACACAAATGGAAATTATTCTGAAATTTCTCTGAAGATAGTACATGATTATTTCAACAATACTTATTTTATAGACTGTGCTTGATAATGTTTATCTGGTCCATTATAAAGCAAACCAGTCAAAATGCCTAATCACCCATGCAATTTCGTTTGATACCAAACACTAATAGGGAGATTTTCATTATCAAACAAACTTGGATTTTATCCCTATTCAGCATTTGCCTCCAATCAAACTTACTATCTCCCTTTTCAGTTTGGCATGGGAGTACGATATTACAAATATCTATATTGTCCCAGCACCCTATAATGGTATTACAATGACAATTTTATTAGGTCCATAAAAATTTTGCAACTTCCCCACAGCACACTGTAATTTCACCAACAGTTGTAAAAGGTCTTAAATTATATTTGTGCAAAATTGAGATGAATGGGCTTGAGCATTAATGCATTTCTCGTTGTGTAATAGGGACTTTTTCTTCCCTCTCTCTTTGCCAAGAACACAGAAAAGACTATCCCATTCAACTATTTGTCAACTCCCATTAGAAACATTTAATACTAATAAAATTTATGGAGTCAGTTTCCAAAGGATACTGCCAGAAGACTTCATGATTACTACATCGGTACTTAAATACAACCATTGTTCACCTTATAAAAATCTATATGCAGCCTGACAGGTATAAAATGTAGCTTTGTGTGCTGAGTCAGCATCATAGACTTTTTTTTTTTGGTTGAAGTAGAGTTCATGAAATAAAAGTAAATGTGTTCTCGAGCCAGTGAGGAAAGATTGATCTGAAAATATTCCCCCAATAAATATGAAACTGACAGACTATGATGCTATATGCCTATTCTCAGCTGAAAAAGAAATAAAACATGATTCAATTGAATCTGTAAGTAGGGAATAAGTGAATTCACTTTCAAGGTTTTATATACATAGTCACAAATGTTAGCTTGAGCATGTAAATTACAAAAGGTTAAATAAAGTGCTGTCTTTCAAATAGGAAGATTTGGCCAACAGATCTCTCAAGTAGCATTTCTAGAAGTCAAGATGGCTTTGCCTCTATCCACATACACACGCACTGTCATTCTTGGAATCTGATTCTTTAAGCCATAATTGTTTCTTCCTCTAAACTCCCCACATAACAATGTGACAATTTCTGATTTGTATCATAGTTATTTGTGTACAAGCCTTCTCATTCCTAATAGGAGCTCCTTATTTTATTTTGTTATTATCTTTAGCTAAGCTACAATGAATTGTAAATGATAGGTATTTCTCATGTATTTGCCGAATTAACAAAAAAAAAAAAAAAAAAGAATGAATGAGATGTCTGTCACCCAGACTATGCAATCTGTAGTAACTCATGGAGCTAACAAGTTCATAAGAAATAGTATCATGGAAGTAAGGAATTTACAACTGTGACACCCTCATAAGTATCAGTGTTTATTAAGCTAAATGATGGTGCAGAAGAACATAAGACAGTGGTGGTTAAGCTGGAATATAAGTAGCCCTGAAGGTATACACTGTCCAAGGGGCTATTCACTTGGGTAATTTTAAGGGAATACATTTTCTGTTTCTCAGCTTCCATATTTGGTTTTTAAAAATCTCTTTGCTTGAAGAAATGTCTGGAGTTGACATTTCCTGTCCATTCTTCCTTCTGCCAATTGACAAAAGACAGACATACCTCTGATCCTGAACCTTATGATGGTGCATTTTCCTGAGGTGTGAAATCCTTCAGCCCTCCCCCTGTCAAACAGACCATTTGAAATATTGGTATTGGTGAAGGCTCCTGTGCCTATAGGAGACACCTAAACCAGTGAGAGGGCTCCTTATGTTTTCCTATTTTATGTACTTATGCGTATAAAAGCAAAGTGTGGCGTTATACCCTAAGTATTATCAACCCATTTAGGATGTTCTGAAGTTAGATATATTTTAGAGTGCAAAAGCAAGTGAGATAAAGATTTTTGTTTAATGATCTTGTTCTTTTCCATCCTCCAACTATTCTCCAAAAAAAAAATGAACTGCTCCTGAGGAAGAGTTCTGCAAGAGCAAAGAAAAAAAATGCTGATTAAAAAAATTATATATTGAAGGCAACTGCAACTTTGTAATACCCAAGCACAAACTCATGGCACATTTTCCTGCCTTTTTAATTCATCTTTAAAATTCAAAAGTGAAATGGCTGTCAAAAAATTAGCATTTAATTAATTAAATTAATATAATTAAATTAATATTTATATTAACGAGTGTAAGGAATTATACTTCCAAAAAACTAAGAAAATGAAGGAGGACCTAACTGAACTGCCATCTGATTAATTATTTAAAATACTTTTGATGATAGATCTCTTAATTGCCTTTTAACACTTAAATCAAAAGGCATTCATTCCCATCTAATTTATTATGAGAACAAAATATCTTATTGCTACATCTGTTAAAATAAAAAAATAGAAATAGTATTCATTCTGAATTCCATTTGTCTGGTAATTAAGAGAACAAATAGAGAATTTTAAATCTCCTATCATTAAAAAATTTACATCCCATAAAATTTTGTATTACTGTATGAGTAATAATCATAAATTGTAAGATTATAAGTAATTTTTTAAATTGTGATATAATTTTGGTTTTTGACTGACTATGCAGTAATAACGTTTGTGATAATTGAATGATTCAGCACAGCAGAAATTGTTTCCAACATGGAGCCTTGTGGGCACTGAAAATTTAAATTAAACATTTAAAAGATATGGTGTTGCTAATAAGAGTGGTATGGTGTTCAATAACCATAAAACAACTGTTAAATTAGCTCAAAATTCTGTGAGAGTAGAATGATAATATAAATTAAGGTAAGAAGAAGAACCTTTAAAATTCCCAACTGTGAAAATAGGGCTTAATTATCTATATGTAAGTAGATGATGGTAGGATCAAATTTTTATGCTATATACTTTTGGAAGTGGCACTAGTGGTCAAGAATGGGCCTGCCAAAGCAGGAGACAAAAGAGATGCAGGTTTGATCCCTGGGTCAGGAAGATCCCTGGAGAAGGAAATAGCAAGCCACTTCAGTATTCTTGCCTGGAGAATCCCATGGATAAAGGAGTCTGGAGGATTACAGTCCTTGGGGTCGCAAAGAGTCAGCCACGACTGAAGCAACTTGGCATGCCAAAATAGTGAGGTAACAATTTTATATTAACTGTCAATTCCTGCAACACACAAGTAATTTTCATAGTATTGCTTAACATATTATGCAAAAATTTAGGTGTCAATATAAAGATGAACAAATGACATGAGTTTTAGACATTCTTATGAAAAAATGTAATTAAAAAAGATTGAAGTTCCCTAATTTCAAACTGGTCTCTATGCTGAGAAAATATCCAGTTTAGCGGGAAAGAAAGAAAGCATAGATAAAATCAGTTAACAACAAATACACTCAGTATTCTAGCTTTAATTTCTTTGTTCTCTCTGAGGCTGCAAGTACAAATCTGATCATTAACTCTAGTAAATCCATTCAACAACACTGCTCAGCCCTCTTTGGCCAGGCTCTAGTCAGATGCTGAAAGTGTAAAGGTTGACATGACAAGAATGTTACCCTGATAGGGTTCACTCTCTGGTAGGTGAACTTCCCAGGACAAACCAAACTGACCCAGAAAATGGCTTAAGCACTTCAGCTACATTAATAGATTTAAATGATTCCTATAACGTGGATTCTTTCTGAGTAATGATTTATTTCTTATAAAAATGGTAAAAATTTTTATCATGTGCAAAGTTCACAGCAACATTATTCACAATAGCCAAAAGATAAAACCAATCCAAACTTTCATTACTGGATAAATACAATGTGGTCTGTGCATTCAATGGAATAGCATTCAGTCTTCAAAACAAAGGAAATTCTGAGACATGCTACAACATGGATGAGTTTTGAAGACGTGTTAAGTGAAATAAGCCAGACTCAGGACAAATACTGTATTATTCTATTACATGAAGTACCTAGAGTAGCCAAATCCATAAAGACAGAAAGTAGAATGGTGGTTTCCAAGGCCTGGGAGTGGGGTGGGAGTAGGAAGGAATGGGGAACTATTGCTTAATGGGTATAAAGTTTCAGTTTGGGAGAATGAAAAAAATTCTGGAAATGGATGGTGGTGATGGTTGCACAACAATGTATGTGCTTAATACCATTGAACTGCACACTTGAAATGAGTAAAATAGTGCATGTTATGTATGAGTGTGTGCTAAGTCCCTTCAGTAATGTCTGACTCTTTGTGACCCTATGGACCGTAGCCCACCAGGCTCCTCTGTCCATGGGATTCTCCAGGCAAGAATACTGGAGTGGGTTGTCATGCCCTCCTCCAGGGGATCTTCCTGACCCAGGGATTGAACCTGCATCTCTTATGTCTCCTGCATTGGCAGGCAGGTTCTTACCACTAGCGCCACCTGGAAAGCCCATGTTACATATATTTTATCACAATAAAAAGGTGGTAAAAATGAATTGATCCACTATTTAATTACATACCTTTTCAAAATATATTTACTAAGCACCTACTACATTCAGGCACCACGCTATTGACACAAAAACTAAAATATGATTCCTGTCATCAAGGATCCCTGAGTCCAGCCCTTTTTGAGTGTGATTCCAGATTGTATTAGCCAAGGAATGTGAATTTTCAAAATGGGAGCAAACAGGTAAATCAAGTCCTTGAACTAAGCTTGAGCTCAGCTTCTACAGCCTGATTATTCCTTTCAATCAAATTAACCAAAGCCCTAATAAATGCATACTTCATGGTAAGATAGCTTTCTGCTTTACTCACATGCAAAATCTTTAGGTAGAAATTAGTCACACAACTGAAATTCTTGAGACTCATACCTGCTTCTTAAGCTACGTGATTCAACACAACAGGTTGTCTTTAGAATGATCAGTAATTGCACTACAATCAACTTTCTCAAAAACTCTATGATTGTTAAGCCAAAAATAAAACATAAAAAATTCACCCCTGTTTAACTCAAATCCAATGAGCTGGAGAGCTGCCAAATCTTGCTTTGTTTTATGATCTGTGGAGACGGCCTTAGTCTCTCTTCTTTTCAGCATTAGGGGAAGTAGGTCTCTCGTGAGTATTATTCTCCCCAGATAGTTCTCTTCTTTGCTGCAGTCAGAAGATAAGTTGAAAATGTGGTAGGAAGAAAATCCTACCCAATTCCCTTCTTAAACAACCAAGCAACAACAAACAGGGCATCAAGTGCTATTACAGGAAATGACCTCAGAGAGAATCAATTCTTTGAAATCACAGATTGGAAACAGAGGCTGTGGGGAGAGAGAGCTCCCAGGAACCAGAAAGGCAGCAATACAGATGATTTTTTTAACTTCTTATTTTGTATTGGGGTATGCATGCAGGCTAAGTCACTTCAGTCGGATCCGACTCTTTTCAACCCTACAGACTGTAGCCCTCCAGGCTCCTCTGTCCATAGGATTATCCAAGCAAGAATACTGGAATGGGTTGCCATGCCCTTCTCCGGGGGATCTTCCTGACCCAGGTATTGAGCCCACACCTCTTACATCGCCTGCATTGGCAGGTGGGTTCTTGAGCACTAGCGCCACCTGGGAAGTATATTGGAGTATAGCTGATTAACAACGTGCTAGTTTCAGTCAACATATATACATGTGTCCACTCCCTTGAAAACTCCCCTCCCATCCAGACTGCCCCATAACACTGAGTGGAGTTCCCTGTGCTACACCATAGGTCCTTGTTGGTTATCCATTTAAATATAGCAATGTGTACACGTCCATCCCAAACTCCCTAACTCTCCCTTTCCCCCATCCCTCCCCACTGGAAGGAAGGTATCCCCTATCCTTCCCATAAGTTCCTTCTCTAACTCTGGGAGTAAACACAGATGAATGTTTTAACCCATCTCCCCAGGCCCAGTTCTATGCTTAACAGTTTAATCCTCCTGAATCTAAGGGGTAAAAGTGGAAAATTCACCCCAACCAGTTACTTAGAATTGCTTAGAGCAAAACAAAGAAGTCACTGTTGACTTCAATGGTGGTTGAAAGTGTTTACAACATATAGCATCAACACTAAGTATGCTCAGAGTCTGGACAGCTATTCCAATACCTTGCACTGCTGTCTACTTGGTGAGGAAAATCAAGAATGACAGCAGCTAGTAAAGACCACCTCAGCATTTTGGGGTCTTTCCCTAGAGCAAGACTCTCTCCCCTAAACGAGTACAGACATCTGCATATCACGATTTGCTGGGGAAGAGGGTGGCTGGCCACAAACAGCCTGTGGAATCCAAACGAATCCAAATACAAGGAGGAGGAGAAAGATGGTACAGAAAGAGTTGCCCCCAAACCCCACAAATCTGCCAAATTAGAAAAGCGAGGAAGAGAAACCTGATTTCCAAGACACACTGGGAAGACGGGAAGGGATGTAAAGTTTTTCTGTATGCCTTCCCAACCAAAATCCCACTTGCAAAATAGAGTTGTTATAAAAATAGATTTAAGGATAATGGGGGCCTTGTAGCTGGGGGACTAGGAAGGTACAGCTGACCAAATTTAGCAAGAATAAAGACTTTCACAGTGAGGTTTTTCTGTTTTTTGATTATCAATGACTACTCTGATGCTTTTTTTTTTTTCCCTTTTCAATATTCTCTACAGTAAATCAGAAACCACATGACCGTCGTTTCTCCTGCTGTAATTTACAGAGATGTAGTATAGCAAGAAAAACAAATGATACTGACTCAGATTCCAAAGAACCCAAGGATCAGATTTCCAGGCAATAGTTGTGAATAGCATTTATCCACCATGTAATTTTCCTTTTCAGTGTGTGACTCTCTGTGTGTGTATGTGTGTAAGCCTGGGTCTAACAAACAGAGGGTGGAAATAAGAGGGTAAAGGAAATAATAGTTTCAGTTATCTGAAGAGAAGGCTTTTTTTATCCTATATAGAAATGCTGTAAATCCCACCAAGTTTACTTGGGGGCTCAGAAATGAGAGAAGGGGAAGAAAGCATGAAAGGAAGGAAGGGAGGGACAGAGAAAGAATGAAGAAAAAATGAAAGAAGGAAGAGAAAGAAAAAGAGCAAAAAATAAAAAAACATACTTAGGTGAAAACCACTACTTGGGAGAAAAACAAAGTGAGGCCACATGTTGGGGAATAAATGGGTTTCCACATGTGAATGCCAATATATTATTGACTTACCCTGAGTCATAAATATGACAATTTGCCTCATTTCATAGTGAGGTCAGTCTCAGCCCAAATAAGCAGCCATCCTCTGCTTACTTAATGTTCCTAAATATGAGCTTTCCCCAAAGCTCTCCGCGCGTATAATATAACGCCATGTGCATATGCAGTGGGGAGGAGGGATCGGGGAGGTGACAGAAAGCAAGCTGTGAACACAAAGATACTTTTAAGCCGAATACTTGTACATGATATATAGAACAGAAGATCGTCCATCATGGTTATTGAAACTGTGACCAGCAAAGCTATAAACCTGACACGAAAGAAGAGAAAATATGACTTGTTAGGTTGAAAAAGCACCAAAGAGGGAATTATAAAAGGGAAAATTTCATGACAAATTAGTTTGTATTTTTTGTTTTCATTTCTGACACATGATAGGAAATGCTATATGTTTGCTTAAGGAAGTGCAAATTTCTCCACTTCATCCATTTAAAATCCTCACCCTTAGGCCTTTTGTACTGAAGCATAAAGTTTGGAGACCTTAAAAAGTCATAATGTTTCCCCAAAGAATTTGGCCTCAGAAACATATTACAATTCAGAACGGCTAAAAAGGAAAGCCATTTTACAGCAATCTGGCGGTGTCTGCTTCAGACGGCTCGCAAGGAGCATCAATTCATTCTCATGGTTTCTTTACCATATTTGATGAAATATTAGATGCGATTGAAACAAGCCGCTCAAGCAAGAAAGTCATAAACTTGGAAACAGTGTTGTAAAACAAAAGTGCGCTAACATGAAGTAAGTCTCAGATTGGAAAAAAAATGCCCGGTGGCTTGCTCATAGACTAATCATACAATGAGCTGGAAAGTTACAGATGTTAAGGACCAATCTGCTCTTTTATACACATTCCTCTTCTGGGAACTAAGATTTGGAGCTTAGTAATAACCATTCCCCCAACTCTGGGGAGCAGATAAAGCAGAGCAAGTAAAAGAAAAAAGCTTAAGTTCAAGAGAGGGTACTGAAAAGTCCCTATTTTAATATGCTCTGCAATTTCTGTGGGAGGGGAGGGTGGAGGTGGGTGGAAAGGAGAGGAGTGAAGAGAAGACAAGATGATAATAAGGAAATTCCCCCCATGCAATATATTAGTAGCTACAATAACAGTAATATTGCACGATTAACAAAATGATGATACCTTTCAGTTACAGCTGCAATTTAATCTTGAAAGACATCAGTTCTCTCTAAATCACTCTACAAAAAATTATAGAATTCTACAATCCCAATCAAAATCTCAACAAAACGCTTTTAACCAAAAAAATTATTCTAAAATGTAGTCTAAAGAATGAACAAGCAGAAATTGCTAGGAAAAGGATGATTAATGGAGAGAGGTATATTTATCTTAACAGATTAAAATTAACTATAAAATCATTATCACTAAAACAGTCTAGTATTCAGGCAGGAATAGAATTGAATATAAAAATAATACCAACATATATGTAAACTTAGTTTATATCAAAGATGGGATTTCAAATCAGATCAAAAAAAAGATGGAGTATGCTTATAATAATGTTGGAAAAATCTGTTAGTAATTTATAAAATAAATTAAGCTGCATCTCAACTCACTCCTGATTCCAATATAAATTTTAAATGAATCAAATATTTAAGTAAAAAGAAATGCAAACATAAAAGCACTAGGAAAATATGGGTGAATACTTTTATAATTTTGTGATGGAGAAAGCTGTTCCAAGTATAACAGAAAATTCAGAAACCATAAAATATAATGAAATCTTGCTGCATAAAAATAAGATGAAATGTATGAAAAAAAGAAATCAACAAAGTCAAAATAGCAAAGACAACTGGGAAATTTTAATAATACTATATTTTCACCTCAGCAAATTATGTTATATAAATGAATTCATGCATTTAAGCTAATATACAAAGAGTTCTCAGAGATAAATATAAAACAATCCCAACAGAAAAAATCATATGAAGAATGCGTACATTCAAATAACCATAGAAATACGAATATCCAGGGACTTTCCTAGTGGCTCAGTGGTTAAGACTCTGTGCTCCCGTGGTTTGATCCCTGGTCAGTGACCTAGATCCTGCATATCACAAGGCATGGCCTAAAGAAAAAAAAAAGAAATATAAATATTCAACATCCTTAAGAAAAATATTCAATTTCACTATTAATTTAAAAAATGCAAATAAAATGCCAAAGAGATATCATTTCTATCAGATTAGCTATGATTTTTAAAATAATTATAGGATCCCTCAAGAGTCCTATAATAGCTTCTAAAGTGTTGTTTTCGTGCTTGCTCTTCTATAGAGAATTCTTACAAGAGGCATCATTTTAAAAGGTAAACCACATTAATTCCAGGATTTGGATCCTGACTACCTGGGTTTGAATCTTAGTTCTGCCTCCAACTCAGTGTGTGAACTTGACCAATTCATCTAATCTGTTTATGCTTTTGTAAAATGAAGATGATAGTGATAGTGTCTAGTTCTTGCATTGAAAAGATTACGTGTATTAACATGTGGAACATGCTTGGAACACCTTGTATATAGCAGACACTTATCAAGTATTAGTGCTGAGGAAAATGCTGCTGCTGGTGATGCTAATGGTGATGATACCACAGTCCTGCACAGAAACTTCCGGTGGCATCCCACCAAACTCAGAATAATACACAAAACGCTCATCACAGCCTTAGAGGTGCTACAGAATCTGGCCCCTGCATATCTGCAATCCAACTACTGGGCCTCCTTCACTCGGTTGAAGCCACACTAGCCAAAAACTTCATATACCCCCTTCACTCTAAGTGTCTTTGTAATTGCTCTATTGGACTTCCTGGTGGCTCGGCAGTAGAGAATCTGCCTGCCAATGCAGAAGTGGGTTTGATCCCTGGGTCAGGAACATCCCTTCATGTTTTCCAAACTATTAATAGTAATTACCTCTTACTAATAGAATCTGTTACTTCTGTCTTGCTTCCTTCCTTTCCTCCTGATATCTTTTCTTCATTCCTGATGTATTTGTTCTTTTCTTCATTCCTTCCTGGAGAAGGAAATAATAGCCCATTCCAGTATTCTTGCCTGAAGAATCCCATGGACAGAGGAGCCTGGCAGGCTACAGCTCATCGGGTCTTAAAGAGTCAGACACGACTGAGGGACTGAACAACAACTGCTTTATTCCTAGCCTGGACCACTGTTTGCCCAAACATGTTTCATTGTTTCCTCCTCAGGTCTTTGCTCCAATGGTCACCACCCCAGAAAAGATTTCCTGAAACACTTTATCTAAATTGGTCCCTACCTCCAACCCTGTTGAATACTGCTATATGTGATTGATTAAAACATAACCTAATCTTACTTTCTAGGGAGCAATTTAGCTATATATGTTATAACTTAAAAAGAACATTCCTTCATATCCAGCGATCTCACTCCCTTTCCTTAGTATAAGGAAATAAATCTGACAAGCATGTGAAGAACTATACAAATATTTTTTCCATCAAAACATGGTCTATAATAAAGAAAAACTAGCACAATCTAAAGGTTCATCAATGATCAATTTGCTATAAAAAAGGTACCCCAAAACTTTATGACTTTAACAATAGCCATTTGTTCAGCTAACACATTGTGGGTTGGCAAGTTGGCAGAGTTTAGCTGGATGGGTCTCCTGTTTGGCTGGCCTCACTCATATGTCTGTGATTAGCTGTCAGCTGGGCTGGTTCACATAGCAGTTTAGCAGGATTCCAAGAGAACAAATAGAAACATGCAAGGTCCCTTTTGATGACTAGGACCCGATCTTGCATAGTATCATTTGTATTTTATTTTTTCAGCCAAAACAAGTCAGACCCAGACCCAAATGATGCAGAAACCGACTCCACTTCTTCATGGCAGGAACAGCAAAACCACATAGCAAAGGAGCACAGAGAGAGAGAGGTAGAATATATGGCCATTTTTCAATCCATCAAAATAAAGAATGGGTTGAATAAACTATGGTAATAATGACACAAATTTTGCATCTATTAAAAAAATGGTGATGATCTATATTGATTTGTTCAGAAAGATGCTTATGGTATCTTTAAATAAGCAAAGCATAGTATTGCCACACTTATGATTTATATCCTATGTACAAACATATCTATACATGTAAAAGATATTGGGAAGGATGCTTTCCAAAATATTAATAGTAATTAGCTTTCACTAATAGAATCTGCTAACTCTGCCTTCCTTCTTGATATCTTTTCTTCATTCCTGATGTATTTGTTCTTTTTTTCCTCCCTCCCTTCCTTCCTTCCTCCCATCCCTTTTTCCTTCCCTCTTTCTTCTGCCTTACTTCCTGAATTCCCATAGCCAAGCGTCCCTTCCTAGAGTGAAGTGACTAGACTCTGCTCCTTATGCCTCATCCTATACTAGTTTAGTCTGGACAGTTCTTATGACACTAGAAGAACAAGAATATTATCATAAGCTTGCAGGTATGTTTCAGTTTTCCACCTGCACTGAAACTACAAAAACAAGTCTCATGGCCAAACTCAGAATCATGGAGCAGGGAAGCAGTCTTCGTCTCTTGCTTAGAGGAAGTGCAAAGTCACACATGGGAATTTGCTGTGTAACTCAGGGAACTCAAACCGGGGCTCTGTAACCACTGAAAGTGGTGGGATGGGGAGGGAGGTGAAAGGGAAATTCGAAGAGGGAGGACATAGATATACCTATGGTTGATTCATGTTGATGTTCGGAAGAAACTAACACAGTACTGTAGAACAATTACCCTTCAATTAAAAATAAATAAAATTAGCTACCAAAAAAAAGGGGGATGCAAGAAGGAAAAGGATCAAGAACTGCCCCTGTTAATGCAACCAACTACAACCATCTAGTCAAAGCTATGGTTTTTCCAGTGGTCATGTATGGATGTGAGAGTTGGACTATAAAGAAAGCTGAGTGCTGAAGAATTGATGCTTTTGAACTGTGGTGTTGGAGAAGACTCTTGAGAGTCCCTTGAACTGCAAGGAGATCAAACCAGTCCCTCCTAAAGGAAATCAGTCCTGAATATTCATTGGAAAGACTAATGCTGAAGCTGAAACTCCAGTACTTTGGCCACCTGATGCAAAGAACTGACTCATTGGAAAAGATCCTGATGCTGGGAAAGATTGAAGGCAGGAGGAGAAGGGGATGACAGCAGATGAGATAGTTGGATGGTATCACCCACTAGAGAGACATGAGTTTTGTAAGCTATGGAGTTGGTGTTGAACAGGAAAGCCTGGCATGCTGCAGTCCATGGAGTCTCAGAGTTGGACATGACTGAATGACTGAACTGAACTGTTAACAAGCATGGTGATCTAATTGGAAGGAATGGACTAGAAGATTTTCTCTTAAAGTTGTGCTTGCCTAGCAAACATATTGTTTCTTAGAAAAACTATTTGCTTAGGAAATGATAGAAGGCTAATAGGTATTATGTAAGGTAAAGCATCCTTACCATGATTTGACATCCATGTCTATCCAGTCAGGTCAGTTCAGTTCAATCGCTCAGTCGTGTCCATTGGATCATAGAAAAAAGTCTGTCTAGTGTTACCATAAAAATAAAATGAGATAAGTTTTAAAGTACTCTGAAAACTTTAAAGCTAGGTACAGATGATTATTCTATGTTGATTTCTGATTGCCAGTGAATGTCTTTTGGGCTTCCTTTCCTTTCCTTGGAGTTTTCAGGCAATGCAAAAATTATTTCAATAACAAAGTAAGCCAAACACGATTGGGTACATAAATCTGTTGCTGAAAAACAAAGACAACATTACACGATGTCTACCAAAGCCAAACACAAATTACTCTGCGGAAATTTACAACATTCGTGTGAATAATTGAAATTCAGCTAAATTATTATTATCCTTTCTAATACTTGACTTGCATCTTATGTCTACCAGAAGACTTGGTGATATTTAAAAATCAGATAAATTCCATTAAGCTATTGCTTTCATTAACATGAATCTCTGCCTGCAGGGATTCTAAAATGAGTCATTCTTCCTTGAAATGCATCCAGTTGCTGGAGCAGCTGTAAACTGTGGGAGTTGATACTCCCCAATATTGAGGTGAAAGAGTCACTGAGCCCCACCCTTTGGAAACTACTTTGGCTACAACACTCAGACAAAGTTCAAGGCCCTCATGATGAGGCCTAAAGCCTTTAATTAATCTATTTGCCTCTGCAGCTCCTGTGGTCCCCGAATACTTCATCACTGCATAGCAACAAACGCTTATATTTACTCATCCTTTTTCTCTGAGCAACAGTACACACTTCTAGATGTTCTAGCCAACATCTAGTCATGGAAAAATAAAAACTTAGCAAAAACTCACCAGGAAGATTTGTGCCCCAGAATAGGAAACACAGAATTTTTTTTTTTTTTTCCACAAAACCCTCTTAAGGTATCAGAAGTTTCTCACTTCATCCCAAGTAACTATTTAGCCTTTAACTGCTTGTCTTTTCCACTCATTTTCTTTCATTAATTAATTCAACAAATATTTATTGAGCGGTTTCTCTTTTTTTAGATATGGTGATAGGCACTGGCAGTTAAATTCATATCACAGTTTAAATTAAAGCACTGGCATGCAAATGTGCTCAGTCATGTCCAACTCCTTGTGACCCCAAGGATTGTAGCCCGCCAGGCTCCTCTTTCCCTGGGATTATCCCAGCAAGGATACTGGCTGCTGCTGCTAAGTCGCTTCAGTCATTTCCAACTCTGTGCTACCCCATAGACGGCAGCCCATCAGGCTCCCCTGTCCCTGGGATTCTCCAGGCAAGAACACTGGAGTGGGTTGCCATTTCCTTCTCCAATGCACGAAAGTGAGAAGTGAAAGTGAAGTTGCTCAGTCATGTCCGACTCTTAGCGACCCCATGGACTCCAGCCCACCAGGCCCCTCCATCCATGGGATTTTCCAGGCAAGAGCACTGGAGTGGGGTGCCATTGGAATGGGTTGCTATTTTGTGCTCCAGGGAATCTCCCTGATCCCGGGACTGAACCCACATCCCTTTTCGTCTCCTGCATCAAGCAGGTGGATTTTTACCACTGAGCCACCTGGGAAGCCCAAAGCACCAGAAGCCTTCTCAGTTCTATCTACTTATCAGTAAGAAGAAAGATTGGTTTTATCCCCTTTCCCTACTGTACCTTTCTTAAACCTTTGTGGAATAGGAAAGGCAAGGTGCTCCACTATCTTATACCTTGTGTGAATAACCAAGCTGAGCTATGAACTAGTTGACTAGGCAGAGCCCCAGGTTTACTGTCTCTTACATCTGTCTCTGGCTCTGTTAAGATTTAGTGCAACTGGCTTTGAAAAGAAATAAAGCATTTTGATAATGCTTTTATGTTTATATTTTAATCCTTTCTTTTAAATGTCTTTAATCATCTTAGACATAGTTATTTTATTATCTCTAAAAGATAGTTTTGTTATTGGAGCATTTTGGTAGCCTAATTCTTCTATTGTTTTTTCTCTCGTTCTTATTTATGGTGGATCTGTGTTTCATAATTGTAGATTATTAACTGATATCTGGAAGATATTATTATGGGAATCTTACATGGCGTAGATTGAGAGGATGTCCTTCCAAAGCAGAATTTTACCTTCTGCCATTCCATTTATCATTAAGCCCAAGACTTCTTTTTTATTTATGTCATAATCTAAATATACATGGGCCACACTGGTGGTAAAAATACTGAACTATAATTTCACATGAACACAAGTTCCTATTTATTTCAAAAGAGACATTTTGGAGTTTGTTGTTATTGCTGTTGTGCTGTTTATTTTCTAAAGAGCTTTTTACCGGGTCCTCGGATCTTAAAGGTCAAATTCCTCCCCACAGCCAAGGTAACTAGAACAACAAGTCAAGTGCTTACTATCTCTTTATTAGTTGTTTTCATATTTTCCCTTGAAAATTTCCTTTCCTTCTTATAAACTGGAGTATATATTTAATATAATGCTTATTCTATTTTAGTATATGTTTTTATGTGTTTCTAGAAAAGGATTTTCTTGAAACTTAATCCAAATATGTCTAGAAACTAGAGTCTTCCATTATTTTCTTGATATGATCAACTCAAACTTTCCATCAAGCAGCCTGACATATGTATGAGTTTTGACATAGAATGATCACAATTGTAAATTAGTGAGCAACCTTCTTACAGTTAGAGGCAATGTCTGTGTCTCACTTCAATTATGGGTCTGATAGGTGCTTAATAAATACTTCCTGATGAGTTAAATCGGAGAAGACAATGGCACCCCACTCCAGTACTCTTGCCTGGAAAATCCCATGGACGGAGGAGCCTGGTGGGCCGCAGTCCATGGGGTCGCTAAGAGTCAGACACGACTGAGCGACTTCACTTTCACTTCTCACTTTCATGCATTGGAGACGGAAATGGCAACCCACTCCAGTGTTCTTGCCTGGAGAATCCCAGGAACGGGGGAGCCTGGTGGGCTGCCATCTATGGGGTCGCACAGAGTCGGACACGAAAGAAGCGACTTAGCAGCAGCAGCAGCAGAAGATGAATTAATTAAAATATTTTTACTGATAAACTTCTTATCTGTTATAGCTACCCCTTGTTTCTCTATGGCAAGAATGGTTTTATTATTATTTTAAAATACGCAAGTGAGTCACCCTAAAGTAAAGAGGCAAATTCCACAAATGATGCATAAAAATTGGTGTTAGCAACTTGCCAATAATCACTCCTTCTATGACACATACTTACTAACAGAATTACTCACAGAGCCATAGCTGGTTCCTGTGACAAAGAGACACAGATATGGAGACTGTAGTACTGTTTTTAATTTTTAAATAATCATTAAGTGTATCTGAACAATTGATTAGTTTTCAAAGACCACCATAAAACTTAGCTTTAAAAATGAAGATTATTCATCTCTCTGGTAAACTGAAGATACCAAAGTAATATTTGATTCCCTATAAACTGGAAGCAAAATTAATTAACTGATAGTCAAATAAAATAAAGATTTTTAAATCCATGTTGTCATCACAGTACATAGGCCTATAACGTAGTCACTAAGCAAGTCACTATTTAATTATTTATGTGATCTCCATAGTTCTAAAAATAGACCCCATATTTCAAGCAGGGAAACAACTGAAATGACTGCTGTTTCTATTTCCCAGGGTTGTGGTGACAGTACAAGGAGATTGCTGTTTCCTTGGCAACAGGATGCAAAAGACCATCAATTTACCTCTAAACATGGATGCCAGAGAAACAGGGAAATCTTGTAGGCAAAGCCCTAGTCCAAGCAGGAAATTTCATTTTTTGGAAGAGTACAAATAGGATCAAAGGAAAAAGGCTAGAGAGCATGAGGATATATTCAACTTTCAGTGGCTTAACAACTTTGAGATTCAACTTGCCATCTATCAAGATAATTTGATAAAGCCCATTCAACTCAATTTCCTTTCCAAACACAAAAAGCATGAAATCTAGAGATAAGCCAGTCTGAGATAAGGCCTTGTGCTAATTTACTACCTGAATGAACTTAGGCAAGCCTCTAATACTAGTTTTCCTCATCATAAAAATGGGAGTAATAAGAATACCAGTCTTATAGGATTGTTATTATAGGATTAACAAGGCCATAAATAAGTAAACAAACTAGGGACACTAGTGTCTGACACCAATGAGTAGTCAAATATGTGCTATTATGCTAACAAACATTTAAATATTAAATATGATCAAAAGTTTGTACTAAATACTTTGATGGGTACAAAGATAAATCAGATATATACCTGGTCCATCAGGAGCTTAGATTCTAACAGAAGAGATGAAATAAGATAACGTTAAAAACTCCATGAGAGTAAGGACTCTATGTGTCTTATTCACCCTTATGTTCCTAGCATTCAAAAAATTTCCAATATAACATATGTATGCAGTATGTGAAAATACTCTTCTATCTCATAGAAAATGCCAAAGGTGAGCAGGAATAATATAAGAGAAAATTACGGACCTTGAACAGCAATCAAAGAAAAAATGTCTCCATAGTTTCTCACCTGTCAAAGGACAATAATGATTGCTCTTGGTTTGTTTCCTTCATACATGTTATTGTAAAGAGGAAGTAAGAATGTGTTTACCTGACAGCAGCAGATGGATAAAGCTAGCAACAAAATGATGATAAATAAACCGAAAGAAAATTAATGATATTTACAAAGAACCGTGCAGTGCTTCGTATGTGCTAGAGACTGTTTTAAGCATTTCACATGGGGTAATGAATCTTCTCTTTACAACAACTCTGTGAGATAGGTTTCATTATTATCTTTGTTTGTATAAAAGGAAACTGAAGATACAGAGAAGTTAAATCAAATGTCCAAAATCACACAGAGATTAAGTCGCAGAAACAGAATTTAATTTCTGGCAGGGTAGCTCCAGAGCCTGTGTTATGAGGCAAAGAATTCTTTGCCTCCCAACCAATGAAGCCAGGGGCCCAGACTCTCATCTGCTATTTTTACTTATTGGAAAACACTGGTCCTTTCAAAGCAGACCCTCCAAACTCCATGCTCAACTTCTGTCTCTTTCTAGCAACCTTCTCCAATACTTTCTACCAGAAGCTTGATTTCATTATCTGACTGCTTCCTGGGAGGAGGAGGAAGGGGAAGAGTGAGCTATAAATATCCCTTCCTAAGGGCCCCCCAAAGTGGAACCACCTGCTGGACCTGTGTGAGGTAGAGGGAGAAGCAGAGCTCCCTGGTGGAGAGAGGTTTGAATCCCATCACTCAACACGGGGTTTTTAAGACCTCTTGGGGGACTGACTGCTCCAAAGGGGAGGAAAGTAAACAAGCCATAATGAATGATGTCATTACAGGGTTTTATCATCTACCTGCTTAAAGATGTCAGTAAGAACTCAAAGGCAAGTGTTGGGCAGATAAAGCATTCTGAGAAAGCTGAGTTTTCAGTATACTGTGCCCCAAACCGCACAGCCCAGTTCTGAGGTCCTGGACTCACAGGTACTTCTTAGGCGTGTCCTGTTTTCTTGCACCATATCTTTGGGTATGGAAACACTTTGTAAACTAGAAACAGAACAAATGCTTCTATAACTAAGTAACCCAGAGAAAAGGCACTGATGGGGTCCTTTCTTTTGAACTGGATGAGGAAATATATTTTCTGCAGGTGTCTGGAAGCTTGAAGCAGCCCTTTATACATGCAAAAGACAATGGGTCCAAGGTCAGAGACTAAGTCAGTGATTAAACTTGGTTTTCCATCCTTTGAGTTCTTTCATTCGCAGCTGCCTAAGGCGGGCACAGGGATGAGCCAGCCACTCTTCTAAGGATCTGCTCACCCGGGACAAACCATTCTGGAGGTCAACTCTAGGGCAGAATCAAGTTAGCAAAAAGCTGTGCTTGCTTCTGCCAAAGTGCAAGATTTCTCTTGAAACACCCACACACAATCGCGGGTGCACCGTGCACGCACCGTGCACAGACAACCACAAGGAATTTTTATTTTCTCCAATCCCAATCCACAGTCAGACACAGCTGCCAAATGAGTCCCTCTGACAGCACCTCCTACACAACGAGACGCCGGAGTTGCAAACTGTGCTCCGCGGGCGTTTTAATTGTGAATCCAGATGCTCTACCCTTTTGGTTCTCTGCACTGACCTTTCACTTGAAAGTCAATTTGTCAGTCTGCTCCATGTGTCTGAAGAAATCATCAAAGCTGCCCTGCCGAGGAGCTCCCTGTAGGTTTCTCTGAATACGGCTGCAACACAGCTACACTGTACAAGAACTGGGGGGATTGGGCTGGGGGGAGAACTGGCAACGCCTCTCTGCTCAGGGTTTTGCGGGCGCGTTCTGTTTCTCAGGAAAGACAGCATCTGTGAGAGGTGGACACTGCATGTCTGTGGGGAGACAGGGAAGAAACAGAGGCAAGAAGCTGCCTCCCTTTCCCCCACCACCTTCCCACCATCAACTTGCCAGCAGGACCCAACTAAGGAGAGAAGACAGATCTTCCAGATTCCCCAAAATCCAGGCATGTCTGAATTTTAGTCTTGAGTTTCAATATTCTGCCAGCAGAGTCAAGGGCTCAAGTCTGGAAATAAATATTCTTATGCCGGAGGGCCAAGGAGACAGGTATCCTCAGAGATACTCTAAGTGTGAAAACAGTTAAAGAGGTACAAAGGGCTGACTGAGACCATTCTGTCACCCTAAATTAAGGGACACTCAGGGATCTAGTCTTTAGTTGCTAGGAAGAACTAGACAGGGCCAGGGGCCAGCCCAGTAGCACCCCATGCCATCCCCAGGTACTGGGGCTGTCTTTCTAGTTCCTGTCCACCCAGAACAACTTCTTACCTTTAAAACTTTCTCTCCTACACCCCACCTGCCATCACATGTACACACACACAAACCACCACCACCACCACAGTTAAATCCTATTGAGCTCAATAGGATCAAGTTGGCAAAAAGCTGTGCTTGCTTCTGCCAAAGTGCAAGATTTCTCTTGAAACACCCACACACAATCACCACCACAGTCTCAATTCTATTGAGTTCTGTTGAATGATTTGTCAATATGATAAGTTAACTGTGGCTGTGTGTGCACTGGAAAAGCATCTTCTGGGAACCAAACAGTCAAGATTATAGCTAGTTCTGCCCCTGGTATCCTTTAACAACTTTGAGCCACTGGTTATTTGCCAAAATATAGTGGAATGAACTATGAGGTAGAAAAGGCAGACCAGTTTGCACTAGAAGCCAAGACATTTTAGAAGGAAAGAGACAGGAAACCTATAGTCAGAACTCCATGATTTGTGTCTTGGGAGATGATTTGGGGAAGGTGAGGATAATCCCTTGGAAGGTCCAGCAATGAAGAAGAACTGTGATTTACAAAATAGAATTCATTCATAAGTCCAACAAAGTTAGCCTAGTTACCCAACTAACACAATCAGCTATATCATACTGTACTGTAATAGGTCTATAATACATTTCACACAAACTATACAAATAAACATAAAAAATGAAGAAAACATGTTTAATCTTATAGCACAGGACCTTGAAAAATACAATAGTACAGTATAACAGGTGACATACAGAGGCTGCCATTGAGTGAACAAGCAAAAAGAGTTACTGATCAGGGGAGGGAGAGGAGGTGGGAGATGGTAGAGTGGAGGGATCATCAGCAATAGGAGGTGGGGGGCAAGCTATGATGTCACTCATGTCTGACATTGATGGCAGACACAGATTCTGGTTCTTGCTCAATTCAATTCTATCTATCCTCTTGAAAAAATGATCCAGTGATGTCTGGGTAATGGGTAGTAGCTCTTTCTTTCTCATCATGGATAACACAGGAGCATAGGATTGCATTCTGAATGGCTGCTGCAACCTTCATGTATCTTTCTACGTTTGGGTCTTGTGCCTCAAAAAATAACAGTGCCTCCTCAAATAAAGAATTTCCCCTTGCCATTTCCTGCGTTGTGAATCTCTTTGGTTCTTCACTTACTTCTTCTTCTTATTGCTCCATTCTCTCAAAAATTTTCACTTTTGTTTCCATTGCTTGGCATTTCTTAGTAGTACCAGCTACATCACCAATGTGTTTGTGCTTGCTTCAGGACATCCTGGGCTTGAAATAAAGATACTATACTACTGCTCTGTATACAGTACTGCACAGTAAAGTACATAAAAACACAACCACTTGTAGATGAGGCATGCAGATGACAATGTATTCCAGACATGTGAACTAGCTCATGTAATTGGGCATGTGAATGCACACTCACATCTTTGAAAGTTTGCAACTCAAATGTTCGTATGTAGGAGTTTACTGTATCTGAGTTTAGGATAATGAAGCAGCTAGAATCTGAAGCCTAGGTAATCAGAGAGGAAGGAACTATTCTGTGAGTCCTCAGCTGGGGGCCTTTGGGCTAACCATGCACAGGTCAAGGTGACATGAGGCTATCAAGAGAGTGGCTATTGTGGGTTTGAGAGTAAAACAGAAACATGAGAGGAAAAGGAAGTAATTGGATGTTGGGATTCTGCTACAGGCAGAGTGAGAAACTTTGTTAATACCTTGTTTACATGTGAATCAACTAGTTAAGATGTCAAAAAGGCCGAGCCTTGGGAGTAAGTGCACACTCTAGAGTAATTCCTACACTGCCTTAAAAAATGCTATAATCTAAGCCCTGACAAAAGCCTCAAAAGAGGCAGCGTTTGGAGATTCTTTCCCCCAGCCCCAAAACAGAGGGGGTTGGGAAACACTTTGGGCTCTCCATATATCTTCCATAATAAAGCAGAAACCTAAGACTTTATAAGTTCGGTGTAAAGAGATAGTCATTGAACTGTCTCCTAAAACAAAACTCAACGTCCTTCAGAGATTCTACAATGTGTCATTCAGTAAGTTGAGCATACAATCAGGAATATTAAGAGATGCAAAGATAAAGGAAATTGTGACAGTCAAGAAAGAAAAAAAGCAAGTATTAGATATCTATCCTGAGATGGCCCAAATATTGGATATAGCAGGCAAAGATTTTTAAAAGGTTACTAAAAATATTGTAAAAGAAATAAAGGAAAACTGGGGAGTGCTCTGATGGCCTAGTGGTTAGGATTCAGTGTTTTCACTGCTGTTGCCATGGTTCAATCCCTAGTTGGGAAACTGAGATCATGCAAGTTGTACAGTACAGCCAGGATTTTTTTTTAAAGTAAAATAAAAAATGAAGAATAAAAATTTTAAAAGAAAAATATGACTTTAATAAGTGAAGATTATAAGAGATATCAAAAATACATGTAATTATAAAATAATCAAATAAAAATTATGAAATAGAATAAAAGTTAACTTCAAAATTCAATGGGTGATAGAGATGGCATAAAAACAGCAGGCTAGAAATAGCAGAAGAACATAAAAGTAACCATTATAGAAAAATAAGCAGATGTTCAAGAACTTAAGCATAATTCAAAGAGTCTAATACATATGTATTTGGAGTCCCAGAAATAGAAAAAGTAATAACTGAAAATTTCCCATATTTGTTCAAAAATATGTTTACACACAAAGAAGCTCAACAAACCCCAAGTAGACTAAATACAAAAAAAAAAAAATCACACCTAGGCACATCACAATCAAACTGTTGAAAGCCAAAGATAAAGAGAAAAGCCCTGAAAGCAGCCAGAGGGGGAAAAAAGGCTATATATAGAAGAACAGTAATACAAATAACAGCTAACTTCTCATCAGAAACAATAGAAACCAGAAGATCATGGACTGCCATCTTTAAAATAACAAAGGGAAAAAACCCACTAACAATACAGAATCATATAAACAATTAAAATATCCTTCAAAAAGGAGAACAAAATAATTGCATCTTGAATAAGCAAAAGTTGATAGAATTTATTACAAGGAAATCCAAAAGATTTTCTTCAGGTTGAAAATAAATGATACCAGATAGAAACTAGAATTCACAGGAAGAAATAAAGAACACCAGAGATAATAAACAAGTAGTTTACTGTAAGACATCAGGTTTTTTCCTCTTATAAATTCCTTATAAGAAATTATCCACTTAAAGCAAAACTATTAACATTGTAAGGTGAAGTTTATAACATGTATGGATGTAAAAGATATAGCTAAAAATTTAAAAGCTAATAACACCAAATTTTCCAGAGCATGCTCAGCAACCAAGACTCTCTTACAGTGTTGATGGGAGTATAAAATGGTACAACTTCTTTAAAATACTATTGCATGCATGCCTGTTCAGTCGTTTCGGTCGTGTTCAACTCTTTGTGACCCCATGGACTGTAGTCAGTCAGGCTCCTCTGTCCATGGGATTCTCCTGGCAAGAATGCTGGAGTGGGTTGCCATGCCCTTCTCCAGGGGATCTTCCTGACCCAGGAATTGAACCCACATCTCCTGCATCTAATGCATTGAAGGTGAATTCTTTACCCACTGAGCCACCGGGGAAGCCCTGAAGCACTATTGTGAAGTGAAGTGAAAGTCACTCAGTCGTGTCCGACTCTTTGCGACCCCATGCACTGTAGTCTACAGAATTCTCCAGGCCAGAATACTGGAGTGGGTAGCCTTTTCCAGGGAATCGTCCCAACCCAAGGATCAAACCCAGGCCTCTCGCACTTCAGGCAGATTCTTTACCAGCTGAGCCACAGGGGAAGCCCCAAACACTATTAGGCATGTTCTTATCATTTTAAGTATACCTTCACTCTATAACCCTGCAACCGCACTTCCAGATATTTACTAAAGAGGAGTGAAAGCCTACATCCAAAAAAATACATGGCAGAAGTGTTCATGGTAGCTTTATTAATATTGGCAAAAATAAACAAGGAAATAAACAAAATAAACCAAATAATTATCGATAGTAAAATAAATAAATAATATGCAGCGTAGTCATAAAATTAGATACTGTTCAATAATAATAATAATGAATTACCGATTTGTACAACAACATGAATGACTCTCAAGAACATGTTCAGTGGAAGAAGACAGCCACAAGAGAGTAACTCTATTACTCTAAATGCCTTGTGGTCACAGCTGGGCAGCACTCATGACATTCAGGCTATAGTTCTTGACAATCACCTCTAATGGAAAGCTATTTCAATAAAACAGCTTTACCATGTGATCCTATTTCAACAAAATTTTAAGACAAATATAATTTACTTGCTGTGATTTTTTTAAACTGAAATAGTGGTTGCCTGAGGGCAGAAATTGACTGGGCAGAGAAATCAGAAAAATTTCTGGGATGATAAAACTGTGTTTTATTCAAAGGTATTGGGTCTATGAAATGAATACATTTGTCAGAATCACCTGAGAGCACACTTAAAATTTATGATTCCATGATATGTACATTTTACCTCAATTTTTTAAAACGTACTTGTCCTTGGGGGAGAAAGCTAAGTCAGGTAATGCCATCCCTTGATTCAAAGTTTCAAACATCTTTCCATCTTGAGGCCAAAGCATGAATCCTTATACGTTCTGGTTCCCCACTACATCTAATAATCTTCCTAATGCTCACTCTGCAGTACATTGTCATTTTCATAGTCTCTTGAATGTGTGCCTGCTCTTATCACACCCCAAAATCTTTACCCTGTTCTATTTCTCTCCATAGTACTTACCATCATCAGACATAATTCTTTTAAATCTGTTTACCATCTGTATCCCCCCAAAATAAGTACAATATAAGACACTTTATTTTGTTCATGTATAAATCTCCTGGAGAAGGAAATGGCAACCCACTCTAGTGTTCTTGCCTGGGGAATCCCATGGACAGAGGAGCCTGGCAGGCTACAGTCCATGAAATTGCAAGAATCAGACATGACCTAGCAACTAAACCACCACCACAAATCTCCAGTGGTGAGGGTAATGCCTGGCACATAATAGCTGCTTAACAAATATTTTTGAACAAAAAATATTAAATGAATGAATCATCATTTTTTTCCCATTAAAAACGTTTTCTGCTTCCATTATTATGAAGAAGTTTAAGCTAAATTCCATCATTTAATGGAGCTCTGGCTAGCAAAGCTATGGTTCTTTGGCTAAGGGTTCCAAATTCCCTGGGTTTCTACCAGGGGTGGGGCAATTTGAAATATATTAAAGAGCACTAAGGAGATAAAATGTTAAATGTCCTAAGGGGTGGTCTGGAAAGAAGATGTTTGGAACATATTGGAGTTAATTGCTAGATCCAAGGAGTGACTTTACCTTTTAAAAATGTAAGGCAAATTAGCGTATCTTTAACTCTATGGGAAAGGAACTCACCTTGAATTAAGGTAGTCAGAATTCATCTAATCAATCCTCATGGAAAAAGCTAGGATTAACTTCAAGGACAATTTTCCTTTGTTAATTGTTATGATCTCATCACATTTTCTCCTAATCCAGTCCTAAGAAAAAGCATGCCATGCTCTCAAAGGGAAAGGCTTTTTATACTAAAAGAATGCAGCCTCTACACAGAAAGTCAGAGAAGCAGCAAGTCTTTGGTGAAAACAAAAGTCTTGTACCAAGACAATGACCAACCCCAAAGTGACCACGGTGTCTGCTAAATTCACAAGAAAAGGCTGCAGTGAGGTTATCCAGGTGGAATGAACAGCAACTTGAACCATTATACCTCTGCCCAGATAGGAAGAATTGTCTCTAGCCATCTCAAGCTGAAAAAGAATTCATTGGAAGGATGTTGGCTTGCTCCCATATCAACACGAAGCCTGCAGAACCTGACACAGAAAATGGATGGCAATCAAGGAGAGTTAGACAGCTAAAAACATACTGAAACAATCTGGATAAAATATCTCCAGCTCTCAACACGTGCTGTGGCTTTCATTGTCACCACATACACCTTAAACATTAGCTGACCCCACCTCAAGACTCACAACTCTGCTGTCCCTGCCATCATTAAAAAGCTTCTTACCTGCCACTTGGTCTGTACATCACTCCCTTAGGTTTCAAAGTCCTGGGTGGGATCCTAAATATCATTGACCAAGTCTAGACCACACAGACAAACTGATGTCAGGAGGCAGAGAGAGGAAATAGCTATCCCGCTTTGTTTGCTTAGTAGAAAAGTGGAAAATAGGATTCTGTTACCACACCTATTTGGGGATTCCTCCAAAATAAAAAGAATATTCAGGTTCTGGATACTCAAGTCCATTATAATGTATTCCTTTGTCTGCCTTACATACTCATAAACACTTTCTCCCAAACTCACACTTCCAGAAGTATTTCTACACAATATTGATATCCCGGGGCTTCCCCGGTGGTGCTAGTCAATGCAGGACAGGTAAGAGATGCTGGTTTGATCCCTGGGTCAGGAAAATAGCCTGGAGGAGGACATGGCCACCCACTCCAGTATACTTACCTGGAGAATCCCCATGGAGAGAAGGGTGGGCTTCAGACCATAGGGTTGCAAAGAGTCAGATATACGACTGAAGCAACTTACCACGCACGTACGCATTGGTAGCCCATCTCGTCCAACCAAAAACATACCCACTCTTTTCACAAACAGAGAAAATAGTAAGTTTTATTTTTTATTCCTTCCAGTTTCAGTCCATATTCTCAATGGCCATTGTCCATTCTTCCTGTTACATTCCCACCTTAAATTTCTAAAATTGAAGATTAATTGTAATTATAACCACCACCAATAACAACACATTCTATATACAACAGACATTTCTATGTATGGACCCTAGCTAGTACTTGCAAGTACTAGCTAGTACAGCTTTTCCATGCAATCACCACCATTCCATGTTCTCTGCTTCAGCTAGCAGAGCAAGGCGAACTAAAGCTGAAATTTCACCTTTAGAAATTTGAGCCCTTGTTTCTGCTTGAGTAAACTGCAGTAATCTTCTACTCATCTTTCCCACTCAAAATAATAGTACGAGAGGTACCCTTGGATTGTGTCCATGGTCCTTCCTTTCCTTCTTTACAATAGTCAGGATCCATCAACCCAGCAAATATCCAACTTCCTTGTCACAATTTTCAATGGCATGAGGATCTTTGAATGCTCAAGTGGTTGTTTCAGCTCTCAGTTTTATAGAATTATTTTAATGTCTCAGTGAAATCAAATTTCCATTAGGGACTAAAATTATTGAACCACCAGAGCCTAGGGACAGAATGCAAAATTTTGGTAGTGGGTTTTTAGATGTGATTGTGTGTGTTTACCCCTATTTCTTTCCCAAGTCTCCTGAATCTCTGAGTTCTAGAACTGGAAGAAAGAAAACCATTTAGTCACCATTAACTCACAGTATATGTTTCACCCTGAATGAGGACTAGCACTCCAGATATGCAAGAAGTTGTCTACCAGCCAACTCAATGACTCAGTGATATCAATGACTCAACTCAAGACTCAATGATATCTGAGTCTTCAATAGATGATTCCATGTTTCTATAAAGTCAATTGCTTCTGAAAATAGGACACATGGTTAGAACAGTGAATCATATGGTCATTAGCCCATTGTCTTATTTTTTTCCCTATAAAATGAGTTGCTCACAGCAATAAACTTGCAATTTTAATTTTTATTGTAGTTCAGTTATATAGAGTCATCTTAAGTGTTATTTCAAGAGATTTAGAAAATAAATGTCAAGAAAATCAATGATTTTATAAAACAAGGATATGTAGAGTAAGGACTTCATTATGACGTTTAAGAGTTTAAACTACACTGATGAAAGTGTTAGCAAAGCAGTGGGGCAATGAAAACAAACCACCATATGACTGTCCCTTCCATGACAGACGTGTCCAAAATAACCAGTTCCCACTGAGTAGTTGACTGCCTCTCCCAGATGTAGCACCATCCTTGTATTCAGGCCTTGTTGCTACTCCTGGCCAATGGGGGACTCAGCTGAGGTACCAGCCATAAGTCACCTCATGGTAGGATGGCTAGCCATTAGTTCATGTCATTAGATCCATTTTTGCAACATAGCTGTTTCATTTATGAGACAATTGATTAAACACCAGGAGAGGACCCTGATGGATAACTTCAGTGAGAGTCATTCTGTCCTCCTGATAATTTAAAAATCTCTCCATAGGGGGCCATTTTGATGAGCCTGCAGATTTAATACAAATATTCTCATATTCTGGGCTCATTCTTAGAAGTGTAACCAGCTTTTGCCCTAAACTTCTGTATCACCAATTCTCCAACATTTTTTCTTCTGAGCTTCAGATTGTCTGGCCAAACCATTAGCCAGTGTCTAGGAATTGGATCTAGATCATTGCCTTAGGCAATCATTCTTGGATAATCAGACACACCATTAAAAATCTGCTCTCAGGGGAATTTTTATTCTCCATTATGCTTGAGGACCACCCTTGAGCGGAATTAATGCACTACAGCAATTTACAGGCAAGAAAATTGACTGGTCCATTGCCTTATGCTAGAGAGGAGAGTTTGACTTGCCACAGGGAAAATGCTGCATCTCTGCAAAACTCTACAGTGAGTGGATTGGATTGGGACCTGGGTGGAGTTTGAATCTGGGGTTCTTACGATTGCATTTGAGGGAACCCTGCAGCAGGGCTACGGATGTTGTGGCTCATATACCCGTTGGTTCTGCCCTAAATTCTGGAGTCACTGGAAAACCCCACCAAACTACTCGACACACTTGGGAGGTGTACCCACCAGTCTTCATCCCAGGTCTACACTCCAACACAAACAGAGGCTGTCAAAACACATCCTGCCTCTGTGGTGGGCAGAAATCTGGAGAAATTCAGGGGGAAAAATGCTTTGGAAATGGTTTTATTTCTGAGAACTTTAATTTCCAATCTTCCCCATCCCCTCCCTCCCCCTGACATAACCGCATTTTCTTGGAGTTCAAGATCAGAGGTTGACTACCCTGGTGGCCTTTTAACCCTAATTAACCCAGGAGCCCACATGGTGCCCCCGCCTCATTGAACTGTGTGATGCAGCTTATAAAAAGATGTGGCCTCTAGTCTGTCAAATACTGCACATTCCACAGTTCTTGCTCAGGCCACTTCCTTCCCTATGGAGCTGCTGCCTGACTTTTCCAAAGCTGATATTAATATCACAGACCATTATAATATAGTTATTTTCATGGAAGGCAGGGAGGAAGTCACGTGGCATTAATTGGTCCCACGGGATTCTGAAAGTCTCCGTTTAGCATGTTGTTTTTACTCACATAAGCAGCAATGAAGTGGAAACAGCGAGGAAGTCACTGTGATTGTATTAAATGAGTATTTTTTTCTAAGACTTGTTTGGTTAATGAGTCATTATTCCTTTTTTAATTGTATGAACATATGTAGTAGCTAGGTCAAAGGTACACGTGCATTTTCCTAAATGCACACACACATACTCACTCACACACACATAAATGCACATATCTTGGCCAGTGTCTGTTTCCTTATTTTAACCTCTGTTGTGATGTCAGCTTACTGAAAGGCTGGGACACAGAAAAGCTAACCAAAGTGTGTGAGTTTTGTTAGTTTGAGGGGAAGGAATTCAAAAGCTCCTGAACATACAAATATATGTATATATTTCATCCTCTTTAATTAAGTTACTGAACCAAGAGAATTTCATATTGAAATGTTACTATCACCAGAATCCATTACTTTGTGTTTGTACCATAAAATTTACCTTCAAAAGCCTTAATTTCTTTCTTGGGTTCCTTGAATTTTCAGACCATCACTTAGTAGCTATGTGATCTTTAAAAAGTCACTGAGCCTCTATGAGATCAGTTCCTAGTTTAGACAACAGGGTAATAATTCTGGTCCTACTTACCTCACAGGCCCATTATAAAGGTCAAAAATTGTGATGTATGATAGTATGTGATGAGTTTTTGAAAGGTAAAATTTATGATACAAATACAAATCAATGGATTTTGGTGATATTAACATTTCTGAAAATTAAGGGAACCCAAGAAAGAAGTTGGGCTTCCCTGGTGGCTCAACCAGGGAAGTAATGGTAAAGATGGTAGAGAGTCTGCCTACAATGCAGGAGACTCAGGTTCGATCCTTGGGTCAAGAAGATCCCCTGGAAAAGGAAATGGCTACCCACTCCAGTATTCTTGCCTCGAGAGTTCATGGACAGAGGAGCCTGGTGGGCTACAGCCCATGGGGTTACAAAGAGTTGGGCAGGACTGAGTGACTCACAGGAAAAAAGTTGGGGCTCCAAGGAGACTTCATCATGGCTTAGAGCCTTAGTGAGCTGTACAGTGGACACGGCAGATGTTGGAGAGTCACAGCATCTTGGTTGAGAGGTCACCAAGTTCTGCACACCTTCCTCTCTTCCCCTGGCAACTCACACAACCTGCTGACTCTGCTCTCAGGACTGTCTCTACTAACTGCTGTGATGAAATCCTATTTTTCAGTCAACAAGTCATATGAGGCAAGCAAATGATGAAAACTCCTCTTGAAATATTTTCTGTTGGAAGGTGCTTCTATTAGCATAATTTGTGGGTTTCTTGGACATAAGAAAAATTCTTTTGACAAAGGCATTTATCATGTATCCTTCAACATGGCAGAAGTCGTGATCACAAACTCTACTTCTCTTGAAGATTCTGAAATAAGAAAAATAAGATTCTAATAAGAAAAATATTATGTTTCTCAGTCAAGGAGAGCTTAAGTGTGGTTCACCCTGAAGGCTGGGTATTAATAGGAATAAAGGTTCCTAATTCTTTTTACCATACTAATAAAATGTCATTCTCATGGTCAATAGGTCCATCAGCCAGGTAGGAAACAAGTGTGCATTTACTTCATTTAGCTGTGTCAAGGTTTTGAAATAACTGTTCATTAATAAGAGCCAGTTTACTTCATATAAGAACAACTCACAAATAGATGAAAACTGACCACAGACATGGTACCCCTTGGGCCTCTGTCAGTCAGTCTTTACTCAAATGCTCACAAGCATTCCCACCAGAAGACAGGGCAGAGGATCCATGACTCCATGACTCCACTTATGTCATCACCATTACTGGAAGCATGACTGAAAGGGCTGCTCCTCCACGTGGTTTTTAACTACCTCACCTTCACAGAGGAGAGCACATCACCGTACTGAGGTTTCAGAGCCCACAGAGGTTCTGCCCTCTAGAAAGGAAGCCCAGAATGTCCAGTGGGCCTGCTTGAGATGAGGCTGTACACAGGCAATGGGAAATGAAGGACAACTTTCTAACCCAGCTTGTGAATGAACTAAGGCCATTGATTTTCTTCCTCTTTGTCCTCCTTCCTTATCATCAAATCATTCACAAATGAGGCCAGGGACTTCCCTTGTGATCCAGTGGCTAAGACTCCATGCTCCCAAGGCAGGGGCCCCGGGTTCAATCCCTGGTCAGGGAACTAGATGCCACACACCACAACTAAAGACCCAGTGAAGCCAAATAAAAAAATAAATATTTTTAAAAAGCTCCATGAGGCCAGTTGAAGGACTAAGTGAAAAATAAACTCATATAGTTTATATGGTTTCTTCTGAGTCATTCTAGTTGAAGTGGGCTGAGAGGAGAATGTTGAATCTATTGATTGGCAAGCCTGAGGATGGGTGTCATGGGTGGATTTTGATTGCCCACACCACCCGTATCCAAACCAAAAGGAGAGTCACAAGAGCAGAGCATGAGGAGCTACAGAGGCAGACTGGAAATATTTTTCACTTCCTCACATATTACAGATGTAGAAACTGAGCTTAGAAAGCATAAGAGATTTGACAATGTCACAGAACTTGCTGTGAATGCTAGAATAAAGCCCCGAAGTCATTACATATTTGAAAACTAGCAGTTGATTATATAGAACACATGTATGCCTTTATTGAATATATGTGTTCAATATACCTTATTTATGGAATATATATATTTAAGAAAATTTTATCTTTGGCTCAGCTCTTTAATAACGGTTGTTTTCCATCATAGAACTGCAAGGATGATTTTTGTAAGTGATCTGTTAAAAACATTTTGCTTCAGGAGCACACGATTCATTGGGCAATCATAACATATGCTGTGAGGTGACACGCCTTTTGTTTTACAGAAGAGTGAGATACATCTGATCATGAAAGCATGAACATGCCTTTGAACGATTAGTCAACCAGCTCCTGTTTCTGCAGAGCGATCTTAAGGGCCTATACAAAGTGAAGCCAGTGTTCCTCTTGGGAAGTAAAAAAGGAGAGGGAGGGAGGAGAGAAAGAACAATGAATCTCCCCATCCACGCATTTTCCTGTGACTATGCAAACTCTCTTCTCTTATATCCGGAAGGTCTGATTTTAAATCTTGCAAATCTTGAAAAAAGGAAAGTTCTCTATTGACACTGGAGAGGCAATAGGGCTTGGCATTGGAAGAGATGATATTCTAGTTACTCTTGGGACAGCTTTAATTTCAATTTATAATAAAACTCGAATTCAAGGCTGTACTACAGACAGTCAGTAGAAAACTCAATTTAAGAACAGAAAAGCCTCTGGGGAACACAGTAGGCACAGGAAGTAATTGTTGGATTGGAAAAGGCAGGAAGAATATAAGATGAGGGAAAAAAAATAACAACCTCCAGCAAATAAACCATGTTCTCCCCAACCCTTGGAAAAAATCAAGAAATGCATATTAACTGTACTGTGGATTGAAGAAAAGCCACATAAACAATCGATAATGACAGCTTGCCCTATAGATTCACCAGAAGTAACCACTGGAGAAAATGACAAGACCAGCCTAATTCCAGAGGATACTGAAGGAAGAAACATACCTTACATTTTCTCTTACAGACACAGAAAAATAGGTTCTGGCAACACTGAGTTGTCTCAGAAAGTTTACTGGCCAGACCTGCTCCTCTCATTTAAATTTTGATATGTATGACACACAGTACTTTCTGGTAATTAAACCTCTTAACATAACTTTGTGGGAAGAGTACTTGTCTGGTATTTCAGACATTCCTAAGATTCAAAGCAAGATGATTCTACAACCCTGCAAATTTCCAAGAAACTAGTTACCTGGGAGAATTCGCCAACTGCTTGCCTGAGGAAACTGCCTCAGGCTTTCAAGGCAGGTGAGAAAATTCTGAATGGCCTTCTGTTGGTGGTGATTTTTCCTTCCTTCTCCTCAGCCTCATTGGCTCTTTGGCAAGTTCTGGAAGGTGGAGGGGGCATTAAGGGACGTCAAAGAGAGTGTGAAGATAGGGGGGCCAGGACAGAAGAGAGAAGAAGACAGTTTGCTCAGGGCCAGAGAAAGGGGTCAGGGGGAGGCGAGCTCAGAGGCTCCCAAGAAGCTCCTTTCCCTCATTCAACCAGTTTATCACATACAGGAAAAGTGTTTGGAAGAAAGAACAAATAATGGTTCCAGTTTCCTCCAGTCTTAATATAGAAGGCCCCCAAAGGTCCAAAACAATTTTAGAAAGAGAGCTGCAGGGTGGGGAGGAAAGAGTATTGTGCACCTCTGAGGAAATGAACGGGAGGACAAACAATATTGTTTTAACACGACTGCTATGGTCTCGGGCTCTCAGCGCTGATCCACCTCATCCTTCTGACCCTGAGACATGTATTGTTAACTTTTCTAAAGAAAAAAAAAACCACTTTGGACAGAACACCCTGAGTTATTCTATTTCACAACAAACTATTTAAGGAGGCTAAGCTATTAGGACTTTGACGCATTTGTGTCTCGTCGAGGAATGAATAGATGAAATCAAAAGCCACATTTCCCTTCTCACTGAGGCTATATATAGTTACAGGGATTGAAGAAAGACAATCTGATTTGACTTTATAGAAAAGGAATTTTGTAAATGCTCAGAAAAACAAATATCATTCTGGAAAAGTCATCAGAAATCAATAGAAAAAAAATTCAAAAATAGTTTTCCTTTCATTTATTGTTCACTCATCTTCCCCTTCCTTATATGATGCTGAGGATGACCCACATCTTATATAAAATGGGGCTTTATCACACGTGCATGATATGCTTATTAATTCTAGAACCAAAAACTCCAGCCTTTCTTCTGTTGGATAGAGGGCTGCCAAAGAGTATGGATCACTATAGTCAGCATTTGAACACTGACCATGTTTAGGAATAATATACTCTATGATTTTTAACCACCAATATGGTAGAATTGGGCTTCCCTGGTGGCTCAGCAGTAAAGAACCTGCCTGCGAGGCAGGAAAGATGGGAGGGGCAGTGGGTTCAATTCCTGGGTTGGGAAGATTCCCTGGAGAAGGAAACAACAATCCATTCCAGTAAAGCAAACATCCCCCCTGCACTTAGTGCTTGCCATTTACCTTTCCCAGGTTTCTAAGGGCCACCTCAATAGCAGCTTTTTCTCTAATACTTTGAGGTCTCTCCTAGGATAATAACTGCTGCTGCTGCATCACTTCAGTTGTATCCAACTCTGTGTGACACTATGGACTGTAGCTCGCCAGGCGCTTCTGTCCATGGGATTCTCTAGGCGAGAGTACTGAGCCACCAGGAAAGTCCAGGATAACTATGTCCTATTGAAGAGTCCCCAGATCAATAAATAGTTGCTTGCTTATGCTTAGCATTTTGGCCCCCTTGATCAAGAACCCTAGGAATCAATCCTAAAAATACCTTCCTGGCTCAGGTCTGAACATGATGACTGTTTCTTGCAACTCTTGACACCTAACATAGGTGTCTTGCCTATGTTAGCTTCAGTGCATTCCAAGGTAGGTTTTCCTGGGATTTCTTGCTATCATTATCCTCGCAGTCAGGAAAGGATATCGGGTAGCTCCTGAAGACAAAACCTCTTGCCTTGTGGGGCAGCACCTTCCCTTCTTCTGCAGCCATTTCCCACAGAACAGTGCTAGCTAGCTGTTACTAGGAAGGTAGGCAAACTCTGGATGTACCCTGATAGCTCAGTTGGTAAAGAATCCACCTGCAATGCAGGAAACCCCAATTCAATTCCTGCGTCAGGAAGATCCCCTGGAGAAGGAATAGGCTACACACTCCAGTATTCTTGGACTTCCCTTGTAGCTCAGCTGGTAAAGAATCTGCCTGCGATGCAGGATACCTAGGTTGGGAAGATCCCCTGGAGAAGGGAAAGGCTACTCACTCCAGTATTCTGGCCTGGAGAATTCCATGGACTGTATAGTCCATGGGGTAGCAAAGAGTCAGACACGACTAAGCGACTTTCACTTTCTAGTATTCTTTCCTGGAAAATCCCATGGACAGTCCATGAGGTTGTGAAAGAGCTGGACACGACTTTGCAACTAAACAGCAACAATAATGGTAGAAATATGTATTAGTTATCAATAGCTATGTAACAAATTACCCCAATAGTTAGCAATTCGGATATCTCATAATTTCTATGGCTCAGGGACATGCATGTGGCTTAGCTGGGTGCATTCTGGTGCAGAGTCTCTAACAAAGCTGCAACAAAGGTGTCAGCTGGGGCTGCAGTCATCTCAAAGTTTGACTGGGTGGATCCACTTCTAATCTTACTTATGCAGCTTTGGCAGGTTTCAGGTACTTCCTGACTGGTGGTCAGTGTCATCAATTCTTTCCCATTTGGATTTCTCCATGGGGCAATACGCAATATGGCAGCATACTTCCTCCAGCATGAAGCTTACAAGAGAGTTCAAGAGAGGACACCAACGTGGAAGCCCATCCTTCTACAACCTAATCCCATGGCTCCTGCCATATTCTACTCATTAGAAGCGAGTCAGCAAGTTCAGTCCACTGAAAGGGAGAGAATTGCATGAAAGCCTCAATACCAGGAGGCAGGGATAATCCAGGGTCATCTTAGAGGTTGCCCACCACAGGTCCATCTAGTCAAGACTATGGTTTTTGGTCATGTATGGATGTGAGAGTTGGACTGTGAAGAAGGCTGAGTGCCAAAGAATTCATGCTTTTGAACTGTTGTGTTGGAGAAGACTCTTGAGAGTCCCTTGGACTGCAAGGAGATCCAACCACTCCATTCTGAAGGAGACCAGCCCTGGGTGTTCTTTGGAAAGAATGATGCTAAAGCTGAAACTCCAGTCCTTTGGCCACCTCATGTGAAGAGTTGACTCATTGGAAAAGACTCTGATGCTGGGAGGGACTGGGGACAGGAGGAGAAGGGGACGACAGAGGATGAGATGGCTGGATGGCATCACTGACTCGATGGACCTGAGTCTGAGTGAACTCCGGGAGTTGGTGATGGACAGGGAGGCCTGGCGTGCTGTGATTCATGGGGTCGCAAAGAGTCGGACACGACTGAGAGACTGAACTGAACCGCACAGTCCATGACACACAACAGCAGCCTAAAACACTGAAGCTTCACAAAATTAATATATCCAACTGGGTAATGTCTCTTAACAGAAAAACAAAATACCAGCTGAGCTGAATTTAGAGTGATTTATAGACAGGTAACTTGTAAAGACCATAATCTGAATGATCTGCCAAATATTGGAAACAAAGTATGACAAATTCCCTGTTATCATCACTATCAAATTAAAAGACTAAAGAGAACGAGTGCATTCACTCTGATGCATTGGTCATGCTACATTGGTTATGGTTACACTTCAGTCATTTGGTGAATGTAGCAACTTGACATATGAACTGCCTTTGAGGGGAATTTGGTTTAGAAGCCTCAAGACTTCATCTCAGGACAATTTATCACTGAATCTACACAGTATAAACATAACCAATCCTACCTCGAGTTTGTGTGTGTGTGTTTGTGTGTGTGTGTGTGTGCACGCACACACATATGTGTGTGTAAAAGGCAAAAAGGTTAACCATGTTCTGTATATAAGGCTGAAGATCTTTTCAACATATTGCAGCCAAAGGTTCTACACTATGATAAAAGCTTATCAACCACAATTCAGAAATTGTGGATCTTGGCCATGTTTTCCTGGATTAGTGGGGATTGTAAAAACCAAATGAAATTTAGAAGTAGCTAAAATCTTAGTTTTAAAAACGAAAGAAAAATAAACAACTGTGGAGAACTTAAGCCTATCAGAATCTAATAGATTCCTAATCTTATTAAGGAAATTTACTCTGTCTGATTAGATTTTTGTACAAAGATATCCCATATCCATAAATGAAGTGTAACATGTCTGGGGCTCATTGTGTTATCTTTGAGAAACTCAAGTGTACAAGATCATCCAGTAAGTGACAGTGTGGCTATCTGTTCTAACTACCAACCATCACTCCACTCAAACTTTTACATTTTCCTTAACCAGGAGATTGCTGCCTCTACTTCTAAAAATGTAACATGATTACAACCCTGCGAAGGTTTTTGTTCTCTAGTATTTGGAATCCTTAAAATTGTGTGAAATTGCACAGTTATGAAAATTGTTGGGAATATAAAAGCGTTTGGCTCTTTTCCCTTGATCCAGAAGGTACTTTGTGTTCTTTGGATCCCAGACAACTTTTTGGGCAGTTCCAGATAAGGTATCCAATAACTTCACTCTGTGTCCCCGTTTTTCTTGCCCTCATTCCAGAAAAAGTTGGAGAGCTGCCTCCCAAATAATTTTATTGTGAGGAAAGTTATTATGAAAATGTACTCCACTGGTTTTCACTGACCTCCAAAACACACTCCCTAATTAAGTGCAATGGGAAACTGACTTGGAGCAGGTTGTCTCTGATTTTGGACTTGGGAGAAGTATTAAAGTTTATGAACTCGATATGCAAGCTCCATCTGCCAAACGAGGAATTTCTTATTTCATTTGGTAACTGCACTAAGATTATATAATGCTCCTCAGAAAGCTCTAAATGCTGAAGATGCGTAAACCATCTGTCTGTGTTGAAAAGTCTAAAAATCTACTGCCCCCTCAGTGTGTCTCTGGGCATAACTAATTATTTATCCAGAGAAATTTCATCAGTGAGTTTTTGAGGTTTTATTTTTAACATTGAATTTCTACATAACCGTAAAATTTTACAGCACTAAAGAGGCAATGATTATATTCATGCTCTCACATCCTTTTGTAGGAAGTTAGGGTTATTCAGATTTAATGTTTAAAGAAATCTGAAGCCCTGGCAGAGAGAAGTGAAAGGGAGTAGGGAGGAAGGCAAATTGACTTTCAGCTCTTCCATAGCCTCTTGCCCCTACCCTCAGCCAGCAGGGGGCAGAGGCCCAGAGGAAGTGAAGCTTGCTTTCTTCTCTGTGACTATCTATAAATGAGGAGAGAGCGTGAAAGTTGCCTGAGGTTGCTCTACTCTCCAGAGCTTCCTGCTGGCAGGGGTAAGCGTCAGGTGTAGTTCTGAATTCCAGTTCCCTCACGTACTAGCTTAAGCTATAACAAATATTTATGATAATAATAGTAACTAACATTTTGAGACCATATTCTGAGCCAGGCACTGGATTAAAGTACTTTTACATGCATTATCTTATCCCCTCCTTCGGCAACGTAGGATGAGTAGGTTTTATTATCTATTTGTCTTTGAAAATGAGAAAACTGAGGCTTAAGACGTTAAATAATTTACGATTACGTAGTTCAGGTTATGGCAACTATGAACAAGAACTGGAATATTCATCTTGAATCGAGACATCAGTTCCCAACTTGATTCAGTTTGTTTTTGTGTACTTTTTTTTTTTCATGTTCTCAATTCTTTAACTTGACAAAGCAGATGCAACTATGTTCAGTTATTTTATTACTCAAAGTGTAATCCATGGAATACAGAATTATCAGGTGCATTTTTCAATGTTTAATGAACTCTAATTTCAATCAGAGTAATTCAAGAAAAAGACAAGTTTCCCCCAGCTTACCAAATTGGTTAGCAACAGTGATATTTCTGAGTAGTATTTTTCCCTTCGATGTTATGCAGTCTCCTCTTCTTTGACTAGTGTAGCCCATGTTGGATCTGTACCACGGGTTGTTCTGAGCCTCTATAGTTGTAGTTGTTCTGGCAACAGTGCAGGATATAGTTAACAGCCCAGGGTTTATCATTAGACCACAGGGGTCCTCCCCTCGGCTCTGCTCTTCCCTTTCTGAGCCCCAGAACCCTCATCTGTGAAATGAATGTATTCATCATTCAGGACTCATTCACTTGTCGAGGGTTAAACAAGCGAAGTCAGGTAAAATATTTAGCCTGGCTCTGGCACATAGGAAGTACTCGGTGGCTATGATTATTCTGACACAATGTCAAACTCAGAAAACAAGCATCAAATTCCAACAAATGTCCAGATGTTTTGGTTCTGGGTGCCAAAAGTCCAGATGTTTGGGGAACCTCAGATAATTAATTGTTGTGAGTGTTCACCAGTATAGTTGGCACAATATGACCACAGATTACATTTGAGGGCAGATGGGGGTTAATGTTCTCGCCAGTCAAGCACAGTCGCCCTTTGTTAGGAACTAAAAATACAGAGATATAAAGGCTTCCCCTTTCCATGCCTGCCGAAAAGATTACCGCCAAAAAGCAACTGTGGTGTTTTAAGGCACTTAAATTCCTTTTAAAATATTAAATGGGGGGGAGAAAAAGCATTTATTTCCTACACTTGCTTTTCAACTTTCAAACATATTATAAATATCTAAATATAATCCAGTGTAATTTTCTTCATTCTCATCTTAAACAACCCCACTTTGAAAATAAAGATCCAAGATTTACTAAAATCCCTTAGTCAGGGTTTTGTTACTGTTTGTACACGTACTTACTATTTTAAATAGTTGGCTCCTCAAAAATAAGTAACTTGTATGAACCATAAATTCCTTTCAGTAGAAAGTTCCTTCTTAAAACTCTGCCCAAGTAATGATATCTGACATACAAAATCAGAGCTCTTACACATTAAATGCTTTAGAAGGTAGTTGTTTGTATGATAGAAGAATTGGCCAAAGGGCATAATTATATACCTATTTTTCCTAACAACTGTAAAAATATAACATTATTTCACACACTTGTTTTCTCAAACAAGTTTTCTCAAACTTTTCTGTTTTATTAGCCCGATTTTTATTTTTCTCACTTTATTTATTCTACAATTTCATAATTTTCAGAACACACATAACCTCATAAATCTTTTTCATGCCCAAATGAGAAAAACTTTATTCTATTTTATAATGTCTTAGAGTATGAGAAAAATAAAATGTAGGATTTTCCTAAAATCTATCTCAAACCCTAGATGATGTAGCTAATCAGTCAAATGGAAGTGGGTGGATAGCTTTGAAAGTAAAATTTTAAAATATTGTTTTCTATAAAAATTATAAATTACCCAGTTCCTATGAGTTTGGTCCTTCTAAAGTTAGAATCTACTCTTGTTTCTGCTTTTTAAATTTCTGAAAAGGATACTCTAGACAAATCAGCAGAAAAACCACTGCACTGACCCCAGACTCAAGTGATGAGCTGGACAGGATTCTAGAATGAAAAGAGCATCACTGTAGATCGCAGATAATCAGCCCTTAGTAAGTGGGCATAACCCAGGCGCCAAAGAGGCAACCTCAGATATTGCTCACAATCTATTATCGAAGAAGACCCAGTTTATCTTCTGTGGTCGTGGGTCAATCTGGAAGAAGAACCAACAGGGCGAAGTGGCAAGTTAGTGCAGTTTTCATCCTAGAGGATATTATGAGGGAATGCCTTTAACCTTCTTATGCCCTTAGCTTAGAATACTCTGTGGGAGTATTTGTGAACTTGATGAATCAATTAGTCAACTCTATGGCTAACACATAGTACATAGTAGGTATTGAATTAAAAGTCTGATGAATTAACAAATTCAGTCCAGCCCTGTTATTTTTCCTCTCGATGACAAATCGTTTACTGAGTCATATAGCTGCCTCCAGGCTTTGGGTCTCAGACTTGCAAATTCTCTCTCACTTCTCTTTCTCTTCTGTTAGAGGCTGACGAACAGGGCAGAGGGAGTAGAGAGTGAACCTAGACCAAAAGGAATGCGTGCCAGCTCGCTGGGGTGGGAGCCCTGGAGTCCCCTCTCTGCCTCTTCTCCGGTGGCTTCATCCCATGATGACGTGAACCTCCTCCTCCCAAAGGATCCTAGAAACATGAGTGTCACTTCTAAAATGCTGGCATCCAAACCATCCAAAATGACTTACAAAGAGTTATGACAAAAATCATGTTGTATTTAAAGATAATTTATCAAAATCTGAGTAATTCCATTATATAAGGCAGCATAATAACCATCCTTAGTCCAGTTTCATATAAAGAGAAATGCAACGCATTTCTTGAGAGACTAATAATCATAATTATTTCATTGCAATTGGGCTGCCTGTCACAGTAGGAAGTGACAATATTGAAAATTTCCCCATTTTCCCAATTTTCCAGAAATTCTGTCTAGGAAGATCTTTTAAACACACACACACACATACACACGAGTAATCAAATGGCAAAACAATTAACTGGTCTTATTTTTAATATAACAGTTTCCACCACTTCTTTGGTAGAAAATATGTGCTAGAGACTTAATAAGCATTCTCTCTAATCTCTGCATAAGCCCCAGGCCAGGATCTTGAATTATTATTGAATCATTATTCATGTTTTTAAAAGTCAGGAAGAGACACTTGCCCACCACAGAAGGTTAATGCAGCAAACGTATCTCCAGCTCCTTTAAACTCTCCAGGCTACATAAAGAAGGAAGAGAGGTTGCTGGTTTGTGCACATAATCCATTTTCTCCCTGATAATCTCTCTTATTCTCTCAGCCAAATTCAAACAGGATCAGAGTTAGGAGATTCAGCAAGGGGTCCTAGTTCTGTGGTCTTGAGCGAGTCCTTCAACTATCTTGGGCGTCAGCCTCTGCACACATGTAAACAAAAGGTTTAGATCATAACATAACCACTAACAGGGTCTCTTCACATCCTTGTGCTATTTCTTGATTTTGTTAAAGGCAAATTCCTGGAAGTGATGCTTGGCTTTGAAACCCCATTCCCTGAGACTTTAGGTTAAATCCAAATCTATCCCCAGAATCAGCTTCTAAATGAATTTGGTCATCCCCAAGATCCAGGATTGATGGTTTTGCAAATCATAAAAACCATCTTCCGTAACTGAATCATCTTTCCCGGGAAACTGCAAATACATAGGATTATCCCTTTGCTATTTCCTTGTCACTCTGCCAGGCAAGTGTATCCTATATAACCCAACTTCCAGGTCAAACTCACACAGTCTCAGGCCTCTTCCCTTATCTGGTAGGAATGGGAGATGATAAAAACGCTGCTGAATAATGTGAAGAAAAAGGAGTACATGTCCTAGTCCTTCCCTCTAGAAATCTCCTGATGGGAGGAGGAGGAGGAAGCAGGGAGGACGGCATGTGTGGAACAGAGGGCTGGGCTGCAGGCAGGCAAAACCATACAAAGTGTAGACAAAAACATGTTCATTCCCAGGGTGGCAGTCCTCTTGACAGACTTGCCAGGTTTGGCCACAGCCATTTTCCAGACCCACAAGTTTGTTCATTACTCATTTGCTGGCAATACTTCACCTGATTTGAACTCATCTGGTAGTGAAGCCTGACCTGAACTGATGTGAGACTATTTATAGTCTTTATTTGTGTGACCTGGTGAGAATACTAAATGGTTTCACTACAGAAATATCCATGTATTTGACTGCAGTTGTTGCGTCAAAACCTATTGAGGATTTTGACACAATAGACAATACATGCATCATAGAGCTTTCTAAACCTCCCAAATTCTGAATCCTGAAGTTCATCTGCCCCCTCAAATATTGTATAAGAGTCAGTGAGACTTTAACACCCCAGCCACCACCTGGAGTAGTGCTGATAGACTCCCAACCCTTCACACTTCAAAGCTGTGATCTGGAACGTGATGTCTTTCAGTGTTAGGATGTAAGGGACGAGAACTAGAGATGCGACCGGGAACAAAGAGTGAAGGCTCAAAACTAGTGTCCATTATTGGTCTCATCCTTTCCGTGCACCAAATCAGAACAGAAAACCAATTTTAAATCAGAACATATCTGCCAACCTTCTCTCAACAACCAAGACCCACCATTTTATTTCCCCACAAGCATCATTTTCTTTTCTTTTTACCAGTGGATAAAAGTTCAGAAGATCTTTTTGTGAACAGAAGTTAAGGCCGTTGTTCCCTTCATTCTAATAATGAAATTATAATAATTCTGTATGTACCACCAGACTCTGTTCTAAGTATTATTTGTATATTACTTACTGCATTTAAATCTCGTAACAGTCATATGAAGTAGGTTGTACAGACTGAGGAAATTAAGTCACAATGAAATTAAGTAAATGCTCAAAGTTACCCAGAACTAGATTTGAACCCAGATAGTCTCACGTACTTAAGCACATGCTGCCTCTAGGCATAGTTTCTTCCTTGCTTTCTTAGCAAAGAATACAGATAACCTCTACAATAGTTGCTTCCTTGTTTTCTTAGCAAAGAGTACAAGTTACCTCTACAATAATACTCTGGTAAATATTGGGCTGGCTAAAAACTTCATTCCCTAAGAACAGAAAAACTGAAACAAGCTTTTTGGCCAACCCAATATTTAATAAACGTTTCTCTGAAAATAAAAATATATGCATACGTATATGTATACACACATAAATTCATTATAAATTTTACTGCTGTAAAATTATTATAGGATGTAATTTGCAAATAGGAATAAAATATCCAATATTCTTAACTGTAATTTCCATATAGCCAAATGAATTTCACAGAATGCCTTCATCAGTTTTTGCTAAATTTTTTTTCCATAGCCAACCTATGGCTTCAATTAACCAACCAGTGTACTTTGCACATGAATGTTGGTTGATACTTTGCTTTACATTATTAACAAATGATTAAGGATCACAAAAAGTGAAACAATTAAGACTTAGAACTTCACTCATTTGTCAATTACTTGGGTGACTTTGCTGAATTGGAATAGTTTTCAAACCTTGGAATTGTTATTGCAACAGGCTTTTTCTATTCATAATGTAAAAGCTAAAGACACTGTACACATTTTAATATAAACATATTAATGTGAATTATTAACATTTTATCCATCACTTTCCTAAGACAAGACTGTCAAGAAAACAATGAATCAAACCCTCATTTGCATTATTTATTTCTGCATTGTAAATACTCAAGTTTCCATCATGACATCATTGAATGTGGAGAAGAAAAGAAATACACAATAGTACCCCATCATGCAATATTTCCACCATAAAGTTACGAGAGACATAAATAATCTCCAGGGTTTACATAATAGTGAAATGTGGTAAAATAATTAGGAAGTAAAGAGTTTTGAGTATTTATTAGTTTGCTTTACATATAATCTATTCCACCATAAGCTTTTATAATTTAAGTTTTAATAATGGCTTTATATAACAACTAGCTCACAGAACTCCTAAAAATTCAACAATAGGCTCTCATGAGATGCTCTGCTCTGGCTTCGGCACCCATCTGCCTCCAGCCACTGGCCATTTGGCTGGAATTTATCCAGTAGGTATTCCCAGAAGCCACTAGACTCACGGCTGCCTTTACCACGAACTACTTCTCAAATAACTATTTTCCCCTTTTTCTGATGCCAAGAGCCTTCCTGGGCTGTTGTGGGTTTTTGTTTTGTTTTTTTTTTCTTTATTCATTAGTAAGGCCTTTCTTAGAGACTGTTCTAACTTTTTTAGCATTTGAAATCTTATTACTTAAAAGAGTCTTCGGAGATCAATAGAGGTTTCCCAATAATCCTCTTTGCTAAGACACCTGGCCTACATATATCCACGTTCAGTATTTTAAAATGCATAAATGGACTACACAATCAACTGTTTCATTTAAATCTGCTCCTTGCTGGCAGGGGCTATTCGCTGTTGAAGGAGGTTACTTGGAATATAATCTGGGCAGAGCTTCTTTCTTGCAATAACTTTAAAAGCCCTGACATCCTTAGTGAGGCCCCTCTACCACCCACATCAGAGCTGTAAGATGTCATAGAGTCAACTTCCTTCCTAATTCAGCATCCCCTGACACATTCACCCTTGACTTCGTCACCTCATAAATGTGTCACATCCAGCACCACCTTCCTTCTTAAGAAAATGTTCTGCCCACCCCGAAGATGTGACTGCATCTGAGAAACACTGAGCCCCAGCCAAGATTATGGAGTTAATTTACTCAACCAACTTATATTAAGTGGCTCCAGTACCCCAGACCCTGTGATAGACCCAGGAATAAAAAGGGAAAATCCCCATCTTCAAGAGTTTACAGACTCAAGCAGTGGTTCTCAATTCATCAGGCACACTTCAAGCTTTAAAACCCACCAAGGTCCAGGCTCCACTCCCAACTAACTGAATCACAATTCCTGAGGGTGGGACATAGGCAACAGAACTGTTTCAAGTCTCCTTATGTGGTTTTAATGTTGAGGCCAGAATTAAAGGTGGCGCTAGTTAGTTAAGAACCCACTTGCCAATGTAGGAGACAGAGATACGGGTTTGATCCCTGGGTTGGGAAGATTTCCTGGAGGAGGGCATAGCAACCCACTCCAGTACTTTTGCCTGGAGAATCCCATGAACAGAGGAGCCTAGCGGGCTCCAGTCCACAGGATCACACAGAGTCAGATGTGACTGAAGCTACTTAGCACCTACACACATAAAGAACAATAGTTACTAGCTTTCTCTCTTTGCATAAGCAGCCATGTTGTTCTGAATCCTGAAAGCACCAGAAAACACGGAAAAATCTCACTGCTCATTGTGGACCAAGAACCCGTGCCATTGGCATCACCCAGGAGCTTGTGAGAAATGCAGAATCTCAGGCCCCATCTCAGAGCTATTGAATGAGAATCTGAATTTTAACAAAATCTCTAGGTAATTCAAGTGCACGTTAATTTTGGAAAATACTAAACTGACTCAAAAATCCTGTTTCTGAGACATTACCAGTCCACAAGGAAAAATACATGTAAACAGAGATAATTACAAAACACTGTAATAAGTTCCAGGCTGAAAGGTATCCAACTCACTTCAGGAGGACCAGCCTCCAGGAAGATGGATGGAGCCAGTGATACTAAACAAAGCTGTATATGAAGAACATAGATTAATCAGGAAGAACAGATAGCTGCAAATAGCCCTGTGTTGCCAATACATAAGACATAAGAAACAAGTTATGTGTTCATAATTTCTTGGACACAAGAAGTGGGAGAGAGGCTGAATGAGCTTGCCCAGATCCTAAGGTAGCCCTTTGTCAACCTCTAGAGTCAAACCTTAGTCATCCTCTGAAAGAGAATACAATACACTTCCAGGCTAGTGATCTCCAACTTGTCAAGGAAACATTTGCTTACAAAGTGCCTTGAAAGTAAAAAAGAAAAAATTGGGTTTGTTTTTTTTTTAAGTAGTGGAATACACACACTGCTGCTGCTGCTAAGTCGCTTCAGTCGTGTCCAACTCTGTGCGACCCCGTAGACGGCAGCCCACCAGGCTCCCCCATCCCTGGTATTCTTCAGGCAAGAACACTGGAGCGGGTTGCCATTTCCTTCTCCAGTGCATGAAAGTGAAAAGTGAAAGTGAAGTCGCTCAGTCGTGTCCGACTCTTAGCGACCCCATGGACTGAAGCCTACCAGGCTCCTCCATCCATGGAATTTTCCAGGCAAGAGTACTGGAGTGGGGTGCCATTGCCTTCTCCGATACACACACTACTGTGTAGACTTTCCCTTCTCCAGGGGATCTTCCCAACCCAGGGACTGAACCCAAGTCTCCCTCATTGCAGGCAGATTCTTTACCAGCTGAGCCACAACGGAAGCCCCTATTTTATGTATAGTAGTGTGTGTATCTGTATATAAAATAGGGGCTTCCGTTGTGGCTCAGCTGATAAAGAATCTGCCTGCAATGAGGGAGACTTGAGTTCAATCCCTGGGTTGGGAAGATCCCCTAGAGAAGGGAAAGTCTACCCACTCCAGTATTCTGGCCTGGAGAATTCCATGGACTGTATAGTCCATGGGGTTGCAAAGAGTCGGACACGACTGAGCAACGTTCACTTTCACATTCATAATATGAAATAGATAACTAATAAGAATATACTGTATAGCACAGGAAACTCTACTCAATACTCTATAGTAACCCATATGGGAAAGGTATCTAAGAAAGAATAGATACATTTATATGTACAACTGATTCACTTTGCTGTAAAACATTGTGAATCAACTATATTCCAGTAAAAATTAATTAAAAAATAATAGAGTAGTGAAAAAATGAAATGGGCCTGGTGTACCAGTGATGCTACCCAAATATTTCCTTATGCTACCTGTATTAGTCAGCTATGGCTGCTTTAACAAGATACCACAGACTTGGTGGCTTAAACAAAAGACTTTTCTATTTTCTGGTGGCTCTGGAGGCTGAAAGTAATTTCAAGGTGTCAACAGGATTGGTTTCTCATGACAGTTCTCCCTGGCTTGAAGATAACTCTTCTCACTGTGTTCTCAAGTGGCCTTTCCTCTGTGTGGAGGGAGGAGGAACTCTCTCATGGCTCTTCTTTTAAGAACCAATCCTATTAGATGAGGCTCTCTTAATTTCCATCCCCCAGATTTCTGCCTGTCTAAATTAGAAAACTCAAGTAGTTTTCTGAGAGTGTAACACACCTCTTTCTCTTGTTCATACTTTGTTCCTCACCATTAGGGTTCTGCTGGGACTGGAGTCAAGTTATAGATCTAGAAGCAAAGAGGGGTTGTGGGATGGGTCTTGAGGAAAATCGGCATTATCTTGTAAGGCAGTTGCCTCAGAGAATTACAATTTCCTCAGGCAATTAAAGGTTAATCCCCTGAGACCCTCAGATATGGGTGGAAAGTCTCCTTCTAATGGCAAAGAAGACTCATTAGAATTGAAGGGCTCAATGTCTCCAGGTCCATCAAGGTCTTCCTACACGTTCCCATCCCAACTACCAGAACCCCATTCCTTCCCAAACCTTGTCCTCACTCTATAGGAGATACTCCACAGGGCTGGGGATTCAGTCTGCATTGGAATCTAGCCTTTAGCAGGAGAGTTCTGGCTTTGCTCTTAATATTCTCAGTCCAGTGGCTCCAGGAGATGAGTCTCCATCAAAGCAGATGTAGAAGCTTTCAGCTCACTTATGTGGCCCTTGAGCTGGGACTGGGAATCCCTGAGGTCATCCCATTTTTTCCTTTCCTCAACATTGTCCAGCAACATAAGGAGCAGTCAACCAACCTCACTGTACTCATTAGTTTGACAGACGCATGTGAAAGTATTGTATACATGGTCACCCAGATTCTTGCTTTTTATACTTGTTTGATCAGAAGTGTCAATGGTGACATTTTTTCCTTTCTCTATTGCTAGATGGAGCTTTGGAATCAGTGTTCTTTACTACTGAAAATGAGTCATTAGTGTTTTCAAATCAAATCCAATTAAAGACCCAACTTCATAAAATCCAGAATCAAGTAGAAAATTCATCTTCAAGACTGTGTTCTTCTAGACCCACCCTTGGCACCAGAATTAAGGCTAAGGCCCTAATCCAATAAGACGTGTGTCCTTACAGTAATAATAAGAGACCCCAGAGACTTCCCCAGTAGCTCAGGTGGTAAAGAATCCACCTGCAATGCAGGAGACTCCGGTTCAATTTCTGGGTTGGGAAGATCCACTGGACAAGGAATAGGCTACCCACTCCAGTATTCTTGTTTTTTTCTGGTAGCTCAGATGGTAAAGAATCTGTCTGCAATGCAGGAGACCTGGGTTCAATCCCTGGGTTGGGAAGATTCCCCTGGAGAAGGGAACAGCTAATCAATATTCTGACCTGGAGAATTCCATGGACAGGCTACAGTCTATGAGGTTGCAAAGAGTTGGATACAACTGAGAGATTTTTAAACTTCACCAGAGACATCTCCTTCTCTCCAGACACAGAGGAAAGGCCATGTGAGGACGTGAAGAGAAAAGTGGACATCTGCAAGCTAGGAAAAGAGGTCTCACCAGAAACCAGCCCCAATGGCACCTTAATCTTGGACTTTCATCCTCCAGAACTATGAGAAAATAAACCCCTGTTTTTTGTCTCTTATTTGGCTGGTCAGGTCTTTGGTTGCGGTATGTGGGATCTAGTTCCCTAATGAGGGATTGAATCCCAGTCCCCTGCCTTGGAATCTCAGAGTCTTAGCCACGGACTACCAGGGAAGTCCCTAAATGTCTGTTTTTAAGCCACCCTGTCTGTGGTATCTTGTTATGACAACCTTAGCAGACTAACACTACCCATCGCTATTCTCAAGAAAGCATCAGTGGAAAGGTTGTCAGACTTTTAAAAAATATGTGGGTCATCCCTCTACCAACTCAGCCCAAGTCAGCTCACCATGTCAGTGACTCACCCGTCTAACCACTCATCTATTCATCCACTCATCTCTTTAAACATTTCACCAAACTTTACTGAGTGCAACTCTGTGTCAGAAGGGCTTCCCTAGTGACTCAGTGGTAAAGAATCCCCCTGCCTAATCTGAGACGTGGGTTCGATCCCTAGGTTGGGAAGATCCCCTGGAGGAGGAAATGGCAACCCACTCCAGTATTCTTGCCTGGAAAATGCCATGGACATAGGAGCCTGGTGGGCTATAGTCCATGGGGTCACAGTGAATACGACATGACTTAGTAACCACGCAGCAGCAGCACTCTGTGTCAGACACTGGGCTTATGTTGGAAATTCAAAGTTATCTGTCTTGTTCCTCAAGGAGCTTGCAATTCAGGTATATTCAGTTACTTTTTAAAATTAATTTTTAGTTACACAAGTAAAACATAAATATAGGCTCCTTTAAAAAGCCACAATCAATAAATTTAGACTCCTTTTTTATTTCAACTCATTGCTGCCCTGTTATGATTTTTAAACTGTTATTATTTTTCTAATTATACATGTACCCACAGAAACTACTACTATAGGTGTCAATCAGTACTTATTTATCACTCAACAAACATTTTTTAGCACTACCCATATTAATTTACAAAGAGCCAGTCTGTTTCTTTCAAATGTTATAGAATAGGATGTCTTGTGAATTTAATGCATTTGTTGAGCTTTGTACTATCTGTGGGCTGTTCAATTCACTACGACTTTAACAAACACCTTTGAACTGGTCTTATTACACATGCATGAAAGTGTAGGTTCTTTATGAAAAAAGGGAATTACTGGGTCTATGCATTTTTAATTTTAATGAATACTGCTCATGAAAATGGCTCAGTTGGGTCAGACTCTTTGTGACCCCATGGACTTAGTCCATGGAATTCTTCAGGCCAAAATACTTGAGTGGGTAGCTTTTCTGTTCTCCAGGGGATCTTTTGGACCCAGGGATCGAACTCAGGCCTCCCGAATTGCAGGTGAATTCTTTGCCAGCTGAGCCACAAGGGAAGGACAAGAATACTGAAGTGGGTAGCCTATCCCTTCTCCAGGGGATCTTCCCGACCCAGGAATCGAACCGGGGTCTCCTGGATTCTTTACCAACTGAGCTCTGAGGGAAAACAAACTCATTTAGCTGGTATAGCAGCTGGCTCTGTTGTTTTTTAAAGGTCAACATTACTAATTAGGAAAATGAAAAACAAAAACAAAAAACTACACGAGTTTGTCTGAATACTGGTCGGTTACCCTCCAAAATCATCAGCAGTATGTTGGAGCACCTGGTTCTTCACAGTCTTCCTGGTTCTTATCATTCTTTCCATTTTACTTATATATTTTTTAACTTGATTTATGCTTATCTGAAGGGTAAAAATAGTGTCTCGTACAGTTTTGTTTTTTTTTTTTTCATTTTCCTAATTAGTAATACTGACCTTTTAAAAAACAACAGAGCCAGTTCATATACCAGCAAAATGAGTTTGTTTAGGAACAGCAGAGAATTGCAGTTAAAGAAACGAGAACTAGACAACAAGGGAGGGGCTTGCCTTTGCAGAAGAAAGGAGGAAACTAGGGAGCGCAGCGGCTCGTCCTCACCGGCTGCAGGCAGTGGCCGGCTTGCGGTCCAAAGTCTGGTGTTTATAGGAAGTGGTGATGTGTGCGTGCGAGAGCTCCCCCTTCAGGCTTCCCAACTCCATTTTAAACGAAGTTTCCTTTCTTTTCACAGTATGTACTTAAAATGAGCATCTTTTCATGTTTTATTGACCATTTGTATTTTGTCTTCTGGGTAAAATTCACTTCTATATTTTGCCCATTTTTATGTTCAGCTGGTTTTTTGTATTGGTTTGTTGATATCCTTTATACATTTAAGAGACAGATACTTTGTCTATGAAATGTGTTAGAAAAATCTTCTCCCAGTCTGTTTGCATTTTATCTTTACTTATGGTATTTTATGTTATACAGAAGTTTTCTTTCTCTCTTTTTATTTATCAAATAAATTTATCAGTATTTCCTTTTATTTTTGTATTTTTAAATAAATTATTCCTGAGATTTTATAACATATATGTAAACATTTGGGTCTTTAACCCATAAAGGTCAGGAGACTGAAATTTTTTTCTGTTTGGAGAGCCAATTGCCCCAGTATCATTACTTTCAAATGTTGCTTTTTATTCCTTTTTTTTTCTGTTTGTTTTGGTTTTCAGGATCTTAGTTCACCAAACAGGGATTGAACTTAGGCCTTCAGCAGTGAAAATGCAGAGTCCTAAACCACTGCACCACCAGGGAATTATCTCCAAATTTTTATACATGCATATACTTGTTTCTTTATTCTAATTTCTTTCTTATTAATTTTGATCTATTTCTCACGCTCTCCCATAGCAACTACAAACTCATGATGTTTTTATTTCTAGTAGGACCAATTCTCTTTTTGCTCTCAATTTTATTTTTATTAAAACTCTTACTCATGCATTTGAGAATCAGTTCTATCGAAATTCCGGCAATCACATTAAATTTATGAGGCAATTTTGGAAGAATTAACATCTTTGCAATATTGAGTCAAACTCTTCATAACCAAATTACTTGAAATATACTCATGGACACCCATTACACTCTGAATGCACCCAGCTAGAACACTCCCAGAACACCCACATGTTTCAAATGAGATGACAGCTTACACACCCTTTTGTGACATCTGCTCTAGTTAACATTATTATGCAATTTAATTAAATATTTCACAAACCAACGTCATGCAAAAGGAGAGAATTAGCGTTTCTACCAAAGTGAAATTGAACACTATGAAAAAATTCAATGAAAGGAAGTTGCTAAAATTAGATGTAAAGAGAAATTAGTCAAATATTAGGACAAGGAAATTGTGAAATTCTAGGAGGATTCTGCTCTCAGATTGCTTCATCAATACTTTCTACTACTAGTGTCACTTCAAAAAAAATGAAACTGAACTTTGAAATACTGCCTTTACTTATATGATTTATGCAAAAAAGTCAATGAGGAACTCCAATCAATTCTTGCTTAAAGTAAGACTTACAGTTAAGCTCTATGGAAAAATATTGGTGAATAAATGTAAATTTATATGTTGAAAGTTGCAATAAAATACTTCAGGTTTATATTTATCCTTGTCTTTAATTATTTCATGCCTTAAGAAGCTTGCTATGATCAACTGACCAATCATCAGTTCCTGCTCAGAGGTTAAAGAGTCTGGAGGCCTGGGTTTGATCCCTGGGTCAAGAAGATCCCCTGGAGAAGGAAATGGTAACCCACTCCAGTATTCTGGCCTGGAGAATCCCATGGACAGAGAAGCCTGGTAGGCTACAGTCCACAGGGTTGCAAAGAGTCGGACACGACTGGTTGGACAAGGCTGTGATTATGATAGAAAAGAGGAATTCTACAATATTTCTCTTATACAGGTCTTCAATGTACCTCAGTAAACTTTTTTATAATTTTTTCAAAAAGATCCTTTGTTAATTTTATTTGTAGTTGCTTTACTTTGCTACTACTGTGAAAGATATTTTTATGAGTCATATCTTCTAATTGTCTTTTGCTGAATAAAGAAAAGCTACAGAGTTTTGTACGTTGGTCTTGTATTGGCCTGCTGCTGCTATTGCTGCAAAGTCGCTTCAGTCCTATCCGACTCTGTGCGACCCAATAGACGGCAGCCCCCCAGGCTCTGCCGTCCCTGGGATTCTCCAGGCAAGAACACTGGAGTGGGTTGCCATTTCCTTCTCCAAAAAATGAAAGTGAAAGTGAAGTTAGCTCAGTCGTGTTCGACGCTTCATGACCCCATGGACTGCAGCCCACCAGGCTCCTCCATCTACTGGTCATTTAACAGACCATTTTATTCATCTTAATATTTTGCTTAATAACTAATACATCTTAATAATGATTTGGGAAAGGTTATATGAGATCACAAAATTCTCAGCATGTTCCCTAGGAAGTAGACTCTGAGATGGACATTTTCATGAAGAAAGCGTGTTAGGAAGATGTTTCCACATTTGCCCCTGTTGAAGAAGGGAAAATAGCAGGACTGGGCAGAGTGAGAAGTTGTTATGATGATGAAACAACAAAGGCCACAGGGTTTCCCCCCAGAGAGTTTCCACACTGGGGTGGCCCTGAGGAGTTGCAGAGATGAGGCAGTAGGACCAGATCTTTATATCCTCACTTTATCCAGTCTTTGCATATGAGCCACACCCAGGAACAGGGTGTGACCTTGAGTAAGGCAGCACGCTTCAGCCAAGAGCCAACCACTAGGAGGGGGAACTCAATCAGCTGTGACCCTTCATCCATCAGCAGTCATTGCAACCGGGAGAGTGACTTTTCCAGTTTTAAAAGAGGAGGATACGGGGAGCACACCTCAGCATACACTACAGTATGAAATAAAAATTTGGCTCTTTTTTTTTCTTAAGTATTTACATCTCGTTTAATTGTTATTGCCCTTGCCCATGTGTCTAGGCCCCTTTAGTATCATACTGAATTAGTAAAGGCAGACACTGTCATCCTTCTCCTGGGCTTTAATTGGACTTCTAATGATTCACTGTTACATGATATTTACTATAAGCTTCTAGTAGATACCCTTTTTAGATTAAGAATATTGTAAATAAAATGATAAAATTTTGGCATGAATAAGTATTACAACGTATCAAAGCCTTTTCTAACAACTAATGGAATGAATATATGGTATTCTCCTTTAATCTGGTCTTTTTTAAAAGTCTAAACATAATTTACTACAATATCAAATAACTCTTACGTTCTTAGGGTAAATTTTAATGACCATAGGCTATTCTATTAAAACATTGCTAGATTATTTTTCTTAATAACCTCATTTAGGATTTTTATACCTGCAGTTATAACAGATTGACCAATAATTTTGTTTCCCCCTTTCTCCTACCTTTGTATTATGGTCATCTTGGACTCATTAAGATAATTGAGTAAATTTCCATCCTTTCTATGCTCTTAAATGATTTATATGATAGAAAGTAGCTGGCCTTTAAATTTTTAGCTAAACATATAGCTATCTTGGCCCAGAGGTATTAAAATCTGGTAGATCAGTAGACCTTTAACTACTGTTTCAATTTCTTCTAAGGTCATCATGTTCATAGCATTTTTATTCTCCTTAGAACAATCTTGATAGTGTGTATTTTTCTAAAAAGTTGATCAATGCATCTAGATATTAAAGATACTAGTATAATTTGTTTTAGTAAACTCTTAAGTTTTTTTTAATATATATTTTATTAACTTCTTTAGTTTATTACTTTTCTTTTTTATCATATTTGTCACAGTCTTTGCTGAGATCTAGTTTCTAGGTTACTGATGAACTCAATTTTGACTCTTTAATTCCTATTCTTATTTTTACTCTTTTCTGCTTCTTAATCACCGGTGTTTGTGTTTATTTTGTTGTTTGCTTGTTATTTTTTCTAGCTTTGTAAGTTGAAAGCCTAGTGTATTTATCACTTTTTCTTTTATACATGCATTTTAGAGTATAAAATTTTCCCTGAGAAACATTTTGGCTTTTTCCCCATAGATATTAGAAACTCTAATTGTTTTCTTTTAGTTCTGAGTATTTTACAATTTCTATTTTAACTTTCTCTTTTCTCATGAATTTATTAATATGTTTAAATTTATAGATAAATGATGTTGATGTTCTGAGGAAAACAAAGTTGGATATCCTTCTGTGTTTACTTCTGAATGTATTTAATTGTGATTTTTTTTTAATGTTTGAGACTTCTTATATACTTGTCTCATATACACATATACATATATATACACATAAATACACATGCATGACTTAACATATATATATTTCCAAGAGAGATATTTATGTTATTCAAATACTGTCTACATGTATATGCTTTTGTTTTTTGTTGTTTTTTTTTTTTCAGTTGACTCTGTCATTCTGTGAGAAAATTTAGTTAAAATCTCCCACGATGTTATAGATGTAGGCAATCTCCCAATAGTTGTATATATAAACATATACAACATATAAATATATATAACAAAATGAGTGTATATATATATAACTGCATCTATAGTTTTTGTTGTATAGTTTGCTTTTTGCCTTTTTTGCCAAAAAAAAAAATCTTAATTTGTAAGCCTCTTGCTAGCAAATTCAAAGCACTTACTCTACTTTATATCATCAGATCAGATCAGATCAGATCAGTCGCTCAGTCGTGTCCGACTCTTTGCAACCCCATGAATCACAGCACGCCAGGCCTCCCTGTCCATCACCAGCTCCCGGAGTTCACTCAGACTCATGTCCTTCGAGTCAGTGATGCCATCCAGCCATCTCATCCTCTGTTGTCCCCTTCTCCTCCTGCCCCCAATCCCTCCCAGCATCAGAGTCTTTTCCAATGAGTCAACTCTTCGCATGAGGTGGCCAAAGGACTGGAGTTTCAGCTTTAGCATCATTCCTTCCAAAGAAATCCCAGAGCTGATCTCCTTCAGAATGGACTGGTTGGATCTCCTTGCAGTCCAAGGGACTCTCAAGAGTCTTCTCCAACAATTAAACTTTCAAGAGGCACTTAAGAAGCTAACTTCCAATCAGACTTTTTAACCTTTTTAACCAGGCCTCATCAGAAAGAAGCAGTAACAAAAAGACACCATTAATCACCAGGTGTTCTAAAATACCAATCATAAACCCTTTTCCCTTCTCCACTCTCCAAACTCCCTTCTCCTTTTTCCTCTTCCCTTCATCTCTCTCACCCAAACACACACATACACACAACACTCCACCAAATACTCAGATTATATACTTGATAAACTCTATAACCTAGTTTAGCAACAAAGAAAACCCAACTAGAGGTTTTTAAAACAAGAGATATCTGTGAGATCAAGGCATTAAAGAAAGGGCCAGCAGAAATGCAAGGTTGGCCACATTCGAGAGTTAATCAATATGACTGGCCGTACAGATAGACTAAGAAAAACATGATAGTCAACATATACAAATGAAGCATTTGAAAACGTATCCGTTCATGACAACAATTCCCAAACTAGGAAGAGAAAGTCACTCCTTCAGCTTAACAAAGGGCATATACAAAATCCTACAGCTAAAGTCATATTTAATGATAAATGACTGAGTACTTTCCTCCCTGAGATCAGGAATAAGATAATGGTATTTGCTCATCACCTTAATTAAATTTTATCTTGAAGGTGCTAGCCAAACCAATATGATACAAAGAAGTAAACAAAGTGCATAGAGAATATAAAGGAAGGAAAACAATTGTCTCTACTCACAAATAATATGATCACCTATATAAAAATAATTTGAAATTTGAATCAAATTTATTTACTTTTCCCTCTTTTATCTACAGTTCTTTCATTTTCATCTACTCTCTCCTGGGGATTTTTCCAGAAATTCTTCCAAATTATTTAATAATAGTATCAAAAAGAAGACTAAGCCATAGATTTGAGTAATCAAAGGAAATACGAGTGACCTAAAAACAGAAAATATAATGTGGAAAATTAATATATTTGATTAAAACAACATTCAAAATTTCTGCTTAACAAAGGATACCACGGACAAATTTAACAGAAAATGACAATTAAGAAAAGATATTTGGAAAAAGGTATTTTCCACACTTAAAGCAATATATGATTAATACTTAGAATATAAAAAGCCTTCTGAAAATCAATATGCAAATGATGGAAACTTCAGTAGAAAAATGGGGAAAAGGTATGAACAGGCAATTCAAAAAATATGAAATTCTAATGGTTAACCAGTATTTGCAATGATGTTAAAACACGAGTAATCAGAAAAGTTTCAGATTGACCAAAGTACAGAGGTTGTTGAATGCTAAGAGACTGGAACTCTAACCTCTGCAAATGAAATTATAGCCAAGTACAGCATTTCTGGTGGGCAGTGTGGCACTGGGTAGTAAAATTTGGTCCATATTCCTTCTGTGAGTGAGCAATTCAGTTCTGAGAAATCTACCACAAAAAGCTGTACACACAGGTCCACAACACACAATGATGTTTACTGTGAATTTGTACCATGACACCCTTAAGACTTTCATGGGGTCACAAAAAGTTGGACACGACTTAGCAACTCAACAACAACAACAACATTTAAGCTAGAATTCCTTTTCTAAGAATTCTTTTTTTCAGTCTAATTTGAATTACTCTAGGTCATGGGGATATTTTGTGCAATTTGGAAGGCAGAAGAGAAGCAGCCAGCATAATCTTTCACACTTGGAAGGTCATCACCATGCACCAAACACTATAATAGTTCATGCACATTGTTGCCTATCTGCTCGTTCACCTTGTTGGCCAGCATTTCCTGCTGTTCCTGCCAGATTTCCTTCTTCAACTTCCCCAACCTACACTAGTAATGAGCATCTCCCAGGCAGAAACTGAGCCTACAGTCCCTCCAACTCTTGTTGAGTCTCCTTCTTCTACTTCTCCAAATCCTGGGCCAGGTGTGACAAAGGGCTCCAGCTTCTGCTGCAAGCCACTTGCACCACCAAAGGCTAGGAGGTAGCAAGAGAAGGATGCTGGTTCCAGTCACCTTTAAAAGTTCCAGTTTGTCCCTGCTCTCCCTGCTTCCTGTCCATCTTTCCTTCCCAACTGTCTGCCCTGCTGACTTCAGGCCCAGTACCAGATGCAGAAGCAACAGCCATATGCAAATCATTTAACCCTTCCTAGTGCTTCTGCTTTTCTGATTAAATGCTGACTATCACAGAGGAGGATGTTATCCCAGGATTTTGCCGTATCAGGGACAATTAGGTAGTCTAGGGGGTTGCTATGGACTTAATGTGTATGTTTCTCAAAATTCAAGAGGTGATAGATCATGAGGGAGGAGTCCTCATAAATGAGATGAGTGCCCTTATAAAAGAAATCCCAGAAAGCTCTCTCATCCCTTCCCCCATGTGAAGGCACAGCCAGAAGACAGCCATCTATGGACGAGGAATGGATTCCTACTAGATAACCAATTTGCTAGCATCTTGATCTTGGATTTCCCAGTCTTCAGAACTATGAGTAGTGAATGTTTGTTGTTTAACCAATCTAGTCTATGATATTTTTATAGTAGCAACCCAAACAAGCTAAGACAGGGCTCATCACTCAAGGAATGGATAAGCAAAATGTGATAAATACTCACCATGACATACTATGCAGGACTTAAAGGTTGTACATATTATACATGGCAAGATGAATAGGTCTTAAAACACAGTTTTAGTAAAAATTTAAGTAATACTGTGACATCTATAGCAAAATGACTTTTCTGAAAGTTTATACATACAAATAAACAGAAAACAGCAATGTAACAGCTTATATATGATCTCAGGAACGCATACCAAGACCCTGATACTGCAAAATCCTGGGATAACATCCTCCTCTGTGTTAGTCTCTTTCAAAGTATTTATCACTGTTTCAGTTTCACAATTTCCTTTCGTGGTTGTTTGAAATTTATCCTATGACACTTTAAGCTCCAGGAGGACAAAGACTCTGTGTGTCTTTTTCTCATCATTGCCTGTCCAAATGTAGCTTAGTGCCAGGCACTTAGTCAATGCTCAATAAAAATAAATTGACTAAGTGAATGTGTTTATTTTTCCTTGGTTGGTTGTTTGATTAGTTTAAGCTCATGGCTCAATAGAGAAGTAGAAAACTGGCTTCATTAGAGCAGATTTTTAGCCATCATCTGGCATTTCCTACTTTTAGGGCCATGTACATTCAAATACTAAATTCATAATTATATATTCTAGTCTTGGGCTTTGCTATTTACAAAATTGCTGACAATTGTGAAAGCTGTCCTCTCTCTGCCCCTCTTCTTACGCTTTCTTTTCTCTTCCTTCACTCTCCTCCCCTTGCTCTTTCTCCTCTCCTCTACACAAAACTATGAAGATATTCTATGACGAGTTTTGTTAATAAACCTTAAGGCTAAAGAGACTAAATTGTAATCAACTGAATAACTCAGTGCAGGAGATGGACCGCATTACATTAACAATCATTTCTAGACACATAATTCGATGATTACATATCACTTTTTTAATGCTCCTGGTAGAAAAATTATAAATTAAATCCCTCTTCATTGAAAAAAAAAAAAAGGATTACTATTTCACTAAGCCTGCTGTGAAACTGAGATTAATGTTCTATATCTAAAGTATAAATTACCTAATAATTCCTCCCACCACACAGCTCAGGAATTTAGAAATCCTGTATCAGGATTTCCTCCGTAAATGTATGCCATGAATCTCTGCCTCCTTAGGACACATACCAAAATGGCATTTTAGAGTTGTGTAGTGCTTAATTCCATCCCGAATGTCTCGACTTTGATAAAACTCAGAGGTATTGCACACCAGAGGCCCTCCTCCCTACTTTTCCTTAATTCTCTCTCTCTCTCCTTATTTAATTATTGAAGACTCACAAAAATATATATTCATGTATTTTAATTCATATATCTTTCCTTTTTATAGTTAAAATTGGTACTTTTTTAAAATATTGAATCTATTATTCCTTTACAAAGCAGATCCTAAAATTTTTAAAAAATAAAAAGAGAGAGAAACTTTCCATTCCTGATTTTAAGAAATGTGGGTACACTTTCTGGACTGGATTTCAAACCTTGAATTCAAGGTTTTTAGGGATTTAAGCTTAGAATTCTACTGTCATTTATGAGATACAAATGGACACAATTTCACATGAAATATTTAAGTGTTAATCCTATCAAAATATATATTACCATAGAGTGATCTGTGCTGCTGCTCCTGCTGCTAAGTCGCTTCAGTCGTGTCCGACTCTGTGCGACCCCATAGACGGTAGCCCACTGGGCTCCCCCATCCCTGGGATTCTCCAGGCAAGAATACTGGAGTGGGTTGCCATTTCCTTCTCCAGAGTGATCTGTGCACATTTGTACAATTATCTTTTATTCACTCTATATATACTAAGAAGGCTTGATTCAAAAGCCAGTAGTAAATCATTTGGTAACATTACAAACGTTCTAGCAATGCAAATGATCATATCTTAATTATGTCTTTTAAACCAGGAAGTATTGAAACGCTTCCCCTCTCTCTTCAAGTACCAGGACCAACTGTACTATTGATTGCTATGTAACAAACAACCCCCAAAACATCATAGCTTGAAACAAAAATTGAATACTATTGCTTAGAAGTTCTCCAGTTTGACTGGGACTCAGCTCCATGGCTGTTCTTTGGTATCTCTCCTAGTGTTGGTTGAGTCAAATGTCAGCTGAGACTGCAACCTGAAAGGTTTGTTGGGCCAAACATACAACATGGTTCCCTCAGATGGTTGGCAGTTGATAGCGTTTGTCAACTGAAAGTTCAGCTAAAGAACCTTTGGTTTCCCTTCACATGCGCCTCCCATTGGAGCCATGGTCTTCCTCATAGGAAGAGGAAATCCAAGCTACCAAGAGGTACAGGTGGAAGTTGCAAAACTCCTTATGGAGGTTAACCTCAGGAGTTTCATAGCAATGTTCCTGCTGCAATCTATTGAGTCATGGAGAAAGGCCATGATTGACAAGTGGGTAATTAGATTCCATGTCTTAATGGAAAGTGGCAGTGCCATACTGCAGAAGAGCATCTGGGAAAGGAGATCCTTTACCAGTCTTTGAAAAATACAATGTTTTACTAGTTCAGTCCATTTTAAACCTAAGGGAGATAGAACTCTTTCCCTACAGAAACTCAGATTGATCAGAGACAGAAAGTGAGACTATTACATTTTACCCAGGATGACATGAAAAGATAATGTTTTGGGGTGAATTGTATCCCCCCAAATGTATATGTTAATGATCTAACCCTCAGTTCTTAGAATATTACCTAATTTGGAGATAAGTCTTTAAAGAGATGATCAAGTTAAAATTAGGTCATTAGCTTGGGCCCTAATCCATGGAACATTTGAACATTAAACAGGCACACTCACACAGAGGACACCATGTGAACTAGACATTAGAGTTTGGGGTGATGCATCTACAAGCCAAGGAACACAGACGACTGCCAGCAAACCAGCAGAAGCAACAATTAAGCAGATGCTCCATCACAGCCTTCAGAATGAATCAGCCTAGCTGGCAACTTGACCTCAGGTTTTTACTCTCCAGAACTGTAAATTTAGTCTCCAGAACTGTAAATACTAACTCCAGATAGTAAATTTCTGTATTTAAGGCACACAGTTTGTGGTAATCTGTTACTGTAGGTCCAGGAAATAATACAAGTAACAACATTAGACCAGCAGACCTAACTTTTCCCCTGAATTATCTATGCTCACACTAACACTGACAACTTCTCAGTAGGCACTCATCACTGGCAGACTCAGAATGAAACAGAATATTTAAAGAGGTTTCCTTCTGAGCCTAATAAAAGATGTAAAAATTGTTCAGCTACACTTGCCCACTAATCCTGAATTGCATGGTTCCATTTTTCTTTATCTTCCTTCCTTATTTTCTTGCTTCTCCTCTCCCTCTCCTTCCATCCTTCCTTTCTTTCTCTCTCCCTTTCTTCTTTCTCTCTTTCTTTTTCCTGCATGATTTCAGAAGCAACTCTTTTTTTTTTTTTTTTTGGTTTTCATGCTGATGTCCTTAATAGGGGCTTTGGTTTTCCTAACTGAATCTCACAGAATGACTGTGTACCATGGTTGGGCAATCTGCATATGGAGAATCAAAAGACTAAGCCTGAATTTGGAATACCAAGGTTTGTGCAATCAACACTAAACTCTGGCAAAGAAGACCAGAGCCTCCCAAGAATGTACTAAATACCTGGCAGTTTCCTGAGGGTGAGTCTTTGGATCCGGTGTTACTATGGAGATTCCTCCCAGATGTTAAAGGGGCAGCATTCTCCCAGGACCTAGGATCATTTCAGCTGGAGATTATTACAAGTTGTCGGTGTGTGTGCATTGATAAGACGTTGCAGGTGTGTTGATTAGTGCCTGCAGGCCATTGTATAGGCACCCAAAGGGAAGACCTCAGTAGATGCCTTCCACACCCTTCCCCCTAAAGCATGAGAGAAAGCTTGACTTGGCAGGGCTGCCCCAGAGAAAAACCTTGCCTCTTCTTAGCCTAATTCATCTATTGTGTCACACATAGTGTTGGCTTCTGATCAAAGCACCTCTTGTAAGCACTCCCTTCTTTAGTATACAGTAAGTCCCCTACACACGAAACATAGAGTTGTGAACTTTCAAAGATGCGAACATTCATTCCATCAATGGCAGGCATGAGTGAAACTGCAGCTTGCCCTCTGTCTCCTATTGCTGACGATCCTTCAGCTCTACCATCTCCCACCTCCCCTTCCTCCTCCAGTCAGTAGGACTCCAACCCTTCCTGCTTGTTCACTTGATGCCAGCACCTGTATGCCCGCTGTTGTAGTATACTACTACAAGTTTCAAGATACTGTGCTATAAGATTAAAACTGTTTCCTTTTTTGTGTTTGTTTTTTATGTATTATTTGTGTGAAAAGTATTATTAACCTATCACAGTACAATAGGGCTTCCCTAGTGGCTCAGACAGTAAAGAATCTGCTTGCAATGCACGAGACCCAGCTTCAACCCCTGGGTTGGGAAGATCCTCTGGAGAAGAGAACGGCAACCCACTAGAGTATTCTTGCCTGGAGAATTCCATGGAAAGCGGATCCTGGCGGGCTACACACAACTGAGCCTTTCATAGTACTATAGAGTCAATTGTGTTAGTTGGGTACCTAGGCTAACTTTGTTGGACTTAACAAATTGGACTTAAAAACACACTCTTAGAATGGAACTTGTTCATATGTAGGGACTTACTGTGCTCTATAATGACCGCGCTGTTACAAAACTATCATTAAGATGACACTGGTATCCAGGACTACTTGTGAATCTATTTCTCATAAGTATTTATTGAAACCAGCAGGACCTAAATTTAATATTCTGCAAAAAAAAAGGCAATTTTGCATTTTCAGCTGAGTAAAGAGACTTATCTCTCACACAGGAAGATCATTTTTCTGCAATGAACTGGCTGAGAAACTCTAGAATGAAGCACTGTCAAAGAAGCTCATAGATCCTCTTGTCCCAACTCCCCATTAAAGACCCAGTGAATAAAGTAATCCCAAGTTATAAACCAGACTCCCAGGGGCTGAGAACTTCTGTATGTAATAAGGTATCCTGTTCGAATCTGTTAATGGCCACTTCCACAACATCTGCCACTGTTGAAAGACTTGTCAGCAATCAAGGTGGCTTTATTTTGTTTTGAGAAGCTGCTACAACCAACCTTACATTGGAGTGTAAATACTGCAACAGCTTAGAAGGTAACTTGCAGTGGTTATGACGGCATGGCTCCTTTGATTTAAAGCACCCTCTCCCACTTTGCCTTCTATATCCATGCTTTGGGACTAGCCTCAAGAATGCTTTACTATCCGACTTTCACTGAACCTTATTGTTTCATTTGAGGAACATCACCTACAGGATAAATCTCAAAGGTGAGTCTTGTAGAGTTCCCTAGAAGTGTGGAGAAGATAGATGTGTAGCTGTTGTTATTTTTTATAAATGGAGAAAGTAACACCTTTGGTTTGCCTGGATCAAAGAGTAATTTTGCAAAGTCTGTGCTTCTGGTATTTTAATCCTCTTTAATGTCCTGGTCACAGTTGTCATCCCTGGGTTGAAAGTCCCCATCTAGCCCCGGGATGACACTTTTTCCTCTCTGGCTAAGGTTCTCCTTTTCCATCAAAATCAACAGATGATTAAGAAAACATTGGTGGTGTGAAGCAAGGGTCCTTCAGCTTGGGTGTGTTGGGGAATCCCAAGGAGGACTTGGCAAAACAGACCACCAGACCCTACCTCCAGAGTTCTGTTTCAGTAGGTCTGGGGTGGGGGGCATGAATTTGAATTTCTAACATGTTTCCAGGTGATGCTGATGTTGTTGGTCTGGGGACCACACTTTGAGAACTACTGGTGTCAGTACTCAACCCAGAAATGACGTGCTACACCACCTTTTATACACATTCACCTGCTTCCCACTTATAGCTGAAAATGGTCCACATTTACGACAGCTCCCTGTAGTAAGAGAAAGAGATTTTGGAATCCTAAAAATCCACTCCTGAACCAGGGAAGTCAGATATCAGTTTGCTTTTCCTTTTCAAACTTTTATTTTGTACTGGAGTATATCCAATTAGCAACGTTGTGATAGTTTTCAGGTGTACAGCAAAGAGACTCAGCCATACATATACATGTTTCCATTCTCCCCCAAACTCCCCTCCCACCCAGGCTGCCACATAACACTGAGCAGAGTACCCTGTGCTATACAGTAGGTCCTTGTTGGTTATCCATTTTTAATATAGCAGCATGTACAAGATATCAGTTTGCTTCATGTGACATATGCGAATATTCCTCAATCCTTCAACAGTACAGTCTAGAGAAGAAAAGAAATACACCCCATGGGCAGATCCATTCCAGGCAGCCCCACCACCCTGCATGAATGTCTGATTATAAAGTGGTTAGGAGAGGCAGAAGACCCCTTCAGATCCACGGACTGTCTCTTAAGCATCAGGCAAGCGCCCATGACCCACCTTTTGTGTCTGTGCAAAAGCAGGTAATGTGGGAAAGGCTTTGGTCTTAAAGCCTCAGCAGTGGTGGCAAGCAAAGCCCCCTGCCCACCTGCAGCACCCACTGGCTGCTTCAAGGCCATTGCTGTCTCGCTGATGTTTGCCATTTGGAATCATACTCCTCAGCGGTGCCTTGGCCAAAACCAGACTTAGAGGCGGCAGGGCCCCAAAGGAGCCATAAATAAAACAGCAAATATATTTCAAAGGGACCTCAGTCTGCTTCTGCTTGGATCCTGATAGAGTAACGTGAGCCGCATATGGGCCTGGGACCCGCAGGCTCCGTCTCTCCGCACCGTCCTGGCTGAAGGGCCCCGCGCACGTTAAAATCTAACAGGTGCACCTGCCTAGGTTGTTTTTCTTCCTCAGCTCGTGAGGAAATCATGAACCAAATATATTACCAGAGGCTGGTTTCTGGGGTGCCCTGTGAGCCAACAAAGAGGAAAAATGGATCAACCACTGGCCAACAGGGACAGTAAATCAACAGACTAAAGGAGGAGTTGGAATAGACGCTCATGGGCCTCCAGGGCTCAGCCAAGGACAAGTCCCCTGTCAGTCAGGACCTGTGCGCTAATGTCAAAGCCAGCTGGCGCAGGAGCCCACTGGCCCTGAGGAAATGATTGAGCCGTCTGTCAGCTGCTTGGGGCCGCCAGAGGCCAATGCGATGCCGAGGGAAGTATGGTGTTCCTCTGCCCAGAGCTGCACTGCCCCCCACCCCAGAGTCCAAGGATTACCCTTACGAGGATCCTGCTTGCTCCATGCCTGCTAGACTCAGCTAGGCAGAGAGGAAGAACCATTCCTACGTCCGAGAACCTGAAGGCTGCAAGCTTGATTTGTTCAGGTCATACCTACTCCTTCCAGGCAGATGAAAGCCATTTTCTTCCCAGATACTAGGGAAGCCCATCACACAGTGGGTTAGTGGAATTAAGAGAAATTGGGAAGACAACCTGAAGAGAGCTTTCCAGGAAACTCTCTCCTTAGAGTCTGTGATTTATACAAACTGGTGGACACAACGTCTGTGTTTTTCCCAACTGCAGAGATTCTACCCCAGTGATAACATCGAAGTCAACCTGATCATTTCTCAAAGACATGATTGGATGTGTGATCTGAAAATCAAAATATCCATGATGCTTTAGTCTCCTGTTTATACAGAATGTGAGCAATCACCATGACCATAACAATAGCTACAATTACAATGTATTTTCTATGTGCCAGACACCATACTAAGAATTTTCACTGTGCTAACTCCTAACCCTCATGATGGCATCAGGTAAACATTATTCTTATTCCAGTTTTGCAGATAAGAAATCTGAGGCACAGGGAGCTTTAGTAACTTTGTCTGAGATAAGCTCCATGCTCTTTTTAAAAAATATTTATTTTATTTATTATTTCTTTATTTGGCTGCGCTGGGTCATAGTTGCAGCACATAAAATTTTCACTGTGATACGTGGGATTTTTAGTTGTGGCAGGTGAGGTCTAGGTCCCTGACCAGGAATCAACTTGGGCCCTGTGTATTAGGACCAAGGAGTCTCAGCCACAGTCCCAGTTTCATGCTCTTTATTGCTTTGCTATGGTGTCTTCATTCATTTAATCAAGAAATATTTATTGAGCTGACACTATGTGCCAGAAACTTGCTAAATCCCAGCTTTAGATCACTACTGAGGAGATACAAAATACCCTTTAGCAAAGAGCCCCTTTACACCCTTTGTTGAAAGGCATCACATTGTATTTTAAAAATAAATTCAATTTTTAAAAATTCTAGCTATTCTAAGAGTCACTCACTGTTGTCCCAATGCTTTCTGTTTTACTTACAAGTTTGTTTTTCTCACTAACGATTTTATGATGGAAGAAAGCAATCTCAGCATTATTTGTTATGTTGACAGAAGTCAGTTTAAAAGTGAAGGAAATAATGAACTTTGAAGGATTTCGCACATCAGGAACCCTAAAGACATTACTTCTTAGTGCAGCCCAAAGATTGCAGGCAATATTTGTACCATATCACACACACACACAGCACCATCACCACCACCACACACCATATAGCAAACATACATACCACAATCCCCACACACACATACCACCACCCCTCAGCATATAGCATCATACATACAACACCACACACACTAACACACCATAGTATGTGTATGCACAAAATATGCATATGCACAGGCACACACACCACCACAGACACATACCACACGGGTACACACACAGTATGACTCATCACGCTAGTTCTTGAGTTGTCTATATTATTCTTGTCACAGTCATTTCTGGGATCAGATCATATCAATGGACCATGTAGACATCAATTTTAACAGCCCCAGTCTTTGGCTCATGCCCATTTCAAGAAAGTTTTTCAATAAGTTAGAGCATATTTCTGATAAGCCTGAACTGTCCAGATCTCTGTTCTTTCACTGTGTGGGTGTTGGGGGAAATTTGGCTACAAGAGGCTGTCAGCAGTAAGTCTAAAACTAAAAAAAGAAGGAAGTCTTGATTTATGACCCAAAGCACTGAGTCTCATTTCAGAAATATAAAGAGTGTCAGCATACACAGACCACATAACACACATGTACACAAACACACACACACATACCTTTATATACATATTGATACACACACAATCATGTGCCACTCCTATATATAACTGCTGCTGCTGCTGCTAAGTCGCTTCAGTCGTGTCCGACTCTGTGAGACCCCATAGATGGCAGACCACCAGGCTCCCCCGTCCCTGGGATTCACCAGGCAAGAACACTGGAGTGGGTTGCCATTTCCTTCTCCAATGCATGAAAGTGAAAAGTGAAAGTGAAGTCGCTCAGTCATGTCCAACTCTTAGCGACCCCATGGACTGCAGCCTACCAGGCTCCTCCGCCCATGGGATTTTCCAGGCAAGAGTACTGGAGTGGGGTGCCATTGCCTTCTCTGCCTATATATAACTACATATACACATACACACACACCACATTTGCCACAGATATACATATATACTCATACATATACATGCATATACATACTCAAAACACAGACTCTGAGACAGATGTCCAAAAAATATCTGGTGACAGTCAATACTCAAAATATGAACTGTTCAATGACAGAAGTGCAGAACTTAACCTTAATCTTTCTTTGCGATTTCAAGTGAGATTTGTAAAAGCAACAGTCTTATAAGCTTGTCTCATCCATGCAAGAGAAAACAATAGCCTTTGGGGTCGGGGTGAAACGTAAAACAATATAGCTCTATTATTTATATAACTACTTACTATATGCTGGAAAGCAATAAACTGAGGTTGGTTTGTTCTGGGATTTTAGGAGGTTTGTGTTATCTGAGAAGGGATGACAATTATTTTCATTGAGTTGCTGAGTTACTATCTTACAGACAGGATAAAGGAATTATTACTCCATCACCTGATTGCTTGAGGTTTACAAAGACAATGACCATATTGAGAATTGCATTGCTGATCAAAATTGAGAAAGAAGCTCTGAGAATAAGAAGTAATGTAGTTTCTACTTTTTTTCAGGTTTCAGTTACATTATAAGATCCTGAAACCCTAAATCTCTTTACTGTTACCTTTTAGGGTTTCCTATTTCCTATAGATATTTTAAGCTTTTGTTTAACATTTAAACTTTGAAAGCATGAGTATTTAAACTTTGTAAGCATGTTTTATAACCTAGTCCAGGTAATTCCACAATCTGATGCTTGTACTCCCCAGTGTCTGCTGCTGCCTGTTGTTTCTGCTAGTTCCTATGCATTTTTCTTTTCTTAGGTGCCTAGTTATCTTTGCATGCATTCTGATCATTGCCCTTGGAAAATAATCTGCAACCTAGAATGAGTAGTTTACCATACAGGCTTTACTGCTGGCAGATATCTGGGACACCTCTAGACAGAAACTACCTTAAATTAAGGCTTGAGACTCTAGGTTCACATAGGTTATGTATGTCCAGGATACAGTTCTGTACCAGTCAATAGCCACGTCATGGATAGGGTTTTTTCCCCCTTCCTCCTTTCCTTTTCTTCTCCTGTGCTGCTCAGCACTGATAGAGTCTTTTCTACGCTCTCTAATGTTAAGGGGAGGAGAATGGATTTAGTTCTGGTTCAGCCCTAAGTACAAAGTTCTTTGTGTTTTCACTTAATGAAGGAAGGTATTCCATAAAACTCTTAATCTTCAGCATGTCTTGGGGCTTTACATCTATCCCTCTGACTCCACTGAGTCATTGGCTCAGAATACAAGTGTGTTGAATGGACTATTATTTCAAGGGTATAAGCGGCTGAGGGTTTCCATTTCTGTCTACCTTTCTGAATATGGCTTTTTCATACACTGGAATTATTCTTTAGCACTTCAGAGATTTTACAGTGATTTTTAAATAAAAACTTTATCTAGCATTTTTAATTATTTTTGACAAGATCTGAGTAATTTGGAACACAATTACCAGAACTGGTTTACAAGAGGGCAGTGTTAATTAGGAAGTTGCATGGGAAATCTATTTAAATGAATCTAAGCTGTATGTTTCCTGTCATATTCCAAGTCTCCTCAGAAAGTTTTATAGTCTATTGTGCATAAGTTCATGTTAGTATCATACCTGAGACACTTGACAACACTAATTATAAGTGATTTATGGATAAAAATATTGGGAAAACCCCAAAAATGAACTTCAAAAAGGCTCCCTCATGTAATATCTAGCTTTATTGGTAGAGACCCTCAAGATTATTTTCCAATATGAGAAATAACAATGTGAACACTTTGCAAAATGGCCTGTTTTAGGGCAACTTATCTCCTTAAGGTTTTTTTCAGATTTATCTTAGATTATATTTTCTCATATAACCACACACTGAAAAGGCAGACACTATAATTTTACCTTACAAGGAAAAAACCTGTAGAGTTTTCTGGTTTCTTTAAAAATGAACTAATTTTGGTGATTTGGTTTGTTTCTCCAGTTCTAATGTCAAAAACAATAGTCCCTCAGTAAAGAAAACACCAAAGAGTAAAAACAAGCCCATGCTTTAAGCGGTAGAATTACTTTTTGAAAATAAGACTGGACTAGACTGCAATTTTATAACTGAACCACATTTTAATTCTATCTTGCACAAGGTCATTGCACACATGATTTGAGTTCTCCTTAGAGCTTTCACATATCTTCCTAGGAGGCTGAAGAATTTATAGAGACAAAATAGGCAAGGACATTTCTCAGAGAATATGCAATGCAGTTCATCCAGAATGACATCTTGGAGGTTTATTTTGTCCTCCCTGGTCTCGTATAAGTCATGCTGATGCAGTAAAATATTTGTGAAATTCATAACCAAAGTGTTCTGTTATATAAAAAAATTAAGTGCTTCCAGCCAAAGTCCTAACGAGACCAGTCCCAGCTTCACATTCCCAGTGAATAATGAAAATGCTCCTCTTGAGAAAGTATGAGGTTTTAATTTTATTAGCCCTGGTACCAGAAAATCCCCTCATGTACTCGTCCTCACTTTAAGGTACCTTTGTGATTATTATTAGATAACTCAGGATGGAGCATTTGGCGAGACAGTACTTTTCATACAGTAAACCACTCAGCTCTTCAATCCATCTCAGTTCTAGTTTCTAAACATGGAAGTCACAAAAAGATAGATCCCATCAACATGTCATATTAGAGAAAAAGAAACTGGTTTCCTTTTGATTTACCTGCTACCATGGAGCATTTCCAGAAAACCGTACTTTTACAGAGCACATTAGGATCATAAATGTGTTAATGCATAAAACATCCCATTATTCTTGCTATCTCCTCCAGAGAAGGGAACGGTGATAGAGAGAGATTAATGGATGGACCAAAAGCCATCCAGGAAATTAGTAGCAGGTCTGAGATTAAACTTCTGAGTTCCTGCCACCCACTGTTAAGTAGAAGTCAATAGTCCAGGCAGCCTCTCCAGATTCCATTTAAAGTTGCAGTGGAAACATGGGAGGGGAGGGCACTGCTCATCAGCCCTGGCAGCTGGGTATGCAAATCATCAGCAAAGACCCAATTGTGAAAACAGTCAGGGAGCCTGCTTCTATTCCAAGTTGTATAGAAGCCTCCTGCTGCCTTGCTGCCTCAAAGATGTCATTCCAACAAAGGAATCTAAAGGCAAAATATGGAGAAATGCTGAGTGTATTTAACTGCAAACCCCCAAACTATATGGTCTCCATATCCAAGCGGAACAGTGCTATGAATGGTCTCCCAGAAAAGGGAATACTCTGAGAGTCACATTAAAGTCATAAACAGAAGTAGGGGCCCGGGACGGCCTCAGTGACTTCTCCGCTGATTTTTTTAATATGATGGGGACTGATAGCTCACCGTGGGCTCATATCAGCCTTTCGGTACATGGGCCAGATGTGTTACACAGGGAGTTGTTCGTGAAATAATGGAGAGGAAAAGACCTGAAAGAGGTTACTAGGTCTGCCACTCTTCAGCGGAATGAACTTGGGCAAGTATACCTTTCTATGACCTTATTTTTACCATCTGTGTCTGGAATCTAAATTACTTAAGCCTTATATACTACATAGGGCTACTGTGGATATAAATGACATGGCAAAGATACAGTTGTTTAGAAAACTGAAAGCCTGAAGTCAATAATAGGAAATGAAATAATTAAATATAAGAGCATCCGGAATAGTTCTTTAAAACTTCAACCTCTTTAAGTAATATGTGTACACTGAATGTCCACGGGGTCACAGGGAATCAGACATGACTGAGCACACACACACACACACACACACACACACACACTGAGTGTTGATGAACTGAATGTTTTATTTTTTAGTTGCTTGCTTTTAGGATAGCAGTGAGGTTGATGGCAAGGACACAGCCTTTGGAGCCATGGAGAACTGATTTCAAATCTTGATTCTACTACTTTCTAGCTATGAACTATTTGATTACTTTCTTAATCTTTCTGACACTCAATCTCTTCCTGTAAAATAGGAATATCCATACCTAGCCTAAAGGGTATGGTAAGAAAAAGTGATATTATAAAATGCAGGTTTGGACCATTGTGCATAGTAGGTACTTAAAATGTCAGCTCTAATTATTACCAAAATGAGATATATAGAAATGTATTAACTGTGCACATACCAAAACATCAATATAAGTAGTGCCATAGACCATCCAGGTCAGGGTTCTGGACTCTGATATAAAGATTCTGATTTTGATAGTTGGATCTACTAGCCACTGTATAATCTCCTATAATAGGTGGTAGACTTACCCTGTGGTACATCTGAGAAGGCAGTATTCTGGTAAGAAAGCCTGAGGGCATAGTGAGTACACCCAAGTTTGAATTCTTTGGGAAGTGAGTTTATAACAATATACCAGTTATAGTGCCTCCAGTCTGAAGCTGTCTTTCATTAATTCATCAAGTATATCTTAAGTGCTTTTTCTATACTGAGACAGGCACAGAAAAGACTTTTTTTAAGAAATGTCATCAATTTTTAAAGTGTAAGGCATGGCCACTACCATCCAGAAACTCATGATCCAGTTGGTTAAACAAGATTCAGTTCAGTTCAGTCACTCAGTCGTGTCCAACTCTTTGTGACCCCATGAATTGCAGCACGCCAGGCCTCCCTGTCCATCACCAGCTCCCGGAGTTCACTCAGACTCACGTCCTTCGAGTCAGTGATGCCATCCAGCCATCTCATCCTCTGTCGTCCCCTTCTCCTCCTGTCCCCAATCCCTCCCAGCATCAAAATCTTTTCCAATGAGTCAACTCTTCACATGAGGTGGCCAAAGTATTGGAGTTTCAGCTTTAGCATCATTCCTTCCAAAGAAATCCCAGGGCTGATCTCCTTCAGAATGGACTGGTTGGATCTCCTTGCAGTTCAAGGGACTCTCAAGAGTCTTCTCCAATATCACAGTTCAAAAGCATCAATTCTTCGGCGCTCAGCCTTCTTCACAGTCCACCTCTCACATCCATACATGACCACAGGAAAAACCATAGCCATGACTAGACGGACCTTTGTTGACAATTAATGTCTCTGCTTTTGAATATGCTATCTAGGTTGGTCATAACTTTCCTTCCAAGGAGCAAGCGTCTTTTAATTTCATGGCTGCAGTCACCATCTGCAGTGATTTTGGAGCCCAAAAAAATAAAGTCTGACAAGATTAACCCCCATGAAACAGCTAAATAGCAACCTCTTGCTGACCTTGGCTGAGAGCAGGCAAATCATGGGTCGCTCCTTTTCTGCAGGTCAGATGTGAACTCAGAAAGTTGTAGTTTCCTCACTCTTATAGTACTCATCAATGTCTCTCTTGGCCCATGGACATAATTCTACGTCCCTGAGAAAGTTAGCCAAATCCATATGTTCTCACTACACCACCGCCCACCAGGTTGTGAAAAAACTCTCCACTTTAAGGCAGTGATCAGCCAAATAAAGAAGTACTGAGAAGGGGGAAAGTGTGTTAGTTGCTCAGTTGTGCTTGACTCTTTTGGACTCCATGGACCACCAGGCTCCTCTGCCCATGAAATTCTCCAGGCAAGAACACTGGAGTGGGTTATCATTCCCTTCTCCAGGGAATCTTCCCTACCCAGGAATCAAATTCAGATCTCCCGCATTGGAGGCAGATTATTTACTGTTTGGGTCACCAGAGAAGTGTGTGTGTGCTTGCAAGTGTGCATTTGTATGCTTTCACCTGATTTGGAATGAGAAGGGTGAATGTCATTCCGAATCAGATTAAGGCACACAAGTGTACACACGAAGCACACACACACACTTCCAGCTGCTTCTTTTGACACAACTCAGCACACACTGGACTGCAAGGACTCTGGTCCCTCTGAGTCCTCTCTCTCTAGTCACACAAAGCACAGAAGGTTAATGTGAAGATAAAATGAGATCGCAAAGATACAGTTGTCTGTAACACTGGCTAGGTCGATTTTATTTCAATGGATCAAATGTTTGACTTTCAAAAGAAGTGCCTCCTTCATTTTTTTTTTTCATTAAAGTTTAGTTCTTTTCTGTATCACCAGTAGGAACTTCACTGCAACTTCAGAGTTACAGCTCTTTTCCCCCTATTTGTCCATTTTAAAATTCTCTCCGTTTTCCTCAGTAGCTCTACTTGCATCAGATTCCTTACTTTTATCAAATACAAAACAGGGGGTGGGGTTGAAAGGCCCCAAAGCATTTGGGGAAGTATAGTCATTTGCTAAGCCTTACATTTTAAAATGATTAGCCAAGGTTTGAGAAATTTCTCAGAGTGACTGTAGTGTGGAACCAAATAAGAAACCACAGAGATATTTGTAGTTTAAATGTTCTTTAAGTAACTGCATTATTACCACAGCACCTCTGAGGCTTCCCCTTTCTGCAGACTGCACATTGTCACCACTTCCTAAATAGCTGGCCTTATTAAAACACTACAGGCTTTCATAAAAATATCTCATGCTTTAAATAATTTAATAACTGTGTTGAAAGGGGAAGACCTTGTTTTGTCCTCCAAAATCCCATCTTTGGGTTCACCACCTGAAAAAAAAGGAATCCATTTCAACGTCCACGGTATATGTACTTTATACTCCAGAATATGCTTATAGAGAGGTGGATGGAGGAGAATTCAGAGAGGAGGTGGCAGAGATCGCCAACACCCTCAAAATGATATAATGAGAGTTTCATGGCTTGGGCTAATCAAAGGGTCGGAAGAAGGAGAGAACACTGGGTGTCAGGCTCCTCCCCAGATTTTGCTTCTGTTGTTCCTTTTACTTATAGCTTGACCACCAAGGGGGTTCCCAGGTGGCTCAGTGGTAAAGAATCTGCCTGCCAATACAGGAGACACAGGAGATTCAGGTTCGATTTCTGAGTGGAGGAGATCCCCTGGAGGAGGAAATGGCAACCTACTTCAATATTCTTACCTGGAACACTCCATGGACAGAGGAGCCTGGCTGGCAGGCTGCAGTGCACAGGGTCTTTAAGAGTCGGACACGACTGAGCACACATGAGCACTTTGACCCTCAGCTGTTCTTATGAAACCAAGTTATCATAATCTTTACTGGGAAGAAATCTTTAATAAGTTCAGTGTATTCTTGTTCTTGTGTAAACATCATCTTGTTGTTTGTTGGTTTCCCACCAAGAAATTAAAAATGTCAGAATGTCCATTTATGTTAGTGTTGTATCTTGATCCAGCCATAGCTATTGGAGGGTAGAAGGCAACTGATAGAGAAGAAATGTTGGTCCCTTCCCAGGCAGCCTCACACCCAAGTTAATGATTCTAACATGTGGATTTGTTTCTTAGGAGAAAGTGTCCCCTTAGAGCAGGGATGAGGGGCGGCATGATTATTTTCTGTCTTCATAGCAAAGTATTTGCAGTAGGCTTTTTTTTCCTTTCTGCTAATTCTTGACCTGAGCAGACAAGTAGCAGTGAGTCTCAAGTAAGGCAGAAATAATTGTAAGCACCTCTCCCAGGGGCAAATGCCTGGGAGATCCAAATAGGAGATCCAAACAGAACTATTCTGCCAGGGTGCTAGCCTTGGTCTTGGTTCTATAACGGGCTAGTTAAAATTCTTATCATTGCCAATGACAATCAGTCCCTGGGAATTCTGGAATGGTTGCAAACCTACCATTTCCTGCAATTCATCAAAACCTGGTCTCCAAATGGTTTTGACTTTCTTCAGAAATATCATCATATATCATAGTCATAGGAGTCCCCTGTGTTCCTCTTTCCCACTAGGGCTGGGTAACCTTTCAGAGCACTTATTTTCATTGGAGGAAAATGTAGAGTGGAGTGACCTCTGATGAGACATATCTAATCTAAGAGAGATGGTTGTTCATGATCTAAATTGCAGATAAGTTAAATGAGCTTATCTCCCAGAAGAGCTAGAGCAAGACAAAACAAAACAATCAGAAAATTCAGTGAGTAGTCAGTCTGCGGTTTTAGGAGAGAAAAAAACAGGGATTCCTAGATTGAATGCAAATAGCATAAAGATTAAGGATGACCAGAGCATCTTTGAAGCAATGTGGCAAAAAGAACACTGGATTGAAGAGATCAGAATGAACACAGAGTTCTTTTTCCAACTTGGGGTAACTCCTGTCTGGAGTTAGTCTCAGTTTCCTCAACTCCATGGCCTTCCAGTACTAACATTCTAGGATTCAAATCAAAAGACCACTGTAAAATTGGCCCAGAAGGCTCCATTATCTCTTTCCCTAGGGCAAGGGAAGGAAATGAAACTAAAGCCTACACTACACTGAATCACAGGACCCTTCCCATTGTCATGGCCATTGCTTACATCCGGTCTCCCATCGTCTGAAGGGAACTCTTGAGAATCTACTTGAGGTTTATCAAGTAAACAGAAAACGATTCCAATCCCTGTTTCTCCAAAAAGGCCCAGAGCCTCCTTTTGTAAGTTCCAAGCTGAGAACGACGTGTAGCGCTTCTATGCTCTCATCTTTTCATTTTGCATCACCTAGACATCTGCTGTGTTTCTTTCTCTCCTGAGGTCGGAAGTCAAATTCAAGACCTGTGAGAGAAGCATTACAGACCTCATAGGTAAGGGTCAGCCTATTTGGCATTTCTTCTAGGCCAAACCGGAGACTCCATCATCTCTGCTCCATTAATCTTCATTTCTGCCTACTGTGTGCAAAACCTTATCCTACATGTTAGAAGGCTTGGAACTCGCCATGAGGGGGCTGCTGTCAAGTTGGAGGGAGCAAAGCAAGGAAATAATAAGTTCTGTACAAGTAGAACGTGGATCCAGAATGCCAGTGGGGAGAGCAAAAAGCCATAGGAAATGTATGAACTGTCCTTCTGTTCATGTTCGTATTTCCGAGACTATTTAAAATTATTAGATTCACTGAATTAGAAGGGGGCTTCAAAGACCATCTTGTCACCTCTATAATTTTAAATAAGAATTCTTCTTTAATTATAGGTTCTCGTGTAATGTTTTCCTGCAAAACTATAGCATTTTCAAATTTGTCTAAAATTAACACTTCTAATTCACACCTAGGAGTCAAGTTGGATGCTTATTTAATGTACTTAACCATGATGTAATTCATCATAATTACACAAATTTTCAGGTTCAGAATGGGAACACAACTAGAAACACAATAATTATTGTTTTCTGCTAACAGAAATGATAGAAAATATTAAACTATGAAAAGAAATGACACTTCTTTGTACAAAGATCTGTAAGTTGCATGAAAATTAGGTCTCTTTAGGTGCTCTGCTTCATTTTCTAATTGTGCTTTTAAAATCTGCCTGATTTCCCATTTTGTTAGCTAACTTTCACATCTTACTTAAATTAATAAGTCTTCTGATTAATAATTGTATAGCTGAGTTCAAAATTCCAGTGTCATGAAGGAGAGCTTTTTGATTTTTAATTTATTTTTATGGAAAATAGCTTTTCCCTGCTTGACCTTTTCACTTTCACATGTAATGCTACCCCAGCCATGAGTCACATATCTAATCTGCTATGCCTGGCCCCCCAGGATCCCCCTCACTCTGTGTGGAAAATCCCTGGCCTACACCAGACCTTTGCAGTTATAATTTACTGGCTGATAAATTAGAAGGCCAAAGCTCTGACTTGTTTAGTCCCTGACTAGGAAAGGGGAAGTTGTACTTGATTAAACCGATTCTAAAAAAAGGAATGCTATCTAATCTATATTGCAGTGGGGCCCTAAACCCAGCTGGGGGACTCATCCACCACAAGGCCCGTTTCAGGAAATCACATCACATACCATAGCAACACTCTGGTTGGGATTTGGTTGCCGTCATTTTAATAAGGCAAGTTGTGAAAGAGAGGGCTTCAAATAAAATTGTCTCCGAATATACCTATCCATTTAAGAACTGTAATTGAATGCTGCACTTTATTGTTGGGAGACACTTTATTTGTTGGGGATATAGAGATCAGTAATCCATAACTTGACCCCAGGGGACTCACAGTTTAAGGTGTCCTCTTTTCCTAGAAGGTAGGCACACACTTGAATTTATCCTACCAGAAATCAATTCTTAAACAAGACTGGGTCTCCCGGCCTCTTGGTAGAATGGAAAGGAAGGTTCTGTAAACTGATGGAAACCAGTTAACCAAGAACAAAACTGTATCAACTGACAAAACTTTATCACCATCCTGCTCTCTGAATGACTCCTAGGTATTAAAATTTGAAAACAAAAAAGCACATGTTTTTCTACTTTTATCAAGTTCATTTCTCTTTCATTCACTATTGAGTGAGACCTTTTGGCAACGATGAACTGCATATGTCAAAGCCTGAGTGTTTTAATTTGCTTTTCAATTTTGGCTGAGTCCTAAAGTGGCGCGACCAGGTATTGGGCTTGCAGCTGCTTTTTAGTTTCCTTATTTGGGTCATAAGCATACAAAAGACTCCTTTCACTTATTTATCGAGTGATTTCTCCCTTCCATTGGAGGGTAGTGTACTGGGGAAAGTCTTGAATGCGGAACTGGATGCCAGTCCAGCCCTGCATTGTAATCTTTTGAGCAGCCACTTCATCTCTCTGTGACTCAGTTACATTATCTATAAAATAATGGATTGTGTTACACAATCTTTTTATTATCTTTCCATCCTATTGGTTTATTATTTGTAAATTTTAAAACAATTACATCTTCTGCTCTCCATTAGTGATATGACAAGTATAAGCAGATAGGGACAAGGGACTTTTAATCTCCACTCATATTAGAAATAGGCAAATAATCATACCAAAGCCTTTGACTGTGTGGATCACAATAAACTGTGGAAAATTCTGAAAGAGATGGAAATACCAGACCACCTGACCTGCCTCTTGAGAAATCTGTATGCAGGTCAGGAAGCAACAGTTAGAACTGGACATGAAACAACAGACTGGTTCCAAATAGGAAAAGGAGTACGTCAAGGCTGTATATTGTCACCCTGCTTATTTAACTTCTATGCAGAGTACATCATGAGAAACGCTGGACTGGAAGAAACACAAGCTGGAATCAAGATTGCCAGGAGAAATATCAATAACCTCAGAGATGCAGATGACACCACCCTTATGGCAGAAAGTGAAGAGGAAGTAAAAAGCCTCTTGATGAAAGTGAAAGTGGAGAGTGAAAAAGTTGGCTTAAAGCTCAACATTCAGAAAATGAAGATCATGGCATCCGGTCCCATCACTTCATGGGAAATAGATGGGGAAACGGTGGAAACAGTGTCAGACTTTATTTTTTGGGGCTCCAAAATCACTGCAGATGGTGACTGCAGCCATGAAATTAAAAGACGCTTACTCCTTGGAAGGAAAGTTATGACCAACCTAGATAGCATATTCAAAACCAGAGACATTACTTTGCCAACAAAGGTCCGTCTAGTCAAGGCTATGGTTTTTCCTGTGGTCATGTATGGATGTGAGGGTTGGACTGTGAAGAAGGCTGAGCACCAAAGAATTGATGCTTTTGAACTGTGGTGTTGGAGAAGACTCTTGAGAGTCCCTTGAACTGCAAGAAGATCCAACCAGTCCATTCTGAAGGAGATCAGCCCTGGGATTTCTTTGGAAGGAATGATGGTAAAGCTGAAACTCTAGTATTTTGGCCACCTCATGTGAAGAGTTGACTCATTGGAAAAGACTCTGATGCTGGGAGGGATTGGGGGCAGGAAGAGAAGGGGACGACAGAGGATGAGATGGCTGGATGGCATCACTGACTCGATGGACGTGAGTCTGAGTGAACTCCGGGAGTTGGTGATGGACAGGGAGGCCTGGCGTGCTGGGATTCATGGTGTCACAAAGAGTCGGACACGACTGAGTGACTGAACTGAACTGAACTGAACTGATACCCTTGTCTGGGGCTTCCCCAGTGGCTCAGCAGGTAAAGAATCTGTCTGGAGTGCAGAAGTCACAGGAGACACAGGTTCCATCCCTGGGTTGGGAAGATTCCCTGGAGAAGGAAATGGCAACCCACTCCAGTATTCTTGCCTGGAGAATCCCATGGACAGAGGAGCCTGGTGGGCTACAGTCCATAAGGTCAGGAAAGAGTCAGACAAGACTGAAGTGATTAAGCACACATGGATGCACACATCCCCTTGTATAACTTGTCATAACCACTGTTTCTTATCCCAATTCTCTCTTCTGTATCCCTCTTCAGCCCTTCGGCCCTTTGGCTCTTCTCCTGATCAATTACAGTTAATTCTATACTATATCCCAGGGCTCAGCTCAAAAGTTGCTCCCACCAAGTAGCCTTCCTAAGTTCCCCCAGCTAGAAGAGAGCTCTACCTCCTTTGCATTCTTCTCCCAGTGTGCTACCCTTTCTTGTGTCATTTAATTATTTCTACTGGTTTTTATGGGCTTCCCAGGTGGTGCTAGTGGTAAAGAACCTTCCTGCCAATGCAGGAGACGTAAGAGACGTGCGTTTGAACCCTGTGTCAGGAAGATTCCCTGGATAAGGGCATGGCAACCCAACTCCAGTATTCTTGCCTGGAAAATCCCATGAACAGATGAGCCTGGCAGGCTACAGTCCCTTGGGTCACAGAGAGTTGGACGTGACTGAAATGACTTAGCACACACTGGTTTTTATAATAAGGATAGATATTTTTAAATGTTCTTGGGCTTCCTAGAAGGAAAATCCTGAGTAACTATGAAATCCTAGTCCCTGATGTTCCCTCTTACTAATGTTCTTCTTAGACACTAAGAAAATGTGTAAGACTTATTCTGATTGGTGGCATCATTCAGGGCTATAATAGTTCAGAGTCATAAACAAGTTCATGTTCTACATCTGGTTTGAGGGTCAGTCACTTAGGGTCCTGAACACAGAAATGACTCAGACTTCAAGGTGAACCGACTGTCCCACATCTGAGTGTAAGACAGAAATCTGACCTTGTATGTCTGGACAAACTACTTTTTGTCCCTGTTTTCTTCTTCTTTCCTCCCTCCTTTCTTTACATCCTCTTTATTTCTTTTTGTCTGACAAACATAATCACATTGCTTCATTAGAGTTCTGCCCCATGTGAAGAAGAAGTGAAAATTCAGCAAATTTCTAAGGGTTGGGCTCCAACTGACTTCACCAAACAGTTTAAAGATTTGCCGAGACTCATCTTCCAAGCCTCCATTGTGGAGTCTGCTACATGACAGCAAAAACGACAAATAAACTCATGACCGAGCAGCCAGGAACACTCGAACTATCTGCATTTTCAATTATTTAGGCCAAAATGAATCACTTGCTTTCTTTTCTTTTTTCTTTTGGAAACAGTTTTACTTCTCATTTCCTCACTGGACACATAATTTTGATTTATAAACCCAACAGTCCTGAGTAAAAGGAAGTTTTAAACAAAGCTGATGCCCCTGGCTTGGGTTGTTTTTCTCCTCTCCCTGCAATATTTTCAGAAAACGCTTTGAATGAATTTCTTGAAGATGCAAATCCAACTTGTGCCCAGCAAACGTCCTGAGTCTGACTCCCCAAGGTCTCTGAGTTCTTCTCATTCAAGGGCCTCATCTTATAAATTCCACTGAACTTGCTTCAACAGCAATGCACTTTCAACTGGGATAAATCTGTCTTCCAATATTATGTCTTGTAAATCTCACTTTGCAGGGGTATTTACAATCCAGCTACTGCATGCTTACTTTATTGACTAGGAATGAATAAATCAGTTTTCCATTTCTCTCCACGCTTCGTTGCTGATATTTTGATTTGGGGGCTGTTCAGAAGTCTCTGATCAAAGTACATGATTATAAAAACATCTCTTAACCTGAAGATTATTTAAGAAACAGACGGTGGAATTTGAATCTCTTTTTGCTACTTTCTTAAAATGAACCTCACTATGTTGATGTGGAAGAATGAGTATTAGATGGGTAATTGCCTTAATAGCCTAAAGACAATACCCTCATGCCCAGGTATTGCAATGAATATTGATTATAAATGAAATTTATTGAGTTTATTATTTTTTGCATGTGCTAACTTGATTAATCCTCACAATAATCCTTTGAGGTAGCTACCCTGATTGTCTTCATTTTACAGATGAGAAAACTGATGCATATTTAAATAATTTACCATATTTACTTATCAGTAAGGGCTTCCCAGATTGCTTGGTGGTAAAGAATTTGCCTGCCAATGCAGGAGATGCAGATTCGATCCCTGGGTCGGGAAGATCTCCTGGAGAAGGAAATAGCAACCCACTCCAGTGTTCTTGCCTGGAAATCCCGTGCACAGAGGGGCCTGGTGTGCTACAGTCCAAGGAGTTGCAAAAGAATCTGACATGACTTAGCAACTAAACAATAACAACAACACATCAGTAAATGGAAAAGCCTGAATGTAAACCCAGGCATCCTGGCTCCCTCATACTAAGCTATCTCTCATTTTGACCATACAACCTAAGCTCTATGCCTTTTATCATCACACTTTACAAGGATATAACACTTTGAAGTCTATAGAGTATTATCTCATTTCTGTCTTATCACCTAGACAGCAATATTATCTCCATTTTACCAATGAGCACACTAAGCCTAGGAGAAGTTTAGGGACTTGCTCAAAGGGAAAGTTGGTTTCCAAGCCCCAGTCTTCTGACTTCTGGTCCCCATTCTGGAGCCTCAGTTTCCTCATCTGTATGTAAAGTAACCAAGGAATCCCTCAGTCCTCAAAGGCCTAGATCCCTGTACCAACTACTCTTTACCTGTCTATTGACCACCTTCTCCAGACTGTTAACTCAGTTAGAACAGGGGCAGGACCTATGTCATTGCCTCCTGTGACCCCCACATCCAGCCCAGAGTAGATGCTCAGTAGGTGTTTGTAAATGTCCCAGGCACAGTGCTAAGTGATGGATGCAGAGATGAATGAGACTTGGCCCTTTAATCACAGGTGAGGCTCTCAAGAGTCCCCTTTGCAGTGATGTGGGCTCTGCAAGCCCCACAGTCATTATGTGGACAATGGCTCCCACTGTGTTAAAGTCCACCAAAAAATAATTGACCGTGGCTTGAGTTATGTGTCCCAAGCTGAATGGCATCAGGGTCGATTACTTTATTTTGGAGACCACAGCAAATAGAACCATTTGCAACTTGAGGCTCACATCATTAAATCAACATTTAGGGATTTTATTTTAATCTAAGTGATGGGTATGCAAAACTGTGCAACTATAAAAGTAAAATAACCTGTGCTCTTAACACACCTCCCCAAACTCTCTGCATGACTCAGAGGACATCAGGGAATTGAGCTGTGGTGGACAGAAATACCACGTCTGACCTGTCTAAGGCAGTCCCAAGGAAAACTTGACCAGCATTTCATCCCTAACCTCACAAACCTCAGGCAAGGCAGGTTTTATTCAAGCATCTCCAAGAGATAAAAGAGCAATTTTTACAGTTTGACATTCAAGTTCGAAACTTGGCTTACTTAGGGTTGAAGGATAAAATAAAGGATACTCAGAAAAATTGGAATTTCAGATAAACAAGAAATAATAATTTTTCATGTAATGTACCAGGCAATATTTGGGATATACTTATACTTCAAAAAATGTTTGTTGTTCATGTGAAATGCAAATATATGTGGGCATTCTGTATTTTTATTAGCTAAGTATGGAAACAAGTTCATTGTGAAAATCAAACAAATAAAATATTTTCTGTATGTGAAATTGGATAAGATATAGAAGCCAAGAAAGAAAGGGAGATTAGGCTTTTGGTCAAGTATACCTTTATGAGGACATATGCATATTACCCCAGACTCTGATTCCATCACCCATGAGGCACCATAGGGAATGATCATTTTGGATATTGAAGGCTAATAGTAAGAAGTGGGCTCTGGAATCAGATCACTGGGATTAAAATCCAGAATATATCAGTTACTAGCTGTGTGACCTTGGACATGGTGCTTCATTCGGCCTCAGTCTCCCCATGTGTAAAATGGAGATAAAAATATTATCTATCTCATAGGATTGTGTGAAGATTAAATGACTTACTAGATTGACTCTAGTAAGCTTTCAACAAATGTTTATCAAGCTTCCCTGCTGGTCCAGTGGTTAAGAATCTGCCTGCTAATGCAGGAGCCACATGTTTGATCCCTGGTTTGGAAAGCTTCCACATGCCACAAGGTAACTAAGCCTGTGTTCTGCGATAAGAGATGCCACCGAAATGAGCACCCAAGTTGTTGCAACTAGAGAAAGCCCCAGTACAGCAGTGAAGACCCAGTGCAGACAAAAATAAACAAATAAATATATAATTTTTAAAAAGCTTACTACAATAATAAGTAAAATTTTAAAAATAAATGTCTATCAACTCCACCACCAACTTCATCCTTCCCACTTTCACAGACAAATCGATCTTACACAAGCCGCTGAACTAGCTTCAACTTTTCCTTTGGTGGGCTTTCTGTTTTCCTTATTTAAAACATCTCACTGGTAAGGAACAGTTGATTCTACTCTTTGTGAGTCACAAGACTTGACTCTAAAAACACTCACAGCAGAAGGTGATGACTGTTGGATCTACATGGCGCTAAAACAACCAGGTGAAAAGAGAAAAAAAAAGCTCAGCTGAAAATTCCAGTAGAGATAGCTGTTCAGAATAGTTTCAATCTCCCAAAAGATGTTTTGGTGAAGATTTAGCATTTATTCAAATAGGTTTCTGTAGCCACACACAGCCGAGGCGTCACTCAACCATCTATCCGTACATCACTGGAGACAGCTAATATATTGCCAGCGTGTTTCCTCATACCTTTAAACTCACACCTTTTGTTCAAATAAGTGGAGTCCGGTAGTAATTCTCACCGGAAGGCTGCAAAAGTGTGGGAAGGAATATCACTTTAAGGGACTACATTTATGGTATAAGAAGTCATTGTAGCTTGTTGTTAATTTTCTGCACGCAGTGGACTGCTGAAAAGCAAGGAGCACTTGTAGGAAGCCAGAAAAAGATCTCCCGAGATCACTCTGCTAGGTGATTGAGCGTCCTTGCCGGGTGCTTTTCAACAGTCTAGACTAGTGTGATATGCGAGCTACATGCTACACACTCCTTTAGCCTTTTGAATCAACTTCGTAACTCCAGCTTTCCCATAATTCCTTAGTGGACCTCCTAAACCAGTTATAAGATGCCAGAAGTCTTTTAGCCAAAAATATTGTTTAACATATAATGGAATACCTTCTTAGCTTGTGTGATTTATTCTGTAGTCTCAAAGTTTGAAAGAGTTTTTTTTTTTTTTTCAATAAAATTAAGCCCAACAGTATTTTATTATATTCAGATCATACAACTCTGATACTTTGTGAAGAATATCTTGGTTCATCATCAGAAAATCTTAAAATGGCTTTCTCATCATTCTTTTAAAACTGCCTCACAATAAGGATTTAATGAGTTTTTCTTCCTCTAGACTACCGTGGTCTGAAGTTTGTTTTTTTTAAGATTTTTTTTTTTCTGATGTGGACCATTTTTAAATTTATTGAATTTATTACAACATTGTTTCTGCTTTATGTTTGTTTTTTGGCCACAAGGTATGTAAGATCTTAGTTCCCTGACCAGGGATCAAACCCATACCCCCTGCGTTGGAAAGCAAAGTCTTAACCACTGGATCACCACAGAAGTCTGTGTTTGAAGACCTTTTTTATTTTGTGCATTTAAAATTTTTACAATGTTATGTTGGTTTATGCCATACAACAACTTGAATGAGCCATAATTATACACACATCCCCTTCATCCCTAGCCTCCCTCCCCTCCACCCATCCCATCCATCTATGTCATCACAGAGCACCAGACTGGGCTCTCTGTGCTACATAGAAACTTCTCACCAGCTTATCCTTGGTTGTGTATATATGTTGATGCTACTTTCTCCATTCATCCTGCTCTCTCTTTCTCCCCTACAGTGTCCACAAATCCATTCTCTGCATCTGTGTCTCCATTCCTTCCCTGCAAATAGGTCTATCAATACCATTTTTTAGATTCCATGTATATGTGTGAATACACTATTTTTGTTTTTCTCTTTGTTACTTACTTCACTCTGTATAACAGGCTCTAGTTTCATTCACCTCACTGGAATTGATTCAAATTCATTCTTTTTATGGCTAAGTAATATTCCATTGTTTATACGTACAACATCTTCTTTATCCATTCATCTGCAGATGAACATCTAGGTTGCTTCCATGCCCTGGCTGTTTTAAATAGTTCTGCAATGAAGATTGGGGTACATGTGTCTGAAGATTTTAATGAATGCAAAGTTCTGTGAAAATATTGTTACTGAATGAGCAGGTACTTTAACAAGAAAGACAGTCTTTGCATATAAGGGTCACTGAGGAATAACTCATAAGCTGCATCATTCACTCTGCTGAAAATTAGAAACTGAGATGTGGTTTATTCTTTCTCCATTTTATTCTGATATATACTGAATATGCAAATGCTTTACTTAATTCTAAATACATCTAACATTTTCTTCTAACACACCAGTTTTTAAAGTGCTCCTTGACACTGCCATAGACTTTAAAATTTCTATGGGACATTTTAAATAGATCACAATGCAGATCTTAGTGCCTGCAAATACCTTGAATGAGTTTTGCTATTTTGGGAAATTGTGAGACGCTATCTTGCTTTCTTCAGCTGTGCTCTGGCTTTTTATTGTTGTTGTTGTTTGCTTGTTTGTTGATGAGGAAGCCCTGAACTGTTTTTCAAGCAGGCACTCTCTCTAAGCTTGGTGCCCTACTTGCCCTCACTCCCTACTATGTAGAAAATTATCTAATTGTCTCACGGACAATTTATGGATTGCACTTGTGTTTCGCTTTCTATTGCGAAGTTTGGTTATTTTACAAAATTCTTGACTATAGCCAATACTAAATGAAGTTACTTCAATTCCACAAGGTTTACCTTTTCACCGGGTATCCAGTGCAATTAGCATCAGTGGACTGCTGGCAAACTTACACTCAAAGTAAAAAAAATAGCCTTGATTTGTAATGTGTGCTGATTTCCATGGTGTAAATTTTCCCAGCAGAGCCAATTTCAAGTTATCAATGATTTAGCAACTGGCTCCAAGAATTCCTGAATATTTAATAATCTGTTTTCTCAAATCCATACAAACTTGCTCCAGCACATCAGCAGAAGTTTCTGTCACTAACTTTTCCCCAGACCACCTGTAAAATTGTGAATTACTTCCTACACTGGACAGTAATTGGCATTTAGTCCTTAATAATAGGACAGACAATTGATTTTAATTTATTTCACATTAAACCATGCCTGCTATATATGAGGTGCTATGCTAGTTCTGTGGGAAATGCAAAGATCCAAACATGATTCCAGGTTTCCAGAAGTCCACAGTCCCTCAGAAAGGGCAGACAATATATAAGAAACTGTAATACAAATCTGACCATGAGAAGTGCTATATTAAAATCACAAATTTAAACAGGAAAACAGGAAAGGAAGAAACATCATGTAAACATAGCAGGGGAAAATGCCTCTACTTCAAGTAATTTTAAAACAAGCTCAAGATGGTCAATAAATTAAAAAAAAAAATAGATGTAGAACATTTGTGCATAAATTTATTTAAAAGTAATAAGGAAGTGGGGCTTCCCAGGTGGTGAAATCATAAAAAATCCATCTTCCAATGCAGAAGACATGGTTTGATCCCTGGATAGGGAAAATCCCCTGTAATCAGTTCAGTTCGGTTCAATTCAGTCATGTCTGACTCTTTGCGACCCCATGGACTGTAGCATGGACTCCAGGCTTCCCTGTCCATCACCAACTCCCAGAGCTTACTCAAACTCATGTCCATCAAGTCAGTGATGCCATCCAACCATCTCATCCTCTGTCATCCCCTTCTCCTCCTGCCTTCAATCTTTCCCAACATCAGGGTCTTTTCAAATGAGTCAGTTCTTCGTGTCAGGTGGCCAAAGTATTGGAGTTTCAGCTTCAGCATCAGTCCTTCCAATGAAGATTCAGGACTGAGTTCCTTTAGGATGGACTAGTTGGATCTCCTTGCAGTCCAAGGGACTCTCAAGAGTTTTCTCCAACACCACAGTTCAAAAGCATCAATTCTTCTGCACTCAGCTTTCTTTACAGTCCAACTCTCACATCCATACATGATTACCAGTAAAACCATAACTTTGACTAGACAGGCTTTTGTTGACAAAGTAATCTCTCTGCTTTTTAATACGCTGTCTAAGTTGGTCATAGCTTTTCTGAATAGGAAATGGCAAACTGCTCTAGTGTTCTTGCCTGGGAAATCCAATGGACAGAGGAGCCTGGTGGGCTATGTGTCCATGGGGTCACAAAAGAGTCGGATTCAACTGAGAACACACATACACACACACACACACACACACACACACACACACAATAAGAGACTTACCTAGTGGTCCAGTGGTTAAGACTCTGAGATTCCACTGTACGGGGTGTGGGTTCAGTCCCTAACTGGAGAAACTAAGATTCTGCATGCCACAGTCAAAACTTTTTAAAACAAAATATTTTTTTTTTTAAGTAATAAGGGAAAAAGAGGATTTATAAAGCTTTTAACAAAATCCACCAAAAGATGAGGTGGTGATTCTGCCCCAAACTGACTGATAATTGTAGTGAGTCAATTCCTTTTTCTACTTCCAACATCGAAGTCATATTTCTTTCTCTATTCCTACAGTTGAGCTTGAAATGTCCTGTGACTAGATCAGCATAGCATTAAGTTTCACAGTCTCCAAATGCTAAAGGTATCCTATAATAAACCAATCCTGAACAGTACTAATTATTAGACGCTTAACATGTGGAGGCTACTGTAAAGGGCTTCATGCATGTTATCACATTTAAATATGTGAGGCCCTACTTTTCTGTGGCACCTTGCTCCCCTAAGTACTACTTCCTAAGAAATCTTCTTGGCAATATCAACCTATGGTCCCCAGAACAAGAGAAAGTGCCCCCTGTGAAATGTTTGTGAGCTGGAGGTGCCTTATAAGAATGAAAAGCGCAATGGTCCTATGGACTGTCGGTGGTAGAAAGCAAATAAGAGCAAAACAAATGCCTCACGTGGAACAAGCAAGAGTGCTAGCTGATAAGGTTAAAGAGGCGGTGAAGGGGTCTCTGGAGAAAGAGAACCAAACAAGGCTTTCCTGACATAAGAGAAGCCAGTTTTGGCTTAAGCCATTTTGTGATCTGTCTGACCACGGTGCTTGCTGTTGAGCAGGTCTCAGTAATTAAAGATCTTAAGGGAACAAAAGAATGCAGCAACAAAGCACTATTATCAGGCAAGAAAAGTAACAATAGCAAAGATAACGTATCACTTGTAAAGACTCCCAGTTCTCTTTCAATAGTAAAGATTAGCCTAAAGTGTTCGAGCACCAGATCAGCTGGAACCTAAGGGTCGAAGATGGTGAGCTTTTTGAACCCTCCTGGCTTCAATCAACTAAAGCTTGTGACAGCCCAAGTCCCTTGATGAATATTCATATACCCTTGCTGCTGCTAAGTCGCTTCAGTCATGTCTGACTCTGTGTGACCCCATGGACGGCAGCCCACCAGGCTCCCCCGTCCCTGGGATTCTCCAGGCAAGAACACTGGAGTGGGTTGCCATTTCCTTCTCCAATGCATGAAAGTGAAAAGTGAAAGTGAAGTCCCTCAGTTGTGTCCGACTCCTAGCGACCCCATGGACTGCAGCCCACCAGGCTCCTCGGTCCATGGGATTTTCCAGGCAAGAGTACTGGAGTGGGTGCCATTGCCTTCTCCATCATATACCCTTAGGTTAAAATGATTTCAAAAGCTCAGCCTCTGAGCACTAGTGCCAAATCCAATCTTGGTTTTGCTTGAAGTAGAAAACAATAGTTTTATTACTTTGAAAGGCAAAGGGGGACACAACAGGCTCTTGCCCTCAAAACTGTATCTGAGCCCAGGGGAGCTTGTTGTTCAGTCATTCAGATGTGTTCGACTCTTTGAGACCCCATGAACTATAGCATGCCAGGCTTCCTTGTCCTTCACTATCTCCCACAGTTTGGTCAAACTCATGTCCATTGAGTCAATGCTGCCATCCAACCATCTCGTCCTCTGTCGTCCCCTTCTCCTGCCTTCAATCTTTCCCAGAATCAGGGTCTTTTCCAATGAGCTGTCTCTTTGCATCAGGTGGCCAAAGTGTTGGAGCTTCAACTTCAGCATCAGTCTTTCCAATGAATATTCAGGGGTGATTTCCTTTAGGATTGACTGGTTTCATCTCTTTGCTCCATTTCTGGTAGTGTGCTAGAGTCCAGTCTTCTGCATCACAAATATAAAGAGATTCCAGTGACATCCAACATTAGAAAACAAATGTTTTTACACTTTGAAAATAATTTTTATATGATCGGAGATGGTTTTAGAAATGGTTTTTCTAAATAAATAATAACCCTTTCACTACCATACACAAATTTAGATTACTTTATGATTATTAATTTTACCAAACATGAAATCACTTTTTTTTCCATCCCCTCTGCTACTACCCTGGTTTAGCAACTCCTCATGTTCCAGCTCGGCCCCTCAACTGAATTCCTAGAAAGCTCTGTGCTTCTATTCCACTTTAGTCTGTTATTCATAGAGCTCATGTGACAGTCTCTTAAAATACAAATGTGATAAAAATCACTTCCATGTTGAGCATTCTCCAATGAGCCTCTGCCCAAGCTTTTGAATTCCTTAGAAAGTTGAATTCCTTAGTTACCTGTGTGAAGCTCTTTGAGACCTCTTTGTTCTAAACTCTTGTCTTCATTTACACACTTTTTCTTCTGCCACACAGAACTAAATGCACGTCCTATTGTTTCTTGCTTCATTCAGTTAACATATATGGGCTTTTGCCTGGATGCCCTCCCACCTCCATCACCTGGCCAGCTCCCGAAGACCTTCCCTGACTCAGGGAGGGCATTGCTCCCTCCAGAATGACTTGGAAGAACCACAGGTCAGATTTTGACTCCAGCCTCTGTGCTCTCAGGGCCCCACAGGTTTTATGTTGTTCGGATCTTCAGTCATAAGCTTACATATCTGTCCCTTAAAACTGGACCATGAGCTCCTCGAGGATTGGAACTGTCCTTTTTGTATTGTTAAAACAAATTTTCAAAATAGCTTCTCCAACAAGTGGACTACATTCATGTATCAGAGATTTCCCAAATTTTCCAAAAGGGAAGAAATTTTCCCCCAAATTCAATTCAAAGACATCTTTCTTAAAGAGAAAAAAATGAAATAATAAATATTTGATTACTTATGTAAGATAATAGCTGATTAATTAGCTCCTAATTAATAATCATCTGAGAGGGTCAGCGATGCTGAAGCATTTAATCAGTTATACTAGTAACACTCTGGAAGAAGCTAAAATATTACATTATGCAAAACATTCTGTTCTGGATGTTCTTCTAAGTGCCCAGCGGAATGGCTACAACAGAGTAGGCACTTTATAAATATTTGAATGAATGGAAGATGTCTCCAGGACCTAGTTTATTAAAATCCCAACATAACCAATACATGAAAAGTTCATTATTACTCTTTTTTACCGTGAAAATCTTACATTTTTAAAATATCTGACCTGTTATCATGCACATCATATGCTAATTTCGAGTTGTGCGCCTATTGAGTAAAGCAAAGTTGCCTGATTGATCCTCTAGTAATAAATGTGACTTCTTGGTAATTGTTGATGCTAATCTATAAAAACAACCAGGACTCATACTCTCAATAATTCTAAAGCACAGTCTCTCTATAGAGAGTCTTTCATCTATATTTCAGCTTTGTTATTTATATTATGAAAGTGTCTTATTCATCTTTATCCTTCCACCAGCCCCCACCTAACACAGTACCTGATATGTAGTAGACATAGTGAACTAATGCGGCATTTTTTGATTATAAATAAGAGAAAGTTCTCGATTAGGCAGTAAGTGAAATATGGCTTACAGCTATAAGACTTCAGCCCACCTTCTGCAATCTAAGAGATATATTCGAAGATTTGTCTCCATCCACCATCTGCTTCTTCCTTTTGCATGTTGGTTTCTTTCCACAGAGGAGTACCATGTTGCAGAGAAAATGGCTAGAATGTAACCTTAGATTCACCTCCTCCCAGCAGAAAGTGGACTTGTCTTTGCAAATGCAGGGAAGTAATCTGGCCCTGCTTGAATCTCAATCTCATCCTTGATGGGTTCCCATGATTGACCTGGTCTGGACTACTTGCCATAGCTGTGGATGGATTCGGGGGCTGGAGGGTAGCTACAACAAACACTGCTACGAACCAGTAGAACCAGATGCAATTAGGAAGGGGAAGTACCCCCCAAAATGTCATATAGGTACTGAGCAGACAAAAATGTTCTTTAGACTCAGTAAATTAGTGTTTAAGAGAGTGGACCACATATATATTTAAACCGCATACTATGACCATGATGGAGACTGAATATCACTGTATGTTTGAACTTGATAACCTCAGAACAGTTTTACTTGGGATGGTACTGCAGGAAGAGTTTTCCTCGTGAGAAAATGCCTATTGAGAACCCTCTCAGCAATGGCCTTTGTTAGTCAGCACGACAATAAGCCCAGGCTTTCCTCAAGACAGCTAGCTGCACCTAAATCTAACTTGGAACACTGTGATCAAAGTACCCTGTTGCTTGATTTCCTGAGATCCAACCAACACCCTTTCCCAGGTTAGAGGTCCTGTCTGTGTGCGGAGAGGCAACTAAGATAGGACTAAACAGTTCAACTCTAATCCAAATGCCTCTAAATATTTAATTCCAGCTGTTGGGGGTGGGGCAGGGGTGGGGAGGGAGGAAGCATTTTGATGCAGGAATGATAGAGTTCAGAGACTGAATCTGGCAGCCTGCTTAACCAGCTCTATACAGACCTTCCAGATGGGGGTGTATGGTCACAGAATTCACAGAGGTGTTAAGCACAAAAGCATTTCTGAAAAAAAATTCTTTGGAATGCAGGTTTGAAAATTATACTCATTTTAAAGTTGAGAGAAGCCTAAAAAGAGAGCCATTGGAGCTGCCATTTTGCAGATAACAGCATCATCTGTCCCTAGAAGGACAAAATCCTAGCAAGAATGCCCTTATCTAGAGGCATCCTGTCTATGGGTCAGTCTGGTTCCCCAGAGGCCCCCTGTAACCATCAAGAAAATGAAGGACACTCAAAGAAGGGACAAATGACCATCTTTCCTGATTCTCTGGCCATTTCCTGCTCAGCAACAATCAAAAGTTTATGTGCTCAGAGAATAATCAGAGTCTATTTCCTGGGAAATCCCATGGACAGAGGAGCCTGGTGGGCTGCAGTCTATGGGGTCACAAAGAGTCGGACACACGCTTTTCTATAAAAGAGTCTCGAAAGTCAGTCAGACATTTTCTAAAAATGATTTGCTTGAGATGGTATTCTTTTTTTATAATTGTATTTATTTATTTTTGGCTGTGCTGTGTCTTTGTTGCTTTGCAAGGGCTTTCTCTAGTCGCAGCAAGCAGGGGCTACTATTCATTGCGGTGCGACAACTTCTCATTGTGGTGGCTTTTCTTGTTATGCAGTATAGGCTTTAGGTGTAGGGGCTTCAGTGGTTACAGTACGTGGGCTTAGTTTCTCCCTGGCATGTGGAATCTTTCCAGACTAGGGATCGAACTCAAGTCCCCTGTTTTGGCAGGTGGACTCTTGTCCACTGTGCCACCAGGGAAGTTTGATGAAAGATTCTTGAAAGAAATTTTCCAGACTGTAGCTTCCTAAACTTTCCTTTATACCTTTATTTCCTTCATGAAGCCTGACAGTAGAGGCAAGAAAGACTTGACCACTAGACCACTTCATTTTGTCTGTTTCTTTCCTATTAAGTAAAATGTGAATTGCTGCCTTCTATAAGAATATTAATAGTGAAAACTGAAAACAATCCAAATACCTAGCAAGTACTGCTACACACCCACACATACCAAATAATGTCCCCCCACATTCAAGTCTACCCTCAACCAATGAATGTGACCTTACTTGGAACTAGAATCTTTGTAGACAGCCAAGTTAAAAGAAGTCACACTTGCTTAGGGTAAGCCCTAATCCAATGACGGATATCCTTATTAAAACAGGAAAACTTGGATATAGACACAGAGAGAAGACAATCATCTGATGATGGAAACAAAGATTGGAGTTGTGCTACCTCAAACCAAGGAATGGTAATGATTGTTGGCAGTCATCAGAAGCCAAGAAATAGAAGGCTTCCCTTGAGCCTTCAGACAGATCATGATTTGACCAACACCTTGATTCAGACCTCTCTTCTCCAAAACTGTGACATAGTAAATTTCTGTTGTTTAAGCCAAATGCAATTTGCTCGCTACAGCGGTCCTAAAACACTAATACAACATGTAGATACTAATCAGCAACAAAAAGGAATGAATGAATGATATAAAGCAACAGAACAAAATTGTAATGTTAGAAAAGTGTAAAATTTTATTATAAATCATCAACTTGTGTATTTTTAATGGGTCACTTCTATGGTATGTAAATTACACTTCAATAAAGCTGCAAAGTGAGCTAGGGAATTTTTGATCCTTTTATATTTTCTGTGGGCTTTCCAGGTAGCTTAGTGGTAAAAAAAAATCCACCTGTCAATGCAGGAGATGTGAATTTGATCCCTGGGTCAGGAAGATCCCCTGGAGAAGTTAAATGGCAACTCACTCCAGTGTTCTTGCCTGGGAAATCCCATGGACACAGGAGCCTGGCAGGCTACAATCCATGGGGTCCTGAAAGAGTCAGGCATGACTTAGCAATTAAAAATCAACAATATTTTCTGTAACAATTAGCATAATGTAGAATTTACTATTCCTTGGAATTTGGGTAAATTTTACTAATCATTGGAACCTCAAGTTTTATGGGTTTTTTGTTGTTGTTCATTGCTGTTGATGTTAGATAATTATTTGAGAACGATATCAATTATTTATTTGATCTATTCAAGTTTTCTCTTTTTGTGATGATTTTAGCACTTTATATTTTTCTAGGAGTTTATTTCATCTAGAATCTCAAATCTATCTGTTTCAAATCTCTCTCTATCTATAGCTACTATCAGTTTTTCCGTTTTACTTCTGTTTATTTGCTTCTTATTTTTTCTTGATTAGTCTTGCCAGGAGTCTGCTTTGTTAATCTTTTCGAAGAATCAGCTTTTGGTTTTGTTAATCTTCACTATTGTTCCTCTGTTCTTGCCTTTTTTGATTTCTACTTTTATCTTTATCATTTCCTTCCTTCTTGTTTGGGTCTCCTCCCTGCTGTTTTTCCAACTTCATGAGCTGAAAACTTAGCTTATGTACTTTTAATCTTTGGAGTTTCATGTTATTTTTAAAGCTATAATTTTTTCTGCTTAACTGCATTCATAAATTTTGGCACATAATGATTTCATTTTTAACATATGGATTCTTTTGAAATATTTAGCTTCCAAATACATGATGGGTTTAGCTATTGTTTTGGCAATTAATGTTTCAATGTATTGCATATGAAATTCAGGAAACTTAGGCAATGAAATTGATTTATTGTCTGTTTTTGCAAATGTTCCATATGTGCTTGTAACTAAATAATGGTCAGATGTAGAAATTCATACATACATATTTCTATGTATTAGCATTTCTACATATTGCATTGTTCAGGCCTTTAATCCTGCTGCTGTGTGTGTGTGTGTGTGTTTTGTGTACACGTACTTGTGCTTGATCTATGAGTTTTTGAAAGTTGTGTATAAAAACTCCAGCCACACCTGATGATTTATCTATTTCTTCCTGAAATTCTGCTTCTTGGAGCTTAATATTATTTACAGCTGTGATATTAGGGACATAATAGATCAAAATACTATATCTTTCTGTATTATTGCTCAGTTTACTGTACATAGCATTATTCTTCTTTGTCCTTTTTATTTCTTTTGCCAATTATTAAGATGTCTACTCTAGATTACTTTCAATTCATATTTTCCAGATGTACTTTTTATTTTATTTTTATCTTTTTGTGTATTTTTACATTTTGTATATTCTACTTCAATGTATCTTTTGAATCCAATGTAATCTTTGTAAAATCCAATCAAAAAGTCTATTTCCATAAATATGTTTTAACCACTTACATTGAATGTAATGAGTTTTTAAACTTATATTTGTTCCTTCATTTCATATTTTCCATTTACTGTATTTTTGGCCTCCATTTCTTCTTCCTGCTTTCTGTTAAATAGATTCACTTATTTTTCCTTCTGTTTTAAAAGCTATACATTATATTTTTGCTTTTATGTGATATTTTATGCATGTAACTACATGCCTTTAGGTCTTAAACTTGCAGTATCTAGAAGTGACTTTGAAAATATATACAACTGGTAATGATGCTGACACTAATCATAACAATCTTTGATTAACATGCTTATAGGTATATGCTGGGAGAACATCTGTATTACAGGATGAACTGTGTGCCTCCCAAATTCATATGTTCATATCCTAACCCCCAGTAGCTCATAATGTGACTGTATTTGGAAATAGGTTCTTTAAAGAGGAAATTAAGGTAAAATGAAGTCATTAAAGTGGGCACTAATCCAGTCTGACCGATATCTCTTTAAGAAGAGGAGATTAGGACAGACATAGAGATTAGGACATAGACACACAGATAGAAAACTCTATGAGGACATATAGAGATGTTGGCCATCTACTACCTCAGAAAGAGGCCTCAGAAGAAACTAAACTTGCTGACACCTTGGTCTGAGACTTATAGCTTTCAGAATTGTAAGAAAATGAATTTCTGTTGTTTAAGCCACCAGTCTGTAATATTTTGTTATGGCAGTCTTGGCAAAGTAATAAAAAACAGCCTATCAAGACCTGAATCTTCTTCCTAAACAGCAAAGTAGTCTGACAGGCTCACATAGCCCCTTTGTGACCTACAAGCCATATCTCTTGTCACAATAATATTGTCTAGGATCCCAAGATATGTTATCGTTCTTACTTTCTTTTTTTTAAATTTTTTTTATTGAAGAATAATTGCTTTACAGAATTTTGTTGTTTTCTGTCAAACCTCAACATGAATCAGCCTTAGGAATAGATATATCCCCTTCCTTTTGAACCTCCCTCTTTCTTACTTACAACATATCTCTTGCACAGTCTTCTTAATGCATTTTTCCTCTGAAATAAATACTTTTCCAAAAAAATACTTTCCATGTGTATTTTCATAAGACAAACTTTTAAGGTTTTGTATGCCTGGAGATGTTTTTATTATCCCTCATACTTGAGTGGCAATTTTGCTAAATGTAAAACTCTCTATTAAAAGTTATTTTCCTTCAATGTTCTAAAAATATTACTTCACTGTCTTCTCAAATCCAATGTTGCTATTGAAAAGGCTGATATCAATTTGATTCTTGTTTATTTTTAGGTGATCTTCATTTTTCTTCCTGGACACATATAAAACTTTTTTTTTTCCTACTTACTGCTCTGATACATTATTTAATTTGTGTAAATGTGGGTTTTCCTGTTCTCTTATGTTTGGCAATCCATCAGCTCTTTGAAGCTGAGATCTTCCCTTTATTTAAGTATGAGTAATTTATTCCTATTCTTTCTTTTTTTTTTCCTTTATGTGTGGGTATTTTTTATTTATTTGTTTATTTATCTATTTATTTATTTTTGCTGCACCAAGTATCATGCAGGATCTTAGTTCCCAGACCAGGGATGGAACCTGCACCCCCTGCAGTGGAAGGGTGAAGTCCCAACCATTGGACCACCAGGGAAATCTCCTCTCCTTATTTTTTTAATTAAATAATTTATTTTAATTGGAGGCTAATTACTTTACAATATTGTGGTGGTTTTTGCCATACACTGACATGAATCAGCCACGGGTGTACACATCTCCCCCTGTCCCAAACCCCTCTCCCACCTCCCTCCGCATCCCATCCATCTGGGTTGTCTCAGTGCACCAACTCTGAGTACCCTGTTTCATGCATCAAACTTGGACTGGTCATCTATTTTGCAATATGGTAATATACATGTTTCAATGCTATTTTCTCAAATCATTCCCCCCGCCACAAAGAGTCCAAAAATCTGTTCTTTACATCTGTGTCTCTTTTGCTGTCTTGCATCTAGAGTCATTGTTACCGTCTTTCTAAATTCCATATATATGCATTAATATACTGTATTGGTGTTTTTCTTTCTGACTTACTTCACTCTGTATAATAGGCTCCATTTTCATTCACCTCATTAGAACTAACTCAAATGTGTTCTTTTTAATAGCTGAGTAATACTCCATTGTGTATATGTAGCACAACTTTCTTATCCATTCATCTGCCAATGGACATCTAGGTTGCTTCGATTGTAAACAGTGTCCTATCCTTATTACTTCTTCATATTACATCCTTCCAAATGTTTTCATTGTTCTTCTGAGTGTCCTATTGCTAGATACTGTCACTTGTACTCCTATTGACAGTATGATGACTTCTATTCATCATATTAACTTTTATTAATTTGTTCCTATGTTTGTTTTCTAATTTTTATGCATTGTTACTGCCTTCTAGAAGATTTTCTCAATCTACTCTTCCAGTTCATTAATTTACTTTTCAGTCATACCTATTCTCCTACAATCCCATATATTTTTCTTCACTTAAGCTCATACTTTATATTTCCATTGTTTTAATTATTATTTTGTCTTATAGCTAGTATATTTTTGTTGTTGTCATTCAGTTGCTAAGATGTGTCCAACTCTTTGAGACCCCATGTACAGCAGTATGCCAGGATTCCCTGTCTTTCACCACCTCTGGTATCTCCATGGAAAAAAATGAGCTCTCAGCCCCAAATAACTAGACATCCAAGAGCTACCTGTATCCTGTGAAACAGATTATTAGAAAAAGAAGACTAAGAATTTAAAATAAATATGAAAAATATACTTAAAATTATAAGCTGGTATGTTTATTCCCTTGTAATTTTAAGTATTTTTTATCACATTTATTTTAAATTCTTAGTCTACTTTTTCTAACATTTACATTTCAAAGGATACAAGTAGCTCTTGAATGTCTAGTTATGTGGGACCAAGAGCTTATTTTTACCATGAAGATACCAGCTATTGTGCCCCATTTAGATGAGTTAAAGAAGAGAGAATAAGCCTCCATTTAGAAAGCCCACATACCACTATACTGCCATGAATTACTCTGATTTGTAGCCAACTTACAAGGCAAATCCAGTGGTCAGGATTCTACCTTAAATTTCAAGAGAAAGATGCATTAGGGAGAAGACAGTCTCCCTAACTTTCAGTCCATGAGCCATGTGAGTCTGAAGGGCATAATGGAAGCATGTGTTTTCATTAATTCCTCCCCCAGCAATGCTGTTCTGCTACCCTGCTACTACCTGAGTTCACCTCTGCAGTGAAGGGAAAAGACAGAGAAAAATAAAAAGTAGAACTGAAGAAACTTTTCTATCTACTGCAACTGACCTGCACCAGAGCCCAAGTGGTCTTCTGATTCCTCAAGAGTTTCTTAAAATCAATTGGTTGGTTGGTAAAAGTGAAAGAGGAGAGTGAAAAAGTTGGCTTAAAGCTCAACATTCAGAAAACTAAGATCATGGCATCCGGTCCCATCACTTCATGGCAAATAGATGGGGAAACAGTGGAAAGAGTGACTGACTTTATTTTTCTGGGCTCCAAAATCACCACAGATGGTGATTGCAGCCTTGAAAGTAAAAGACACTTACTCCTTGGAAAGAAAGTTATGACCAACCTAGACAGCATATTGAAAAGCAGAGATGTTACTTTGTCAACAAAGGTCCGTCTAGTCAAGGCTATTGTTTTTCCAGGGGTCATGTATGGATGTGAGAGTTGGACTATAAAGAAAGCTGAGAGCTGAAGAATTGATGCTTTTGAAGTGTGGTGTTGGAGAAGACTCTTGAGAGTCCCTTGGACTACAAGGAGATCCAACCAGTCCATCCTAAAGGAGATCAGTCCTGGGTGTTCATTGGAAGGACTGATGCTAAAGCTGAAACTCCAATACTTTGGCCACCTCATGTGAAGAGCTGACTCATATGAAAAGACCCTGATGCTGGGAAAGATTGAGGGCAGGAGGAGAAGGGGACGACAGAGGATAAGATGGTTGGATGGCATCATCGACTCAATGGACATGGGTTTGGGTGGACTCTGGGAGTTGGTGATGGACAAAGAGGCCTGGCATGCTGTGGTTCGTGGGGTCGCAAAGAGTAGGACACGACTGAGCGACTGAACTGAACTGAATTCACTCTGGGCGTTCATGTTTCTCTTCTGTCTATTTATAGTCTTTTCTTCAGGATTAATTTTAGGGCAAGGTCGCCATCTTGGCAGATCTTCCTACATAGGTTAGACACAAACTTACCACTATTTATAAATGCATGTGAAATTATTTTTTCACCTATGAATATGATGGATAATTTAAATTAGATGATGATTATACTCCAACCCACCCCCACACACAGATCCCAAATGTCATCACTGTTATATCTTTTCTTCTATTTAAAAATCAATTCCTAATAAGTCCATTCTTCTTTTTTTTTTTTTTTTTGACATCCTAACCCTATCAGACTGTGTCGATCATTCACTGCCTCCCTGTCAAGAGCTCCACTGGCCACATTCCCAACAGAATTTTGACAGGTCTGAAGATATCAATCATGCTTATTAACATTTACTTTTGCCTTTAACCTGTTAAGAATTTGCTAATTCAAGTGACTTTTGAAAAATCTACTCCCTCCAATCAGTCACTGGCATAAAATTGCCCACATTGTTTCTGATATGGTAGTAATCTTCCCCTCAGAATCATTTGAAACTGTCATTTTCTCAGTGCTCAGTCTCAAAGCTTCCTCAGAATTGGCCAGATTCACTCAGTACAAAACGGTTTTCTTAAGTCATACCCCATTAACTGAATTCCTTCACAGGCACACTCCCTCTCAGTTAGCTTAGGAAAATCATGTAGAGGAAACAGCGCTAAACTCAAGGGTCAGATTCTAATCTGTGCTCTTCTAAAAACTAGATGCCTGACAATAGCCAAATCGCTTCATTGTCCTCAGTTCTTTCACCTACAAAATTGGGCTAAAATAGGAAAGACTGACATAAATCATAAAAAATGTTCCAAAACAGTACCTGCATGTTTCTCCAGACTAATTAATGTTGCTTTCTGTGGACTCCTTCAAGCTGTTCTTTATTCTCTTCCTACAATTCAGTTCATCTCGCACCTCAACAAACAGCGTGGCTGGACATCCCTATAGATAATTTTCACCAGCACTAAATAATATACTTAAAAAATTAATCAAAGATTTACCCATTGCCCAAAATACATAAGAAATTCAAACTTCAAAGAGTTTTCTATTGTCATAATTTAGCAACCCCCGTGTCTAACTTGCAAGCAGAATCTACCATTAGAAACTTCATTATGGAGAAACTTCCAGCATTATTAGGACCACCATCTCTAGTGAGTTCAGAAATCTTAGGAAATATATATCTTAATGTTTTCATTTAAACTTGACCAATGAACCAGACAGCAGAGGACCCTACTTTCTTGGTAATTATTATTTGAAAGTTCTTAAAGAAGGTTTAGTTTCATTAGCGTAAATTTGGGTCAAAGGATGACACTGGTTCCTATTTTAGTAAAGGCAACTGCCTGTTTCAAATATGACTAAGCTGAACTGCTACAGTAAGTTCAGTATGCCAGGCTCTTAGCATAAAGCAACTATTATTGCAAGTAATTATGCTGTTTTTTGAATAGCATAATGCTTGGAGATTCTGGAAAGTGCAGAAAGATTTTCCTAAGCTTTCACAAATGACTGGATTCATGAGAACACTGGACCAGTACTTTCATCAAAGTTAAACCCAAAAATCTCAGCCAAGCAGTCTCTGAGCACACTCAGTTTCTCTTCAGAGTTTCTCTCCCCAAGTGATTCTTCAGACCAGCTCCTTGATTTCCAACACCAAAGACATTTTTAAACCCATGCTTCCAAGTCATGATTTTTGTGTAATGCTCTCGGACTACAAATTTAGGGAAATTAACAACTGTCTAGTGATTTTAATAGATAAAATGTACATGCTGTCTATAATATTTGGACTCCCTTTCTTATTCTTGAAATTTGTAAACTCCAGAATTTCCTTATCTCTGCTTAAATATCCTCCTTAAGAGAGTGTGAGCATGTATGTGTGTATGCTTGTGTGTATATATGTGTCTGTGTGTGTATATATATATAGATACATAATATAGATAGTATGGAAATAGCTATATCACATTATGTGCATGTTCAGTCACTTCAGTTGTGTCTGACTGTTTGTGATCCTATGGACTGTAACCCACCAGGCTCCTCTGTCCACGGGATTCTCTAGGCAAGAATACTGGAATGGGTTGCCATGCCCTCTTCCAGAGGCTATATCACATTACATACACACTATTTAGTGTAGGCCAGAAGTTGGCAAACATTTTCTATCAGAGGCCAGATAGTAAATATTTGTCACAAGTACTCTACTCTACCATTGTGGCTTAGAAGCAGTCACAGAAAATAAATACATCAATGAATGGACATGGCTGTGTACCAAGACAACTTTATTTAGAAGACATTCAGTCCATGGGCTGCAGTTTGTCAACGCCTTGTCTTGCCAGCCTTTCCATTAAAGAAAAAAAAAAAAAATCTAAGCAATTGCGTACCTAATCTAAAAATGGGTTGGGTTTTATTTAGCAAAGTATTAGACTCTAGTTAAAGAGAGGCTGTTTTGTATTTTTATTTCAACACAAGCAACCAGAGATATATTTTGGATTTCCATTTTCTCATAATGATTGGAAATGTAAACATTTTTGCTAAAATGTCATAATCACTATCGTTTATATGACTTTTCAATTTATAACATTGCTTGATGTTCTTTATTTCATCTAATCAGCAAAAGAACACTATACAATAGCTGAGTTGTTTGGTTTCTTATTTTGTAGCTGAGGAAACTAAGATTTTCATGATTTACTCAGAAAGTATTAGAGCCAGTATTTGAACTCAAGCCTGACACCAAACCATACAAACCTCACTGTTTCAAAACTAAACGATAGCAAAAATAGCAATTCTACCATGAACAATAAGCCTAAGAACCTGTTTGATGAGGTCTGAATCCATCAAGTGAGAATGCCAATCAGTTGACATTTCTTTATTTAATACATGAATCAATACACAAAACTACAAAGGTGCAAATCAGCATGCAATGCTGTGTATAACAATAATTATGACACATCTGATAATACAATCCCTGATTGGCATCTGCTAATGTAAACACACTGGTCATAGCAAACACACTCTTCCAACAACACAAGAGAAGACTCTACACATGGACATCACCAGATGGTCAACACCAAAATCAGATTGATTATATTCTTTGCAGCCAAAGATGGAGAAGCTCTATACAGTCACCAAAAACAAGACCAGGAGCTGACTGTGGCTCAGATCATGAACTCCTTATTGCCAAAATCAGACTTAAATTGAAGAAAGTAGGGAAAACACTAGACCATTCAGGTATGACCTAAATCAAATCCCTTACAATCATACAGTGGAAGTGACAAATAGATTCAAGGGATTAGATCTGATAGAGTGCCTGATGAACTACAGACAGAGGTTCATGACATTGTACAGGAGACAGGGATCAAGACCATCCCCAAGAAAAAGAAATGCAGAAAAGCAAAATGGCTGTCTGAGGAGGTCTTACAAATAGCTGTGAAAAGAAGAGAAGTGAAAAGCAAAGGAGAAAAAGAAAGATATACCCATCTGAATGCAGAGTTCCAAAGAATAGCAAGGAGAGATAAGAAAGCCTTCCTCAGTGATCAATGCAAAGAAATAGAGGAAAACAACAGAATGGGAAAGACTAGAGATCTCTTCAAGAAAATTAGAGATACCAAGGGAACATTTCATGCAACGATGGGCTCAATAAAGGACAGAAATGGTATGGACCTAACAGAAGCAGAAGATATTAAGAAGAGAAGGCAAGAATACACAGAAGAACTGTACAAAAAAGATCTTCATGACCCAGATAATCACGATGGTGTGATCATTCACCTAGAGCCAGACATCCTGGAATGTGAAGTCAAGTGGGCCTTAGGAAGCATCACTACGAACAAAGCTAGTGGAGGTGATGGAGTTCCAGTTGAGCTATTGAAACCCTGAAAGATGATGCTGTGAAAGTTCTGCACTCAATATGCCAGCAAATTTGGAAAACTCAGCAGTGGCCACAGGACTGGGAAAGGCCAATTTTCATTCCAATTCCAAAGAAGGGCAATGCCAAAGAATGAAACATCTATTTCTACTTTATTGACTATGCCAAAACCTTTGGCTATGTGAATCACAATAAACTGTGGAAAATTCTGAAAGAGATGGGAATACCAGACCACCTGACCTGCCTCCTGAGAAATCTGTATGCAGGTCAGGAAGCAACAGTTAGAACTGGACATGGAACAACAGACTGGTTCCAAATAGGAAAAGGAGTACATCAAGGCTGTATATTGTCATCCTGCTTATTTAACTTCTATGCAGAGTACATCATGAGAAACGCTGGACTGGATGAAGCCCAAGCTAGAATCAAGATTGCCAGGAGAAATATCAAAAACCTCAGATATGCAGATGACACCACCCTTATGGCAGAAAGTGAAGAGGAACTCAAAAGCCTCTTGATGAAAGTGAAAGAGGAGAGTGAAAAAGTTGGCTTAAAGATCAACATTCAGAAAGCTAAGATCATGGCATTAGGTGTCATCACTTCATGGCAAATAGATGGGGAAACTGTGGAAATAGTGGCAGACATTATTTTTCTGGGCTCCAAAATCACTGCAAATAGTGACTGCAACCATGAAATTAAAAGACGCTTGCTCCTTGGGAGAAAAGTTATGACTAACCTAGACAGCATATTAAAAAGCAGAGACATTACTTTGCCAACAAAGGTCTGTCTAGTCAAGGCTATGGTTTTTCCAGTAATTATGTATGGATGTGAGAGTTGGACTATAAAGAAAGCTGAGCCCCATAGAATTGATGCTTTTGAACTATGGTGTTGGAGAAGGCTCTTGAGAGTCCCTTGGACTGCAAGGAGATCCAACCAGTCCATTTTAAAGGAGATCAGTCCTGGGTGTTCATTGTTAGAACTGGTGCTGAAGCTGAAACTCCAATACTTTGGCCACCTGATGCAAAGAACGGACTCATTTGAAAAGACCCTGATGCTGGCAAAGATTGAAGGTGGGAGGAGAAGGGGATGACAGAAGATGAGATGGTTTGATGGCATCACCAACTAAATGGACATGAGTTTGAGTAAACTCCAGGAGGTGGTGATGGACAGGAGGCCTGGCGTGCTGCAGTCCATGAGGTCGCAAAGAGTCAGACACGACTGAGTAACTGAACTGAACTGAATGTAATCACAAATTCAAAATAAGATTGATTGTAACTTAGTAAACTTTTCCTAGTTCCTCCTAATGACCAATTCCTTTATCTAATTATTAAACAACTATATTCTAATCTTCCATTTTAATATTTTTGTAATCTACAAAATTCAGAGGGCTTTGCCCACAGTTTCTGTATTACAGATTTATGTGTCAGAACTTCTGGCACTTCCCCAAGTCTTCACAGAAAGTTGATAATTATTGAAATGATTATGTTATCATATCTCCTAGTTTTTCCAATACACAAAGTTGAGTGGTGTGTAAGCCTATGACAGGAATACATTGTGAGCTGCTAAATTAGTTCTTTGTGGCTCTTCCCTAAAACTTGTGTCGATTTAATTTCAAACAAGTGAGTGCCAAATTTTATCATTTGAAGACTATTCTCCTCAAAAGAAATGAAAGAGAAACAAAAATTCAAAAATTCAAACACTTCTGCTTTCTCTGCTTTGGTTAACTTCAGGCCATTCTCTCCAAACAGAAATGCTATTTTTTTTTTTTTTTTTTCTTTTTACTATAAAGATAATTGTTTTAAGATTTATTTCTATGGCTTCAGAATTTAAAAAAAAATACCAACTCATTTTCCTTTCTTGCCTCCAAAATCACCTTTGTATTGGTTGTGCAACTTTCATCTATTCATCTAATATTCATACTTCTGTCCCAGTTACTTCAAAATATGCTTTATAAATCTAAAGGTAAAAAAAGAAAAAAGTCGGGTTTTTTAATCAATAATCACTGCATTTTTCAAAATTATGGTTCAGTTCAGTTCAGTCACTCAGTCGTGTCCAACTCTTTGTGACCCCATGAATCGCAGCACACCAGGCCTCCCTGTCCATCACCAGCTCCCGGAGTTCACTCAGATTCACATCCATCGAGTCAGTGATGCCATCCAGCCATCTCATCCTCTGTCATCCCCTTCTCCTCTTGCCCCCAATCCCTCCCAGCATCAGAGTCTTTTCCAATGAGTCAACTCTTCACATGAGGTGGCTTAAGTACTGGAGTTTCAGCTTTAGCATCATTCCTTCCAAAGAAATCCCAGGACTGATCTCCTTTAGAATGGACTGGTTGGATCTCCTTGCAGTCCAAGGGACTCTCAAGAGTCTTCTCCAACACCACAGTTCAAAAGCATCAATTCTTCGGCGCTCAGCTTTCTTCACAGTCCAACTCTCACATCCATACATGGCCACAGGAAAAACCATAGCCTTGACTGGACGGACCTTTGTTGGCAAAGTAATGTCTCTGCTTTGGTAAAGACTGAAGGGAGAGAAAAAATTGGAGTTTGGTATTATTAACATGTATACCCTACTATATATAAAACAATAATCAACAAGGACCTACTGTATAACACAGGGAATGCCACACAATATTCTATAATAACTTGTATAGAAAAAGAATCTGAAAAAGAATAGATATACCTGTAACTGAATCACTTTCTTGTACACTTTAAACTAACACAACATTGCAAATCAACTGTGCTGTGCTTAGTGGCTCAGGCATGTCAAGCTCTTTGTGACCCCATGGACTATATAGCCCACCAGACTCCTCTGTTCATGGGGATTCTCCAGGCAAGAATACTGGAGTGGGTTGCCATGCCCTCCTCTAGGGGATCTTCCCAACCCAAGGACCAAACCCAGGTCTCCTGCATTTCAGGTGGATTTTTTACCATCTAAATCACCAGGGAAGTCTATGAATACTCACGTGGGCAGCATATCTCTTCTCCAGGTGATCTTCCCTACCCAGGAATCAAACCAGGGTCTTCTGGAATCCAGGTGGATTCTTTACCAGCTGAACTACCAGGAAAGCCCCACTAATCAACTATACTTCAATATACAATAAAACTCTGTAAAAGTCACTGTGTTTTCTTATTAAAAAATCAAATAAAGTTATTTCTTAGGATCCTCTGTGTACAATCTCGTAACATAATTATAGTGCATTTCAGCAGAAAAATATGCTTTGTAATCCCCTCTGCCCCTCAAGTGCTATGTGACTGTGCATGAAATTCTTGAATTCTGAGTCTTACTGTCTTATTTAAATCATCCTCAAATCAGATCTGAGACAAGGATTTGGGTGTAAGTTCCTTATTTGAGATGGGGGTGGCAGTGGGTGATCCCTGGAAGCATGATGAGCTAGTAGAGAAGTGGGACAGGAAGAGATAGTTAGTGAGGAATTACTCACGGTAAACTTTCCCACTCCACCCAGAAGTCTCCCTCAGACTATAGATCGAAGCTCAGAACTGTTCCTGCAAAGGGCAGGGAAGCTGCAGTGTTGATCCACCTACTCTAGTCCCTCACTCATGGAGGGTGGGGTTGCTTCTGAAATGTTAACTCTGACACATTTCTGCCCTGCCCAAAGGTCAAAGGACACCCTCCCATGGAGAGAGACCTAAGAAGCTGACCAAGGGCAGGAGAACCACCTGCAAGTAATGTCTCCCCTAAAAGAAAGGCAAAAACAGAACTTGCTATGCTTACTTTTCTCCCTTTCTAATGAGGATAAAGATGCTTGCCTCACTTATCAAATGATATGGTTGAAAATATTAATCCCAAGTAATATTTATATTTATATACCACTTTATACCCAATGTATTTTCACACCATTTTGTAATGTATTCCTCACACATTTCTGTTAAGGATACTATACAGTTGACCCTTGAACAAAGTACAGGTTATGGGTACCGACTAGCAAGCAGTCAAAAATCTGCAAATAAATTTACAGTTGAACCTCTGTGTCCATGGTTCACACAATCTCAGATTCAGCCAGCTGTGGGTTGTGTAGAACTGTAGTATGTATTTTTTTTTTAATCCACATATACGTAGACCCTATGCAGTTCAAGGGTTATTTAAGAGTCAACCATGTATATATATAAAACGATGGTCTCTGTTTAACACATGAAAATCTGAGGCTCAGAATGGATAAATGATTTGCCTTACATTAGAGAACTGCTGCTGCTAAGTCTCTTCAGCCGTGTCCAACTCTGTGCGATCCCATAGACAGCAGCCCACCAGGCTCCCCCGTCCCTGGGATTCTCCAGGCAAGAGTACTGGAGTGGGTTGCCATTGCCTTCTCCAACATTAGAGAACTAGCAACCAGCAAAGATGGGGTTCGAACCAGTTATATAACTATCAGTTCTTGGCTCTTTGCCCAATTGCACGTGTGAACACTTTGTTATGTACAAAGTACTCTAAGAATATTTGTTGTTGTTGTTTAGTCACTAAGTTCTGTCCAACTCTTTTGGAACCTAGCGGACTGTATCCCACCAGGCTCCTGTGTCCATGGGATTTCCCAGGCAAGAACACTGGAGTGGGTTGCCATTTCCTTCTCCAGGGGATCCTTCCAACCCAGGGATCTCACCCACATCTTCTGTATTGCAGGTGGATTCTTTACCACTGAGTCACCAGGGAAGCCCTACTCTAAGAATGTAAGGCATGGTTATTCCTCAAGAGGGGTCACCAATGAAATAAGACAATAAGATCATAATTAAAACTTTGTCCTATTTGTTATCTAGATAAATAGATGGATAGACAGTACTTTTACTGAAGTATTACAGTTGATGAACAGTATTACATAAACAACAAATGTGCAATATAGTGACTCACAATTTTTTAAAGGTTAAACTCCATTTAGGGGGGACTTCCCAGGTGGCACAGTGGTAAAGAATCTGCCTGCCAATGAAGGAGACACAGTTTCAAGCCCTGGGTTAGGCAGATCCCCTGGAGGAGGAAATGGCAACCCACTCGAGTATTCTTGCCTGAAAAATCCCGTGGACAGAGGAGCCTGGTGGGCTACAGTCCATGGGGTCACAAAGAGTTGGACACACCTGAGCATGCAGCACATGTACATGATACTCCGTTTATAGTTATTAAAATGCATCAGCTATATTCCTTATGTTGTGCAATATATCCTTGTAGCTTATTTTGTACCTAACAGTTTGTACCTTCTAATCCCCTACTCCTTATATTTCCCCTACCCCCTTCCCTCTACTTGCTGGTAACAAAAAGAGTATACTTCTTTTTTTTGTTATATTCAGTAGTTTGTTGTAATTTTTAGATCACACATGTAAGTAATATCATACAGTATTTGTCCTTCTCTGACTGACTTATTTTACTTAGCATAATATCCTCCAACTATCCATGTTGTTGCAAATGGTAAAATTTCATTCTTTTTTTGTGACTGCGAAGAGTTGACTCATTGGAAAAGACTCTGATGGTGGGAGGGATTGGGGGCAGGAGGAGAAGGGGACGACAGAGGATGAAATGGCTGGATGGCATCACTGACTCGATGGAAATGAGTCTGGGTGAACTCCGGGAGTTGGTGATGGACAGGGAGGCCTGGCGTGCTGCGATTCATGGGGTCGCAAAGAGTCGGACACGACTGAGCAACTGATTTGATCTGATGTGAATATTCCATTGGCTATGGGTGTATATATCCCTTCATCTGTTAATGGGCACTTAAGATGCATCCATATCTTGGAAATCGTAAATAATGCTTCTATGCACACTGGGGCATGTGTATTTTCTCAAATTAGTGTTTTTGTGTTTTTCAGATATATACCCAGTAATAGAATTGCTGGGCCATATAGTAGCTCTATTTTTATTTATTTATTTATTTATTTTTGAGAAACCTCCAACAGCTCAAAGAGCTGCTGTTTTCCATGGAAGCTACACCAATTTTACATTTCCAACAGCGAATTAGACTTCCCTTTCCTTCATATCTTCACCAACATTTGTCATTTATGCTCTTTTTGATAATAGTCGTTCTGTTGCATCAGTCACATCAGACAGGTGTGGGCTGACATCTACTGTGGTTTTCATTTGCATTTCCCTGATGATTAGTGATATTGAGGGTCTTTCCATGTGCCTGTTGGCCATCTGCATGTCTTCTTTGGAAAAATGGCTATTTAGGTTTTCTATCCATTTTTAATTAGGTTGTGGGGTTTTTTTTGATATTGAGTTGTATGAGCTGTTTATGTATTTTGAATATTAACTCCTTATCAGTCATATCATTTACAAATGTTTTCTCCCATTCAGTAGGCTGTCTTTCTGTTTTGTTGATAGTTTCCCTTTCTGTGCAAAAGCTTTTAAACTTAATTGGGTCCCACTTATTATTTTTTCTTTTATCTCTTTTGTTCTAGGAAACACGTCCAAAAAAAATATTGCTACAACTCATGTCAAAATGTGTTCAGTCTGTGTTTTCCTCTGGGAGTTTTATGGTTTCAGGTCTTACATTTACGTCTTTAGACCATTTTTAGGTTTATTTTTGTATATGGTATTAGAGGATGTTCTGATTTCATTATTTCACATGTAGTTGTCCAGTTTTCCCAGCCCCACTTATTAAAGAAGATAATGTTTTTGCTTTTTTTTAAACTCCATTAGTAAAATGAAGGAAGGAAGAAGTATATATGCTTTCTGACCCTGGAGTGGCCAACTGGATACAAGCATATTCATATGGTCAGCCTTTCTAGGAGCCACTTAATTATGTCAAGGAGGGACAGTGTGGGCTTAGGACAGAAGTTAAACCCACCAAGGCATACCCAGTCAGCCAAAGGAAAGGCGGGTTTATAAGCAGATTGAGAGCTCCTCCATTTATGTAGACTCAATATGCACATTACCTTTCTCAAAGGAACTGGTAAAAGAAAATTACAGCCTCCACAGAGTCTTGGTCACCTGAGAGGTGAATGGAGCAAAACCAATCTTTCTTGGCTTCTGGTGGAGGCACTTTATTCAACAGAAGAGAGTCATGAGACTCCTCTTATGAAGCAAAGACTCAGGAGAAAGGTGAAAACATATGCCCAGTATATTCACTAAGCAAAATGTTTTCATTCACTTTGTTTACATTACTGACCTGTTCTAAAATTATTCCTGTTCTAGCAAGCAGGCAGTCACTTTGGGGTTTTTTCTCCAAATGGTGTTGGCCCATTTACTTTAAAATCTGTACATTTATTTCCCTTCATTTATTAGATTTTTTAAAATATCCCCACAGCCTGGAGGTCTTCTAGGAAAAAGTTCAAAACTAAATGCCACAATTACCTGAAAGGCAATGAAAAAAGAATATAATTTCACATAGAAGAGGGGTGAATAGGTAGGAAGTAAGAGGACTTTATCAGGACAGCCAATGCCAAACTAGAAAGGTCCATCTTGTACCTTACTCTGTAGGCACTGGGCACAGGGAGCTATTTGCTGGACTCAGTAAATTGGCAAAACCCTCAGAGCTCTGTAGTTGGATTTAAATTTATATGTCAGTAGTTTAAGTGAGATATAAGGCTGGCCAAAAAAATCATTCCTCTCCCCTAATCTGCTGTTATATTTCTATGATTAGGAAAGCTGAGAGGGAGCCCTGGAGAGAAAGTCACAGAACTCACCTCATACCGCTAGGGCTGAAGTGTACACAATGGAGAAGGAAAGGATACAATAATCATTAACATTTATCAAGTGCTTACAACAAACCAAGCACTGTTCTAACAAACATAGATATATTCCCTGGTGGCTCAGTGGTAGGAATCTGCCTGCATTGCAGAAGATGTGGATTCCATCCCTGGATCAGGAAGGTCCCCTGGAGAAGGAAATGGCAATCCAATCCAGTATCATTGCCTGGGAAATCCCATGGACAGAAAAGACTGGAGGCTACAGTCTATGGGATTGCAAGAGTTAAATGTGACTTAGCAACTAAACCTCCACCACCATATTCATCTAAACCATACAATAATATTTTCAGGGATATTTTACCCATGAAAGACTTGAGGTGCATAGCATTGGATTAATTTACCCAAAGTCATATAGGAGGTAGATGGTGGTGCCAGGATTAACTTCAGACAGTCTGACACCAGAGATGGCTATACTCTACTGACTGTAGGGACCAAACATATATCCATATTCCCATGAAAGAGGTGATCATTTACATGCAACTTTCTTTCTTTCTTTCTATTTTTTTCAAGGGCACCCTAAGACATCATCAAAATAGATTCAAGAGTGAAGAGGGTTGTTTTTCCAAGCTACTTTTCTCTCTTCTTTGTGGGTGAAAAATAACACTTTTCAGAGAACTTTCTTCCCCTTATTCTTCTCTTTTTACTCCCTTCTTTTGGTCAATGTGGTCTTTTCTTAAGGGTCAATGCTGTGGCCAAGGAAGTAGGGGAAAACCTAGAATAAGCATAGAAGAAGGAAAACATGTTAAGGCTACTCTATTCCTAACTGAGATCCTAACTCTGGTCTTGACCCCTCTGACCTGGATATCAGTATATAATGTAGAAATCTAGTTTTATATTTTAGATATCTATGCTATATATAACATAGACTGAATGACTACCACACACACACAGACAGATCACACACAGATATACATATATATACGTATGTGTGCATGCTAAGTCGCCTTAGTCAAGTCCAGCTCTTTGCGACCCTATGGACTATAGCCCATCAGGCTCCTCTGTCCATGGGATTCTCCAGGAAAGAATACTGGAATGGGTTGCCATGCCCTCCTCCAGGGGATCTTCCAGACCCAGGGATCAAACCTGCATCTCTTACATCTCCTGCATTGGCAGGCAGTTTCTTTACCACAAGAGCCACCTGAAAAGCCTATACATAAGCTCCTCTGTCCATGGAATTCTCCAGAAAAGAATATTGAAGTGTGTAGCCATTCCCTTCTCTAGGGGATATTCCTGACTCAGGGATCAAACCTGGGTCTCTTGCATTGCAGGCAGATTCTTTACAATCTGAGCTAACAGATATTATATTTTATTTTTTATTATTTTATTTATATTTTATTATATTTTATATTTTATTATATTGTATTTTATATCTAAAATATATACATATTTTAGATATCTATGCTTTTATATATATATATAATATTATATTTTAGATATCTGAACATATAAGATAGATATCCATGTTTTAAATAAGCTGTATTTAATTTAATTCAATTTAAGCATACACTATGGAGGCTTCCCAGGTGGTGTGACTCGTAAAGAACCCGCCTGTCAATGCAAGCAGACGTAAGAGACACAAGCTTGATCCTTTTATCTTTCTTATTCTTAATTTTTCTAAAAGATATTTGTTTAAAATAATAGTAATAATGTATTGGTTGACTATAGCATATGGATAAGTGAAATGAATTAAAGTAATATTTAAGGGACATGGACAGAGAGAGGAATTGAAATTACATTGTTTTGTGGTACTTGCACTACACAGATGAAGTAACATATGGACTTAGGTTAGTCGTAAACGTATGTTGCAAACTCTAGGGAAACAATAAAATTTTAAAAAGTGAAACCAATATGCTAAGAGAGAAAAAATGGAATCATATAAAGTATTCAATCAAAGCCAGAGAAGCTAGAAAAAGAAGAATAAGAAATGAAAAAATAAGTACATGACATTAAAAGATAGTAAAAGAACACTGTGAACAATTCTATGTTCACAAATAACTTAGGCATAATCTCTTCCAGAAAATAGAAGCAGAGAGGATGCTTACCAATTCATTCTATGAGACAAGTGTCACTCTGATATGAAAGCCAGGTAAAGATATTACAAGAAAATTGCACACCAATATCTCTCATGACAATAAAAAAAATACCCAACAAAATATTAGCAAATTGAAATTAACAATGTGTAAAATGAATTACAACTAAGTGAAATTTATCCCTGATATACATTGATTATTCAACACTCAAATTTAACTAATATAATCAAGATAGCGGGCTTCCCTGGTGGCTCAGTTAGTAAAGAATCTGCTTGCAATGCAGGAGATGGCCTCCAATGCAGGAGACCTGAGTTTGATCTCTGGGTCAAGAAGATCCCCGGAGAAGGAAATGGCAATTCACTCCTGCATTCTTGCTTGGAAAATTCCATGGACAGAAGAACCTGGTGGGCTACATACAGTCCATGGGGGACACAAGAGTCAGATGCGACTTAGCTACTAAATCACCACCACTACCACCAATCAAGATAATGTGGTATTAACAAAAAATGGGATATTGACATCAATGGAAGAGAATAGAAAACCCAGAAATATACCCACACAGATACAGTCAATTGATCTTTGATAGAAAAAGCAAAGAAATTCAGTAGAGAAAAGATAACCTTTTCAACAAGTTGAGCTGTAACAAATAGACATCCATATACCAAAAAAAAAAAAAAAAAAATTATCATCTAGATGTAGATCCTACACTTTTCATAGAAATTAACTCAAAATGAATCAAAAAACTAAATGTATAATTCAAAATTGCAAAACTTCTAGAAAGTATTGAAAAGACAACCACAGATATAGAGAAAATATTTGTAGCATATATACCTGGTAAAACAGGGGTCTGCAACCCCCAGGCCACAGACCAGTATCAGTCCATGTCCTGTTAGGAACCCGGCTATAAAGCAGAAGGTGAACAGTTGTCTTCCATAAAACCAGTCTCTGGTACCAAAAAGGTTGGGGACCACTGAGATAAAAGAATTGTATCTAAAATAAACACACACATACATGCACACACACACAAATTCTTTAAAAAATAGGAAAACAGGAAACCAAATTTTTTAGAAGGCAAAGAATCTAGTATATGACTAAAGAATATATGCAGATGGCAAAAAAAATGCAAAAAAAAATGCTCAGCATTATTAGTAATTCGAGAATTGCAAATCAAAACAGCAATGAAATATTCCTATGCATATTAAAATGACTAAAATCTAAAAGCATGACAGCATCAGTTGCTGGCGGGATGTGGAGCAACGAGAACTCTCGTTTGTTGCTAGAAGGATGCAGCCACTTTTGAAGACAGTTTGGCAGTTTCTTACAAGACTAAACATAATCTTACCAAATGATCCAACAACCAAGTTCCAAGGTATTTACCCAACAGATTTGCAAATTATGTTCACAGGAAAACCTGCATATGAATGTTATACCAGGTTCATAATCATCCCAAACTGGAAGGAAACAAGATACCCTTCAATAGATAAATGGACAAACTGTGGTATATTCATAAAATGGAATGTTATTCAGTGAAATTAAGCTACGAAAAGACATGGATGAACCTTAAATTTAAACTGCTAATTACAAGAAGGCAATCTGAAAAGGCTACATGCCACATGATTCCACTTATATAACATTTTAGAAAAGGTAAAATTATATACAATAAAAATTGCAGCAGTTAAAAGAAGTTTGGAGGGAGGTAAGATAGTTGAATCAGTGAAACCCAGGTTGTTTTAGGGCAATGAAGTTATTATAAGCTATACTGTAATTGTGGATATATGACATTGACATTTGCCAAAACCTATGGAACTTCATAAAACAGAGTAAACTTTAATATATGCAAATTTTCTAAAATTCTTTACAAGATTGGAGATCCTAGAAAGGGCTGCAAGACTGTCATAAGAGAAACAAACTGAATTACAAATTTAAGACACAACCTCACGGTACAGGATGGGGGAAAATGGTGCTGACCCAAGTAAATCTGGAAATGATTTGAGTCCGTAAGATGAGAGACAAAAGGAACGGCATATAATCACTGAATTCTACTAAATAAAGTTGTTTGCCAAGAGGGTATGAATCTACAAACCTGATACTTTTATCTGTGTATATTGGAACTGAACAATTAAGAAAATGGATGGTGGATGGTGGAGACCAGGTATCTGACTGTTGAAGTGGGATTTTATGGATAAGCAAGGAGAGAGGCTAGAAAAATCTTTGTGGTAATGATTAGCATTGAAAGCATCAGTGTGAGCTCAAGTTTAGCTTAATATAAATACAAGTGGTTACATATAGAAATATTTATAGGTGTGTGTCTATACACGGATTAGAATTCACATATATCTATTTCCTTACTCTTTAGCTGAGAGAGCCAAGAAGGAAAGACGTCTGATAACAAGAGATACGCCCAGCTCCCAGATTCTGATTTCTATTATCATTCTGCAATTAAAGGAACCAGTGCTCCTCCAAGAAATGGTTCATTTTAGGACTGGGACAAGAAATATAGAAGATTATCCTGAAGCATTTATTGTTTTTCAGTCACTCAGTCATGCCAGATTCTTTGCAACCCCATGGACTGCAGTATACCAGACTTCGCTATCCTTCATTATCTCCCAGAGTTTGCTCAAACTCAAGTCCATTGAGTCAGTGATGCCATCCAACCACCTCATCCTCTGTCACCCCCATCTCCTCCGACCCTCAATCCTTCCCACTAGCAGGGTCTTTTCTGATGAGTCAGTTCTTTGCATCAGGTGCCCAAAGTATTGGAGCTTCAGCTTCAGCATCAGTCCTTCCAATGAATATTCAGGACTGAGTTCCTTTAAGAAGGACTGGTTTGATCTCTTTGCAGTCCAAGGGACTCTCAAGAGTCTTCTCCAGCAGCACAGTTCGAAAACATCAGTTCTTCAGCAATCAGCCTTCTTTATGGCCCAACTCTCACATCCTTACATGACTACTGGAAAAACCATATCTTTGACTATATGGACATTTGTTGGCAAAGTGATGTCTCTGCTTTCAAATGTGCTGTCTAGGCTGGTCATAGCTTTCCTTCCAAGGAACAAGCATTTTTTAATTTCATGGCTGCGTCACCATATGCAGTGATTTTGCAGCCCAAGAAAATAAAGCATTTATAGTAGATGGTAAAGAATTTCCCCCCAAAATCGGGGGTATGTAGTATCCAATACTGAGATAATTTAAGGAACAGAATAAATGAAGTAACAATGAATTATAACCAAAAGTAGAAAATAGATTTTTACGAGTCCATGCTAATATAAATAAAGGATTAAATAAGTAAGTATTAATAAATACATGAAAGAGAGGAAACAAATCTCCCCTGAAATACCCCAATTTTTGTGGATACTCCACCCTCAAGGAGGGAGAGCATAAAGACTACCTTCCAAAGTGTACAGTATGTAAAAGAGGGGAAAAAGGACAACTTTGCAACAGAGAAACCTAACAAACATCACCTCAGCCAGATAATCAAGGACTTATAGCAACAGCAATAAGTCCTCAGTCTACTCAGGAGTGAAAACTTAAGCCAAATTGTAATGTAGGGCCATTCTACAAAACAAGTAGGCAAGTCCTCCTCAAAGCCATCAAGGTCATCAAATACAAGGAAAGCCTGAGAAACTGTCACTTCTGAGGGGAGACTAAGGACACATGATATCTGAACACAATGTGGTGTACTGGGCAGAAAAAGGATATTAATTAAAAACACAGGAAATCTCAGAAAACTAAGGGTTTTAGTTAATCGTAGTCTATCAATTGGAGAAGGCAATGGCAACCCACTCCAGTACTCTTGCCTGGGAAGTCCCATGGATGGAGGAGCCTGGTGGGCTGCAGTCCATGGGGTCACGGAGTGTCGGACACGACTGAGCAACCTCACTTTCACTTTTCACTTTCATGCACTGGAGAAGGAAATGGCAACCCACTCCAGTATGCTTGCCTGGAGAATCCCAGGGAGGGGAGCCTGGTGGGCCGCTGTCTATGAGGTCGCACAGAGTCAGACATGACTGACATGACTTAGTCTATCAATATTCATTCATTTATTGCAACAAGTGAACCATATTGTTAGATGTCAATAATAGGGGAAATTAGGTAGAGGATTTATGGTTATGGTAGGTCTTTGTCCTATTTTTAAAATTTTTTCAAAAAATCTAAAACTGTTCTAAATCATAGTTTACTTATAAAAAAAGAGTAACATGAATAAACAGTATAATGAATGAGTTTGCTATTGGGGCATACTGAAACTACTTGTTTATAGAAATCAAATGCAAGTGATAGATTTATTACCTGACTCAACACCTTTTTATTTATTTACGGCTGCCCTGGATCTTCGTTGCTGCCTGCGGGCTTTCTCTAGTTGCGGCAAGCAGGGACTGTGCTTCCTTTAGGTGCTTGAACATCTTATTGCAGAGGCTTCTTTTGTTGGAGAGCACAGGCTCCAGGCACACAGGCATCAGTACTTGTGGCCTGAGAACTCTAGAGCACAGGCTTAGTAGCTGTGACGCCTAGACTTAGTTGCTCCTAGGATTGTGGAATCTTCCCGGACCAGGGATTGAACCCTTCCTGCATTGGCAGGCAGATTCTTATCCACTGTACCACCAGGGAAGTCTTTGACTCGATACATTTAGATTCATCCTAATGCCTGTAGGACAGACCTCAGAGATGTTGCAGGTTCAGTTCTAGACCACAGCAATGAAGCAAATATTGCAATAAAGTGAGTCACATAAATTTCTTTTTGTTTCCCAGCACATATAAAGGTCATGTTTATACTACACTATTGTCTACTAATGGTGCAATAGCATTATGTCTAAAAAACAACATACAGACTTAAAAAAATATTTTTTGTTAAAAATGCTTGCCATCATCTGAGCCTTCAGTGGGCCACAGTAGTAACACCAAATACCACTGATCACAGATCACCAAAACAAATACAGTAATAATGAAAAAGTCTGAAATATTGCTGGAATTACCAAAATGTGATACAAAGACACGAAATGAGTCAACACTGTTGGAAAAAGTGGCACCATTAGACTTACTCCATGCAGAATCGCCACAAACCTTTAATTTGTTAAAAAACAAAACGCAATATCTGGGAAACATAAAAAGTAAAGCACAATAAAACAAGCTATGCCCATACTTAGAAAAAGATTAAGTCAAAGAGGGTCATTACCTAAGTTATTCATGAGAAAGATCAACTTGTAAGGAGAAGAGTCTGAACTTGAATTATCCGAACTGTGTACCCACAGCTGCTGAATCCATCAAGAAATGACTGGGTTTCCTTTGCTTTCAGTTCTCTTCTGGATTTGTGGTGATACAGCCAAACCACCCCCAGAGACATTCCACTGAGCTCACCTGACAGCCGTGACTCTGGCTTCTGCTGACCAATCACACTCTTGCCCAGTGACATGGACACATACTCACAGCATGGTGGCCCTGAACCCCTGAAGGGAATGTTTCCCCATGAGAAGGAAAATGAATTTAACAGGACTCTAGCCAGTGCCACTGAATCCATGAGCCTCAGGCTCTAAGGAGCTCACTAAGCCAGATGCCCAGTCACCACCACTTCCACAGGCTATGGGCCACAACTTGGGATTTACAATGCCCAAAGTCAGATTAGCCTTTCTTTTTCCCGCTACATATCTTTCAAACTGTGTTCCATCCCAGCGCTATTCCCCCTGAATAATACAGTTCCTAGGCTTCACCAGGACATGGAGAAAATGATGCAGCTTCATGGCCACATACAGACTCTGAGATACCATTGTTTGGTACATGGGTGAGAGGTACCCAAAGGCAAAGTAATCTGAAATTTCCTGGACTAGCCATGCTGGACTCATTTTTTCCAATCACTCTCTACTAAAGCCAAAAAATGTTACCAGAGTTCCCTCAGGGTCTCTAATTGCCCTGGTGGCTTTGGTAATTGCTCTGGACTCTTTCCTCTAAAAAGCAAACAATGATGTGTCCTTTCAGACTTCCCACATCCTCTTAATCCAAACTCTCTTCAAATAAATTCATTCAGAAGAGACAAAGGCTCTGATTATTTGCATAATAGAGGCTTCTTTTCCACATAGTGTCAAATGTTTGGGGTGTTCGCATATTTTAATAATGTAAATTTCTCCTATTCTCTACCCTTTACTCAAGAAATCAGAGAATTCACACTGGTTTAGATTCATAGAAGAATGTAAAGGACCAAGTTGAAGTGTCTCAGGCAATTGGTAATATCCCAGGCAAGACCTTTAAAAGTCCTGAAATCCACCCCACCCCCTCAACCCCTCCCCACCCACCCCCTACCCCGCCTTTAAACCTAGATACCTCTTGTCAACTAATGACCATCCACTCTCAGAAATGCTACTTGGTTTATTGTATTCATCCTGAGTCAAAACTTCCTCCTTTGCTCAGCCCTCCTAAATGCTTTCCATGTGACTGCAGCCAAGAAATTAAAAAACACTTGCTCCTTGGAAGAAAAGCTATGACAAACCTAGATTGCACACGAAAAAGCAGAGACATTACTTTGCCAACAAAAGGTCTGTAAAGACAAAGTTATGATTTTTCCAGTAGTCATATATGGATGTGAGAGCTGGACCATAAAGAAGGCTGAGCACCTAAGAACTGATGCTTTCAAACTGTGGTGCTGGAGAAACGAGGAGATCAAAACAGTCAATCCTAAAGGAAATCAACCCTGAATATTCACTGGAAAGACTGATGCTGAATATGAAGTTCCAATACTTTGGCCACCTGATACAAAGAGTCAATTCATTGAAAAAGACCCTGATGCTGGGAAAGACTGAGGGCAAGAGGAGAAGGCAGTGACAGAGGACAAGATGGTTGGATGGCATCACTGACTCAATGGACATGAATCTGAGCAAACCCTGGGAAATTGTGAAGGACAGGGAAGCCTGGTGCGCTGCAGTCCATGGGGTTACAAAGAGTAGGATATGACAGCTACTGAACAACAACAAATGCCTTCCACATGGATTAAAAGCTCCTAGATGTGTGCAGTACAGTTTTCAGCAGTGCCTCCTTGTCATTTTCTTCTGGATTGGTTTGATAAGGGTCAAGTTTTATCTTGGTTAAAAAAAAAAGAATATTTAACTTTCTACCTGGCCATACACACTCTGCAGTGTCAAACTCTTCATCAGCTAGACCAAGCACCAGGCCTGGAGGCAATGAATTTGCCTGGAGGTGATAAATTTGGTTATCTAAAGAAGCTGGAATAGAAAGGAAAAAGTAGAGTTTAGGTAAGAAGAGCAGGAAGCACTCCAGTAGAGATGCCATTTCCTGTCCAGGCTCTGGTGCCTGGTCTGATGCCTCTTCAGACCCCCGATGCTGTGAAAGATTGAAGGCAAAAGGGCAAGGGGTGGCAGAGGATGAGATGGTCAGATAGCATCGCCAACTCAATGGACATGAATTTGAGCAAACTCCCAGAGATGGTAAAGGACAGAGGAGCCTGGCATGCTGCAGTCCTTGGGGTCGCAAAGAATTGGACACAACATAACAACTGAACAACAGTGAAAAAGCTGCCATAATAAAATACCACTGACTGGGTGACAAACAACAGACTTTTTTTCCCTCACACTCTGGAAGCTAGAAATCCATGATCTAGTTGGCAGCAAATTTGGTTTCTACTGAGAACTCTCTTCCTGGCTTTTGTGTTGCCTTTGTGCTATGTGACTGCATGCTCTGCTGTCTCTTCTTATAAGGACAGGAATTCTAGCAGAAAGAGGCTCCACCCTTTGTTAATTTTAATTACTTCCTTAGAGGACCCATCTTCAAAGACAGCCTCACTGGGAGTCAAGGTTTCAACATGTGTAGCGGGGGGAGGGTGGAGGCAAGGGAGAATTGGGACCCAAACATTTAACCCATACCAAGTTTCCTGTTATTTCTTGCTCTCAGAAGAAAAATGAATCCTTTGAATGATGGCAAGAGTTACTATATTTGTCTGCATACCGAATTAGGAAAGTAGGAAAAACTAGGACTCTCGTTACTTTTTGTTGTTGTTCAGTCACTAAGCCGTGTCCGATTCTTTGCGACCCCGTTGGCTGTAGCACGCCAAGCTCCTCTGTCCACTGTCTCCCAGAGTTGACTCAAATTCCTATCCACAGTTGGTGATGCTAACAGTTTTGTTTGAATGCCTACTTATGGAATAATAGCCCCAATTTTATCCCTCTCCTGTGTCCATGCCCTTTGCCACTGCTCTCTTTCACTGACTCTGGGCTTAGCCAAGTGACTTCTTATGGTTGATAGGATGTTAGTAAAGGTGATGCAAGCAAAGTCATGAAAAGTGCCTGTGCACTGAAGCTTATCTGGTTTTTGCTCTTGGAACCCAGGTATCATGGGAACAAGGCCAGTCAGCCCTGCTGGTTAAGGGACCACAGGGAGAACTGAGGCAACTCAGCCAACAATCAGGCAGCCCTCAGCAATTTAAACTGTTGACAGCAGAAGCATGAATGAACCCCAGCATCGATCACCCTTGCCTGGCACAATAAACAGTACTACCAAGAGAGCCCAGCCTAAATTGCTAATTCACAGAATCCTGAGCTAAATAATTTTTTATTGTTTTAAAAGTACTAACTTTCAAGTGGTTTGCTACACGGCAATATCAAACTGATACATCTACAAAGTACTCAGGACTGTGCTATGCCTTTTAGGAAGCACAGAAGAAATTTAAAATATAATTATAAGTGAGAAGAAAATATACAGACATATGGTATATATACTGCAACTGTTAACAAGGAGATTAATGATTCAACCATTAGTTGAATGTAATAAAATAATATTAACACCAAGGTGTGAGGAATTATGCATAACCTAGAAATGATTATCTTTAGGTAATTCCAGCATTTTGCATCTCATTTAGAATTAAAAGCAATAAGGCTCATGAGAATGAATAATCAGGGAAAAAGATATTAGGAACATTTATTTTGCATCCAAGAAAATTCTCCCTCTGGTTCAATTTATGCTTTGGGAAACGAATCAGATCACTTTTTTCTTTTATCCAACTTGCTTTGCCCATTCCTTGAAATTGCATATGATGACATAATCCAAGTCCAATTTGGCAAAATAGAGAATTTGCAACTCAAGTCTGGTTTCTCTTCAATTTTCATTTCCCTTGGGTCCCATTCATATTTCTTACAGACACTTTCCCTTGTGACCCAATCTAATTTGATTCCCTACCACATCTCCTCCACCAAAAGCATCTAAAGCTGTTTTGCAGAGATCCTATAAATAATGCTTTGACAATATTTAAAAGATAATATTAAGGGGAAAAAAATCTTGGAAAAAGGAAATGAAATCAAGACTTTTTTCAGGACAGTGTCTCTGATTGTGCCTGGATGTTACCAACCAATCTGAGTTATCTATTTTCCCAACTGACTTGACAGGACTGATCTGTTATTTTAGCTTTATATAGAAACAGCCACAATAAGGGTGAAAGGGGAAGGAGAAAACTGACCATTCAGAACAAAGTTCTAGAGATGAAGAAGGCCTCTTGAGAGGGCTGATTTTTTATGAAAAAGCAAAATGATAAAACTAAGGATAATCGTCCAGGTACTATACTTTGCTGTCATTTATAAAGTTAAAACAGGAACTTTGTATAAAAGTCTGTTTTCTGGGAGATGGTCATTCTTTAACATTTAGGTACAGGATATCTGAAATTCTCCTTCCTTCTCCCTCTGTGTGTTCCTGATCCCATGAGTCTCTTCCCATGGCTTCACTACCTATCAAGCTCTCTTCGTTTCAGCCTTTAATTGATAACACATTATATTCACTTGTCAGGAAGAACACAAAAAAGTACCAAAGACTGGGTGGTTTTAGCAATAGCAATGCCTTTGTTCATGTTTCTGGAGACTAGAAGTCCAAGATCAAAGTGTCAACAGGAGTGATGGTTTGTTTTGCTTTTTTTTGGCCATGCCACATGACTTGCATGATTTTAGTTCCCTGACCAGGGATTGAACCCATGCCCTTGGCAGAGCATACACAGGGTCCTATCCACTGGACTGCTAGGGAATTCCTGGGAGTATATTCTTTTCGTGGCACCGTCCTTCTCAGTTTGGACTTCCCTGGTGGCTCAGATAGTAAAGAATCTGCCTGCAATACCTAAGATACAAGTTTAGTCCCGAGGTTGGGAAGATCTCCTGGAGAAGGGAATGGCTAGCCATGCCAGTATTCTTGCCTAGAGAATTCCATGGACAGAAGTGCCTGGCGGGCCACAATCTGTGGGATCACTAAGAGTCGGACACGACAGACTTACACAGTCGGACAGGCTTACATAGACTTACACAACAGTTGGACACACTTCTTAGTTTGTAGATGGCCACCTTCTTCCTGTGTCTTTATATGGTTTTCCCTCTGTGTGTGTCTGTATCCTAATCCTATAAGGAAACCAGTCATCCTGATTAGTGCCTACCTGAATGATCTTAGTTTACCTCCTTAAAGACTATTTTCAAACATAGTCATATGCTGAGGTACTGGGGGTTAAGACTTCAAGTTACAAATCTTGGAGAGGCACAATTCAGTTCATAACACACTGCAAGGCCCTTTATCTCATCGACTTAGTTACCTTATTTCCTCAATATTAAATCAATTTCATTCATTTCTAACCTGTTTAAGGGGGATGAAACACTTTCAGGTTACACACACACATAAATCAATTTAATTTCAAGATATATCTTAATTTCAGAAAAGTCAAATGCAAAAAACAAATTGTTGTAGAAGAAATATGGCAAGAGATGACTTTGAAAACTGAGAAATTCCTGCAATAGTCAAAGAACTAAATCTCAAATGGCTAGAATTAAATTAAAACTATTATGATCCATGAGAGAAGGTGGGAAAGATGGAGCCCCACTTGATGACCCATTTAGACCAGTTAGCAACACATTCTAAACACACCTACCATCACAGAGGAGGTTTTCAGTGGGTTGAATAGGAGTAAAGAAGGGAGAGGGAGAACTGTTCATACCTGCCATTGCCAGAGCCTTGCATTAAGAAATAGAACACTGTACATCGACCAGACTTCTTCTTACAAGGCCCTTCATTTTGAATTTCTACAAGGATCTAGTCCTCACTCATAGTAAACTCATCAATAGGCAACCAGTAAATGTTGACTGACTGCTTTGGTACCATCATTTCAGGGATATTAACACAGGAGTGATATCAATGCCAGACCACCTCCATCTTTGTTTCTGAGGATGACGATATGTAGGTGTGTTCTCTTTAATCCTATTACACGTGTTCAGTTGTGGCTGACTCTTTGTGACCCCGTAGACTGTAGCCCACCAGGCTCTTCTGTCAAAGGAATTTTCCAGGCAGGAATACTGGAGTGGGTTGCCATGCCCTCCTCCCAGGAATCTTCCTGACCCAGGGATCAAATCTACATCTCTTGTGTCTCCTGCATTGGCAGGAGGACTCTTCGTTTCTAATTAAAAGAAAAAATTCCCAGTAAGGACAAACACCTCCCAAAGGTAAATATGAAAGCAAAATTCAGAGTCTCTTTTAAATATTTCTCCTCTTTCTACTTCAACCCCTAAGTATAGTGCTTTAATGTTTAAATTGAACACTGAACAGAAAAACTTATGTTGACTGATGTCCAGAAGACTATAGGACAGCCTCCACCTCGCACTTTCACTGATCTCCCAGATTCTGCCACAAATTTTACCTTACTGCTTGTTTCTCTTGTGACCATTGCTAATGAGTAAGGGCAGGTAAATATAAAAATCAATTTATTCTTTCCTACTCAGAGCATTTCCTTATTTCTGCAGTTTCTGTCTAAAATAACCCTATTTGAAAATCATCTTTAAAAGGGTGTCATTCTTATTTTGATGTCTCTAACCACATAACCCAAGCTGCCCCATAACTGTTTTTCTTTGGTGAACTGATCAAAAGTCCCCTAGCTAATTATATCATCTGGGAAGCAGGCACCATTCATACTACAGCACCACTCTGCAAAGAGGCTAATTCTTTGGATGTTGACCAAAAAGAAACAAGAGGGAAAACCAACACGAGCAAGACAAACAGGCTGCTATTCCTGGATCCATAAAAATATACCTTTGGAAGTGGTTTAGCAAGGAAAAAAATATTTTTTAATTCCCACCACAACATTTGTCAGTATAATGTCTTCCTGAATAAACAGTGCTCTGTTGGAACTATATGAGACAAGACGTTTTCCAGCTAAATGACTTTTTTGTCATCAAGGTTATCTATCTAAGTGGATTGTCTGGTCATTTGTGTCTCCGGGTTTAAGGCTGAGGCATGCTTTGTGTCCATATTATCTCTTTATTTTTAAGAGAAGGGGCACAGGGACAAATCATAAGATATTTAAGTGCTGGGAAACTTCTTAGCCTGAGTATTCTTTCTCAGGAGTCAGCTTTCTCCACCAGTGCCTCTATTCATGTGGGATATAATGTTATTTCATTTTCCTCTGGTCATCTTACATCCCTGGAGAGAGCTTGACTCATGATATAATTATATGCTGGGCCGGTTCCCACTGACAGTCACTCCAGACTGCCACCAGCCTGTCCCCCGCTGATCTTTCACTCCAACGCCAAAGAGCGTGAACTCTGCCAGAAACAGAGTGACACTTTCTGCAGAACCGTTCATGATGAGGTTCTTGGGGAGCAGTTTGCCATGGCTGTCCCCGCTCCTCTGAGGGGGGTCAGTGAATCCTGGAGGTTAGTGACTCATGGCACAACCAGCCGATCTGTGGTCTCTGAGGCTGATCAGAGCTCTCTGGTGGTTCATAAAATGGTTCCTGGAGGACATATTTTTCAGATGTTTGGGAATTTAAGCTTATTTCACAGGAAATATGAATTCTGTCATTCAAGTCACATATAGTCTTGTGTAAGTCCATGTTGAAGATGATTGTGGCACCCCCCTCCTCCAAAAAGATTTTGTGCCTGCCCCTGACTCTGCGCATGCTGGACAGAGGACTCCCAGCACTGGAGAGTCTCAGGAAAATAATTTCTAGCTGTTTGACTTCACATGAGTAAACAGTGTTCTCATTTTTGACAATTTTTCCCAAGCTGGCAGCTCCCTAATCGGCCATTTGAGAACTTCAACAGAACTTTATCTCCATACATTTAATATCCTTTTCTTTTCCTATGCCCACCACACACCTAGACTCTTTCCACTGGGTCTAGTTTCCTGCACTCCAAGGTTTAGATCTCATGCCTTCCTGACCTCTAATCTGATTTTCACATTTCTTATTATTTCCTTTATCATAGCATCATGTTCTTCCTTCACAGCTCATAAATAACATATATATTTATTTTGTGTGCTTGTTTGTTTAAAAGTTCTTCATTAGATTGCAAATTTCATGAGCAAAATCATCCATTTTTTTAAATTTCACCACTATTTAACACAGGATTTTACATAGAATCCACAGACTCTGTCATAAAGTTAGTCTTTAATATGCATTAGCTATAATTAACATTATTACTTCCTCATCATAAATGGAATAAATAAGTCTTTCAGCATCCTCACAACTAAATTTTTCTCTTAGACTTGTTTCCATATGTACCATAAAGGATCCTGGATTCTTTCTAAAGGAACAACAATAAAGAAAGCACTCCATATATTTTTCTGTCATTTTGATGTTGGATTCTTCTCACAGCCATATTTTCATGTGAAGTGAAAGTCACTCAGTTGCATCCAGCTCTTTGCGAGCCCATGGACTATAGAGTCCATGGAATTCTCCAGGCCAGAATAATGGAGTGGGTAACCTTTCCCTTCTCCATGGGATCTTCCCAACCCAGGAATCAAACCCAGGTGCCCCACATTGCAGGCAGATTCTTTACCAGCTGAGCCACAGGGGAAGCCCAGAATACTAGAGTGGGTAGCCTATCCCTTCACCAGAGGATCTTCCCGACCCAGGAATCAAACTGGGGTCTCCTGCATTGCAGGTGGATTCTTTACCAACTGAGCTATCAGGGAAACCCATATGGTCATGGGTTTGATCTAAATTGCTTTTTTTCCCAGAAGGTCTCTGAAGCTTCATATTCAGACTACAACTGCATCAAGAGGGCCCAAAACACTACATCAAAAACAGCCAGTTTAAAAAAATGGAAAGATCTAAATAGATATTTCTCCAAAAACATATAGATGGCCAAAGGCACATGAAAAGAAGCTCAATCTCTAATTATTAGAGAAATGCAAGTCAAAACTACAATTAGGTATCGTCTCACACCAGTCAGATTGGCCATCATCAAAAAGGTTACAAATAATAAATGTTGGAGAAGGTGTGGAGAAAACGGAACCATCCTATACTGTTGGTGGAATGTAAATGTGTGCAGGCGGTACAGAGGTTCCTTTAAAACCTAAAAGTAGAGCTACCGTGTGATACTGCAATCCCACGCCTGTCTGGGCATAAATATAGAGAAAACTGTAATTCAAAATGATACACACACCCCAATGTTTATATCAGCATTATTCACAATAGCCAAGACTCAGAAGCAACTTAAGCATCCATCTACAGATGAATGGGTAAAGAACATGTGATTTGTTCACTGTGCTGTACACCTGAAACTAACACAGCACTGTCGATTGACTACTTGAATTACAAAAGATGCTAGGTTTTTCCACCCAGTTATCATTTTTACCCACAAATGGTCTTGCTGAACTGGCTAAAAAGTGTTTCACCTGTGTCACCGCTGTCTGAGACTAGGCCACGGGGGCTCAGTAAAGAAACAAGTCAAGTGGTCGAGGGCAATGTCAGCCCAACTCTTCTCCAGGGGAAGGCAGACTGGGAAAGCTGGGGAGAGCCTGCTGCCTGAAAGCGATGTGCTTTCACATCCTCCACTACTTGGCAACCCCATGCGAATTCACATTTCCGATGAGATTCTTCCCACCAAAGCCTCCGAAGACAGGGGGGCCCTGTGGGTGCTCTTGTCTCAGTCTGCTGCCCCAGGCACAGCTCTTACATTTTATCTGCCTATTTCTGAGAAACTTCTGGAAAAGCTCTATTCTTGGAGTTGAGATATCTGAGCTTTCATTTCTGCCACTTGTGAATTGTATGTGCTAGAATCAGGCTTTTACTTCTCTGAGACTCAGACACTCTAAGTACAAAATGAGAGTACTAACTCATAGAGTTATTGTGACCACGTAAACAATAATAATTTTACTAATAACAGCAACAGTAAAGTTTCTGAAAGAACAGTGCCTAATACTTCATAGGGTCTTCTGAAGTATTTATAGGATCTGTTGAATAAAGTTACCCAGGATAATTTATAGGCTTACTAAAGTGTGATTTTTATAAAATATTTGTATCAATATCATCAAATATTTTTTTGAACTATCATTCCTACCAAAGCATTGGAAATACAATTTAAGAAAACCACTCTTCCCTTAGAAAGCTTCTGATTTAGTCAACGACACATAATAGAACAACTATGCAGAAGTGAAAGGCAAAGGAGAAAAGGAAAGATATTCCCATCTGAATGCAGAGTTCCAAAGAATAGCAAGGAGAGATAAGAAAGCCCTCTCCAGTGATCAGTGCAAAGAAATAGAGGAAAACAATAACATGGAAAAGACTAGAGATATCTTCAAGAAAATTAGAGATACCAAGGGAACATTTCATGCAAAGATGGGCTCAATAAAGGACAGAAAAGGTATGGACCTAACAGAAGCAGAAGATATTAAGAAGTGGCAAGAATACACAGAAGAACTATACAAAAAAGATCTTCACCACCCAGATAATCATGATGGTGTGATCACTCACCTAGAGCCAGACATCCTGGAACGTGAAGTCAAGTGGGCCTTAGAAAACATCACTACGAACAAAGCTGGTGGAGGTGATGGAATTCCAGTTGAGCTATTCCAAATCCTGAAAGATGATGCTGTGAAAGTGCTGCACTCAATATACCAGCAAAATAGGAAAACTCAGCAGTGGCCACAGGACTGGGAAAGGCCAGTTTTTATTCCAATCCCAAAGAAAGGCAATGCCAAAGAGTGTTCAAACTACCGCACAATTGCACTCATCTCACACGCTAGTAAAGTAATGCTCTAAATTCTCCAAGCCAGGCTTCAGCAATATGTGAACTGTGAACTTCCACGTGTTCAAGCTGGTTTTAGAAAAGGCAGAGGAGCCAGAGATCAAATTGCCAACATCTGCTGGATCATGGAAAAAGCAAGAGAGTTCTAGAAAAACATCTATTTCTGCTTTATTGACTATGACAAAGCCTTTGACTGTGTGGATCACAATCAACTGTGGAAAATTCTGAAAGAGATGGGAATACCAGACCACCTGACCTGACTCTTGAGAAATCTGTATGCAGGTCAGGAAGCAACAGTTAGAACTGGACATGGTAAAACAGACTGGTTTCAAATAGGAAAAGGAGTACGTCAAGGCTGTATATTGTCACCCTGCTTATTTAACTTATATGCAGAGTACACCATGAGAAATGCTGGGCTGGAAGAAGCACAAGCTGGAATCAAGATTGCCGGGAGAAATATCAATAACCTCAGATATGCAGATGACACCACCGTTAT